>NC_066879.1:9674167-10369509 GCF_022985175.1 Labeo rohita | reverse complement strand
GCTGTCTGCTTCTTCTCATGTTATTAACAAGCCAGCAGCCGGTCAGGGAATGCACTTTTACCCACCCCCCCCTGGCGGCGGACTGCGAAGTCAATCTCGACTTTCTGCTTTGAGAAGGCCGGCCCAACAGAAATGGTGGGCGCGTCAAAAACAACCTCCTTCGAGCCGGAGTCGAACCAGCGACCTAAGGATTGCCAACGCTCCTCCTACAGTCCTCCGCTCTACCAGCTGAGCTATCGAAGGCACGGCTTCTGACGCAGGAAGACGTGCGGGACGTTCAAAGAGGGAAGCAAGGAGCAGCCCCCTTCCCATACCGGAAGTCGCACATGGGCCGCCTAGGTGAAAACCAAGCATCCTGACTGCTACGCCATACGGGAACTTGTCCGCAAAGTCTTGTCCAGGCAAAATGAAAAAATAATTGAATAAATAAATAAACCCTGGCCGGTACGGGGATCAAACCTGTGACCTTGGCGTTATTACAGATACTCGGTACGTGAAGCTTTTGGGGCCCACTGCTGTGAAAACGTTTTTTTTTTTTTTTTTTTCGGACAGGGCCTGCGCACATTCGTGGCAAAAGCAGGTCCCACCGAGATTTGAACTCGGATCGCTGGATTCAGAGTCCAGAGTGCTAACCATTACACCATGGAACCACGCAAGAAGCAGCCACAGCTCACGAGCGCTTGCTTTTCTTCCTTTACCTGCCGCAAGAAGGCACGCAGGTTCCACCGAGATTTGAACTCGAATCTCTGCATTCAAAGTCCGGCGCGTTAAACGTTACACCATGGAGCCACGACCGCCTTGCGCACAGCTGTCTGGGAAGGAGATAGCGTTGCGGCTATGGGGACCCATTTAGATTGGAGGGGTTGGATCCAAGTCACTGGATCACTGGACACCCTCGACCAAAAGACAGAAGCAGGCAGCATCTGCCGAAACCCGGGATCGAACCAGGGACCTTTAGATCTTCAGTCTAACGCTCTCCCAACTGAGCTATTTCGGCCAGTCTTGCCGTCAGCTTGGTCAGCAGGGCTTTACGTTAGGACCAACCGTCACTTTGCGAGAAGAGCAGAGATGAGCTAACAGACCAAAAGAAGCTGGCCCGTACGGGGATCGAACCCGCGACCTTGGCGTTATTAGCACCACGCTCTAACCAACTGAGCTAACCGGCCTGGATCCAGCTAATTTAATCAGAGTGCAGAGCTTTCAGTCCAAAGTGGGCACCCAGATTTGAACCAGGGACCTCTTCATCTGCAGTTAAATGCGCCACCACTGAGATATACCCCCATAGGATGCACTGTACAAAACCACTGAAACAAAACGACTCCCTTCAATGTGACGATATCAAACAAAGAGAGAGTCTGGCTTGTAACCCAAAGGTCGCTGGTTCGATTCCCGCACCAGCAGGAATTGAAGTTGGGGATTGTGAATGAACAGCGCTCTTTCCACCTTCAATACCATGACTGAAGTGCCCTTGAGCAAGGCACCGAACCCCCAATTGCTCCCGGGCGCTGGAGCAATGGCTGCCCACTGCTCCGGGTCTGTGTGTGTGTGTGTGCACTTGTGATGGGTTAAATGCAGAGGACCAATTTCGAGTATGGGTCACCATGCTTGACAATACGTCGTCACTTTCACTTTCAAAGACAGGCTGACTTTAAAGTCAAAGCTTTGGTTGGTCCAAAGCTGCAAAGGGACCTAAATTTGACTCAGGGATCTCTTAATCTGCAGTCAAGGGTCCTACCACCGAGCTATACCCCGATGAGGCACACTGCAATAAACCAATGAAGGAAACTGACCTCCTTCAATGTGACAACATCAAACAATGCCAGCCTGACGTTGATGATAAACTTTCAGTTAGCTCGAAGCTGTCCAAACGTGGCACCCAGACTTCAAACAGTGACTTCTTGGCCTGCAGTTAAATGCTCCACCACTAAGCCAGCCTCCCTTTAAAGTCAAGGCTTCGGTTAGGCCAAGAACGCCACTTCCGGTGTTCGAACCACTAGAAGACAGTGAGCACCTTGACTTTGACAACGTCAAACAATGACAGCTACACACTGAAGCTAAGCTGCCAAATACAAAGGGGGCACCCGGATTTGAACCGGGGACCTCTTGATCTGCAGTCAAATGCTCTACCACTGAGCTATACCCCCACAAACAGCGCTGCAACAAGGAGAATAAGTTCCTTCACTGTGACAATATCAAACAATAACAGCTTCACATGGAAGTCAAGCTTCGGTTAACCCAAAGCTTCCAGTCCAAAGGGGGCACCCGGATTTGAACCGGGGACCTCTTGATCTGCAGTCAAATGCTATACCCCCGTGAACAGAGCGGCAATAAACCACTGAAAGTGAATAAGTTCCTTCACTTTTGACACTTTGACAGTGTATATACAGTCCATGAGAAGTGATAATCCAGTTGGTTGCAAAGTTGTGACCGGAAAGGTAAATCAACAGTTTGGAAACTCCACAATCCAGCAAGTTCTGTTTAGTGATTCCCTGTTTGTCTGGCATGCTGCTCTCTTTATACAGTTCCTGCTTCCTGTCATGTGTTCTTAAAGACATACACACTAAAATGTTAAGAGGGGAAAAAATGGACTTGAGAAAACAAGTAAACCACTTCACACCTATGATGCATAAAATCATTACAATACATAGAGCGGAAAAACATGTCTCTTGTGTGACAACGACACAGTCAGACGCGTTATCCATTGCGTCACTGGCCCACCGGCCGGGGTGGAGTTGCTGGGTTTCTACGTGACAGAGGCCTGTATTGCGGTCTGCTTCTTCTCATGATATTAACAGGCCAGCAGCCGCCCAGCCCTTCCCTGGTGGTCTAGTGGTTAGGATTCGGCGCTCTCACCGCCGCGGCCCGGGTTCGATTCCCGGTCAGGGAACGCTCTTTTACCCCCCAGCAGCGGACTGCAAAGTCAATCTCGACTTTCTGCTTTGAGAAGGCTCAAAGAACTCTTAATCTGCAGTTAAATGCGCCACCACTGAGATATACCCCCATAAGATGCACTGCACAAAACCACTGAAACAATTGAATTGAACTGACTTCCTTCACTGTGAAGATATCAAACAAAGACAGGCTGACTTTAAGGTCAAAGCTTTGGTTGGTCCAAAGCTGCCAAGGCCAAAGGGGGCACCTGCATTTGAACCAGGGACCTCTTCATCTGCAGTTAAATGCGCCACCACTGAGATATACCCCCATGAGATGCACTGTACAAAACCACTGAAACAAAACGACTCCCTTCAATGTGACGATATCAAACAAAGAGAGAGTCTGGCTTGTAACCCAAAGGTCGCTTGTTCGATTCCCGCACCAGCAGGAATTGAAGGTGGGGATTGTGAATGAACAGCGCTCTTTCCACCTTCAACACCATGACTGAAGTGCCCTTGAGCAAGGCACCGAACCCCCAGTTGCTCCCTGGGCACCGGAGCAATGGTTGCCCACTGCTCCGGGTCTGTGTGTGTGTGTGCACTCGTGATGGGTTAAATGCAGAGGACCAATTTCGAGTATGGGTCACCATGCTTGACAATACGTCGTCACTTTCAAAGACAGGCTGACTTTAAAGTTAAAGCCTTGGTTGGTCCAAAGCTGCCAAGGGCAAAGGGGGGGCCTAAATTTGACTCAGGGATCTCTTAATCTGCAGTCAAGGGTCCTACCACCGAGCTATACCCCGATGAGGCACACTGCAATAAACCAATGAAGGAAACTGACCTCCTTCAATGTGACAACATCAAACAATGACAGCCTGACGTTGATGATAAACTTTCGGTTAGCTCGAAGCTGTCCAAACGTGGCACCCGGACTTCAGACAGAGACTTCTTGGCCTGCAGTTAAATGCTCCACCACTGAGCCAGCCTCCCTTTAAAGTTAAGGCCAAGAACGCCACTTCCGGTGTTTGAACCAGTAGAAGAGAGCGAGCATCTTGACTTTGACAACATCAAACAAGGACAGCTCAACACTGAAGTTAAGCTGCCAGATACAAAGGGGGCACCCAGATTCGAACCGGAGACCTCTTGATCTGCAGCCAAATGCTCTACCACTGAGCTATACCCCCACAAACAGCACCGCAATACACCGCTAAAGGAGAATAAGTTCCTTCACTGTGACAATATCAAACAATAACAGCTTCACATGGAAGTCAAGCTTCGGTTGACCCAAAGCTTCCAGTCCAAAGGGGGCACCCGGATTTGAACCGGGGACCTCTTGATCTGCAGTCAAACGCCATGAACAGAGCGGCAATAAACCACTAAAAGTGAATAAGTTCCTTCACTTTTGACACTTTGACAGTGTATATACAGTCCATGAGAAGTGATAATCCAGTTGGTTGCAAAGTTGTGTCCTGGAAAGGTAAATCAACAGTTTGGAAACTCCACTATCCAGCAAGTTCTATTTAGTGATTCCCTGTTTGTCTGGCATGCTGCTCTCTTTATACAGTTCCTGCTTTCCTGTCATGTGTTCTTACAGACATACACACTAAAATGTTAAGAGGGGAAAAATGGACTTGAGAAAACAACTGCCCTACAAAGGCAAAAGACCTTAACTCGCTAGAGTGTGAAAATGAGAAAAATGACTTTAACGTTTTTTTATTTGTCCAGCCAAATTAATTATAGGTAGGACATTGGAAATTTGGCAATTAGATGTTTTAGCAATGAAAATGATCTACATTAAAAAACGGTGAGCTCAAACTTGATTTTTACCCCTATTTCGAAGTTAGCGTACTCTGCCTTTGCAGTGTCTGCAGAAAGTCACACCCAAGACAAAATGCGGTAACTTCCTCTGTGTACCACTAGAGGGAGCCTGAGTACCACTACTGGTACTCGTACCACAGTTTGCTGTGCTCAGTAACGTAAGAGAACGCTAGACATAGCATAATAGTTTTTATATTGACTTGAATGAAACAGCCTAACCTAAAAGAACGACTTGTGGATTGATGTGAATGCCAGCAAGCAGGAATTCTTGCAAAACACGTCTCTTGTGTGACAGCGACACAGTCAGATGCGTTATCCATTGCGTCACTGGCCCACCGGCCGGGGTGCCCTGTGCTCGCACCAGACTTGTTGGCTTTCGGCGTGACAGAGGCCTGTATTGCTGTCTGCTTCTTCTCATGTTATTAACAAGCCAGCAGCCGGTCAGGGAATGCACTTTTACCCACCCCCCCCTGGCGGCGGACTGCGAAGTCAATCTCGACTTTCTGCTTTGAGAAGGCCGGCCCAACAGAAATGGTGGGCGCGTCAAAAACAACCTCCTTCGAGCCGGAGTCGAACCAGCGACCTAAGGATTGCCAACGCTCCTCCTACAGTCCTCCGCTCTACCAGCTGAGCTATCGAAGGCACGGGGGAACGGGGACACAACCTCGGCCTATCACGATTCTGTAGCGCGACTGCTGGCGAGAAATGACTTCTGACGCAGGAAGACGTGCGGGACGTTCAAAGAGGGAAGCAAGGAGCAGCCCCCTTCCCATACCGGAAGTCGCACATGGGCCGCCTAGGTGAAAACCAAGCATCCTGACTGCTACGCCATACGGGAACTTGTCCGCAAAGTCTTGTCCAGGCAAAATGAAAAAATAATTGAATAAATAAATAAACCCTGGCCGGTACGGGGATCAAACCTGTGACCTTGGCGTTATTACAGATACTCGGTACGTGAAGCTTTTGGGGCCCACTGCTGTGAAAACGTTTTTTTTTTTTTTTTTTCGGACAGGGCCTGCGCACATTCGTGGCAAAAGCAGGTCCCACCGAGATTTGAACTCGGATCGCTGGATTCAGAGTCCAGAGTGCTAACCATTACACCATGGAACCACGCAAGAAGCAGCCACAGCTCACAGGACCGCAAAGAATAAGTCGTGTACGGCTCGTCAGCAGCAAAAAAAAAAAAGCGCTTGCTTTTCTTCCTTTACCTGCCGCAAGAAGGCACGCAGGTTCCACCGAGATTTGAACTCGAATCTCTGCATTCAAAGTCCGGCGCGTTAAACGTTACACCATGGAGCCACGACCGCCTTGCGCACAGCTGTCTGGGAAGGAGATAGCGTTGCGGCTATGGGGACCCATTTAGATTGGAGGGGTTGGATCCAAGTCACTGGATCACTGGACACCCTCCAAAAGACAGAAGCAGGCAGCATCTGCCGAAACCCGGGATCGAACCAGGGACCTTTAGATCTTCAGTCTAACGCTCTCCCAACTGAGCTATTTCGGCCAGTCTTGCCGTCAGCTTGGTCAGCAGGGCTTTACGTTAGGACCAACCGTCACTTTGCGAGAAGAGCAGAGATGAGCTAACAGACCAAAAGAAGCTGGCCCGTACGGGGATCGAACCCGCGACCTTGGCGTTATTAGCACCACGCTCTAACCAACTGAGCTAACCGGCCTGGATCCAGCTAATTTAATCAGAGTGCAGAGCTTTCAGTCCAAAGTGGGCACCCAGATTTGAACCAGGGACCTCTTCATCTGCAGTTAAATGCGCCACCACTGAGATATACCCCCATAGGATGCACTGTACAAAACCACTGAAACAAAACGACTCCCTTCAATGTGACGATATCAAACAAAGAGAGAGTCTGGCTTGTAACCCAAAGGTCGCTGGTTCGATTCCCGCACCAGCAGGAATTGAAGTTGGGGATTGTGAATGAACAGCGCTCTTTCCACCTTCAATACCATGACTGAAGTGCCCTTGAGCAAGGCACCGAACCCCCAATTGCTCCCCGGGCGCTGGAGCAATGGCTGCCCACTGCTCCGGGTCTGTGTGTGTGTGTGTGCACTTGTGATGGGTTAAATGCAGAGGACCAATTTCGAGTATGGGTCACCATGCTTGACAATACGTCGTCACTTTCACTTTCAAAGACAGGCTGACTTTAAAGTCAAAGCTTTGGTTGGTCCAAAGCTGCAAAGGGGGGACCTAAATTTGACTCAGGGATCTCTTAATCTGCAGTCAAGGGTCCTACCACCGAGCTATACCCCGATGAGGCACACTGCAATAAACCAATGAAGGAAACTGACCTCCTTCAATGTGACAACATCAAACAATGCCAGCCTGACGTTGATGATAAACTTTCAGTTAGCTCGAAGCTGTCCAAACGTGGCACCCAGACTTCAAACTTCAGTGAGTGACTCTTGGCCTGCAGTTAAATGCTCCACCACTAAGCCAGCCTCCCTTTAAAGTCAAGGCTTCGGTTAGGCCAAGAACGCCACTTCCGGTGTTCGAACCACTAGAAGACAGTGAGCACCTTGACTTTGACAACGGTCAAACAATGACAGCTACACACTGAAGCTAAGCTGCCAAATACAAAGGGGGCACCCGGATTTGAACCGGGGACCTCTTGATCTGCAGTCAAATGCTCTACCACTGAGCTATACCCCCACAAACAGCGCTGCAACAAGGAGAATAAGTTCCTTCACTGTGACAATATCAAACAATAACAGCTTCACATGGAAGTCAAGCTTCGGTTAACCCAAAGCTTCCAGTCCAAAGGGGGCACCCGGATTTGAACCGGGGACCTCTTGATCTGCAGTCAAATGCTATACCCCGTGAACAGAGCGGCAATAAACCACTGAAAGTGAATAAGTTCCTTCACTTTTGACACTTTGACAGTGTATATACAGTCCATGAGAAGTGATAATCCAGTTGGTTGCAAAGTTGTGACCGGAAAGGTAAATCAACAGTTTGGAAACTCCACAATCCAGCAAGTTCTGTTTAGTGATTCCCTGTTTGTCTGGCATGCTGCTCTCTTTATACAGTTCCTGCTTCCTGTCATGTGTTCTTAAAGACATACACACTAAAATGTTAAGAGGGGAAAAAATGGACTTGAGAAAACAAGTAAACCACTTCACACTCTATGATGCATAAAATCATTACAATACATAGAGCGGAAAAACATGTCTCTTGTGTGACAACGACACAGTCAGACGCGTTATCCATTGCGTCACTGGCCCACCGGCCGGGGTGGAGTTGCTGGGTTTCTACGTGACAGAGGCCTGTATTGCGGTCTGCTTCTTCTCATGATATTAACAGGCCAGCAGCCGCCCAGCCCTTCCCTGGTGGTCTAGTGGTTAGGATTCGGCGCTCTCACCGCCGCGGCCCGGGTTCGATTCCCGGTCAGGGAACGCTCTACCCCCAGCAGCGGACTGCAAAGTCAATCTCGACTTTCTGCTTTGAGAAGGCTCAAAGAACTCTTAATCTGCAGTTAAATGCGCCACCACTGAGATATACCCCCATAAGATGCACTGCACAAAACCACTGAAACAATTGAATTGAACTGACTTCCTTCACTGTGAAGATATCAAACAAAGACAGGCTGACTTTAAGGTCAAAGCTTTGGTTGGTCCAAAGCTGCCAAGGCCAAAGGGGGCACCTGCATTTGAACCAGGGACCTCTTCATCTGCAGTTAAATGCGCCACCACTGAGATATACCCCCATGAGATGCACTGTACAAAACCACTGAAACAAAACGACTCCCTTCAATGTGACGATATCAAACAAAGAGAGAGTCTGGCTTGTAACCCAAAGGTCGCTTGTTCGATTCCCGCACCAGCAGGAATTGAAGGTGGGGATTGTGAATGAACAGCGCTCTTTCCACCTTCAACACCATGACTGAAGTGCCCTTGAGCAAGGCACCGAACCCCCAGTTGCTCCCTGGGCACCGGAGCAATGGTTGCCCACTGCTCCGGTCTGTGTGTGTGTGTGCACTCGTGATGGGTTAAATGCAGAGGACCAATTTCGAGTATGGGTCACCATGCTTGACAATACGTCGTCACTTTCAAAGACAGGCTGACTTTAAAGTTAAAGCCTTGGTTGGTCCAAAGCTGCCAAGGGCAAAGGGGGGGCCTAAATTTGACTCAGGGATCTCTTAATCTGCAGTCAAGGGTCCTACCACCGAGCTATACCCCGATGAGGCACACTGCAATAAACCAATGAAGGAAACTGACCTCCTTCAATGTGACAACATCAAACAATGACAGCCTGACGTTGATGATAAACTTTCGGTTAGCTCGAAGCTGTCCAAACGTGGCACCCGGACTTCAGACAGAGACTTCTTGGCCTGCAGTTAAATGCTCCACCACTGAGCCAGCCTCCCTTTAAAGTTAAGGCCAAGAACGCCACTTCCGGTGTTTGAACCAGTAGAAGAGAGCGAGCATCTTGACTTTGACAACATCAAACAAGGACAGCTCAACACTGAAGTTAAGCTGCCAGATACAAAGGGGGCACCCAGATTCGAACCGGAGACCTCTTGATCTGCAGCCAAATGCTCTACCACTGAGCTATACCCCCACAAACAGCACCGCAATACACCGCTAAAGGAGAATAAGTTCCTTCACTGTGATTCCCGTTCAGGGAACGCTCTTTTGCCCCCCGGCGGTGGACTGTGAAGTCAAGCTCTGCTTGCCGCTTTGAGAAGGCCGGCCCAACAAAAACAGTGGCCGCGTGAAAACAACGTCCTTCGAGTCAGAGTCAAACCAGTGACCTAAGGATCGCTAACGCTCCTCCTACAGTCCTCCAATCTACCAGCTGAGCTATCGAAGGCATGGGGCAAAGCGGCTTCTGACGCAGAAATACGTGTGGGCCGTTCAAAGAGGGAAGCAAAGAGTGATCCTAGTGAACGTATTTTTTTTTTCTTTTTTTTATGTTTTTACTGGTTATAATGGGAATTGTACTGGTTTTAATGATAGCTGTAATGGTGCCTGATTGCACGCAACAGCCATTTTAGGATAATTTGGGATTTGGTCTCAGTGACTTAAGAGTCCTCCTCACTACTTATAACATTTCACAGATTTAGGAGATAGTTTTAATGCTGAAATACTTTTAGAGCAAAAATGTAGGACTCCTAAATTCAGGACTGACACACCCAGTAATTTTAAGATTTTCTCCTAAATCTGCAAGTTATGAGCTACTTTTAGACTTAAGATGTTTTGTGAATACAGGCCACATACCAGGGTACATTATGACCAGGAGGGACAGAGAATTTCACCTCCATTTTTAAATGTCACTTCAGTTGAACTCCGGTGTGCGCCAGTTCCTCTTTTACAGAGGAGGCGTTATGGACACCGGGGTAAACGCAGTGGTATTCTGGTGAAAATAAAACTTCATAGCGATGTAAAGTATATTAAGTGACAAGAGGTTGGTATAAGGATGAGTCAACAGAGTGAGGATCCATTTGCAGCTTTTAATTAAGAGTAAACACAGTAGTACAGGCGTGGTTGACAAAAGACAGAGTAATAAGGCAGGGAAGAGATTAGGGCAGGCAGCAAGCAGAGCAAACTATAGACCATTAAAGAGCAGAGGGTCAAAAGGCAGGCAGATTACAATCCAACAACGAGAGAAACAGTCCAGGGTCAAACACAGTAATCCGTCGGTGCCGATAGCCTCGTGGGCAGTGTGTTGACATGCAGCGCTGTTGCACTTCGGGCATCCCGTGTTCGGATCCTGGCTTGTGGACCTTTCCCAATCCCATCCCCCCCTCTCTCTCCCACTTCATTTCCTGTCTCACTACTGTCCTATCAATAAAAATGCCAAAATGTTATGGGCTTTAAAATCCCTGTCAGTGTGAGGCAGTTTTTGGGCCTATCAGGCTATTACCGTCAGTTTATACAGGACTACGCGCAACACGCTTAACCACTGATCGCACTCACTAAAAATGATGCTCCTTTTGTGTGGGACAGTACCTGCCAAGATGCCATGGATCTTCTGAAACAAAAAATAACTTCAGCCCCTGTACTAAGTTTTCCTGACTTTACCTTTCTTTATGCCGATGCCTGTGATGTGGGACTAGGAGCCACATTGATGCAAAAATATCTGCACGGCGGAGAGGTTGCTGTGGCGAACGCTAGTCGGGCCCTGCATAAATCAGAGAAACCTTATTCCACACCCGAGAAAGAATGTCTGGCCTTACATTGAGGGTCTCCATGTCACAATCTTCACTGACTACATTGGTTCAAGTGGTTGATGTCCCATGTCAACCCCACCAGCCACCTTGCTCGTTGCTCATTCTGCCTTCAGAACTTCAATTTCGATGTTATCCACAAGCCAGGATCTCGAAATAAAGTGCCTGATGCATTGTCAAGGAATCCTCTAACAGATGATGTCCCACCAATGGACCTCCTTCCTGACTATTCTGTGATTGGTGGTCTCGATCTTCGTACTCTATCTTCAGTAACTCTCACGGATCAATCTCATGTCAGACAATTACAACTTGATGATCCAATCACAGGGGATCTCCTCCCTAAAATGGAGGTAGCACTCCAACGTAATAGCGATGAGGAGAATTGCTCTCAGTATTCCATTCACAATGGCCTGTTGTGCTTTAACGATCCTAAACCTGCTTGTGGCATCCACCCTTTGAAATGTTTAAAGCTGTATGCTCCTATGTCACCTAGGGATAACCAAGACATTGGCCCGACTGAAACTTTTTTCTGGCCTAAAATGGCATCTGAGGTAAAGAAATATGTAACCTCTTGCACGGTTTGCCAACTAACAAAACCAAGTCAGAGAAAACCTGCCAGTCTAATGATTCCAATTTGGCCCACAGAAACCCACAGAAGCCTTGGTACTCCCTGTGGCAATGTTTACATCTTGTTTTTTTTGTCGATTATTTTTCAAAGTGGGTCGAGATCGTGGAAGTGAGAGAAGCTACTGCTCAAGTCGCAGCAAGCAAACTGCTAAGTGAAGTGTTTTCCCATCATGAGGCCCCAACTTATCTTATTTCAGACAGAGGTTCCCCTTTTGTGAGCAACCTATTTGAATGAGTGCTCACTCTCCTGGGAACAGAACATCGCCTCACAACGGTATATCACCCACAAACAAATTCCACCGAGAGGGTGAACCGGACTCTCAAGACAGCAATTGGAGCATACGTGGATGATAAACACACCACCTGGGACTGTTATATCCCACAAATTTGCTTTGCACTATGAACAGCACCTCATCATAGTACGGGTCAAACCCCATCCATGATGTTGTATGTTGGACACTTCATTGGACCTGGTGACTTAGCTTGTCTGGGATGGAATGGAGGAACTTGAAATTCCTTTTTTCCGAGTACAATTTTTAGGGGACTTGGACTTGTCATGGACTCGGATGCATTTTTACTCGGACTTGACTCGGACTCGAGCCTTTCGGACTCTGAAAATATGCCGAGTCCACCCGAGTCCAGAGACAGTTGACGGAAATGTCACTAGATGCATGATCACGGAAGTGATATTCAGTAATTGTATGTGTTTTTAAGTCTTGTCCAGCAGGCTACTTGAAAGCCGAAGAGTTTATGTGCGCACACTCAAAGTGCGCTCACAGAACGTGCCTCTCAGTCAGTGTGCGAATGCTGAGTTCTCTTTCGCTTCTAATATGGTCTGTTATTGTTACACATTTGCTCGTCTTAGAGACTATTCATGTAAATGAAGTCGGTTTTGTCTTAAGTAAACCTGAACAGTTGGGAGAAATACTGATGCGTCAAAATATTTTATCTGTGCGTCAGATCTTAAAGTGACAGCAGCATAAACCTGCAGCCGCCGACAGCGTCATAAATATTAATCAAACACCAACAAAAAAAGAGAAAGTCACTTTTCTTGACGGAATCACTTATTAACTTTAATAAGAATCATATTTAACATATACAGTGAAGATCTTGCAGTTTTATTTTAACATTTATTACTTCAAGAAATGTCTGTAGTAGTCTATTTCTGTAATAGCCTTTAAATAGACCTACCTAAAAATAAAAAAAAACAACTAAAATTCTATTTTTAAAAAGATTCTATTTTTTTTTTAATATATTATTTCATTTGTATTTTTGATTAATATATTTATTTATCCTTTTGTTTGTGAGTAATAGGCCTACTTGGAGTGTTTACTTGCCTTCCATAAGCTTGAGAGTGTTTTACTTACATTAGTTGATTATGTTATTATTATTATTATTATTATTATTATTAAATATGGTGGCAGTTTCTAGCTTCAAAGAAAAAAAAATTCTAACATCTTTGCAGCAATAGTTTTTATGGGTCCAAAACCACCTTGGGTGTGCATGATTTTCTAATAATTCAATGGCACATCATATTTTTTTATATAATTTCATTTATAGTAATTAATGTAACTATAAATGCATTCAAAAATAAAACAGGTGTGAGTTTGCTGTGACTTATGGAAACTATATGTAAGGCTTTATACACAGTGTGTGTCATTGTAAAGACTAAGTTTATCCCTCACAGCCTCATTTTCATCCAAGAAAAAAAGTCATATAAAACCCAAAACACACACAGCCACAATCAGAAATAAAAGAGGTGCATTTTCTGCTCTTAAAGGGGTCATCGGATGCCCATTTTCCACAAGTTGATATGATTCTTTAGGGTCTTAATGAAAAGTCTATAATATACTTTGGTTAAAAATTCTCAATGGTTGTGTAAAGCAACACCCTTTTTACCTTGTCAAAATCAGCACTGCAAAAATCATCTCATTCTGGTCGAGGCTGCTTTAAATGTTAATGAGCTCTGCTCACCCCGCCCCTCTCTTCTCTCTGTGGAGAGATGAGCCTGTTTACTTAGCCATGTTTAGCCGCGTTTAGCCACTAAACTTGCTAACTAGCACTTTATGAGGAAAGGCGATCACAAAGATTCATTAAAAAAAAAAACTTATACTCACTTCTGCTCTATGTGAAGCTGGATCATGAATGATTTGCGCGAGCATAGACGGATATATGTAGATTGGGAGGTGCATTCCCTTCACAAACAAACGTAATCTACTGCATCTTTAGCGGCTCAGATGTCGGGAGTAAATGACAACCACTATGTTCATTATTACATCCAGCAACACAACACCTCAATTGCTCAATCAGAGATATTCTTGTCTAACCTACATCCCTGCTCCGGCATTGAAACAAAAGAGGGCAGACTGTTTCAGCTGATCTGAGGTAAGACGCTAATGTCAATCAACTATCGTGGGAGCGGCCTCTTTCGGTGTGATGCCACAACGACAGACATCTACGAATGGCTCGATTTGAAAAAAGCAATATTATTTTTACAGATTAATTAAAAACCACTGCATGGATTTTTAGCATTATAGGGTAGATTTGTACATACACTGCCAACACACATTAATGTTCAAACAACATGTAAAAGTGAACTAAGCATCCGATGACCCCTTTAAGGTCCCATCCACCAAGATACCTACTCCTTTCCCCCCTTGAATTTATACATTTACTATATCAATGAATAAAATCAAGTACTGCCCTATTTATTACATTCTAAAACCTGTTACACTCTAAAATATGTCACAAGACATAAGTCAGACATAACATAAGTTTGCTAAGCAGAGCATGTACACTAATTATGAGATGTTGTGAAATCAGAAATCAGAATGGCAAGATCCACTAGAGGTTTGCTTTTTTAACATTTCAATTGACATTGTGTTTTTCTAGTTGTAAAGGTTAAAAACAGGGGTGCCCAAACTCGGTCCTGGTCCTTGGTTTAGCTCCAACTTGCCTCAACACAGCTGCCAGGGGGTTTCTAGTATGCCTAGTAAGAGCTTGATTAGCTGGTTCAGGTGTGCTAACTAGGGCTGGAGCTAAACTCTGTAGGACACCGGCCCTCTTCAGGACCGACTTTGGGCACCCCTGGGTTAAAACAATGTTAAGATACTGACAAACAGTAGTGTTTCCTTGAACTCGGACTCGACTCGGACTCGGCCCTTTGGGACTCGGACTTGAGTCCGACTCAACTTAGGTGGACTCGAACCCAACACTACTTCAGACTTCAGTCAAGACAGAGTATGTCGAAAAACTTTGACCGTATTTTCTCCCTCAACTTCGACATACCCTAACTGTCTTGAGCTAGAATGCACATAGTTCAGGGAGAGTAATACAAGATGAGCACTTGAGATTAAAAAGTATTTAAATTGTATTTTTTTAATGAAAATAACTGATTGTTTCGCTAGACCCTTCTTCCTCATCTGGGATTGTTTACAACTGCATTTGGGATTGTTTGAAGCCGCATTTAAACTGCATTTTGAAAGTTCAAACTCGGGGCACCAAATCTGTCAATTATATGAAGAAAAATCCTGAAATGTTTTTCACAAAAAACACAATTTCTTTACGACTGAAGAAAGAAAGACATGAACATCTTGGATGACAAGGGGGTGAGTACATTATATGTAAATTGTTGTTCTGGAAGTGGACTTCTCCCTTAAATGATGTGTGTTTCAATGTTACTAGTACGTTGTTCTTTCTTTGAATAGCAACGTGAATCTTGGAATGTGGTTCTGATTCTTACGTTTTTATGTGTTATCTTGAAAAAAAAAAAAGAAAATTGTTTTCCACATATGGTTTGGTTACACAAGCTTTTGTTTTCTATGTAATGTGTCCTTGAAGAACACGCTGTGTAATTGTATAGCTTGTACTGACATGTATGCCAAGTATTGCCTTCTGTGTGTGAAACGTTGATGGATTTCCAAGTTTCCATGTATGGAGCTGAATTCAAATGTTATCCTTATGTTGTGTATGGCTGGGGACAGCCTTTTTTTCTTAGCGGGGAATCTGTAACGGCCAAAACTATGTATTTGCGTGCATTATTTTATTGTGCAGTGTGCCCTTTAAGAGACTGATCACTTCACGTATAACTTGTGCAATGTGGTCATGACGCAGAAGGACTACGTGACTGTGCCTAACAACCACTGTGGATGAAGCTTGCTCTGTCTTCTTGTTATTATTTTCGTCTTTACTTTTGTTTGTAACGCCCTGAAAAAGTTAATCTCTCATGTATGAGAGGAACACATTGCCGTGTACCCGCCCTTAAATGTGTGGGACACAACTCTTCGTCTTCCATGTCTTTCATTCCATTAACTTAACGATTTATCTGGTTCAAAGCGTTACAGGAGCTAATGGACTTACAAGGTTTAGTGGTGGTGGCGTCACTTTTTCTGATCCAGGATCAGTGATCCTTAGCGGTTATATCTGATTTGAGCTTGAGCTTCAGAATGCTTTGTATAATGTAGCTTTTGTTGACACTACTTGATCAAAAAAGAGCTTTGCTACTGAAAAGCTATTTAATTAAGAAAACAGCAACGCTACCACCACGCTACTGAGAAATGTAGTTCTGTCATGACAACTCTCTGAGGGATTGCCATGGTAATGTACATGACATTGTAAATAGAAATAGATCGGAATAGATCTGCTACGCTGCTGCAGCAAAGCAAGTACAGAGACTTTATTGGCTACTGCCAATACATCCACAACATGCTGCTGTAAGCATGTAAGAAATGTTGCTGCTGCACATATAACATGTATGAATAACCCCTATAGCATACATAAATCACCTTGTAGCAGATCTATACAGGTGGAGCTGGGGAAGGTGAAGGGTTTCTAAAGCATGCAGTAAAACTGCTACAGCGAACACTAGTCATATATTTGAATGTTGAGCAGTAAGCTCATTGGCTATTGATACAGGAGAGAACTAATCAGCTGTGCCATGTGATAATGATAAGTACTGAGACGTGCTACTGCCAATACATCCACAACATGCTGCTGTAAGCATGTAAGAAATATTGCTGCTGCACATATAATGTATATGAATAACCCCCCACAAAGCAGGAGACACAGAACACAATACAATACAAGCCAATATATGCATGCCGCTGAATATGAGGATAAACTGCTGTAACAGCTGATTTGGTTACACTTTATTTTGATAATCCACTTTAGACATTCTACTAACTATAAGTAACTGTGCAAATACATGTCAACTAATTCTTATTAATTTGCAACTACATGTCTACTAACTCTCAAAGCAGACTGTTAGGTTAGGTTAAGGGTTAGTAGAATAAGTTGACATTAGCTTGCAAAGTTTAGAAGAGTGTTAGAAGATGCTAAGCAGACAGTCTACTAATACTCTAATAACTAGTTGACATGTAGTTGCAAAGTTACTTACTGTTAGTAGAATGTCTAAAATGGACTATCAAAATAAAGTGTTACCGTGGACTTGCATGTATCCATACACATGAAGATGAATAGACAAGAAGACAAGACACCCCCAACAAAACAGATCTATTGCCAAGACATATGTACTGCTGCTGCGCCGAAGAACCATGTGAACTGCATGCATATATATGTGTGCCTTGGCTACCACGCCAACCGGCTTAACGCCAGCACATTTCTCTGTAACTACTAGACTCATAATGCATTTCACTACAACAACTATGACTCCGATAAGCGTGTGCTCCTGTTACTGTGTGCAGCTGAAATCAACCACACGCTCATCACAGCTAATGAAAACATCAACCTTAGAGTAACAAATGTGAACTATATTATAACTATATTAGACTGCCAAAACAGCATTCTTCCATCCTAGAAACATTGCCAAGCTATGAAATATGTTACCTGTTTCTGATGCAGAAAAGCTAGTTCATGCATTCATGATGTCTAGACTGGACTGTTGTAATGCACTGCTAGGTGGTTGTCGTGCATCTTCAAAGCTACAGGTAGTCCAAAATCCAGCTGCTAGAGTCCTTACCAGGTCAAGAAAATATGATCTTATTACCCCAATTTTATAGTCTCTGCACTGACTACCTATTAGGTACCGCAGTAGTTACAAAATATTACTTCTTACCTATAAGGCCCTTAATGGTTTAGCTCCTGCATACCTAACTAGTCTTCTTCCATGCTACAATCCATCACACTCTCTAAGGTCGCAAAACTCTGGACTTTGGTAGTACCTAGGATAGCAAAGTCCCTTAAAGGAGGTAGAGCTTTTTTTGCATTTGGCTCCCAAACTCTAGCCTTCCTGATAACGTTCAGTGTTCAGACACACTCTCTCTGTTTAAATCTAGATTAAAGACACATCCCTTTAGGCAAGCATTTAAATAGTGCAGCTCAATCTTGTACTGCAGTTATATCTGATTAAATGCACATTATTATTATTTAGTTTGGGTTAAACAAATAAATTTTGCTTGTTTGAACAGCAGCTACGCTAATTATGTCCCCATTTGTTCTTCTGTTTCTGCAACGGGATTGACATCCCGTGGTAACTAGGAATTACACAAGCTTCAGCCTGGATCCAGAACACCTAAGAAGAGATGATGCCAACCCTTCAGAGGACCTCAGATGATGCCAACCCGGAAACAATATACAGCGCTACCAAATTTTGCTTTTGATTGCAACATATAATTCATTACTGTTAATAGTGTTTATTGTCTGTTTGATTACGTCATTAACTGATTTTTACCGTACATCTCTGCCATATGTATGTCAATTTAACATAGTCACCACTAGTAAACTAACTATATTGTAAGAACTTTAATTTTTTTGTAAAGCTGCTTTGCAAAGATTTGTATGTTGATAAAGCGCTATACAAATAAACTTGAATTTAATTTGAATTGAATTGTCACTATTTTCATAGCTTTCACTGCCTCTGAGACACTTGCATGGTATTTCTCCAGCTCTTTTTCTAGCAAAAATTCACCCATCACTAAATGAAGTGAAGACCTGATTATTGTCACAAGTCCATTGTTTTTGAATGTCAGTGCTACTTCTGCTATATTTTCACACTTAAAACAATAATATGGTATTCCTTGTTAACAGCATTAAGTCTGACTATGAGTATGATTCAGTAGATTATAAAAGACTTTTAATTGTCAGGAAATTACTTGTCTTTAAAAGTTTTGATTCAATATACTTACCTATTGATCAAAAATTGCCTTAAACCTACACAATTTTTTGACAATTTTTTTGTTTTATTTAGTACCTTTCAGGAGGGTACTTTTTTTTGCACCACATTTTATCACTCTTATAAAAAAAAAAAAAAAAAAAAAAAAAAAGCTTATTTTGCTTAATAATTTTGACAAACTTCTTTGGAAACTGATCAAGCAGGCTTGTTGGAATATTATATCTCCAAAGAACTGTTGTGATTTTTTTCTTAGAGACCAGGAGACGTTTTGGATATCTTGAAGCAGAAGTTTCTCTTTATTCAGATACTCGCTGCGTTGCGCTGCAGTCATCAAAAAAGTTGTCTGACAAAATCTCAGCACAGCAGAGTATATAGGTTTGAAGGAGTACATAGAGGTGGAATCAACCTAAACAAAGCATGCAAATGCAGTAGGAAATCAGCCCAGTAAAAGATTTTTCCCAGCCTTGATCTATTTAGCATACAAGTGTCATTCAAATGCAGAGGTGCTAAACAAAAGGCACAGTTGTACCTTGAGCTTAGACTTCACACTTAACTTGGGAAACCTGCCAGATGTTCAGGAACTGCATAAAGATAAAAGGTTACTGTCTCAGGGCTTGGGCTGTCTGCTCTTAGAATGTAAAAAATGTAAATCACAACCTTTTATAAATTTGTAATCCAACAAAACCCTAACATGTCTTCTAAGTAAAGAGTAATTGCTGAATTTGTTAGGTTTTAGAGGGGGTGTACTCATTTATGCTGTGCACTGAAAAAAGTGCAAATGCCTTGTTGTTACTTGAAAAAAAAAAGTTATACTTGATATGAAAAAAAAAAAAACTTTTATTGAGCTAAAGTATATTATTTAGTTATTTGAAAGTAAAACTAAGTTTTGCTGGTGTAAATTAAATTTAAAAAGTGTAATTTAATTTAAAAAGTTAAAATTACATGCTTTGTGGTGTGTGGGCTCGCCGTTCACTGTGGGCGTCACGGAGGAGGAACGCAACAACGTGGTAATGATGGCCACAAAGTTTAGTCAGCCACGAACCCCGGGACATTCGGCTATAATGATCACTACTCCGGTGCTGAAACATGACCGTGAAATGGTGGCCGCACTGGAACGCGCTCAAGTAATGGCGGTGACAGTGGAGCACGTTCACAAAATGGCGCCGACAGCGGAGCACGTTCACAAAATGGCAGCGAAAACGGTGCTCCGTCATGTCACAACTGCCACGAGTCAAGCAAAGTCACTGCTGTTGTTCCTGAGTCAAGCAAGGTCACCGCTGGTCTTCACAGGCCAAGTCAAGCCATAGCCGATCTCCGTGAGCCAAGTGAAGTCACAGCCAGTCTTCACAAGCCTAGTCAAGCCACAGCTGGTCTTAGTGAACCAAGCCAAGTCACGGCTGTTGTTCCTGGGTCAAGTCTTGTCTCACCTGGTCGTCCAGAGTCAAGTCACGTCTCGGCTTGTCTCCATAAACCAAGTCAAGCCACAGCCAATCTACATGAACCAAGTCAAGTCACAGCTGACCTTCATGAGCCAAGTCAAGTCACAGCAGTTCTTTATGAGCCAAGTCAAGTCACAGTTGATCTTCATGAGCCAGGTCAAGTCACAGCTGATCTTCATGAGCCAAGTCAAGTTATTGCTGTTGTTCCTGAGTCAAGTCACGTCCCGGCTGGTCATCCTGAGTCAAGTCACGTCTCGGCTGGTCGCCCAGAGCCTCGCCACGTCTCGTCTGACCACCCAGAGCCTCGCCACATCTCGTCTGACCGCCCAGAGCCTCGTCACGTCTCGTCTGACCGCCCAGAGCCTCGCCACGCCTCGTCTGACACCCCAGAGCCTCGCCACATCTTGTCTGACACCCCAAGCTCACAACCTATCATGAAGGCGAGCGTGCTGGATCCACCACTAGTGTCTGTGCGGGCTGCAAGCATCCGAGTGGCATCAGTGTGTTTAAACCCAACCATTAAAGAGGTCCTGCCATCCGCTGCTGCACTTCCCTTAATGGCGATAGCCATTTGGTGTGTGTGGGCTGCACACTGTGCTCCAGAGGTCTCGTCTGTTCACAAGTCTGCTCCAGATGTCTCGTCTGTCCACAAGTCTGCTCCAGAGGTCTCGTCTGTTCACAAGTCTGCTCCAGAGGTCTCGTCTGTCCATAAGTCTGCTCCAGAAGTCTTGTCTGTCCACGAGTCTGCTCCAGAGATCTCGTCTGTTCACAAGTCTGCTCCAGAGGTCTCGTCTGTTCACAAGTCTGCTTTTGAGGCCCTGTCTGACCGTGAGTCTGTACTAGTGCCCCCGGAGGTGGCAGTGCTGGCTGCAGATCCTCCTAATGGGGCCGCAGATACCACCATTGAGTCTCCAGAGGTGGCGGCTTACGCTGCAGAACCTCTGGAGATGGCAGCGTCATCTCCGGCATCCTCAGCGACTGTGATGCCTGCCGCAGTTTCCCCCGGAGGTGGCGGCTGAGGCTGCGGAACCTTGTAAAATGGGGACGTCTGTCCTAGCTCCCTTCACAGTGGCAGTGCCCAATGACCCTCACCTAGCCAGTATACTCAAGCCCAGTCCTGAGCCGACCACAGAGGCCATTTATGAACTCTCACCCTGTCCTGTTCCGGCCATGTTTGGACTCTCTTCTCCCGCCATCACGGCCACGAAGGCCGCCAACGAACTCTTGGCCTGTCCAGTCACGGCCAAGGTGGTCATCAACAAACTCTCTGCCCATCCTGTCACAGCTACGAAGGCCGCCAACGAACTCTCTGCCCGTCCTGTCACGGCCACACAGGCCGCCAACGTACTCTCTGCCTCTCTCCTTGTCGTTCTGTCTGCCTCTTCTGTCGCTGTTCTCCCCAGGTCCCAGTCCATGATGCGGGTCCCTCCTGCTCCGCTCTGGAGGGCTCCTGCGCCTCCTGCTCCGCCCTGGAGGGCGTCTGCTTTGCCTGCTCCGCTCTGGAGGGCATCTGCTTCGCCTGCTCCACCCTGGAAGGCGTCTGCTCCACCGCCCTGGAGGGCTCTTGCTCCGTCTGCTCCGCCGTGGGGATCTTCGGTTTCATCAGCTCTGTTATGGTGGTCCCTCGCTCACCCTGCTCTGCCGGTACTGCCTCAGTCCCCAGGTCCTCCACATTGACCTGGTCCTCCTTCCCTCGCCTTGCTCCGCCTCTGCTTCACCGCTCACCTGGACTGTTTGTTAAGAACGTCTGGAAGCCACTCTTTGGGGGGGGTTATGTTACGAATCTGGCTGGTGACCTTCGGTCTGCTCACCACTAGATGTCACCCACTCACATTCATATTACATTGACTGTTACACCACACCCCAGACTACGTTCCCCATCAGCCATTGCACTTACAGTGGGGAAAATAAGTATTTGACACATCAGCATTTTTATCAGTAAGGGGATTTCTAAGTGGGCTATTGACACAAAATTTCCACCAGATGTAGCCATCAAGCCAAATATTGAATTCATACAAAGAAATCAGAACATTTAAGTATACAAGTTGAGTCATAATAAATAAAGTGAAATGACACAGGGAA
Source organism: Labeo rohita (assembly GCF_022985175.1). Classification (NCBI taxonomy): domain Eukaryota; kingdom Metazoa; phylum Chordata; class Actinopteri; order Cypriniformes; family Cyprinidae; genus Labeo; species Labeo rohita. The sequence goes on along the minus strand of NC_066879.1, from coordinate 10,347,362 downwards.
TAAGTATTGAACACACTTTATTTAATACTTTGTAGAAAAGCCTTTGTTGGTGATTACAGCTTCTAGATGCCTCGTGTATGGAGAGACCAGTCGTCTGCATTGCTCAGGAGTGATTCTGGCCCATTCCTCCACACAAACAGTCTTTAAATCTTGAAGGTTCCTTGGGCCTCTTTTATGAACTTTGATCTTCAGTTCTCTCCATAGATTTTCTATGGGATTTAGGTCAGGTGATTGACTGGGCCATTCAAGCAACTTGATTTTCTTTCTTTGAAACCACTTCATTGTTTCCTTGGCCTTGTGTTTGGGATCATTGTCTTGCTGAAATGTCCACCCTCTTTTCATTTTCAGCTTTCTGGTAGATGGCAGCAGATTTTTATTCAGAATGTCCCGGTACATTTCTCCATTCATCCTGCCTTCAATAATATGAAGTCTGCCAGTACCCCTTGCTGAAAAGCAGCCCCAAACCATGATGCTTCCACCCCCAAACTTAACTGTTGGTATGGTGTTTTTGGGGTGGTGGGCAGTGCCATTTCTTCTCCAAACATGGTGTGTAGAATGCCAAAAAGTTCAATTTTGCTTTCATCTGACCATACTATAGTCTCCCAACATGCTTTTTGCTCAGCAATGGAGTCTTGTGTGGTGAGCGTGCATGGATGCCATGGCGGTTCAGTGCATTGCTTATAGTTTTCTTTGAAACAACAGTACCTGCTGATGCAAGGTCTTCCTGAAGTTCTGCCCGAGTGGTTCTTGGCTCTTGGAGAACTCTCCTGATTATTCTTTGGACTCCTCAGACAGGGATCTTACGTGGAGCACCTGATCGTGGCCGGTTTATGGTGAACTGATGCTCTTTCCATTTCCGGATAATGGCCCCCACAGTGCTCACAGGAACATTCAGCATTCTGGAAATGCGCCTATAACCATTCCCATCAGAATGCTTTTCAACGATAAGATTACGAAGATCTTGGGAGAGTTCTTTGCTTTTACCCATCATGAAGTCTTTCCTGTGTGCCTCCTGGGTAATGAGAAGCCTTTATAGGCCATCAATTAGGACTAAAGCAGCTGATATCAATTAGTACTGATAGGGGGCAGGGTTTCTCTCTCAATACTGACAGATTTCAGGTGATCTCCTGGCTTTCTATGCCATTTTGCACCTTGTTATCTTCATGTGTTCAATACTTATTCCCTGTGTCATTTCACTTTATTTATTATTACTCAACTTGTATACTTAAATGTTCTGATTTCTTTGTATAAATTTCATTATTTGGCTTGATGGCTACATCTGGTGGAAATTTTGTGTCAATAGCCCACTTAGAAATCCCCTTACTGATAAAAATGCTGATGTGTCAAATACTTATTTTCCCCGCTGTATCACCTGCATCTAGTCAGAGACCCTATTTAAGACCCGGACTTCCTTTCACTAGTTGCCGAGTATTGTATTTGCATTCATACAAAGCCTTGTCCTAGTGATCCTGTGTCTAGTTTGTTCTTGTTTTGCCTTGCTTTCTTAGTCTTGTCTCCTAGCCTTGTTATATCGTTTAGTCTGTATTACTGCCTGCCTTTTGGAACTCTAGCCTGTCTTCACGGATTACCCTTTTTGCCAAATGCAGTTGTAAACAATCCCAGCCGAGAAAGAAGGGTCTTATCCACCGAAATGATTGGTTATTTTCATTAAACAATACAATTTAAATAATTTTTAATCTTGTGGACTTCTCCTTTAAGTCTAAAAGATTTTTTCATCTGTATCATAATATTGCAGACGCATACCAGCCAGTATCCGGACAATTCCTAAGCAATACATACATGCTCAAGGTAAGCTTTTTTATATATTTTATGAAAGTGTATGAGATGATTTAATGAAAACTATGCTATTATTAAGGTATTGATCTCAGACATTTATGTGTATACTACTATTAATTCTAATTATTTTGCTCAAAATCTCTCACAGCAAGAAAAAAGACACTTTGGAGAATGTGATAAACGCATTTTTCCATCTCAAAAAATATATCTAAATTACAACCTATGCTCTCAATGGAAAATGCAGAAATGCTAATTTATGCGTTCATGACCTCAAGGTTAGATTTTTGTAATGCTTTATTGTGTGGTTGCTCTGCACGCTTAATAAACAAACTCCAGCTGGTCCAAAATACAGCAGCTAGAGTTCTTACTAGAACCAGAAAGTATGATCATATTGGTTTGGTTCTGCAAACGCTGCACTGAATTTTGCAACCCTATTAAACATCGTATACATTTTAAAATCTTGCTAATAACTTATAAAGCCCTGAATGGTTTAGCACTTCAGTACTTGAGCGAGCTCTTATTTTTATTTAGCTCCCAAACTCTGGAATAATTTACCTAACACTGTTCAGGAGGTAGACACACTCTGCCAGTTTAAATCTAGATTTAAGACCCATCTCTTTAAATGGGCATACACATAACACACTAAGGATTGTTAGGCTGCATTAATTAGGTCAACCAGAACCGGGAACACTTCCCATAACACACAATGTGCCTGTTACGTTGTAAGAAGAATGGCATCTACGCTAATATTAGTCATATAGTTAGTTTCATTCTTATTCCGAGGTCACCGTAGCCACCAGATCCAGTCTGTATCCAGTTCAGATGGTCAGTGCAGTCACCTGGATCCAGTCTGTATCTAGCCCACATGGTGGACCAGTACCTAGAGACGACCTCTATAGCTCTGGATGTCAGCTGAGACCAGGACAACTAGATGTGCCCCAGAGATAGGTCCTCTCCGAAGACCTCATCATCTAGATGCTATCAGGACAAGACCACGGGAACCAGATCCTCTGCACAATCTGACTTTTTTGCAACCTAGAATTAAACTGTTGGTCTCGTATGGCTAGAAGAGAACGGCACACTATTTCCTTTTTAACTGTAAAGCTGCTTTGACACAAACTGCATTGTAAAAAGCACTATATAAATAAGGGTGACTTGACTTGACTCTGCAAGTACAAGAAAAGCCCAGCCTGTTTGGAAGAAAAACAAACTTTTTTTCTTTGTTTGTTTCTACAGATGGACACAGAGACTTCAAGAGTTAGGTTCACCCAAAAATGAAAAATCTGTCCTTTATTAACCCTCATGTTGTTCCAAACCCATAAGACTCTGGTTCACCTTTGAAACACAAATTAAGGTGTTTTAAAGAAACCTGAGAGATTTCTGTCCATCCATTGAAAGTTCAGGAAACCAAAACTCTAAAAGAGTTTTAAAAATATTCTATATGAATTGAGTGTTGTTGTTTTTTTGTAAAGATAAAAGAAAGGTAAGATTGCTTTATGATGGACAGATTTAATTAAGGCTTTACAAATCAAAATAAAAATACACTACTATAGTTAAACCATGTGTTGTGAATTTTTTCGTAGAGACCAGGAGATGTTTTGGATATCTTGAAGCAGAAGTTTCTCTTTATTCAGATACTCGCTGCGTTGCACTGCAGTCATCAAAAAAGTCATCTAACAAAATCTCAGCACAGCAGAGTATATAGGTTTGAAGGAGGAGGAGTACATAGAGGTGGAATCAATCTAAACAAAGCATGCAAATGTGGTACAGGAAAACAGCTCAGTAAATGATTTTTCCCAGCCTTGATCTATTTAGCATACAAGTGTCATTCAAATGCATAGGTGCTAAACAAAAGGCACAGTTGTACCTTGAGCTTAGAATTCACACTTAACTTGAGAAACCTTCTAGATGTTCAGGAACTGCTAAAGACAAAAGGTTACTGTCTCAGGGCCTGGGCTGCCTGCTCTTAGACTGTCACAATATATATAACTTTTTCAGTTCATGTTGTTATATTGGAACCTATAACAAATATGCATAGGATCAGCATATTTTAAACAGATTCTTAAATTTGTAATCCCACACATGGTAAATTAAAAACACTAACCATACATTAACCATATGACCATTAACCGATGCCAGAGAATGTCTCGGGTTACTTGACTGTAACCCTGTTCCCTTAAAAAGCGGGAACGTGATGCCGTGTATCAATACGCTCACGGTTATGTTCACGGTTCCCCATCAAAAGCTACACTCGATGCTGCGTATCAATACGCTAATGAGAACAATCTTTGTTCGACCGGTTGTGAAGCATGTGTGTCAAACACGCCAAGAATTGGCCTAAGTAACCTCAGCAGGTGACGTCATTTGATTACGTGCACCTGAGGGTTATAAATAGATGTGAGACGTACAAATCTTCAGGTTACAGCTTTGTCTGAAGAGACGTCCAGGCACGCCTACAGTGCGGCATTGAGGCGCAACATCTCGTTTCCGCTTTTTAAGGGAACAGGGTTACAGTCAAGTAACCCAAGACGTTCCCTACCAAAAGCTACACTCGATGCTGCGTATCAATACGCTAATGGGAACAAGAATACCAACGCCGCTGCACTGGAAGTGTCTGGACCCGTCAAGTTTGTGTAGTGTGCGTGCACAAACATCGAAGAGGTCTCAGACATGACTCTGGGATGTTGACTCAAGGACATGAGAGCCGGAACATCATTGACATCCAAATGATAGAGTCTGCGAAATGTGTGTGGAGAGGTCCAGCCTGCCGCACCACACACTTGCTGCAAGGGGACACTGTCAGAGCCTTAATATAGAATGCAACCCACCTGGTTGAATGGGCCCAACTCCTAGAGGGGAAGCTTGACCGCTCTCCTCATAGGCTAGGGCAATAACATCCCTCACCCAATGTGACATTTTTAGTCTAATGACAGCCATAGTTTATGAAAAGCTGCTCTGATTTACACCACTAGCTAGTGCGGTGGACGTAAATCTGAAGAGCATGTACTGGATACAAAAGGTGAAGTCCTTCTTGCTCCGGTGTCGTGAATGGCAGAGGCAGAAGGCTTCAAGAATGGCTGGATAATAGGGTGAGGATGCAAAATAGCTTTGACCAGCCCAGGGGCAAAGCCTAAGCAGGATGACAAGACTGACAGAACCTGCAAATCCCCATTTGTCCTCAGAGAAGTAATAGCTATGAGAAAAACCATCTTCAGAGTCAGAGACCTGATAGGCGCTGACTCTCATGGTTCAAAATAGGGTCCCAACCAGACCCTTTGAGCACTAAGGCCAAGTCCCACGAAGGGACTGTCGCTCTGGTGAGCGGCCTCAACCGCTTAGCTCCATGAAAGAAGCGACCAGCTCAGGGGCAAAGCCTAAGCAGGATGACAAGACTGACAGAGCCTGCAAATCCCTATTTCTCCTCAAAGAAGTAATAGCCATGAGAAAAACCATCTTCAGAGTCAGAAACCTGACAGGCGTTGACTCTAGTGGTTCAAAAATAGGGTCTCAACCAGACCCTTAGAGCACCAAGGCTAAAGGCCGGGGATGATACAGTGGGTATGGAAAGTATTCAGACCCCCTTAAATTTTTCACTCTTTGTTATATTGCAGCCATTTGCTGAAATCATTTAAGTTCATTTTTTTCCTCATTAATGTACACACAGCACCCCATATTGACAGAAAAACACAGAATTGTTGACATTTTTGCAGATTTATTAAAAAAGAAAAACTGAAATATCACATGGTCCTAAGTATTCAGACACTTTGCTCAGTATTTAGTAGAAGCACCCTTTTGATCTAATACAGCCTTGCGTTTTTTTGGGAAAGATGCAACAAGTTTTTCACACCTGGATTTGGGGATCCTCTGCCATTCCTCCTTGCAGATCCTCTCCAGTTCTGTCAGGTTGGATGCTAAACGTTGGTGGACAGCCATTTTTAGGTCTCTCCAGAGATGCTCAATTGGGTTTAAGTCAGGGCTCTGACTGGGCCATTCAAGAACAGTCACGGAGTTGTTGTGAAGCCACTCCTTCGTTATTTTAGTTGTGTGCTTGGGGTCATTGTCTTGTCGGAAGGTAAACCTTCGGCCCAGTCTGAGGTCCTGAGCACTCACATTTCGTCCAGGATATCCCTGTACTTGGCTGCATTCATCTTTCCCTCAATTGCAACCAGTCTCCTGTCCCTGCAGCTGAAAAACACCCCCACAGCATGATGCTGCCACCACCATGCTTCACTGTTGGGACTGTATTGGACAGGTGATGAGCAGTGCCTGGTTTTCTCCACACATACCGCTTAGAACTTTTTGGCCTTAATTCTATCTTGGTCTCATCAGACCAGAGAATCTTATTTCTCACCATCTTGGAGTCCTTCAGGTGTTTTTTAGCAAACTCCATGCAGGCTTTCCTGTGTCTTGCACTGAGGAGAGGCTTCCGTCGGGCCACTCTGCCATAAAGCCCCGACTGGTGGAGGGCTGCAGTGATGGTTGACTTTCTACAACTTTCTCCCATCTCCCGACTGCATCTCTGGAGCTCAGCCACAGTGATCTTTGGGTTCTTCTTTACCTCTCTCACCAAGGCTCTTCTCCCCCGATAGCTCAGTTTGCCGGACGGCCAGCTCTAGGAAGGGTTCTGGTCATCCCAAACATCTTCCATTTAAGGATTATGGAGGCCACTGTGCTCTTAGGAACCTTAAGTGCAGCAGAAATTTTTTTGTATCCTTGGCCAGATCTGTGCCTTGCCACAATTCTGTCTCTGAGCTCTTCAGGCAGTTCCTTTGACCTCATGATTCTCATTTGCTCTGACATGCACTGTGAGCTGTAAGGTCTTATATAGACAGGTGTGTGGCTTTCCTAATCAAGTCCAATCAGTATAATCAAACACAACTGGACTCAAATGAAGGTGTAGAACCATCTCAAGGATGATCAGAAGAAATGGACAGCACCTGAGTTAAATATATGAGTGTCACAGCAAAGGGTCTGAATACTTAGGACCATGTGATATTTCAGTTTTTCTTTTTTAATAAATCTGCAAAAATGTTAACAATTCTGTGTTTTTCTGTCAATATGGGGTGCTGTGTGTACATTAATGATGAAAAAAATGAACTTAAATGATTTTAGCAAATAGCTGCAATATAACAAAGAGTGAAAAATTTAAGGGGGTCTGAATATTTTCCGTGCCCACTGTATACTGTCTCCTGTGCCTGAGATAAGACAACTCCCCCGACCGGAATCGCCCACAGCGAGCCGTCAAGGAGGAATATTAAATCTGGGAACCACACTCTGGTTGGCCAACAAGGTGCTATAAATAAGCAGCAAAACCTTTGTTGACAACCATGGCCAGGACTCCTGGAAGCAGAACAATCAGGAGAATGCGTAACAACGCAGCTTGGACCACATACGGGTGGAGCTGGAGAAGACATTGTGCGGTACATTGTGCTGTTTTCTGTAAAGCAAAGAGGCCCATCTCTGCTTCATAAATTTATCAAATGTGTCACAGCTTGGACAGTGATTCTGCTCCCACATTCATATGCCCCAGAATGTAAATCGACTTGATGGACAGTAACTTTCCCAAGCAGAACCTGCTGTGCTAGCCTGTTCCGGCAGCACAGATGCAGTCTGCCCTGGTGACTTAAGTGGCTACCACAGTATAGTCCCCCCGCACTAAGACATGGTAGCCCCTGCTGGAAGATGTATTTCAGGGCCCGAAATACAGCCATCATTCCGAGGCAACTGATGTGCCAATCAAGAAGATGGCCTCTCCAGATCCCTTGGGCTGGATGGTCATCCAAGACCGCGCCCCAGCCCGTGAGGGAAGCACCTGTTGTTAGCATATTGCGACGACAACACGTGCCTAGAGTGGGACCCAAAGTCAAAAACCGGGGGCTGAACCACACAGAAAGGGTACGAAGTCCTTAGCGTATAACCCTTGTATGACTCTGGGGATTGGCCCTTAGATTAAATCCCCTGGCTCTAAGCCACAACTGCAGCGGTCTTATGTGCATGGCATCCAAAGGTTTACGTGGATGCAGTCACCATGAGACCTAAAACGTTCTGAAAGTATGTAGAGTAGCTTTCTGGCCTTGCCTGAAATTCCTCAGGGTGTTTAGAATGGATTCGACACGTGTAGGAGACTGCTGTGCCCACAGTAGGATCGAATCTGTACAACCCCTAAATACATTGTCCCCTGGGCAAAAGAGAAACACTTTTCTTGGTGTTGAGTCTCCATCCCAGAGAGTCAAGCTGAGCGAGGACGACATCCCAATGTCAAAGCACACACTCCTAAGACTGGGCCAAATCAGCCAGTCATCGATGCAAAAGCTGCATCCATGCATTTTGCATATGTGCGGGGTGATGAGGCTAGGCTGAATGGAAGAACGCGATACTGGTAAGCTTTACCCCCAAAGCGAACCTCAGGAACTTCCTGCTTTGTGGCAAAATTTCTAAATGGAAAGTATGCATCCTTGAGATCATTCGTCGATAACCAATCCCCTGATTGGGTCGAATAAAACAATCACTGATTCTCAGCATTCTGCACTTGTACGTTTTTAGAAAGCAGTTCAGCCCACAAAGATCTGGAGTGGACGCAACCCCCTTCATTTCTGAGAACCAGAAATATTGGCTATGGCAGCTCGACTCTCTGTCTAGGAGGGGAGATGTTCTACGACCTCCTTGTTCAGCAGAGCTTACAATTCCAGTGTCAACAAAAATGCTTGTTCTGGTTTCACGGTAGTGGAGACCACGCCATTGAAACGCAGAGAACAATATGCAAATCATATGCTGTAGCCCCTTTGTACAGTGCTGTTGAATTTTCTGAAAGGGACACCGTTTGTGACACTTTGTTTTGCCGGGGGGGAATGTTAAATGTCTGGTGTCCTGAAACACGGCAGGACACAACCAAACATGTAACATCTTACTGGAGATCGCTGACCACCGAAACACCAGTGGTGGCGGAAGTTGTACAGCGATCCCCTAAGGGTGCCGGGAAGGTGCTCTTACTCCCCGTTGGATGTTAACCATGGACCTCCCAGAGGGGACACACCCATTGTCCTGGGGACAGCCTCAGGACCTCCATTTGGTCATAGACTGGTTTTAGGTCTGGCTTCCTCTTTGACTGTTGAGAGCTACGAGCCTTTCCCAGTCTTTACGAGGGAGCGTAAGACTCGCACACTGTCTCTTTATGCTTCTCGCCTCAGGGGAGCTGGACCGTGTTGGGACTGGGTGGCTGACAGCCCCGACACAAGAGCACGGTAGGGGAAACACTTAAAAGCTTCTTCAAGCCTCTTTGCCTGCCTGGACTCAGATCTTTATGAATGTCAGTCTGATACGCCTGCAAAACCGCTGTGGTATGCAGGGCAGCACCAGCATGATTTGTGCATGAAACGCTCTTCCTATCAGTGTAGATGTAGCTCTACATAGCTTGGTAGGGAGCGTTTACTTACGACTGATGATACGCTCCTAGAGGAGAGATAGCCCACTAGCGTCTCCTCCACCTGGGGTATCATCATATAGCTCTGTGCCTTGAATCCACAATAATTGAATGAGATCTCTCATTGTGGAGGTAACCAAAGAAGGGTAGAGATCACAGCTGAAGTCCCTCCCCCTGACCACCTGACAGAAAACTGTCATCTAGTTTGGAGTGTCCGGGGGTCTGTTGTTCTTATGGCCAATCCAGCTTTAATCTGGTGCATGAGTCATCACCTCGAGTAACTCCTCATTCATATATATAATCGCGGGAGGAGCGCTCGGAGGCGGCGCTCTAAATTCCAATTCAACAAAAGCAAGAGTTGCAGCATTCGCTGCCCGATCCAAAGAAATGCCGTGGCATGCTTTGGAAGTGGGCGCGAAAATCTCTCGATCTGGCGAGAGAACGAGAGGAAGGGAGGACCTGCCTCTCGAGCCTGAAACAGATCAAAGTGCGTTCTTAACGAGGGCGCAACGGCTCGTGCTTCGTAAGGAAAGCGAGCTGAACGTGAATAAGAAGTGAATCGCCCTCAAACGCAAGAGCTGCATGCTCTTACCCCTAACACTCCAAAAATACTCATGTGAGTCATCTGCAGAGATGAGCCGTAACACGGAGGCACGCATCTCTCACGGATAGCTCGATATGATGAGTAAGCTTTAACTTTTACTTTTATTTTTATTGATACTGCTTTAACATGACACACACATACACAATGCGGTCTCTGAAGACAAAGAAACCTGAAAATTTGTACGTCTCACGTCTATTTTAACCCTCAGGTGCACGTAATCAAATGACGTCACCTGCCGAGTTTATTTGACACACATGCTTCACAACCGGTCGAACAAAGATAGTTCTCATTAGCGTATTGATACGCAGCATCGAGTGTAGCTTTTGGTGGGGAACCGTGAACATGCAAATGTGATTATTAAAACATTCATTTTAAAATCTCAGGGGTACTTAAAGGGGTCATTGATTATGATTTAACTTTTTTAACTTTAGTTAGTGTGTAATGTTGCTGTTTGAGCATAAACAACATCTGCAACGTTACAACACTCAAAGTTGGATGCAAAGAGAGATCTTGTCTTTTACAGAATTGCTGATTATATTTACATATATATTTCCTTTATATGCAAGTAGTGTATGTAAATATACTAATTTGAAATGTATGTTAATATATTAATTTCTGTATCTGTAAATATATTATACTTCTGTATGTACATCTATTTTAAACATATGTGACTCTGGACCATAAAACCATAAGTAAATTAACCTTAACATGTTCTTCCCTTTCTATTAAAAACCTAAAAATGTCAGTCTTGTGGACATGATATAAATTTGCTTGCAACTGAGAAATACATTCAGGAGAGAAACACATTTTACACAAAAATATTTATGGTTTTATTAATATTTACAGAAAATACTACTACAAAGTGAAAATGGTCAAAATTAACGGCACATGAATACATAACTCAATCTTACAACAAATATAGAGTGGTGCAGGGATGACATCAGAACCTGGAAGATTAATTATCACTGCTTCCTTCAAGATTTTCTTATGGGGTTTTATTTTATTAATTTATGAATAAAATAAAGCCTGTGCTAAAAATAGCTTGATAGTACGTTGTTCTATAACAAACTACACACACCCATATCAAAAATGGAAATTTTGAGGCAGTTATTTTATTTGTTTAAACTGTATTTTTAATAAATATTTGATATCTGGGCAGTTTGGGGTGCGATTGTGTAGAGTATTAGTTGTAGAACAAAACATTCAAGTATCAAGTTGTTTACCACAGGATTAATTTTATTCAAATTAACAACCTTACTATAAAATCACATAGGAAAAAACATTTACAGGCCTATACCTTTTTTTTCTTGTTCTGAAACCTCAGTTGTGCTAACTTAGAATTAATGGCCTGGCCCAACTATCCAGAAGTTGCCTTTCATGGTGTTTTTTGACAGCATCTGCAAAACAAAACAAGTAAGAAGATGAAAAACATTTGGATTAGTAGACAGCCTACTCAACAACCACTTTCAAGGCCCAGAAAGATAGTAAAGACATAGTTAAAGTAGTCCATGTGACTCCAGTGGTTTTACTTAAATATTATGAAGTCATGTTACTGCTTTGTTTGCACAAAGACAATAATTTACCAATTTATTTGCAAAATATGAATCTCTACTAAAGCACCAAGATGCATGCATGTTGTGTTGAAGTCAGATCAGACATTAATAAAGTTTTTTGCACTAAGCACTGATGTCTTTCCTACCGTGCTGTTAGAAGGTAGTAGTTGCTTAGGCTATTGGAGGGACAGAAAGCTCTCAGATTTCACAGATGTGGCTTGTGCTGGGCAAAAGGAGTTCTAACTCCTTTTGCCCAGCACAAGCCAAATTTGCACACAGGCAAATTTTGATCTACAGGTAAAGTTAATGCAAACATAATCTGTTATGTTTTAAAAAAATGTTTGGTTAATTGTTGGGAAAAAACATCTGATGTGTAACATTATTAGATCCGTGCATTACAGTAGGTCTTAATATATACTATAGGCCATCTGTCACATTAATATTAAACAATCACTGACTGCTCTTGACTAAACTGTTTTTGTAGTTTCTACATTTGATTTTCTTACCTGAATGCTTCTAGGGCTGCTACTAACGATTATTTTTATTTCGACTAATCTAACAATCATTTTTTCGATTAGTCAACTAATCTATTGTTTTTTTTTTTGTTTTGTTTTTTTGTTGATGTTGTTTTTTTTTTTTTTTTATTAACCTATTTACTTTCTGATCAGTTGATGGATTCTAAAGTTAAATAACAGTAACTTCTGCTATTAATCTTTGAAAATTTTATTCAAACATTTTCATAATTAATACTTCACAAAAATAAATAATAGTAAGAAAGAAAGAAAATAATAACAAGACAAAAATATATAATATGAAGAAAATAGAGAAAGAAATAATAGTAACAATAATTAATAAAAGAAAGAAAAAAGAAAAAATAATAAGAAAAAATAGCTAAAAATGATTATAATAAATGTAATAATGTAATGACTTAAGTTGACAACATTTTTTGGTGGAAATAAAGCACATCATACTCTGACTATAAACAAAACAAGCTATAAGAACCGTTTTTAATTTGTTGAACACTTCAGTAGCATGAAAAGGAAAACAGCTATTCAAACTAGGAATATTACTTTAACAAAGCGGTCAAAGAACACTGAACAGTCTGTGACTTCAGTCTAATGTCAGTTATGTACTTTCACAAAAATCTCTGAAACTTGTCAATTATGTAAAATCGATCTCTTACTTGCATCTTTTTTGCATTTTGTTGTTTATGAAGATAAGAGAGAATTCCCTTAAGTGAGCATGTGTAAACCCATATGTCACCGGCTTTTGCGCAGTGCCTCTACTCGGACATTGCACTCCTATCTCTACAGAAACGTAGTCTGTGTGATCCAGGTCAATACAGTTAGGATGTGTCGAAAAACTCCCATCTCGTCTTCTACAGAATGCAGAACACTGCAGAGTGTTTACAAAGTGAACATACAAAGAAAACACTGCAGAGTGTTTACAAAGTGAACATACAAAGAAGATCAAACACCCTTTACAAAAAAAGTTGCAAGTTAACTCCAAAGTTGTTTTAGATTTTGCAATGAAAAACACAGAGATCAGTGGTTTAATTAAAATGTGAACAAGTCATCATACTGTTGTTGCATAAAAATGTAAAGTAAACAGGCAGGAGACAATGGAAACATTTATTTTCTACAAATAACTTGCATCAATCTCAAAAGAATCAAGTGCTTACCTATGTCTCTGGCTTTCTACATAATGTCTTTCTACATAATTCTGTGGTGTTAGCCTCAAAGTTGGTTTGAGTTCTGCAAAAAAGGACATCAATGGTTTAAATAAAATGTGAACAAGTCATCATACTGCTGTTGCATCAAAATGTAAAGTAAACAGGCAGGAGACAACAGAAACATTTAAATAAATAAATAAATAAATAACTCACATTAATCCTGAAAGAATTAAGCTCTCTGGCTTTCAACATCTACAAAAAAGCAAACATTCTTTTACTAATAGTAATAGTAATAGTTTTACTAATTTTACTAAAAAAGTGATATTATATGGAATTATGACCTATACTTGCCTTTATACCATCTTTCCCTCTACTCTGAAGAAGCCGAGCCGATCGCTTCCTCTCACACACAGTCTTCCGTGCCGTGAACTCCCGCCGCGGGCACAATGAAGACACAAAGCTCAACACGTTTGAAATATTACATGCAAAACATTACTTTTAACAATTAAAACTTCATTAGCCTCAAAATACTAAGGGAAGTCTTACACGACACCATTTCTTTAGGAAACTACTTTCAGTTTAATCGCGAAAAAAGGTGTTTACGAATTAACATGTAAATCTGTTAATAACCCTAAATCTTCTGTAAATATGACATAAGAAACTCACAGACGTTGTATTAAAGGTAATCTCTTCCACAGACGTTGTATTAAAGGTATCTCTTCCGTTCAGTAGAAGAGGCCGTTAAGACTATTTCTGAGGCGAAAACGGCGTCAACGTATTTTCCAATAAAAGCTCTTTTTCGACTTTTTCCACATTCCATGAAATCTCAAAATACTCCCGGACACACATAATGAATGATGACTTTACATTTTTAATCTTTACTTACCGAAAATCGTCCTTCACTCACTTTCATTTGCAGACGCTGAGAAAATGGCAGCTTCTCGCACTGGTGACGCCCGGTGAACACGACGTGCATGCTCTCTCTCAGGTCCGCGTCCCGACCAGCCATCTCAACCCAGCATTTTTTAGAGTATATATATATATATATATATATATATATAATTATATATACATAGTGGGGCCACACCCTTTTTTTTGCTTCAGGTGTCCATGTGACAAATTTCATATCATGTATAATATTTTATAGGCTTAAATGACATGAAACATGACATATATTGTCACATATATGTACATGTATTTATACATTCAACATGAAGATACATTTTTTAGTTAGGAATTTCATGCATTTGGGAAATATATTTTTAAAATATATTTCAATATATTCAACAATGTTTCACATGTATGTGAATATATTGCACTTCCATATGGGTAGCTCAGAGTTAACCCTTTAGGCGCCAGGGTTTTTTGGAAAAATGCTGGATTTTGACATCAAGATTTCAACAGCTTGTTGCTTGAAAGGACTTAAAGATCGAGATCTACTGTAAATTAGAAAAATGTTGGACATGGCCGAAAGTTTATGTGGTGTGTAAATATACTCATCTAATTTGCATAGTGTGACGTCATTGGGGCGGCCATCTTGAATTTCACAATATTCAGGAAATAGTAGATATTGAATTGATGTTTGAACTTATTTGTATTTTTTTTTTTTTTTTTCTTTTTTATCCTCATTCCAAATGATCAAAAAAGAGGAAACCAACAATAAAACAGGAGAAAGTACTAAATTATTACTATATTACTATACTATGAAGTAGTGAAACACATGTGAACAGTAGCCTAGTTTTTGATCAGTTCATCAGTAATATTCAGGAAATAAAAGATAATTGAATGGATGTTTGAACTTATTTATTAACTTACGTTAAACTTATGTTTCCCAAATGATGGGACTTACGATCACGTCAGGTGATATGATGGGTTCTGGTTCCACTTAGAACCCGGACGGTAAGTAATCTTGAAGTTGAACCTGGTTAGGAACAGGGCCCATCGGGCCTGCCTGGGGTTCAAGCGCTTAGCTTCTCGCAGATATTGGAGGTTCTTGTGATCCGTGATTATGGTGAACTGATGTGTAGCCCCCTCCAGCCAATGACGCCACTTGAGGCGGCCAGCGAGGTGGATGGTTGAATAAATCCTTGTTGCAATGCTTCCGCGATGTACTCCTTTATTGTCTGGCGCCCTGGGATGGACAGTGGATAGATCTGCCCTTTGGGAAGTTGGGCACCAGGCAGCATCTTGATGGCACAGTCCCATGGCCGATGAGGTGGTAGATGAGTGGCTGCTTGTTTACTGAACACATCCTGGAACGCCACATACTCCGCTGGGATTTCAGGAAAGATTTCTGGTTCTGGACTTTCGACTTGGGTTGAGGCTAGGGGCACTGGAATGGATTGGGGGAGAGGTATGTTAGATAGACACTGATCATAACATTGTTTGTTCCAGCGGATAATGTCACAGGGATCCCAGCGGAGTTCTGAAGTATGCAGATGGAGCCACGGGCGTTTCAGGATGATGCTAACGGTCGAATCCTCCAGTAACAGAAACCGTAGATCCTCCTTGTGAAACAGTCCAACTTATAAGGTGATGATAGGTGAAGAATATTGTACCCTCCCATGCCCAAGTGGCTTTCCCTGAATAGTTTTCACTGATAATTCTTAAAAATGACATTGACGGGTGAGTTGGAGTTGACTTGCGAAATGAAGTTGCCAGAGGAACCTGAATCAATCAGAGCAGAGACAGAAATAGATTGTTCTGAAGTGTGGAGAGTAACAGGTATCAGAGTTAGATTAGTTATTTCGACTTCTGATTGAATGGTACTCACCACAGAGCGTGGAGGTTTGACGGGACAGTTGCGGATGAAGTGGCCGTTATTGCCGCAGTACAAACATAAACCAGATGACAAACGGCGATTCCTTTCGGTGGGAGTTAGACGGGTGGTGTCAACTTGCATTGGTTCTGATACTGGGAAACAGGCAGCCACAGAAGCAGACTGAGGAGCGGTTACAGGTGGCTGGCAGGCGGCTAGTCATTGGGAAACTCTGGTGGTTCATTGTAGAAGGGATTCTAATCCAATGGTGTCATCATACAATGCCATGGCTGCGCGAATCTCCAGGTTGAGTCCTTGGCAGTAAGCACTGAGTAGCGCTGCTTCATTCCAACCACCAGCGTGCGGAAGTGTATGGTGTACTCATTGACAGAGGAAGTGCCCTGGCATAGACGGAACAGCTGATCGGAACAGCTTACCGGTAGCTGTGCTGAAAACGTAAGAGAAATGGCTAGTAAACTGTTCAAATGATTTTTATTATTATATTATTATTGGCATTCCAGATGGCTTTTGCCCACTGCAGGGCCTTACCAGTGAGGAGGGAAATGAGGAAAGTGACCTTTGCGCTTTTGGAGGGAAAACGTTGTGGTTGCATTTGGATGTATAGATTGACTTGAAGTAAGTAACCGCTACACTCAGCCGCGTCTCCAGCGAATGTTGCAGGCATGGCCATGGGACTTCCTGAGACAGATGCCGGCGTTGGTGCAGGTAGCAACGAAGCCTTGAGGGCATTCACCAATTCCGTGAAGGGGTCGGGTGCAGCAGGTCACATTACAGCAGCGATGAGACCAGAGGCAGAGGTAAGGTGCAAACCAAACAAGAACTTTATTGATAAGGTTGGAATATGGAGTGCAAATATGGGTTGAGCAATTATAATGCTTATCTGTAAATCCTTGTATATGTTGAGCTGGAGTAGCGAGTCCGTATGGGGAAATCAATCTTTTTTTTCTTTTCTCTCTATTACCAAAAATGTTAATGTATCATTTTCACATTGTTATTTTTATAACTCTCTACTTCTGCCCTTAAATACATGAACTAACTGTTCTAAACAGTTAGTTTTGAATTTAATTATGGCTTACTTATTACTTATTTGAATTTACTTAATTTACTTGTTTTTTGTTTGTTTGTTTGTTTGTTTTTCTTGCCCTTTCTGATGTAATTGCAGTTACATGATGAGCAGAGAGTGAAGGCCAAAACAGTTTATCACAGAAGGATAACAGAATCATGTTTTATTCCTCTGGAGGATTTGCTTTTGCTTTTGCTTTTGTTTACAGGAAATAATGAGCTCTCCATTGCTCTCCTGTAGTTTAAAGCACAGATGGTAGCTAATGTACTCTCTGATCATTGGGTGCCAGACATAAGCCACTTTTGATGAGTAGCTGCTAACATGTTTTACAAAATAAATAAATAAAAACACACACCATCAAATGTTACACCACCACAAATTCTGTTACACTTCTCCTCCTTTGTGTGTGGGTGTGTGGGTGACTGGAGGAGTGAGAAAAGCCAGAAACAGAAGTCAGGTACATGCAGCAAACACAGTGTGTGTGCATTTGTGGGTGAAATGATCTGTTCGAGGTGGGTCTGCATGTTCATACTACTTCCTCTTTTGAACAGGGATTTTGTTTTTCAGTTCAGCTCAGTTCAGTTGTGTTGTGTTGTGTGCTGCACTCTGTCTCTGTCTTTCTATCACACTCTCACTTTCTCTCTCCCTCCCTCCATCTGCTCTCTTCCCTATCTGTGTCCATCTCATTTAGTCTTTCTTTCTGGATCTCCATTTTGAGGCATGATCTTGACTTTGGTTTGGGCTCTTTTCTTTTAAAGTGCTGGCGCCCGGAACTTTGTTTTTAATGATATTCTCAGTGACTTCTCTCTTCCTCTTTCGCTCTCTCTCATATACTTTTTACATTGTGTTGTCACCATCACCCAGTCACATTTGCATGAATGACGTTTGTATTTCCTCCATCAGCAGCAGAAACGGCTGTAAGAAAACTAAAGAGGGAAGAGGAACCAAGGGCCTTTGTGGTGAGAGAGGGTGCCACAGTCACATGCTCTCTGTTACTCTCTTGTTCTTTTTACCTCGCAATGTTCCAAAGCTGGATTTTTGTTTCCACATTGTGGATTTAATTGGGCAATCTTTAGCTGCTGCCGTGTCACCATTAAATTCCAAGCTCTGGTGAGTGACCCATGATTGCACTATCTTTGAGCATGCAGACTGATCTTCTTCATATCTTTTGACGAGCTTGATAGGAATCTTTTATAAGCGTAATGATGTGATACATAGAAGACAGGGCACAGATTAAGGGATGTGAACAATACAAAGAACTGTATTGTTTAACTTTAACTTCATTTCTGCAAGTAAATAGGGATGGACAGTAATGTTATTTTAGTTCATATAATTTATCTTGGCTCTCAGATTGTTCTCAAACTTTATTTATTCATTCATTCATTCATTCATTCAATAAATCATGAATTCATAGTGATGTAATTTGTCAATTTGCATTTGTCTAATAGTATCTATCTTGTGAACAAGCTAAAATGTACAGCATCAGGTTTAATGAGTATGTAACAGTAGAGCCAGGTTTGTTTTAATAGAAGACAGGGACAAATTAATGACAAACCTTCTGCAAACCTCTCTGTAATTTATTGTTTAACTTTAAAGGCTAAAGCACCTCACAAGCCAAGAATCATCATAAATCTTTATTCATGTTATAAGAACTAAAATAGAAAATTTAAAAGACAAAAGGATGAACAAAGTTATTTATTTATTTTTAGTTTCATTTATTTTTTAAATGAATTAAAAGAAAGTGTTTTTACGCATTTCCATACATGTGAAAATAATCTAGTCTAGGTAGGAGGTCCTTGATGTTATCGTTTTTCTAGAAATGAGTCATAACTTTACCACCACCATTTTCTGCTCATACTCATCTGGTGCTTCTGCAATATGCAAATATTGACCATGTGTTCGCATTTAATATGAGATTTCTACTAGACTTAAAATTAAAGCCGTCTTGAAGTATCTTTACCACATTTTTATATTTTCATGCTTAACTGAGCAGAGGAAAAGGCAATTGTTGTCAAATGTAAACATAGTCTTACAATGAGCAAATTATTATTATTGTTTTATTTTTTTATTTTTCTTTTCAAATAAATCAATAATCAACAATTATTAAGATGGCATATCATTTTCTTTTGACATTCAGATTAACCAGCCTGCTCTAATGCATTTTGTAGGTTCTACCCTCTCAGTCCCTTTAAACAATGGTGATTTGTAATATGTTGTGAAATCTTGGTTTATTTGGCTTCCTATTACCTGCATTCCAATTTAAATTAGGGGAGGAATGCTTTGATCTAGAGTCCAGGCCTAATGAACTAAATAAATAAATAAATAAAATCGAAAAATAATGAAACTGTTTCTTTTTTTAGGTAATTAGTGAGCTCCGTCTCCCAGCATCACAAGGGTTGTGTTACCATGGCAACTAGCAAGCAGAGCTTTGTGAGAGCTACTGAGCCTCCGTGTTCAGTGTCTGCACAGAGAGAGGAAGAGATGCGTGTTAAGGCCCCTCTCACGACTATGTATGTCCACAACGTTCCTGCCCCTGGCCTGCAGCCATATCCTCAGGCCCAACCTGGAGCCTTGCAGGATGCAACGGTTGTACCACTGTTACTGCCAAGGATGTGTAGCAACTCGACTCTGCCCTCTCTGACACTGCATATTGCCAGCAGGGCTGCTTTGCAACAACAAAGGCTAGTGACTCCAGCAACATCAGCCAGACCTAAGTCTATTGGGAAGCATATTTGCCCACAGTGCGGTAAGGACTGTCTGAAGCCCAGCGTGCTTGAGAAACATCTTCGTTGCCACACAGGAGAGCGACCATATCCCTGCACTACCTGTGGCATTTCCTTCAAGACACAGAGTAACCTTTATAAACACAAGCGCACCCAGGCTCATGCCCGTCTTTCCAGCGAATCTGACAAAGGCACTTTCAGCAGCCAGGAGAGCATGGAGAGTTTAAAGGACGACTATACGAGTCCATCCTCTGAGATGAATGGTGAAGATTCAGTTGATATAAAGAGGAGTAAAGAAGTTCTTCCTGTAGTGACAATACCAAGTCAGGTAGACTCTACAGAGGCTAAGACAATGTCTGTAGAATGGGCATTACACAATGCTGCCGTGGTTGGATTAAGCACAATACCAGCACTTCAAGACAAGGTAAATTCTTTGAGAAAAACTGTGGAATTATCAGATGGCATGAAAAATAATACTGCTATCCAGCAGACTAGTGTACTGAGTGAGGATGGATGTACACCACTGATTACAAATCGTATACCTCTTCAGAGGCAGGAAGCTTTGTTTTCCAAACCATGGGATTCCCCCATGTTCCGAGGAAAATCTCAAAGCCATGACAGTACAGACTCCGGTTTCAGTGACAGCAGTGAGCATCATTCATCCAGCAGTCCTGGAGCAAGTTTGCATGATCCCAGTATGGAATCATTGACAGAAACCACTATGGAAAGGCAGGAACCAGGCACCTCCCAAACACCCTCAGAGATGACCCCTGACCCCAAATCCAAGGTGTCCATTCAGGAGAAACAAAAGCTGGAAGAACGTATTTCAAAGCTTATATATGAGAATAGTGTGTTGGTGGATAATAAACAACTGGAAAATGTGCGGCCAAGAAAGACAATATTGTCAAAACAAGGAAGCATTGATCTCCCTGTGCCATACACATATAAAGACTCCTTCCATTTTGAGATAAGGAGCAGCAAGCACACCTCAAGCTCACATAATCAAGACAGAGGAGGTGGGGCAATTCACAGCTCTGTGCCTACACAGGACTCCACTGGCCTGGAGCATGCACCATTAACACGAAGCAGTTCTTTACCCTTTGCTATGGGTGGCAAACCCACTGATGGAGCAATGAATTTACATCTTAGCAGAAGGTGTAGTGCAGGGCATGTTTACCCATTACGGTCATCAGACCAACAAGCACCAGGTCATCGCTCACTAGTTAGGCAGGTAGCGGTAGATTGTCTGCCCACTGCAGAAGTATCCCCAGTTGAAAGAGGTAGTATTAGCAGCCTTAGCTCGGATGGTGACAGTACTGATGTTGGAACAGAGCCAACTGTAAAAGGAAATTACAGGAAGAAAGCCAGAAAATTCGACTACACAAAATGGCACACTTACAAAGGTGGGACATTTACAAAACTCTACAATACTGAGAAAGACTGTCCACTGAAGACGAAAAAGTCTACACTGAGCTCTGAACAAAGCCTGGAAATTCAAATTAATCAACAGAGAGACAATGGATCTATGTCTCTGAGCTTTACTTCCTGTTCTGTTGTGACCTTACAAAATGACCCTAAAGTGTCATATACCAGCTTTGAAAATAATAAGGGGGAAAACATGGAAAGGGATGAAATAATAGCACAACACACTGACTTCCATATCCCATCAGAAAGGAAGAAACAGCGCACTGGGAATGATGTGCAGATGCTCAGTATTTCAGATCCTAGAATTGGAGAGGCGAATCTGTGTGGTTTAATTAGCCAGTTACCCCTGTCAACTTGTGCAACGCACGGTTCCATCGAAGTTCCAGCACAAAAGGTCAACATGCAAAATCTCCACCTGCAGGGTAGCTTCATAAATCAGTTCTCAAATCCAAGTCAGTTCCCTGGTAATACTCGTAGCCCTGCTTTTTGTTTTATCAATGTGAGTGGGACATCTGGCACCCCGTCTGGTTCTATCAGCAGCCCTACTGTCCCTAAAGCCAAGACCAGCTTTCCTCCCAAGTACCAGCTGAAGATTCCGTGTTCCACAGATGGAGTGTCGGCTTCTTGTTCTGGCTCCACTTTAGCACATAGCATTTGCTCAAACATTCCAGCTCTCAGACAAAGCTGCCAAACTACAGTACAGAGTAATCTTGAGAATAGTGTACTATCCTCAAAGCAGTGTCAGGGTGTTTCAGTAGTCACAACCTTAGACCAGAGTAAGCAAGATGTATTGTGTGCTGCAACCTCAATACCTATGCTATCGGTTTCCTGTTCAGAGCTAAATCAAACAAACACTTTATCCAAAGTCCTGACACTTCAGTCTACCGTGCCTACATCAATTTCACTTGTTTCTCCACCAGTGCAGCATCAAACATCTTTGCTGCAGAGCAAATGTGCAACACGTGTGGTGGAAAACCAGTTAACAGGTTCTGTATCATCTATATTAATAACCTCAGAGAACACTCAGCCTGTTACATCAATGAACACTTCAACAGTGAGTTATTGTTCAGAATCTGGTCTACAAACCTCTTCTTCAATAACGACGACACCTACAGAACAAAACTGTTCTGCCTCCTCTGTGATTGAATCAGGAAAACCCCTTGGTCTTACTGCAGACACCAAATCCACGGTGCACAGCACCGCCTCTAAAATTGCCACTGGTGACTTTCAAGGGTCCCAGTCTGAAGGAAAAATGATACTATTAAATGGTTCAACACAGGCTCAGAACACATTTTATGTACGAACAGCTGACCTCCAGATTGTCATGCAGCTCATTTCTGATGAACAGTTAGCACTTATAGAGCCTCATATTGAAACATCAACTTTAAGCACTTTAACAAACCAGACAACACTTTCACAGGAGGTATATAGCAGTGATGTGACTCGTGTATGCATGGCACAGGAAATGATAAATAATGGTGAGATGAGCAAAAAGAACGGTTCCAACTGTGAATCTGCCAGTCCAGTAAACAAAGCAGAAATTGTTTGCAGTTTAAACTCTCAAAATGATACAAATTTTGCAAATGGAAGCCCTCAATGCATTTCATCTTGGTCACATCCACAAACAAAGGTTCATATTTCAGCCTCAGTGGATTACAGTAAAAATTCACCTGAACAGTTGTATGAACCACAGAAGATACCTGAGAATTCACATGAGAGAAAATCTGATGTGTTTGATGCTATGACAGAGACACACCACAAACTAGTGGCTGCAGACAAACTAAGTGAACCTCATTTAGTGGACAACAGCTGTTCTAGAAGAGGAAATGACAAAGAACCCCAAAACTGGTCTGTCCATAACCAAGATTCGGACAGCTCTGAGGACCAAACACTGACAGAGATAATTAGAGATAAAGAACTGTTCTGTCTAACGGAGACGAATCACATTCAAACTATAACAAATACTAAACCAGTGGAGCCAAATGAAACAGGCCACCTCATGTCAGTCACATTACCAGGAAACTGTGAAAGTGTTCAAACAAAGACAACTACACAGCTCAGAACTTGTATCTGTGAGAAAAAGACTTCTGCAGAATCACAACATATGCGAAAAGTGCTAAACTCTGCAATACAACCCAATCAGAACAAGCCACACTGGGCTTCATGTGGCAGCTCAGATTTAGATACAAGAGAAATGAGAGAATGTGACAAGAGTAAGTTCGGTTGCAAACATGGAACCCTGGTGATTGAAACATTTTCCCCAGGACAAACACATACACAGTATGAATTCAAACAGGCCTTTTCTCTAGGCCCAGGTGACTTTGGGAATGACACTTATAGTCAAGTGAAAGCATCCTGTCCATTGCCGAACAGGACATCTAACAATCACAGCATTCCTGAAGACAGCATCAAACGTGAAGATGTCCATACACATCATGCCAATCTGGAATTATTTACAGGTGGGACCAAATACTAATAATGTAACTCTGCAAGGTAATATTGTCATGCTATTTGAAGTGTAGTGCTGTGCAGTTCTTGCATGTGATAGAGCAGCCATTGCTAGACATAATACTGATATCACTGGGTGCCATAACGCTTTCTCTCCACAAGGTGGTGACAAGAGATCTAAACTTGCACTAAACTAAATCTCTCCATGTTACTAGACAATACTTTGTTACAGTCTTATTTTTTTTTAATTATCTCATACACTCCATGCAGACGGGCTCTATGAAATACTGCTATTAAACACATTTATGATTCTTCTCTGACCTGAAAGATTATTGTCCTCCAACACTGCTCTTGGCCTATCAGAGAAAGTCTAATTTTCTGCCCACAGTTGTAGATTACAGTAGTAGATGTTTTATACAGGTAACTCTTCAGCTGCTAAGGGGCTAAGTTTTTTTTTGGTCAAATCACATGCTGTAGTAACATAAGAATATTACCAAAATATTTGAATTCTTTGTGAAATGTTTCAGAATTCTAAGTGGATAAGTACAGAATAGCCTTGGTATTGAAGCAGTCAGACAAAAATAGTCATAAAATGCAATTTAGAGGTTAAAGAATGAAAACTTAAGAAAATGATGCTTGCATAAAAAAAGAAGATGATTAGATCAAATTCTGAGAACACACAATTTACTAGTGACCAAAGAAATCCCATAATCTGCAACCATTAATGTTACATTAAAAAAAAAAAAAAAAGGTATTTCCTGTATTGACAGAGACATGCCAGAGACATCTCAGATTGGTATGCAATGCTACACATTAGTATTAGTAATTTTGTGGAAAAAGGGCAAAACTGTTGAACCATTCCATCTTGCCAGTTCAAGTTATTCAGTAATATCAGTTCACAAGCCAAATCTGTTTTGAATTCAGTAGGATAATCAAGATTTTAGCGTGAGAGGGTGAATCTAAGGTGAATATCATTAAGTTGTCATCACATTCTTTGCGGCGTTTTTCTGTCCTAACCTTTGTAATTCCACTGTGTTCCCACACTGACCTGATGTTTCTCTTATCAGAGTCACTTGTTAGAGGGAAACATTTGATCCTTGCAGCCTGTACTTGTAAACAGCACTCTGAAAAGATTCCCTTTCATTAGGTCACAGGTCACTTAAATTAGTCACAGTAACAAATATGAAGAAGGTCAAGGGTCAGAGGGGCTTAGAATAAACAAAACATACAGCCCCCTAAAGAAAAAGCTGAGGAAAAAGTCTATAGCTGCTTCATTAATTTTTTTTTTTTTAAAAAAACAACATATGCTTGTTAGGTATGTTTTGAAGCATGGCAGCTGGTTTAAGCTGGTCCTTACTTGTCATGTGCTGGTTTAAGATGGTCTTGAGCTGGTTTAAGCCAGTCATGTTCTGGTCCTAAG
This sequence comes from Labeo rohita, assembly GCF_022985175.1. Taxonomy (NCBI): domain Eukaryota; kingdom Metazoa; phylum Chordata; class Actinopteri; order Cypriniformes; family Cyprinidae; genus Labeo; species Labeo rohita. Next base: position 10,322,458 of record NC_066879.1, on the reverse strand, counting down.
CAACTAGCTCCTGCTCAGGACCAGCTCATAACCAGTTTATGACCATTTTAGGAACATCTTAATCCAGCTCATGACCAACTAAGGACCATCTTAAACCGGCTTCAAAACATACCTAACCTAACCTAACTTTAGTTGGGTATTATTATTATTATTATTATTATTATTATTATTATTATTTCAACAGGAAAGTGAATGTTGATCCCACTATTTGAGATAAATAGTTGCTCAGAACAGAAATCTTAACTGTCCCAACTAGCCTGGACTGGCATGCATGGGTTTCACTGATCAGATGTGCTCAGGGATTTGACAGGATGCTCAGTAGAGGTCTCTAGGAGATGATCCCCACAGGGACCAGAGCAAAGACCCAGAGGTTAAAGGGAGATTTTCTGCCTGTCTTGATTCCAGACAGCTGACAAGCAATCTGAGAGCCAAATGCAGCCTCCTTTTCTGAGCAATGCTGCACAGAGGCATGCGCAAAAGTTCAGCCAAACCGGTTCCACCCCAGAGAATCTGACCGATTGTTTTTCATCAAGACAATCATTTTTATATCTCCACCGCAATAATATATAGTAGCATATGTTGGTTGGTGTGTCCTGATATACAATGTGAAACTGTCATGTTATTTTTTTTTTCTTCATTTGGCTGACATTTGTTTTTTGCAATGAAGCATATGTTCCAGGAGGCTGTATGGCAAAAATCTGCACATCAATTACATAAGTTTTCTGGCTGTTACTTTCGCATTCACATTAACAGTTTTATGTTGAGATTTCTGTGACCAATTTATCAGTTTTGGATAAAGAAATTTTTGGTGCCATAAAACCTCTTGAGTTGTCTATAAAAAAGCTGACGCAAACAACTGGGTGTGCATGCACTTATTTTATGAATGTTCATGTTTTGAACAACATAGTAAAAAGTAACACTTTTCCCGTATCATTATTGTGCTGCCTGCTCATACTCTTGCACAGTGAATATATTTCAATGCTTGGAACTGCCCTCATTAGACATACAAACAAAATTCTCTACACCTCTGATTCTCTGAACCGAAAAAACAAGCTGAGACCTGGCTTCAGGGACAGACTCCAAAACATGCTACATTTATTCATTCAGTCATTATTCTGCCCTCAGGGCCTGTGGAGGATGGTACCCTCAAAAGTTTGCAGTTTCAGAGGGATCCTGGGACAAAGAGCAAGGAATCAATTCCTGAGAGTGGAGATGGGGAAATAGCCAGCACAGAGGATGCTGTCAAGAACAACATATGCCAAGGCTTCAAAGACAATGGCAAAAGAGACAATAGAAAGGTGAGCAAGATTAGGGTGCCAAGCAGGGGCGTTTCTAGGATTTGAAAACATCCGGGACTGGTGCCAAAACATTAGGGGCTAGTGGTTAGACACAGGGGCTATTTTGTTAGACACAGGTGGGTATACCTGGATCCTTATAGGGAGGTCCAGGAGCATGCACCCCCGGGAGAAATTTGATATATTTTAAAGTTAAATTCACTAATCTGGTGCACTTAGAGAGTTCAAAAATAAGAGCTCCAAGTTAGCCCATGTTCAGTGTGCAAATTAAACAAAGAAAAAAGGTTTATGACCTGACTCACCCCTCTTTGGATCATGAACTGATCGTGTGAGCAAAGTCATATTGTGCTTTCGATTTTAGACAAACAAAATTATAACTTTACAAAAATACATTACACAAATAAAATAATACATTTGAAAATGTATTTACAACTGTAACAAATATATATTTGCATGCAAAAATAGGACCCCCCCCCCCCCTTTTTTCTACCAAATTCCATTTTATTTTTTCAAAAATTCTGTTTTTTTTGTTTGTTTGTTTGTTTGTTTCTGTTTTAATTTTTCTGGACTCCTATTAAAAGTTAAGTTATGTTTAGGGCCCTATGAAATGTTTTATTTTTTCTCACCTTATATTTTATTGTTACCAAATTTGGTTTAGCATGTCTGTTTATTTGAATGCATAAAACTACTGTTATTTATTTCTACAACAACCTTATGAAATTCTGTGTTGGGTATTTACATTTTTTCAGGTTATCAAATAAAGGCATAAAATATTAATTTATCTTTTAATAAATAAAAATGAAATTTTATTTTTGACAAACAAAGGGGATGAAAATTAAAATTTAAAAGATGGAAGAAATATTGTGCAACAAAGTTTGATTAATTTTTCAATGGTAGTAGCAGTAGTAGTACTGTAGGTACGTACATTCTACTGAATGATAGTAATGTATGTCTACAAGCTAAACCAAACTTATATTTTGACGGGTTGCCATGAATACCTTTAAATTTGCAGAGAAGGCAAAAGTACACACATCCTTCACTCAAGTAGAAGTACAGATACTCATGTTAAAGAATACTCTGGTAAAAGTAGAAGTACTGACTACACTTTTTTACTTAAGTTAAAGTAAAGAAGTATGGGCTCAGATATGTTAACAAATTCTGGAACCATTGACATCCTTACATTACCTTACACTTACATTTTCCTTTTCGGTCTCTTCATTTTCCATGATATCTCTCTGCATCTCACTTTGTGTGTGTTTGCTTTTTTTTTTTTTTTTTTTGTTTTTTTACTATTTTTCTTGTACCTGTCACTGTCACCATTTACTGTTATGAGCAGACTTGTCTCCACCTTGTTGCAAAACAACCACCTCATTATATTCTATTTGCAGTAACAATTTTATTTAAGTTCAATTTAAAGTATCACGTTATGAGCAGGTGTTGTTGTTTTATCTTAAAATGGCTTAAATACTGTAGATTTAAGAAAACATTATTTTCTAAATTGCCTAAATGTCAAAATTAGTACAATAATGATTACATCATGACAATATTTTTACAGAAAAATCCTAATACTAAACATGTTATTGCATTATCATTAGTCATATTTTTCTGTTACTACTGTAATTTTACAGCAGATAATAATGATGTTCTTTAGCATAGAGTATTTTGAGTGATGGTAGTAATTAAGTTTAGTTTTGTTTATAGTACTACTTTTGTAGTTTTGTCTTTGTTTACTTAGTTAAGCATTAAACTGCTAGCAACTCTTAGCAGCCTGTTTATAGATGAAAGTGACCTACACTTGAAGTCCTGAACAGGTCATTAGTTTTGCCTCTATGATCCACCCAGGTGCTTCCACTCCATTCTCGAGTCACTTGCAATGATTACTCTGATAGAAACCGTTTGGCAGAGACACAGAACGTTGCCAGTCAAGATTTGTTATTTGGTATTTTGCAGCTTAATATTTACAGGTACTAGTCCATATCGCAATTTGATTGAAGTGGCCAGCCTATGATTATTTAATTCAAACTTTGACAAATTCTGTGAATTCCTCGGAAATCATAGGGCGATACAAAAACATTTGGGGCTAGAGAAAAATCTTTCGGGGCTCGAGCGACGCCCCTGGTGCCAGGTGAAGTCCTGAAAAGCCATTCAAATCCCAGGAAAAATTTGGAATACACAGTCACGTGTTTAGCATAAAACTGGGCAATGATGTGACTAATAACAAATTTTACGCTGTGACAGTTTACTGGATCATATACTGTAACATATATTTTAGTGTTTTAAGAAATTGTTACTAGTTTTAAGTAATAAGTGGATCAAAAAAGTTTATCAAAGTTGTCCTAAGACAAGAAATAGTACTGTTTTGGTTTAAGGACAACTTTGATGAAAGGTTGTGATCCACTTCAAATGTTGACTACTGTAAACCAACCACCCTGCTATATGACACCTCTTAAGAGGATAGTGTGAGGCTTTCCACAATGTGTTTTAATTGTATGTTTCCTTTGACAATAGGAAGAGGCAATGGCTTGTGTGGAGCATCAAACATCTGCTCAAGCTCACCCACATTTCTCTCAGGAAGTGTCCCTCCACATTTCAGAGCCATTTCGGCATGAAAAATGGGGAGTTTCAAACAATCCAGAGGTATCTGTCTGCACAAACAATCTTTCCCAAACCTGTCAACTTCAAGGTCAAGGGGAATGTGACAACACCACCAGAAATGACAGCTTGGGTGAATATTTGGGGAGCAGTCCTTCTCAAGAGACAAGCCAACAAGAGATATCTTCACCAAAATTTTCCAACCAAACATGCAGACATCTTTTGGGACATCCACTCAAAGTGAATGTCATGCAAAATGAATTCCAAAAGGAGACCCAGACGAGAGGTCCTATGAGCTATTGGATTTATTCAAAAGGCAGTCAAGTTCAGACATCAAAACACAAAATGAATGGCACAACTGTGTCAGCCAGCTGTGGTTCTTCAAAGACTGAGGCAGTTAACGCAAGTATTACTTCATCTAGTGCTGGGTCTAGTTCTTGCAATGCCTCACATCAAATGTCTAGTCAAGAACTGCACACTCATCAAATATCTCCCCCAGCCATACACAGCAACCCCACATATGCAGGTAATAATAGTTACCTGCAACATGAGGACAGTAACAGCAGCAGTGATGATGAACAAAAGCTAGTCATTGAACTTTTGTAAGGTAGAAGTACATACAAAACAAGGCAAAACAAGGCAAAACAAACCATTCTCACTCACAAGGTGGCCAATACTGCCACATGTCCAAGAGCTCAGTGCGTCACTGTACAGATGGCAAACAAGCTTTTTAGCGGTTTACCAGCTAGCAATGAAAAACCTTTGCCATCATTAGGCTGACATGAAAGGTATAGTATTTTATCATCATGAATCTATATACTGCAGTGTAAGATTGTTAACATGACGTATGTAATGGTGATAATATGTTGATGTCAGGTCAAGGCTTAGTCACATTTTTATTATTTATTTATTTATTTTTTAATTGCAAATATTCAGAGGTTGAATATATATATGAAGAGTTCATATGCAAAAGCCTCTAAATTCATCTGACATTTTTCTTTAAAATTAGCATTTCTTTCCAGCTACTTTGTATAGGTTTCTGTGTAAGTACTGGTACTTCTGATTGGGCTGAGGCTGGAATTTAGCGAGTTTGAAGTAAAAGTATTTGGTAAAACCTTATGATTTACTTTGTGTTTTCCTCACACAGAGTGCTGCAAGTTTTCTAAATCTAAGATAGCTATGGATGGGCATGGATTCAAATTGCAGTCATTTAGACTTTTCTAGTGCTCTTTTGGTCTTTGCTTTCTCTCCATATTTTTCAAGATAGAGGAACAAGTGATTAGATGTACAAAATTAAATGCATAATTAATATGCAATACATCTTCCTGTAGAAAAAGTGTGGATACTTTTTAGCAAGCAAAATTACCAAGACAATTGTTATTAATTAATTTTATTAATATCAACATTGGTTAATGCATTAACTAACATTAACTAACAATGAGCAATACATTTGTTACAGTATTTATTAATATTTGCTAACATTAGATAATAAAAATACATTCATACGTATGTTCATTGATAGTTCATGTAAGCTCTGATCTATTAACTGATATAAACTTTATTACACACACACGATTATTCAGTGCCTTTATATTTTTTTTCATAAGTATGCTTCATGTAAAGTAACATGTAATTTAAATGGTTTATTTGTGTCAAATATGTGATTTATTTGACCGAAACAATCAGATTTTGAAATTACACAAACAAAAGAAAAAGCTTCTTAAGGTAACAGCTGCAGATTTGAACTTTTTTTTTTTTACAGTGTATTAAGCTGTTTTCATCATAGGAACCTTCCTCAGGACCACACAATGTAAGTTTTGTGTGGACATCACTCACAAAGACAGCAAAACCTTACTCAAAAACACCCACAGACAATCTTTATTATTTTGTCCATGGCCACAGGTGCATTTTATGTACATGAAAAACACCCAACCAGTTCCTGCATCCTCACGCTATCCTCCATCAACAGGTTCACATGTGCTGTGAATCATACTGCATTTCACAGCCTTAGGAGTTTCACCTTTTATTCTGTAAAGGCACCTGGGGAAAGCACGCAGGATGTGCACATCTTTATTGAGAGTGTAATCTCTTTATGTGACTCAAAATGCCTGAATAAGTATAAAGCCTTGGCCCAAGTATAAACTCTCACAATGGGGTTCCACAGAGATCAGTCACCATGCCATCAGTAAATGCAGTGATGCAATGAGTCAGCCAGTGTGAAGTTTCGGGCAATGTGACTAAAAGACTTTTACTCATCACAGACTTTAACCTTCCTGCATTGTCATCATTTCTAGTTGGCTAAATGTCACTTGCTTAGACAAAACTTGATGGACAATGGCTGTAAAGATCACTGTATAAGCATACATGTATATATGTACATTTGAATGCTAATTCAAATGTTAAGTGTTTTCAAATGTTTTTGAATTTATCTACTGTTAAAAAAATCAAGTGAACTTGAAATTTTCATGCAGATATACATATGTGTGATTTTTTTTTTTTAAATAAGCTGTTTAGTTCAATGACAAATCAAAAATCTTTATGTATAAATTCTATTAGTCATATGGTATTGTATGTATATTTGTGTTTACTATAAATTCTCAAAATGATGTAATCCAGCCTTTGCCATGTAAGATACAAGAAGCCTTGAAGGGGTTATAAGAATCAATTCATTTATTTATTTATTGCAACAATAGCCTACTGTTGCAATTGCATTTAAAACTGCATGTGAGATAATAAAATAGCAATTACTTGGCAACACCTTATTACACATATCACACCACAAATCATTTGAAAGCGCTTTGCAGTTTTGAAAATAAATGTGCAACAGCCACACTAAATACTAAATAATATTGTTATGCCAGTAGCATCACTACTTTAGTTAGCTACTCCCTAAAACTGGAAAACTTTGCAAAGGCCAGAAAGTATCAGTTAAGCATACTGTAGGTACAGTAGGTCAGCTATTTCTTGTCGGCAGTAACCCTGTCACCCTGTTCATCATCCTCAGTGGTTTAGCACATGGTCAAGACAGAGTAGATCCTATCGTTTCTTTCATCTTTGTGTACTGCAGAGAGCCTCTTGTAAATTCTTCCCCAAGCTAAAGTTAAAAGCATGCTTTTAAATCAGAGATACTCAAATCTGGCTCACAAGATCCACTTTCCTGCAAAGTTTAACTCTAACCCTAATCAAACACTCCTGAGTGTGCTAATTAGTGTCTTCAGGATCATTAGAAAATCACAGGTGGGCAGGTTTGATCAGGGTTGGAGCTAAAATCCACAGGAAAGTGGATCTCACAAGCCAGATTTGAGGATCACTGCTTTAAATCATTATTTAATCAACTTTAAGAAACAGTTTTTCTCATTTGCTAAGTCACACTTAATGAAACTGTGATCCACCTTCTTAGCACAGCGGAAGACTTCTCTTGCAAATGTCTTAACTCACCCTTTGTCAAAACAGTTACCAGAGATCTCATTGAAAGACCTCCAACTCTACTGGATTAACCGTGTTGAACAGAAGGAAAACATCGGATAGAAAGTTCTTGCATAATTATGAATATCTAATGCACCTGTGTGAAACTCCTTGCACAACTTTCAATCAGCAGTCAGTCATGATTCATCTCTAAAAGGTGCCGCTTCTGTGTTGCTATTTGCAAGCATTGATCTAAGAGGCCAAATGCATGTAAGGAGAGTAAGAGGCAGAGGGGCCCGAGGAAGAGGAGTTTGCATGCATGATGGAGGAACTGCAGCAAAAGGACAAAATAGAACTGACCATCCCTGGTGAAAAAAACAGCATATGCTGGTAGGTATGTTTTGTTGCTAAGATGCTGGTTAGGTATGTTTTGGTGCTGGTTTAAGCTGATCCTTTGCTGGTTTATGCTGGTCCTTAATAAGCATAAACCATCAAAGGGGCCATGAAGCCTGTCATGACTCTGTATGTTATCATTTGGGACAATGTTGCCTTCAGCCTATCGCCTTCTAAATGAATGGTTGGCAGCACATCCCTGTATGATCATACAGTTCCTCTCTGCATATTCTCCTTTTCTGAACTCAACTGAGGAGTTTTTTCTTTGCCTGGAGATGGAAGGTGTATGCACCAGCCATATGAGCAGATGTCCCTCCTGGAGGCAATAAATGCTGATTAACTGGTAATAGGTGTAGAGGACTGCCAGGAATGGATACACCACACAAGGAGGAATTTCCCTTGGTGCACTGCAAGCAAAAAACATCTAATGTGATACTGATGAGAACCTGTGGCATAGTCATCAGGAACGAATGGACTAAATGTGAAGTTCTGGGTATTTCAACTCTTTATTTTTTTAATTCATTTATTTTTTAGATATCTCCACCAATAAGTTTCCTTTGGTTGCTTTTTTTTAAGTATTCAACATTTCGGATTTTGAAAAGTATCATATTTCATACTAATAGCTGTATTTTGTATTTTGTTGTCCATTATGTAATGATTGACTGAAACAGTATATTAATTTCATCAAAAGTTTGATGGAAATATTTGCTTTTGTTGTATGTTTTTAATGTTTTGTAATTAGTCAGAAAGAGTCATTTTGCTTTTAACTGTTTTGAAAATGTGATGTCAGAGTAGACAAACTGTTTAACCAATTGAGAAAAACTTTAAAATGTATACAATGCTTATTGACCAGTCAATGCATTGTTGATTAAGCCAGATTAATACAATAATAACTATGATCATAGGCCTCTGATGATGAAAATTTGACAGAAAATCCATCAAGAGCTAAGTTGTAGCCCCATCAGAGACATTTCAGTGTAATTTTGTAGGCAAAAAAAAGACACTATTGTCTCCACACTAAATCTGTAAATGATATGAAACATCTCAACTCTCTATATTTGTGTCTGCCCCTGTGATTGATTGATTATTTATTTATTTATTTATTTATTTATTTATTTATTTATTCAGTCATTAATTCATTCATTCATTTTATAAATTCAATATCTTTGTAATATATTATAATAATCTTTTCTAATATATTGTTAGGTTTTCCTTCCCGGCAGTTTTACTGAAACAGTGTATATCTGTAGCTACTGTTTATTTCTGACACAACCCAGCACACCCTAAGACAAGGAGTTCCAAAGGCAGTTCCAAAAAGTCAACTACACAAAATAAACAGTTCACAGGTGCATGCTAGTAATGTGATTTTTGGCATTAGGCAAGACAACAACAAGCTATGTAACTACATTATTCTGAAAATACTTAACAATTAAGAACAATAACATCCTTACCTCAGTGACCTCACTCCCCAGAATATTGAGAAGATTCCCCACAATGTCAGGTTCACAAACGTTTCCCAGAATATCCCCATAAGTCCCCCATAACTCTCACCTGCTCTCACTCTCCCATCTGGTTCCAGTTACTGCCTCATTAAAATCCTATAAGTGTCTGGTCACCGTTAGACTACAGAGTTAATTTCCCTGCATACTTACCTTTTTGGCTTTCCTGTATATTCATGTATCTACTAATGTTGATACATTTGGTGTTATATTTACCTGTTTCATCTGCTGTACTCATAATAAACTGATTTGGGTTCTCACATATCCTCTAGTCTGTGTCTCCATGTAACAGATGAAGATTATCATCATCCAAAAGACACTGCAACCTCCAAAGACACTGCAACCCTCCATTTCTGGCCTTCCAGAACCCAGCTTTAAACCCATCCAAGTGGACACCTACCGACTATAAAATATCCAGGGGAGAGACAAATGAAAGACTGGTTTTGTGACCCCTACAAGCCACTTTGAATATTGGGTCATATTGTATGACCTGGTCAATGCCCCCTCCGTCTGTATTTATGAATGAGGAGTACAGGGATAACCTGTCACCCATTTGTGGTACTTACTGATCATAAAACCCAGAATATTTCAGAAAAGACAAATGAGTCCTTTTCTCACCCACTACAACTTTGCCATCTCATATCATCCAAGGGTCAAGCACATCAAGGCGGACACTCTGTCTAGGTTACATTCTGTGGAAGAGACTGCTGAAAACATACCCATCATTCCACCACGCCTCATTGACAGCCCCATACAATGGTCCCTCGAAGAAAGCCTCACGACCCTCGCCAAAGCAGCTGCCACTGAGCCCACTAGAATTTCACGTATCATCATATAATTCGTATTCGTTATGGTGTTATATATGTTTTGGGTGTTTCATTTTTAATTTTCTGAAAGCTTTAAGTGCAGTTAATTATTTGTCATGCTATCTGTGTAAACTGATGATGGCGTTGCCGTCAAACAGTTGATCACTGCCGTGTGTGTATCCTGTCGCAAAATCCGGCGAAAAGTCCTACATGACGGTAATAGTGTGATTAAGGTGTGTACATGTCAATACTGCACTTGGATAATGTGACTAAAATAGGAATACTCCACGTCTTAATTAGGGGCCAAGCACTGAAGGTGCGATGGTGCCTATTGTATCCATTGGTGTTCTTATTAGGGACCAAGCACCGAAGGTGCGATGGCACCTATTGTATCCGTTACAATTCTTCTTATTATTATTATTCTTCTTCCGCACTGGAAATGTATGGCAGCCCATAGAACTGCTTGCGGGAAAGTTGTGAAATTTGGCACACTCATAGAGGACAGTCCCATCATTGACCATAGCAAGTTTGGAGCCTCTAACTCAAACTCTCTAGCGCCACCACCTGTCCAAAATTTCAATAATTTTATGCTAATAACTTTTGAATGGTAAGGCACAGGTTCTTTTTTCCTCTGAATCCTTGGCTTATGCTGAGTCGAATGAAGTCCAAAATTCAAAAATTGTAAGGTTTAGCTCTTTTTCTATTATTTTTTTAATTCGTAAAACCTACTTTTTCGAACTCGTCCTAGATGGTTTGTCTGATTTTCACCAAAATTGGCTCAGATCATCTTCAGACCATGCTGGCAAAAAGTTATGGAATTCAAGTTGAATTTTGTCAAAAAAATGCTATATTTTATGAACACATTGATGTATCGTTACGAAATTCGGTATGTGTCTTCGGCACCATGCCCTGAAGGTGCTCAAAAAGTTTGGGGACAGCGCCACCTTGTGGCCAAAAGTTATAAAGATTTTACAAAAAATGCTAATAACTTCTGCTTACATTAGCCTATTGTAATGAAAGCGATCTCAATAGATTCCTTGGGTCATGCCGAGAACATTGATACCCATTATGCCAAAATTGGCCAAACATCCTGTCTGCCATTTTGATTAATGTTGTAAACCTACTTTTTTGAACTCCTCCTAGACAGTTAAAATTTGACTCGAATCATCTTCAGACCATGCTGGTAAAAAGTTATGAATTTCGCGTCGATATACGAAACCGTTTTCGTTTAGCGCATCAACGAATTTGCTGGAAAGATGCCAAACTACATCTGAGGCTGTATCTCTGCAAAGCTTTGATATATTGACACCAAATTTTATATGTGCCATTGTCACCTCACACTGACCACGCTACATGAATTTGGTAACAGCACAACCTATTGGTCAGAAGTAATACACCATTCTTTAAAAATTAATAATGAAATTTCCAAAAATGCTAATAACTTCTGATTCCATTAGCATATTTTAATGAAATAAAACATTCCTTGGGTCATGCCGACAACATACATACCAATTATACCATAGTTGGCTGAACTTCCTGTCCGCCATTTTGATTAATGTTGAAAACCTACTTTTTCTAACTCCTCCTGGACCGTTGGTCCGATTTTCACCAAATTGGACTCAAATCATCTTCAGACTGTGCTTACACAAAGTTATGGATTTCATGTCGATAGACAAAACCGTTTTCGTACAGTGCCACTACACATTTGAGGCATGATACCAAAATGATTCTGAGGCTGTATCTCTGTAAAGCTTTGACATAATGACACCAAACTTTGTATGTGCCATTGTCACCTCACACAGAACACGCCACATCAATTTGAAAACAGCAACCTATTGGTCAAAAGTGATAAGCCATTAAATTATATTATTATTGGTTGTATTCATGATTTTTCAGGCATTTCAACTGATATCAGCTTAAAATGGCTTTAATTACTCATTGTTGTGGTCGGTCTGTTGCTCCTTGCCATGCTTAGCTCCTCATTCTGCCTCTTTTGTGCTTGGCGCTGCAATTCCTGCTTGCAGCTATATTTTAATTTGTGTTTACTTAGAGTATGACTTTAGCCAGATTAAGGTTATCAAACATCTGTGTTTATGTGGTAGATTCTTATGTTCTCATGGTATTGTCTTAATCGTGTTAAAATCGGAATATTGTTGTCTATGTACTGATTGTCTGGTCACTGTTAGGCTACAGACTCAAATTCCCTGCATACTTACCTTATTGGCTTTTCTGTATCCTTGCAATAAAGGACTTACCTGTTTACATCTACCAGTTCCTGTGATCATAATCCTCCATTTCACTCCAGAGCCTCTTTCATAACTGTTTCCTGTAAAGACTGTGAGTTTCATTCTACATATTCAGACAGTCTTAGACATACCTGCCTTTAGTGTGGGTTCTCACATTCTCTCATCTGAGCATTTATGTAACACTTGGAAAGATTTTTTTTTTTTTTTTTTTCAGCAGTGGCCTTTATGTGGAAGTGTTCTGCAGACTGTGATTGTTATTGTTTATATTGTTTATAAATTGATTTCTGTTTTAATCCAAAATTGACTCTCATTTTAGAATTTAAATCTATAAGTGTTTTTTGGAGAGAATGCATTATTATAATAACATAGGGTGCTTAATATACTATAGCAACCACAAACTAATACAACCTGTCATAATTTTTTTTTTATAAAGCAGCTTGTAACAGCAATGTGAGTTTGAAAATGTGAAAAATGTTTCATGTATCCATTTTTTTTTTTCTGTCTTCTTTTATTTCCACTGTCACTTCAAGTACATGTGTTTTTGTTTATTTCCTAATCCTGTGGTGAAAGATAACCTGAGATTGTGAATTATTACAGTCAGGCTATCACTAAGAAGTTAAAATAACTTCCATAAAACTGCCAAACCAAAATTCTCGCCGCACAGTTCCCTGTGTGGCAGTGCAGGAAACATCCAGGGAAATGTGACCACATTCCTAAGAGAAAACAGAAAAAACAAAGCTTGTAGAAGAATGAAATCTGAACCACACTGGAGAGTTAATCACCAGCCGGTCCAAAACCACAGTCTTACATACAGAAGTAGAGAGAACTGGGAAGCAAAGAGTCCAAGCTATGTGTCTGTGGAACTAATTAACCTACACTTACTTATTAATAGGCTTATAATCATCATACCACAATTTCCTCAGAGCTTCTAATTCAGATGTACTTTTTAGACCTCTTTTTTAGTTTATTACTGCTTCTTTTAAATGTTGTGTGCTTTCATATTCATCTGCCTTTTTTGAAATTCTTTTCGTACTCATTTTAGAGTTCGAAAAAATCATGGATGGACCATATTGCAACAAATAGTAATGCTATCATTAAGGATGTAATTACACTGCACTAAGGTTAAGGCTAGTACTTGTTGTGTGGCAGAGTTTTTGCCTAATTGGCTTTGGAGGGGGAAAATTATGAGGATTATTAAGAAGGAGGCTGGTTTAGGTGAGAACTTACCTAAACCCTAACCTAAAGTAGCTGTAAATAAAAAAACACAAACAAAATTACTCTCACTGAGAGAATGGCATGTGGAGGCTGCAGAGAGCTTGAGCCTCATTTATAAAACATGCATATGCACAGACAGTGTTGGGGAGTAACTAGTTACATGTAACGAAATTACGTAATTTAATTACAAAATAAATGTAATTGTAATTAGTTACAGTTACTGATAAAAAAATGTGTAATTAAATTACAGTTAGTTTTGAAAAATGCCAGTGATTACAAAGGGGATTACATCAGATTTTTTTCACCCACCCACCCCCACTTACAGATTGAATTGACTTCTTTTAAATTGCATTGATTGCTCTAAAATGAGACACCAATGTTTCAGGAGTTTAGGACACAGAATAGGACACGTGCTTATTCGATAACTGTTTTATTTCCTATTTGGGTTTATGCATAAACTTTATTTTTTAAGATTGTTTTTTCCAAGGCATTGTTAGATGCTAGTTTTTCTGTCATAACTAAGCAAACATTTGATTTAAAACCCTGTATCATAGCTATTAAACTATTTCTTGTTATGATGTTATTTATGTTATGATCTAGTTATGACATATAGCGCAACTGCACTCATCGTGACCCAAGTTCGATTCCCCTCTCGAGGTCCTTTGCTGCTCCCCTCTCTCCTCCCAGCTATTTCCTGTCATCTCTCTACTGTCCTATCACAATAAAAGGCATAAAAAGCCCAAAAATATAAGTAAAAAAGTTGGAATTTGTGGTGGCTGTGCTTTAAATTATTACACAGCTCAGACTCATTCAGGGCAACTTAAGTCAGTGCTATATGCTTGATCATTGTTCTTGGCGGAAGCTTTGCATTTGGTTAGCTAATAAAATATTAAAGGTTAATTCAATATTATGTGTACAATTTCCTAATTCTGTCACCCTGGTATCTTGGATTTGCTCTATTGTTTCATACAAAGCAGCTGCTACCATTTTTTATTTATTTATTTATTTATTGTACACTGTAATAGATTATAAGATAACTAACAAACTAGTACTACTACTTAATTATTTATGTGGTGAAATGTTGTGTAAGAAAACTGGTATGACTGCACTATATCCTTAAAATGTCTAGTTTGAACTTGCTGTTTGCTAGCAACTGATTTCTTCATGGAAGCTTTGTGTTCAAATATTTCAACTCAGATCAGTGTTTTGTGTCTAATAATTTTGACACGAAACATCTAAATAATCTATCAAGCAGCTGTGTAATAAGTGAGATAATGTACATTCAGCCAGTTGTTATCGCAAAATAAAGATGTATATTATCCCTTACTTATTATAATCTTAATTCAAGTGATAAAGGATTTTGAAAGTCTGACAGTAATCAGTGTTGAATGCTACTGTAAGGTTAACTCTGCCTGGTTTAAATGTTTCAAAATGATTAACAGTTGAAAATATTAGAAAATTAGAAAAGTAATCAAAAAGTAATTAAAAGTAATAAGTTACATTACTTTAATAGAGTAATTGAAAAGTTACACTACTTATTACATTTTAAATGTAATCTTGTAATCTGTAACCTATTACATTTCCAAAGTAACCTTCCCAACACTGTGCACAGATTTGATCTTACGGTGTGTGAACACTCCCCTCCAATGTTCAGATTTATAAAAATGGTCTTTGAAGTGGAAAAGTGCTCAGCTATATTGGAGTTTAAGTAGGCATGCCCACTTTTCCCTGTGGCAGAATCAGAGTACTTCAGGTATTGAAATCTAAGCAGTTTGTGTTACTTACCATGCTGAAGGACACCGACTGGTCTTTTATCTGTTAATGAAATTAATTAGGGGGCATTACAAGATGGAGATCTGAAACCATTCGGCTGCGCACAATTTCTAGATCATATTCGGTTTATAGATTTCACGTCTGGAAGAAAGACAAATACATGCTTCTTGTTCCTCTGAATCACACATAATGAAGCACATTTGAGAAATTATCTTAGATCAAATATAGAACTAATCTATAACAAATCCACACAAATCCAGTCCATCCCTTGTTGTCCTCTCACATCATTTGGACTGTTTTGGCTTGTAAACGGTGCTTGATCTGTGCATTTTTCTCACCTGATTCAGGCCAGACATCTTTTTCACTGGAAAAAGGCAATATTATTGTAACGGGGAGTAAAGGACGAGAGGCGAGCGGATCCACTTGCGAGCCTTTATTATAGGGACAAGACAGATACATGGTCGTACAGGCAGGGTCAAATCAACAGTAACCAGGAGTGTCAGAGACGAGACGAGAGAATAGTCCTTTATGACGAGCGATAGTCCGATGGCAGGCGGCGAACAGTCGAAAATGAGGAGCCAGGCGAGGGAATCAAACACAAGGAACTAGAAACAAGAGAACGCTAAACAATGGGAAAAACACTAACAACAATCCGTGACTTGCATGGGGAAAGACTGGGGCTTTTATGGTGCCGCTGATTGGTCACATGTGTTGACGCAATCAGCGTGATGCATGACGGGAGATGTAGTCCGGGGTGTGGTACAACAGTCAGGGTGTGTGGGTAAGGTGAGTGCGACATCTGGTGGTGAGCGGACAGCGGGACACCGACCAGATTCGTGACAATTATGCATAGAGGACTCGTGTTTAACAACTGTTTAAGTTAAAAGCATCTTGATGAATTTTATTCATATAAACATTCACCTTTTAGCTTCACAAGACATTAATTGATGGGCTGGAGTTATATGGATTACGTGTGGATTATTGGAAATTACTTTGACTGAAATATAGCAGGAACAGCTCAGTTCACTGGCAATGTTCAGTAACTGATTCATGCAATTGCAGTGAGTCTTATAATGGCGTGGTAAAGACAGTCCCATTAAATAATCTAAAATTTATTTGTACTGAAAGTATAAAAGGTTACAGAAATGCAGAAGTTCAGATGGTCAAAAGGTTAAATGCTTTAGGAGAAATATAGATGGACAGCTGTGAAGAAAGGTTAGTGAGATGGGCTAGCAAGTAATACATTATTAAAGCTGTAATGAGTTATTAGCAAAGTAATGAGCTAGTCATGTGATACATTGTCTTGCCCACCTGTTCAGCTTTTAAAAAAGTAGCTAAATGATTAAACCACCTGTTGGGTAAGATCCTCCTGAAGTCAATGGAGAACTTCAGGAGTTGATTTGGTTCATCATGCACATTGTAAAACCCTAATTTATACTTTTATTTAACAACTATTTGAAAATGTCTTAAATAAAGCAGGTATATAAATTGCATTCTAACAAAAACTTATATATTGTAGGCAAGGTTTGATTATGTAAAAGGTCTCCTGAATAATGTTAGTTCTTTTATCCTATTTCTGCACTTTGCTTCATGAGGAACTTATGGATCATGGCTAAGAGGATAAAATTGCTCTCAGATGTTGCAGGGTTAAAAAGGCAGACAAGAAATAAGGAAGTCATAATCTAACATCTCCAGCAGCATTTTCAGATGAGTTTCAGACTAGATTAATGTGAGGTATGACCAGTGCTGCAGGCTGTAGAGAGCTTGGTCGCAACATGAATTATAAAGTTGTGGTGTTATCATGCAGATTTCAAATAAAGTTGGTTTATGTGTGTGTCACGCTGAACCTTTTTAGTGTCATCAGCAATCTTAAATATGTGAGTGCAAATCATATTCCAAGTTAAAGTATAAACCCTTCACTACTTACTTACCATATTAGACTTACCCCTTTGGAGTGACCTACTATTGATATAGTCTTTCTTAGGTAAAAAAGGAATGTTTTTATTTTTGTTTTCATTATTTATTCATACAAATTCCTTCTAAAATCTGTATATCTTTCTGCCATAGAAGATATAAGATGAAGTAAGGATTGCTGAACTTCTAAGTGATAACAACAACAACAACAAAAGCATCATAAAAAATATTGTATAACATTAGTCGACTATAATTTCAGTTTTCACTGGCGATCAAGAATCATATGGACACACATATATGATTATTTCATTTTTATTTATTTATTATTTTATTATTGTCATTTGTTTGCATTTGACTGCCCTAGTTTACATTATATTGCAATCATAAATAAGGGTCTCTTAAGGTGTTTATTGCAACAGGTCTCAGAACTCTAAAACGTCTCTAAACTTGCATGAGATATTACCTCTAGATGGGTCACCTAAAAGATCTGGGCATCCATTCAGGTTTGACATAGACTGGTAATTTCACAAAGAGCTTGAAATAAATATATGGCTAGGTTTAGATGCCCACTGTGATTTCTGCCTATTTCTCGCTCAGCAGATCGTTATCAGGACGTCAGTATTAGTTATCATCTATTAAGTGATGCAAAGCCCAAATATTAAGATATGTTATCACTAGCACCCAAAACCAGGATTTAATCACTTTATGGTCAATTATGGGTGTAATGTAAGTTAAATTCAGTGGGAATGTAAACAAATGAAACTGAACTGGCCACACAAGCAGCCAGTGATTAAAACCTTGCAAAAAGATTCCCAGTTAAAACCATATTGAACTACAATCTAAACAGCAAGACCACTTGAATGACCTAATATTTACGATCTCTTTATACATTCTTAACTCTCTACAAGTCTTTTGTGTAAGGTTTTATTCTGCATATGTCTCGTACCGGCAGGCAGCAGGGCCCCAAAGTAACTGTTTTTTCAAGATTAATTTCCCTGTGGGATCCATGTGGAATGAGGATTTTAATCCTGTGCTGTGCATTCCCATGATATGCAAGGTGACTTCTGATGTACCTCTACTTTCAGCTCTTTATTTCCATGATATTTATTTGACTTTATTTATGTTTTCTGTTCAAATACAGGGAAGCAGAGGGAAAGAAAAAAACATACTAATTGAAATATAAATTGAGAGCCAGGGTTTAATAGTACCTAGTTTAATACATTGACATCAGTTTTAAATTATTCAATTAGTACATATATTTCAAGAAAAAGTTAAGTGAAAATGTCAGGATGTCTTAGTATTTGGAATGTTCTGATTTTGCTTAATGACAGCAGAATAAACATGAGCTGACATGAATAAAACCGGATGATCGTGTTCTCCAGCATGATTTGTGGAGCAAGCAAGAAAACTGTCTGCACGAATGAGTTTACACTTTCAAACTTAACTTTCAGTTCATTAGTAACCTAGAGCATAATTCTAAATATTCTTTGTTTATTTTACACCATAACATTTCTCAAAATCAGAAAATGTCATTGTTCATATTTTCTTTGTGGTCTGCATTTAAACTACATTTCCAGTGTTATTATTAATTTATACATATTTGGAGTACTTATTTATTCAGGTCTTTCAAATGGGGTAAAACATTGCCACATGCCATTAAAAGGATAAAGAAGATTAGAATGGCATCTTATTTATCTTATATTACAGCACTATTAGTGCTACTATTATATTCTTAGACACACAGTAGGCAAGGGGCGGGGTGGGGAACACATTTCAAGTTATCTGGAAACTTGTTGACAAGTAAATACCTGAAGGCCAGATGTCAGAATTTGATTGTTACCATATGTCAGGGATGGATGGCAAACTCTAAAAACTAAAAGTAAGATAAGATGTCTGAACAAATTGCTTTGTTCAGACCCCATTCTGTTTATAGTACTGGAAGGAATGTTGGGGATAAAATAAATAAAATAAAATAAATCTGATATTGCAGTTTTTGGTTTCAAAACACTTTTTTTTTAATAGCCATAACTCATTTATCATAGTTTACCATGAGAGAAGCTTACAAACTGAACAGATAACAAAGATCTTGAATGATAGTATTTATAAAATTCTTTTTGTAAAATGATATGAAAAATGACATTTAGATAACGATACATTGATACATTGTAACAGTTATTTTATTTGCTAAGGATTCTTTACAGAACGAATATTAATAATAATACTTTCTGTATACGTCTGAAATTATATGTCTGAAGCATTAAAAGTCAGAATTCTGTGTGTTATTCAAAAGCATTAAAAGAGCAATGTTGAGGCAAAACAAGCACTGGTGATAGTTTACTGTCAGACATACTTTTTTATTACACCAATTTTCTTCCCACTGGACATGAACCACCCTCATGTCCAATTGTTTCTTTTTTTTACTAACAGCTCTTGTCTAAAGCTGCATTTTAAGCACAGGAGACTCCAGTGTGGTCCTTTGATTAATGGGTCTGCAGATAGAGCATGTAATTCATGTCTCCTGAGGTGGGGAAAAATATTGTAATGAAAATAAAATGTTGAAGGAAAGAAGGATTTTCTCAATTAATATCAGACCTCTGCATTTACCAGATTTGTTACTTATTGGAACACGTATTAGTAACCGATCTCATTTGATAAAGCGCTATTGGCATTAAAATAATGTCCCACCACGTGCGTGCGCGTGTGTATTTTAATGACACATGATAGCTGATTCAGCTGTAGAACTGAGAACAAAACACATCGGTGCCGTGTTCCAGCGGGTGGTGCCTCGCAGGCTGATAGGTGCTCACTATAAAACCCCAAAGAGAGATATTGAGCGCAACTCAAACCATCTGAATGCAGCAACTTGAGGATGATGTTCCGTCGCACTCCACTTTTATGTCACCCCGCAAATCTGAAACCACAACAGAGAGGTGTATTCATATGGGAATAAGCCAGTAACGAACAAAATGTTATTTTTCACTGCAGCTGGATCACTCAGAACCTCTGGTCAATCCTGGATTTTAAACTGACTTTGTTCACGGAGACTATCTGGAATAACTGTAATGGCCAAGGTGTCATTAATACATCTAGGAATTTTGCTTTTTATTGGACTAACAGTCGCAGTGGCCAACGGTGGGTTCAGATTGCATTGCATTTCACATGTAGAAAACGTGTGTTTCAGTTAATAGACAAAATCACTCTGCATACAATTTTAAAAACATGAATATACGCTTACGCAGATAACACTTTATATTTTAAGAGTCAGTCCTTTATTTTTCATTTATTTATTTATTTATTTGTATTTATTTATTTATTTTAAGAAATAAACATCTTTTCAATTTTGCCATGTAAATGAGATGTAATGGTAAATGCAATATCAGTTCCCGGGTGCAACATGCAAAAGTTAGCACAGTGATGTATAATATTAGGCTTAAGTGACTTACTGTTTAAAATTGATCGCAGTTAAAAGTGTGAAGAATAGTAGCTATGGTTTACCTCCTCTTGCTAACGCTACAGGTGAAAATACGCGCTCTGCCTAAATCTTCATCCAAAGGTTTGAAACCTTTTGTTTCGAATTTCTTCGGGGGTTCAAGACCTTCATTATTGGGTTGTGACCCCACTGCTTCAATATTTCTCACCCCGAGTAAACCTGAGGCTTGACTCAGAATTTAATACTTTTGATTCTGCAGCCTAATGTCACCCATATTACGGTAAATTGGATTTTTGACACTTAAATTCTTGAAAGTAAATTCTTACCATGTGAGTTACATTTTTGCGAATGGACGTCTATGATAACAAGGTAAAATGATTAATAGAAATGTGTCAGATAGAAAGGCGTTTATCAGCGTTTATAGTGTCCTTTTAGTCATACTGCAACATGAGATTATTTTATGTATAGAAATGCCATTGTTCTAATTAAAGTTTATTCATATTCAGGATTTTCCTCATTTCGTCAAGATACGCTTGTGAAAAATACCGCGAAGGATTTAACCAGAATATCAAGAGCCACTCCTAAGCAGGTTGGTGAGGCTGAATTAAAACCCGAAGCGTGTTATTTCTGCCAACTTCTAAAACCACACAGGAGAGCCAAGAGATGCACGTGTTACTCGTACAAAGACAAGGAGTGTGTTTACTACTGTCACCTGGACATCATCTGGATCAACACACCAGAGTAAGTTTCTGAGGCTGACTGAACTGCCCATTAATTAATAACCAACAGGTGCTGAAACCTATGAAATGTTTTTCTTTGCAGAGTGAGGTATTTTTAGTGGGACTTACTGTTCCTCTGACTTGTAAATTAAAGACAGAGACAAATGTGTTGCTGCATTATATTTTAACTGTATGTGATTGCTGCCTTAGAAGCAAAAGTAAACTATTGCATTTGGCAGTCTCTCTCAACACAGACACATGAACAAATGCTCTCCATTCTGTCAAAACTAAATTATTTATGTCCTGCCTCCTTCCCTATCACAGATAAAACTGAAAACTCCATGTGTATTTTAAACAACTCACATGCATCAAGCTTATCCAAAAGTTTCATAATAACAATTTATTGTTGGTGATTATGATTAACTTATCTCTGGTAGAGTAACTTGTCTTTATTAAGAGTAGCTGTGGGAAATGTTTAAGCTTCTGCTACAAGCTCTTAGTAAATTAGAACTATATGTTACCAAGTAAAGTTGTCATTTAAAAAAAAAAACATTATCTGTGAAATATAAAAACTTTTGATTAAAAGAATTTATCATAAGTCATGTTTGTAAGAATTGCAGCTTCAGTATATAAATCAGAAATCTTGAAATATAGGTCAACATAGCTACAGTAATTCTTTGCACTGAGAGTAATTAATATTTTCCGCCACTTGTCTAGGCACATGTCTAGCATATAATTCTAGCTAAAGAGAATGGACTGAGATCAAAGAGATGCTTGCATGACAGGATGTTTGCAGGAGTAACTCTTAGCAGATGAGGCCTATGGCTCTATGAGTACAGCTGTTCACATTTACTAAGCCTCAGAGTCTGCTTCATTAGCTTCCATACAGTATACACAAGAGTAATTTACTGAGGTGTTACTAGAAAACAACAAAGTCTAATGAACTATTAGGGGGCCTGTGGTGAGCTGAAGTGAATTAAGTAATCAATGTTAAAGCTATGCCTGTTATGTATGATCCATCTTTGTGTCAACTCTCTTGGGCTGAGATGTATTTTTAATGAAACACAAAGGTTATATGTTTTATTGTATTTAGTATTCTTACTGTTAAATATGTTGCATTTTCTACATAAATTAAACTTGGTTGCCCATGAATCTGCACATGCTGAACTCTCCAGAAAGCTCTGCAGTTTCAAGCATAATTGAAATTCAAATTTTTGCATGTCCTCTGCCCCTCATGTGCTTGTTTGTTAAATATTTTGGATAATTTAGCTCTCAAGAAGACTGCAGTTCTCTCCAATCAATATGTTTTACATTTTTAAATCCATGCTTATAGGTGTTTGTGCAGTGAGGTTAGAATTCCGAGCACATGTATACTTTGGGATGGCGTTCACAGTTTTCTGACTTCCACATTATGCATGGCTCAGTGTCACATTTCAGACCTCTTGGTAGATTGTGTATGTAACCTGCTCCGCGAGTGCACAAGAAAGATCAAACTAAACAGGGCGGTGAAACGCAGCACAAAGACTCTCAGCACATTAAATCCTTCTGAGTTAAAACTTCCAGCTTCTAACATCATAAGGTGGATGAAGACGTGATATACAGTTTAATTTAGAGGAAGAATTTGAACTTTCCTCAAAAAAAAAGAAAGAAGACTTGCAGGTTTAAGTCCTTTAAATAAATCAAAGCACTGAAAGCCTTTCTTTTACTGTTTGCCAGTGCTGCAGTAGTGTTTTCTGTAACTCAAATGTCTTAACCCTTCTGTATTGGCAGGCGTACTGTCCCATACGGCCTGTCAAATTATAGAGGCTCTCAGCGGGTACGGCGTTCTGCCGAAGGCAGCGTAGGAGGTCAGCGCTGCATGTGTTCTTTACACAGCGACCAAGAATGTAAAACTTTCTGCAGTCAGAGGTAACAACAAACCTTCAGACCACAATAATACCAGCACAGGCCCATTGAAAAATGTGTCTCTACCTACATTTTTGCAAAACATACACATACATAAAATATACTGCAGATTATAGTTGAAATTAACACTAGTGGCAGTAGATTATCTATAACTTTTATTGCCTTCTTACACAAATTATAATTACAGGAGCAGGTTATTGATTAATAAAGACTTACTGTGGTTTCTTGCACCTCAAAACACTTTCACCATAGTGCTTGATTTATTAACTAATACTTTTTCGCATTTGCATCATGTAATCAGCTCCATATGTTTGGTTTTTCTGCCATATTAAACTTGCTCTGTAGTTCACCTGGTGCAGCACTGCATTTGCAATGCAAAGCATTCAGTTATGCGTCCCATGAAACATGAGTCACGATCAAACAGAGCTCAAAGACTTGTGAAATGGCATGGCATTATTTTTAAACAGGACAGATTGTTACCTTTTTGGCACCACTCATTTTATTTCTGAACTTCTACAACCAATAATGCAATAAAACTTTGCCAAATTCATGTTATGTTAAACTGAATGCACATTTAGTGCCATGTACTGGGCATTTCACTTTGAAAGTGTTTCAAAATGTGCAAGAAGAAACGTAATAGAATTTTAGAGAAGTTTCACCACAGGCACATTTTTTCAATGAGTCTGGACTGTAAAACACAAAGTATGTGATATAAATTGGATGTGTGGAAATTGACATGTAGTAGTAAAACAGCAAAATGTGTTTTTAGAAATAACATTAAAGGATTAGTTCACTTCCAGAATAAAAATGTTGTGATAATTTACTAACCCCCATGTCATCCAAGATGTTCATGTCTTTCTTGCCATATAGCAGACTTCAATGGGAGCCAACAGTGCAGAGTTGCAGTTTCAGTGCAGCTTCAAAAGGCTCTACACGATCCCAGCAAGGAATAAAGGTCTTACCTAGTAAAACAACTGGTCATTTTCTAAAAAAAAAAAAAAAATAGAGAGAGACAATATATATATATATATATATATATATATATATACATACATATATATATATATATTCTTACCTAGTGAAACAATTGGTCATTTTCTAAAAAAAAAAAAAAAAAAAAAAAAGAGACAATATATATATATATATATATATATATATATATACACACATTTATATACTTTTTAACAACAAATGCTGGTTTTGCACTTGCTCTACGTAATCACATTGAAAAGGCCACGTATAGTTATTGTTTCGTCTGTGTACTTTGGTTAGAAAAGGTAGGGTAGGGTGAAAAAGTCCACATTTTCTCAAAATGACAAAAACAAAAAAAACAGGTGTATCGCACACTGTCAGAAAAAAAGGTACAGTTCTGTCGCTGGGGCGGCACCCTAAGGTACAAAAGTGAGAAGGTACAAAATCCTGGAATTTTTTCTTTAAAAACCTTAATTTCATTTTAACTGAAGAAAGGAAGACATGAATATTTTGGATGACATGGGGTGAGTAAATTATCATTTACTCCATTTTTCCATTCTTCCATTTTTTTGTTATGGAAGTGAACTAATCCTTTAACTGCAACCAATAGGTAAAAAAAAAAAAACGTAGGCACATACAATGGAACTGTTTTTATCAGTATATTTAAAAATGTTAATTTAACTTGTTTTCGTTTTTGTTGTTCTACTTCACTAGGGGCAGTTCAACATGACCGTCCATTGGAGCACAGCAAAGCTAATATTCACTCATCCGCTGGACTGCTTCTTCATTCTTCTGTCCCAACACTTGGAGAATCACCTCAGAGAAAAGGTTCACGTCTGTCCAAAAGGAAGGCCGTCAGAATTCCATTACTGAGAGGGAGAATTAAAGAGCAGAGAGAAGAAAAAACAATATTTAATGGAATACTTACACTGTCGACGTTAAAGCATTACATAACAGCACCTAAGCTAACACATCTGTGAAGTAGCTATGCATTGACTGCCACTCTTAATGTGACCACGTGAGTCACATTCAGGTGAGTTGTCTGTGAGGGTCTAAATCAGGGACTGGATCTGATTTCTAAAACAGACATGCATAATGGAGTTAAATAAGCATTTTCTGAAGGACTTATATTTGAAACTATTAAGACATCCACCACCATCATGTATTGTGTTTAAAGGACTTTGTTAAAATGCTGCTTAAATAATACATTTTAAAAATGTGCTGTACGGCAAACTCTACATAGCAACATTGGCTTATTTTAACCTGTAAGCGTTCAAATGTACCACTCACAAGACACTTCGTTTGAGTTCAATTTTACAGGAATGCTAAGGGGCTAAAAAACATATGTTTATATTTAATACAGTCTTTCATAATTTGACACATGAGTATTAAATTTTTTCAATAGTATAAATAATTAACAAAGCAGACAATAGGAAATTTCCTGGCTTTCCTCAAGCATAAAAGAAATCATGTATTTCACGACTAACCAAAAGATGTCCATTCTAAATGCCACAGTAATACACATCACACTTTGTGAATGATTGTGATACAGAGTATATGCAAAAGAGCATCTATTTATTCAACTAACCAAATATTTTTATCATACATTCTCCAAATTGAAATAAAACCATTTCAAACGATTACCATTTCAAACAATTACAAGATAAACCATCCTTAATTTATTCAGAACATTAGCAGTTATTTGATGAAACAAGGGAAAATACCCTAAAATACATTAAAGGGGTCATCGGATGCCCATTTTCCACAAGTTGATATGATTCTTTAGTCTATAACATATTTTGGTTAAAAATTCTCAATGGTTGTGTAAAACAACACCCTTTTTACCTTGTCAAAATGAGCTCTTCAAAAATCATCCCATTCTGAGGGATTGTTCTTTTCATAGACGCATTTATGTAGATCAGGAGGAGCATTCCCTTCACAAACAAATATAATCCACTGCATCTTCAGCGGCTCAGATGTCGGGAGTAAATGACAACCACTGTGTTCATTATTACATCCAGCAACAGAACACCTCAATCGCTCAATCGAAGATATTCTTGTCTAATTAACATCCCTTCTCCGGCATCGAAACAATGGAGGTCGTACTGTTACAGCTGATCTGAGGTACAACGCTCATGTCAATCAACTATTGTGGGAGCGGCTTCTGTCTGTGTGATGCCACACTGACAGGCATCTGAGAATGGCTCAATTTGAAAAAGGGGATATTATTTTTAAAAATTAAAAACCACTGCATGGATTTTTATCATTATAGGGTAGATTTGTACATACACTGCCAACACACATTAATGTTCAAACAACAAAAACAAGTGAACAATGTTAAAAAACAAGTAAAGTTTGCATCCAATGACCCCTTTAACTGAAATCAGTTCTGCCTGTTTATACTTTTCATGCTGACATACAGGTCATTATGTATGTAAAATTCTTGTACAGATTCTCTGTTTAATATTTAATTAAAACCTTTTTTATAACCTGTTTTTATACCCCAGAGTTGTGTTTGTACATATTGAGCTCAACTGTGAGAAACAAACATCAAACTAAAGTATGTTGTGATTATTCTGCTGAGCTAATTTGAAACTTGGCTCAACTGTAAAATTAATGCCTTCTGTCCTTAGGCTAGATTACTTTCTCTCATTACTTTGCAAAGGTACGACTTATCCTTTCGCAAGGGGGGTCAGGCAAGAATTGTTTGCTGTCTTGGAATGTGCCCTCAATACGCCCAGAGTAATAAGAGGTAATTTCCTGGTGCATGATGGGGTATGACAAAAACAGGTGTATTGCAGACTGACAGAAAAAAAGGTACAGTTCTGTCGCTGGGGCGGCACCCTAAGTAAGTGAAAAGGTACATGTTTGTACCTTACCTACCCCTAAACAGTACATATTAGTCCTTTAAAAGTATTTGTACCTTTTTTTGAGAGAGAGAGAGAGAGAGAGTGCAGTGCATCTAGGAATATTTTTTAGGTTGTTTTTCAGAGCATTTTTCTTTGGAAAACTTTACTTATCTACATTTCAAAGCATAATGACATGATTTTTACTGCAGTACATTTCATAAATAAAAGTTGTTGTTTGTTTTACCTTTAATACTTAATAACATTAAAAACGTAGTACTTTATTGTACTCAAGTAAATCTTTGAATTAGAGTAAGAAAGTATTAGTTTTCTAATATAATTAAGTATTTAATTATATTTAATATGAAACATAGTGCAGCACAATATTATGCGTTGGAATGTTGTGACGTAAAGTTTTCTAAAGAAAAACACTCTGATAAAGTACAGACACTTGAAAAGGACATTTACAGCAGAGTAAAAATACTTCACTACTGTCTGCCTCCGAACAAATTTTTTATTTGTTAAATAAGATGAACAGGCATTTGGATTTTAAGAGAAATATCTATGTTCTACACACAACCACACACACACACACAAAACAATTTCTCAGCTTTTTACAAGACCACCAAGAGATTAAAACAAGGAATGTTAATTCACATAAATCTACCACCAAAAACAAAACTTCTACAGCAAGTGTTGAGTAACAAACTAATGCATTTCTATAGCCATGGCTCTTAAGTCCAGAGTGAAGCATGACTACAGAAATTTTCCATGGGACGCTCCATATTTTTTCTGGAGCTCGGCAACATTCAGTTTCTTTTTGCAACAAGTAATAGCTTGATGTATCCCTTTAGGATGAATTACTGCATTTTAATGCTGACTTTGGCTTGCTGGCACATTTTATCCACAGAGCATGACAAAGCTATAGCTGATAGCTATAATAGTTTAAACAGAGCTCATTCTCATCTGAGCAAACAAGCAATACATTTGTCACCAAAAGCTACGGTACAGAATATATCAGTTTCAGTTTAGGTCATATAAATTTTTATAGTGCTTCAGACAATAGTGTTCTGACTGTGTAATGACATGTCCAAAGTGGACATAACACAGTGAGTCAACACTGTCTACACTGTCAGCTTCAGTGAAACATCTTTAAGATATCCATGTTGTATGGTTTCTGCAGGTCTTAAAATGGTCCACTACAATACATGACGATTGAAGACAAAGCCCAATTAGGAGGAATAGATGTATATAGCACAAGGTTTAGAGACGGGGAGGAGGTTCGTCTTACCGGAACTTCTGTGTTACTTTCCCTGGGGAGGCAGCCCTTATGTGTGGATCTTCTGGAGTGTGCGTTTCCGGGGATGGTGGAAGAGGAGGTGGTGCTACCCGTTTAGCCTTTTGCTAATGGGCGTTTCGCTTTGCCGGTGAATGTCTCTTTGTCAATTCTGGGATTGAACTGAAGTATCGCAGCATACTCCCAAAGTCGGTGATTTGGAGCTGGAAAAGAAAAGGAAGGAGCCGAGATAGGCTTATGCCACCGATGTTCCAGAGTCACTCTTAGCTAAGCCACCCGTGCTGCCAGCGTGGTCAGTGTTCGCTCTAACCACCATCACACATACACTCATTGCACTCATTTCTGCATATTTAAAAATGTTGTCTTTTGTTATGATTTGATTTTTGTTTTGTTTTGTTTTGTTTTGTTTCGCTAAGTTTTGAAGTGGAATTGTGGTGCTTAAGAGATCAACTTGTCCATATGATATGAACGTTAACGTGCCTCATTAAAAACAAAGAAAGTTGCATACAACTTTTTCTGTTGTGTTGCCTTGTTGATCGTTAACGTTAACGTTATTTCTTTTGTATGTAGCGGATGGTTTTTGTTTGTTGTGTTATCCAGGATGAATGAAATTAATATAAAATGTGGCAAGTATGTAACTTACTTGTCTGGTGCCCAAACATCATAACGAACATCTTTTTCGAGGCTTTCGTTCTGAGTGTCAAGTAAAGTCTGAGTGCAGTCATCGCTAAGAACAAAACGCGGTCTAGCGATTCAGACTCAGCGTCATCACACGGGTGACCTGGGTTCAGCTTCAGATGTTTTTTTGTTTGTTTGTTTGTTTTTTTTTAAATCAACTTTTGTTGTATTTTGGGCAACCACCATTACATAAGGTCTTTAAAATCTCTTTACTCAGTATTTCTTTTATCCAATACAAATATCCTTAACATCCTTAAAGGAGAAGTCCATTTCCAGAACAACAATTTACAGATAATTTACTCACCCCGTCGTCATCCAAGATGTTCATGTCTTTCTGTCTTCAGTCGTGAAAAAAAATTATGAGGAATTGAGGAAAGCATTTCAGGATTTTTCTCCATATAATGGACTTAATTGGTACCCTGATTTTGAACTTCCAAAATGCAGTTTAAATGCAGCTTAAAAGGGCTCTAAAAAAAATTCTGAAAATAAAAATTTGTATACTTTTTAAGCACAAAAGCTTGTGTAGCACTAGCTCTGGCATGCGCGTCCACGACGCTACCTACTATTGAATCACGTCGAAAGATCACGCAGAACATAGGCCGAACTACAGACCCAGTGATAACAAAGCGAATATGCAAAGACTTAGGAAGTGCAAGTAAGTCAAATGCTGTTTACAAACAAAAAGGTATTGTGTGAAGTTGTAGGAGAAAATGAGATGGAGTTTTTTGCCATACTCTACCTTTCTGAGCCGGAGTACACAGACACTGAATGTGAATGTGATTTGTAGCGTCGTGGACGTGCATCCCAGAGCCTGTGCTACAAGAGCTTTTGTGCTAAAAAAGTATACAAATTATTATTTTTCAAAAAAATGACTAATCGTTTCACTAGATAAGACCATTGTTACCACCTAAACATGACAAAATCTTTCTAATGTGCAAATCTTTGAGGGTTTGTTTGTATCCACAAAACATTGTCATACTCTTGATATCTTTCTGAAAGGTTCATAACAGGTGTTGCTTGTGTAAATCACACATGATCTAGCTAAGTTTAACCACTTTAAGATAAATAACATTATTGTCATTTTAGACTGACCAGCTTACATACCCTTCAAATTCACAGCTGACATCATTCACAGAGGGGAGATGCAAATATTGATTAATTTCTCACTTGTACTCTATGGGACCTATAGAACATGAGATAAAGCAGTGGTTTTCAATCCTGATCCTGGGGACTGAGTGCCCTCTTCACATTTTGTTTGTCTCCCTTATCTGACACTCTCAGTTCAGTACATGGACCCAGAGATTTTTTTTTACTATAGGGAGAAAAGAGGATCAGTACTTACTATTGGAGAATGCATAACGGCTAACTTGGATCACATGTCCCTTAATAACCAATCGCCTTGACATCACTAAATTTCAGTCAGAGTTGTGCGACACTCAATCGCCGTTTACAGACACCATAGGAATAAATAAAAAGTGCTGTAAGCTGAATCCCACCTGTTGCAAAAAGTCAGTGACTTCTCTTATAAAACTGCATTTTTTTGTGTGGCAATCTCTAAAAATAGTTAAATCCAAAAGTATTGTTTAGTGCAGCGTTTCATTGAACGTCAGTGCCCTCCCGCTCTGCATATTTTGTATGTATCTCTTATCACGTACGGCAATTGTTCTATTCGACCATGAAGTGCCCTGCGAAGTGGACATTACCAGATATTCCGCCATGATTCCAGTTCAAAACGAGTGTATATGTTCCATTCAAAGGGCATTAAAGAGTGTGAGATGTGAATTTAAATTATATTTATTTACAGAGGTATATGATGTCAAATTTCACACTTCTCTAGTAAGTTTTGTCTGTGTGTAAAGACGCTGCAGGCAGCAGCACAGCACAAATCCATGAAGGAACATTCCGAAGTGAAGTAAACTTCCCCTGCTCAGGGAGTAAGGAGCAGTGAACACTGTGTAGAGATGATGTCAGTCGGAACACAAGTCATGCACGTAGCTCTCTTCTAACGAGCTGGTTATCTGAATCAAGGTGTGTTAACTAAGACAGACATACAAAATAAGAATAGCGGGGGGGGACACGCTGGTTTAGTGTAAAACATGTTGAAGATTAGCAGATAGGCTGTCGATTCATTAAACGATGAGCCATTTCCTCTAAAAAGCTGTTTATTCAGCAAAGCCTCTTCTCCATTGACATCTATTTATAATGGCCTCTAGTCTCCTTTCCCACATACTGCCAGACTTGGGAGCATTAGCTTTAGCCGTTACACTTTTTCAGCTAATGGTTGAAGGCTTGCCTTCTAGTGGCTTTGCATGGATCTCTCTTCTAACGAGCTGATGATCTAAATCAGGTGTGTTAAATAAGGAAAAAACACAACATGTGCAGAGCAGTGGGTTCCCAGGACCAGGATTGAAAACCACTGAAATAAACAACTCATCTTGAGTTTTAACTCACTCCACCAGACATCATCCCACTAGAGTTACTGTCTCCTTATCTGCCTACAACAGGTCAAATAAGGTTCAACTGGAGATGACAGTCATTCACTAAAGAATATGAGTGTTTGCAGAGAATTTCAAGAAAACCTGACCATATGGTAAAATAGCATTGTTCACATTCATTGTAGCACAGTCATTTTTCAACATGATGCAGTTGTACAAACAGCAGACATAGCCACCCAACTCAGTTTAGTCGAGCCTTTGTTTGATCGTTGCGTGTTATACACACACAAGCGCACACCAAAATAACAGCAACAGCTGGCCCCTAATGAATTGTCAGGCCATTCTGACGGCCAAACTGTTGTCACGATATTGATTATGTTATGGCTTAATGTAGTGGTTAATAAAATAATGTAGTGAGTAGTGAACTTTTTAAATGTACCCTATTGTATGAACTAATAATAACTTGTTTTTAGAGATATATCTTGAAACAATAGTTGTAACTTGAATAAATGTAGATGTAACATTCTGTGGATACTGACATGATTTGCATAAAACTAAACATTTATCAAATTCCAGCAAGGTAAAGCTTTTGGTCAATAGCAGTTTTAAGCACCAGAATGTGATTAAGTAAATAAGCGCCTGTCTTATTCTTCAGCACACTGCTGTGAGGTCAGAGGTTATTGGTGGATTTGGTCTGATGCCAAATTTTATTTAAAAAAATAAAAATAAATAAATAAATAAATAAAAAAGCCATACATATTGCATTGGTTTTCGCTCTGATTTGGAAATAGCTGGGAATTAAGTACATCAGCAATCTATCAGACATTCTGTAAGAAAAGTCAAGTAAACTATTGTCTTCTTGAGGATTTGTTTTCTTTCATCCAACTAACAAGCGAAGGTGAAGAAAGAAGAAAGGCTTCTTGGTGTCTACTGGGAGTCATCTCATAGACATGGCAACACAAGCAAGTTATCAAGAGCAATTTGCACACTGACCCCAATAAGAGGAAATGTTTAGCTTTCTGCCTGACTGAAAAAAAAGTTCTTGAAAGTGTGTTTTTCTCTCTCTCTCTCTCTCTCTTTCTCCCTCCCTCCCTCCCCCGCCTGCCTGACAACTTAATTGTTAGTTTACTTAATTTCTTAGTTGCTAGTTTAGTTTTCAACCGGAATGTTATTTGAAGTTACAAGCAATTATTTAAATAAATTTAAAATCAATTTAATAAATTTAGTGAGTAGTATGTTTGGATCCTAATATTCAAAACTTCATGAAATGAAAATATCTTTTGAGATCACTCATTATGTTGTCAGTTATTTAATCAAAGTCCCACTTCGGAACCTGTACCTCAGCAATAATACTTTCACAGACATAGGCCTTGTATAATGTTCTCACCAAAATATTCAGGTTACACATTTCTCTAAAAATTTTCTGGTTGCCAATAGTTTTGGCTCAAGAAAAGTGTTTGAGTGTGCTGCGGGTTAAGAGTACACAGAAATACTACATTTGAAAATTCAATACTAATATGATATTAATAAATAAGAACAGCTAAAATATACCAGACAGATTTGTAAACAATTGAACTATTTTAGTGTAAATCAATGTTTTATATTGTAGCATTTGGGCCAATCAGACACACAATTGTTCATTAGATTTACCAAATCAATTATTCATTAGATTAACAAATAATCACAGACACCCTCATCCAATCCACTACACTGGGTGCCGGGACGTCTTCAATGGCCCACCAGGCCACCTCTGCCAGACTAAACCCAAAACTATGCCAGACAACCTAAATGTATCTCCTTCTACCTAATTCTCTCGAAAACAGACACATACTGCTATAGAAATTACTTCTTTCATTAATTCTTAGACAGACCTTTCTGTGAATGAACACACATATCCTCTGGTCACTGTGTATATTATTACTGTTCTTGTAAATACTTTTTAATACATTTGTTATGATAGATCACTAGTTAGTATAAACCCACATATACCATGTTTGGTCTCTTTGAATTTGTATTTTGCTGATCTAAAAGCTGGTGTATATTATATGTTGATATCTATGCAACATATTAGTGTTTTAAGAATCTTTAGTAGTTTTGTATCAACACCCAGTCGAATTACATATGCAAAATACCATGCTCTAAGACAAAGAGTCGTAAACTTTCCCTTCAAAAGTGAAAGTCACCATTGGCTCTGTGACCCCCCAGAGTTGTGAGCTCAATAGGA
This sequence comes from Labeo rohita, assembly GCF_022985175.1. Lineage (NCBI taxonomy): Eukaryota > Metazoa > Chordata > Actinopteri > Cypriniformes > Cyprinidae > Labeo > Labeo rohita. Next base: position 10,288,814 of record NC_066879.1, on the reverse strand, counting down.
GAAAAAGTTCTCACATCAGTGACCCGTCGCAGTCAGTCTGCCGTTGTTTCAGACCCTAGGAGGATGAGCTAGGCAATGCAAGTACTGTACTTTTAACTAAATGAAACAGAGGTTTAGTATAAGCTGTAGGCCCTGTTTTAAAACGGCGCTGATGGTTTCACTCAGGTGGTTAACTGACTCTTTTCATAGCTACATTTTCTTGTTTCTCTAATGGGTTCATTCATCCAGTCTCACTTGCTCTTCCCCATGTATGAGTGATTGTATGTTTGCTTGTTTAGATTAGTTATGTGTTAGTCCTTCCCACACGGAAATAACCTATATAAACATATATGTTTTAATATAGGTTTTGATATAGGTTTTTAATATATGTGACATATATAAAATTGGCCGTTTTCCTATATTATATGTACATATGTGTGCACATAAATTCCATAACATGCCAATTACATGTGATACCAATTTCACGTGTTCGCACATAGGTTTTTTGCATTTTTTTTTATTAGTTAGTTCTTAGTTATTGCCTTGATAATAGAAAATATGAGCTAGGCATCATGTATGACAGTTGCCAAAGTGAGATATGAGCTAAAATGACCAGATCCTGCCATGAGCTATATAGGAGACATATCTTGTATGTACATATAGGGCTTTTTTGTGGATATAAAGAAGCAATACAGGAGACCTCTATATGGCCTGTATATGCACATATATGCACCTCAGTTTTGCCTATATGTGGCATATATACGCATATATGCAGCATATATATTATCATATATGTGCATATATACTGCATATAGGTTTCATATATGCGCATATATCCTCATATAGGTTCTTTCCATGTGGGTTAGTTAATAAAACTTTTGTGCACAAATTACGTGAGTTTCTGATTCTGTCACTGCTTGTAGATATTGTGCCTTTTTCGATTTCTGATCTAGCTACATGCTCTAATGCAACAGTACTTTAAAAAAAGTTATTTTCTGTGGCCAAGAAAATATAATTTCTTAGAGTTGATATGAAATTATAATGAATGTTCGCTGGACGAACAGATTAGTTGATGAAAACTGAATTCTGCTACAGTTATTACTGGCAGCTGATATAAATAATTGTAATTAATCATAATTAATTGTAATTATTTATATACATTTTCCTTTTGAGCTAATTTGCTACAACATATTGGAAGCTTAAAAAGGCCTGGAACTTGGTGTTTTGTTTTGTTTTGTCTTGTTCATGTGGTAAAGTGTAACAAACCCAGAACCGATATGGCATGCCTCTCCCTGTAAATTGGCAGGCAACAAAATTTTTTGAGTGTCTTCTAAGGCATTTATTCAGTCATTAATTTTTTTTTCAGGGCATTCTACTTATTAAAGCATTCCTCATTAATGTATGTTGGAATGCTGACAGTGATGATGTTGTAAGCTGATTCAGATCCACCTAAGGCTGTTATCGGATAATTTACTTCAGTAAAAACAATTTGATTTTAATCCTGACATATTTTGAGATTGTGCTAATGCTCAACAAGTAAAGTAAAGAACTACACACATAACTGTGGGTTATCTTCTGAACTGTGGATGTTTTGAAACACTACCATTTTATAATTTCATTATTTTTACATATACTGTATGTTTTCATCGATTTAACTTTTCACACTTGTAATTTTTTTTAAAAAATAATTATTTGAGTTTTGATTTTCTTTATAATTAATTTAGAATTTCCCCATAATTAAAGGGGTCATCGGATGCTAAGTTCATTTTTACATGTTGTTTGAACATTTATGTGTGTTGGCAGTGTATGTACAAATCTACCCTATAATGATAAAAATCCTTGCGTTGGTTTTTAATTAATCTGTAAAAATAATATTCCCTTTTTCAAATCGAGCCATTCTCAACGATAGTTGATTGACATGAGCATCTTACCTAAGATCAGTTGTAACAGTCCACCCTCCATGTTTTGATGCCAGAGCAGGGATGTAAGTTAGACAAGAATTGAGCGATTGAGATGTTGTGTTGCTGGATGTAATAATGAACATAGTGGTCATCATTTACTCCAGACATCTGAGCTGCTGAAGATGCAGTAGATTACGTTTGTTTGTGAATTAAATGCGCCTCCCGATCTATATATATCCGTCTATGTTCGCGCGAATCATTCGTGATCCAGCTTCACTTACAGCAGAAGTGAGTATAAGGTTTTTTTTTTTTTAATGAATCTTTGCGATCACCTTCCTAATAATGTGCTAGTTAGCAAGTTTAGCGGCTAAACGGGGCTAAAGTAAACAGGCTCATCTCTCCACAGAGAGAAGAGAGGGCCCGGGGCAAGCAGAGCTTATTTGCATTTAAAGCAGCCTCGACCAGAATGAGATGATTTTTGCAGAGCTCATTTTGACAAGGTAAAAAGGGTGTTGTTTTACACAACAATTGACAATTTTTAACCAATGTATATTATAGACTTTTCATTAAGACCCTGAAGAATCATATCAACTTGTGGAAAATGGGCATCCAATGACCCCTTTAAGACAATGATGCTATGTCCAACCCATTCTGGCCACGGTTACAAAACTCCGTGAAGTTGGCATCCCATAAAAAGAAATAATGACCGAAACTATGCCATTCGTTTATGCTACGTTTGTGCTGCTTTGTGCCGCAAAAACGAACGTTTGTGCTGGTTTGGTGTTTAAGATATTAAACATTATTTTTTTGACATTGTGACGTCACTTTCCACCCCATGTTGCCCAAATCGTCCCAAACCGGCGCAGTTCGTTTGTGCTCGATTTGTGCCGTTTGTGTCGTTCAAATAAACACTGTATCTGTTTTCCTTCCTTAGATATAACCAAAATATTTTCGGGGCTGTGACGTCACTCTCCATCCCAGTTCGTCTAAATCACACAAAACTGATGTCATTCTTTTGTGCTCGATTTGTGCCGTTGAAATTAACGTCAAATATATTTACCCTTTTTGTTTTATTAATAACAAAAACAATTTGAGGCAGTGACGTCACTCTCCACCCCATGTCGTCCAAATCTCTCCAAACCGGTGCCGTTCGTTTGTGCTGGATTTGTGCCGGTTTGTGCCGTTAAAACAAACCTGGTATCTCCGAGCGCTTCTTAAATATAATGGGTAAAATATTTGTTTGGGACTGTTACGTAACTCTCCACCCTATATCGTCGAAATCGCTCCAAAAGGTGCCATTCGTTTGTGCTCGATTTGTGCCCGTTTGTGCCGTTCAAATTTACATTGTATCTATTTCCCGTACTCATAAATAACAAATACAAAACGGGGCAGTGACATCACTCTCCACCCCATGCCATCCAAATCTCTCCAAATCGGTGCTGTTGGTTTGTGCCGGTTTGTGCCGTTAAAAGAAACCATGTAACTATGACCTCTCTTTAAATATAACGAAAATTTCAGTCCCCACCCCATTTAGCGCCACTGCAGAGTTTAAAAAAAAGTTAGTGTTCATTTATTTGACGTTAATTTCAACGGCACAAATCGAGCACAAACAAATGACATCAGTTTAGTGTGATTTAGACGAACTGGGGTGGAGAGTGACGTCACAGCCCCGAAAATATTTTGGTTATATCTAAGGAAGGAAAACAGATACAGTGTTTATTTTAACGGCACAAACGGGCACAAATCGAGCACAAACGAACTGCGCCGGTTTGGGACGATTTGGGCAACATGGGGTGGAAAGTGACGTCACACTGTCAAAAGAAATAATATTTAATATCTTAAACACCAAACCAGCACAAACGTTCGTTTTTGCGGCACAAATCAGCACAAACATAGCACAAACGAATGGCATAGTTTTGGTCATTATTTCTTTTTATGGGGTGCCAACTTCACGGAGGTCTTTTAACTACATACTGAAATTACATTTGGTGCCACAAGTTGCACACAAATTAAGCACTTCACCTTTAACAAATTAAACTGCTGATTCTAATAACTGTTGTCAACATATGTAACAAGGATCAAAAGATGTGTTTCATCCGCTGCAGTTGGCTTATGTTCATTTTGTTGGCTTATGATATTAGATATGTATGATCCTCTGAAATTTGATATGTAGCTGAATAGTGATGAAGCATAACATAAAATCCATATAAAACACATGGTGTTGTGGTTCCTTTATTTTGCAATAAATGCCTAATTAACAGGTTGTTGAGTTTAACATTGCACAAATGCTAAATGGCATACTAAAGATCAGATCCAATCATACAGATTTTTCACTTATTTTCAGAACAGTATTTTATCACCTAGTCACGCTTTAACAAGAACACTTAAAGCGAATGGCTTGTCAATAAATTTGAATCTTATTCACTGATTGCATGCTGCATTATGGGACATATCAACATTGGTTTAAGAAGCTGTTTTTTTAACAGCCAATTAGTGCTTGCATTCAGGACATTCAGGCAGACTAACAGACTTTGAAAAGGCATTAGGAAATATTAAGCATATGCTTCACCAGAGTGCTGTTTGATACTATGGCAGTATGTAAGTACAGATGTGTTCTTTTCCAGCCAGGCAAAACATAAGATGATAATTAATAAACTGAGAGATAAACATTCCAGTGCTTCTGAGTCACAGTTGAAACAGGGATTGATGATACAGAGCACGTTCAGATTTGAAACAGCATCAGTGACGGCTTAAAGCAGATGCCAAGGCCAAAGTTATTTATTTTGCTTAAAGATATGTGTTGCACACTTAATCATGTCTACATTTTTTTTACTGGCAACCAAATTAAGATTCTGGCATTAGTTCAGCTTAAAAAAAAAAAAAAAATCACACTGCTTTGACTTGCCATGAAACCTTTATCTTCTCCCTCTTTTTTTTTTTCATGGTTATTTGTGGTAGGGTAAAATGGGGGAAATTACCCCAGTGTGCATTTACATTTGATCTGTAACATATTTAGATTTAAGCTTACCATGAATAGTATGATGAGTGTGTTATAAAGGAAAATAAACAGAAACATTCACTAAAATTATACAAAATGCCAAGTGTATCTGGGGCAAGAGTGGAAGACCACAGTGGAGCCAAAAAGATGAAGATCCACAGTGGAGCCCAGGGGGGGACCACTGACCAATGTGGGGTCAGGGAGGCAGAAGCATAGATGGTGAAGATGGAGACCAAAACAGATCTGACAGAGATGCAGACCTCCATGGAGGAGAGGTCAGAGCAGAGGGCCTTGGGAGAGCCAGCAGAGCAGAAGACCATGCCGAAGCCAATGTAGCCACCCCTGCAGAACTGGCGGAGCTGAGAAACAGAGTAGAGCAGACAGAACCCGGAGGATGAGAAACTAACTTCCTGGGTGGAACCAGAGAGTTGTTCCTACTGGGTGAAAACAGTGGTAGAGGAAGGTCTAAAGACAGGGCTTCTATGGTAATGCTGATAGAGAGGGAAATGGTCCTTGATAGCCCTCCAGGCTGTAACAAAGGAGCGAAGAATGGCTCCCAAGACCAAGAAGAGACAGAGGAGTGGCTGTGACAGGTCTTGGAAGCATCGTACATGGAACCACTGGACTTGGGACCACTTGTGGGTCTGGGTCTGGGTCTGGCTCTGAGAGATGGGACCTCAGGGATCAACAACTTTGCACCACTGGGCTCAGGACCTCTAGGACCACCGGATTCAGAACCGTTGGCTCTGGGTCCACCAGGTTCAGACCCTCTGGGACCAAAGAACTTTAGACCTCTGAGACCAGCAGGCCCAGTCCCTCCTGGACCACAGGACTCAGGACCTCTGGGACTGCCAGACTTGGGACCTCTGGGTCTTCCTCTGAGACATGGGACCTCAGGGATCACCAACTTGGGACCACTGGGTTCAGGACCTCTGGGATCAGCCTGGAACCACCAGGCTCAGGCCCTTTGGGATCACAAGGCCCAGGACCTTGTGGACCACAGGACTCAGGATCTCTGGGACCTCCAGGTCTGGCTCTGAGATATGGGAACTCAGGGATCACCAACCTGGGACTACTGGGCTCAGAACCTCTGACACCAATGGACTTGGAACTTCTGGGTTTGCCTCGGGGGCCAACCGGTCTCAGGCCCTTTGGGACCTCAGGACTCGAGTGTTCTGGGACCATTATCCTCCTTCACTTCACCCATTGTGAGGAGGATCCGCTCAATGTGAGCCAGGTCTAAATGTAGTCCTCAAGAAAGCGATCCCCATGCGTGAAGAGGATTCTGACTTTTGACAGATCCATGTGTAATCAATAGATCTGTCACAGTTTGGCAAGGAGGATGAAGGAGAAGTGGTAAGGATTTTATTAACTAAATAATTTGGCTAATGTAAACAAGGGTAATTCATGGTGTAGAGACAAACAAACACTACCATAAGACCACAAGACAATAACTAAGAAACAACATTAATTACTAATCATTTATCAAGCTCACCTGCTATGCTATGTAACCGAAAAGCTGGACTGACTTGTGTTCTAATTTGATCTCTCATGTTGCTGTACTCTTCAAGCAAACACTTTTGTAGTAAGAAATGCTTCTTTAAGCCTCGAACATAGTTGGGTATTTGTTTGAAAAGTTAATATCAAAACTTTTTCCACATACTGTGGATATTTCTTCAAAGCAGTTTCTAGAAATCCCTGAAATTCACTAACCTGCCCAAACAATGTATTGTTTTCAGCATCATTCAAATCCATCATCTGTAGACAAGGTGCTTTGTAAAGGCGCCTCTCTTCCTAGACTCGGGTGCCTACAAACAAAATCATCTCCCACAGAAAATTAGGAATGTTTTGCTCATGAGAACCAAAATCTACAATAATTGAGTTGGTGGTTTAAACATTAGATTCAGTACTGACATCCAAAACACACAATGTTATTGTACCACAAGGAGGGTCAATGCATAAATGAGCCTATGATTTCAAGGTCAAAATTAGCAAAATCAAGGTTTGCCATCTATATTTGTAAAGTGTAAACTTTTCTCAAATAAAAGATTATATATGATTTCATATGAATAACCAATGTTATCTATCTATCTGTCTAATCTATGAAAAAAAAAAAAAAACATTTTGACATCACATGTAATTTATAATACTGGTAAAATGGCAAACTGTTTTATACTATTATTTTATTTTTATATTAATATTTTTCAGCAAGTGTGCATTGCAAAAGTGACAAAACTGTCATATTCAAATAAATGCTGCTCTTTTGACATTTTTACTTTAACAAATTGAAACTGTTGGAACCAGTGTGACCTAAAATAAGAAGAGTATGAACTCCACCTGATGTGGATACAAAACTGTATATAGCATGTACAGTATTACAATTAAAAGTGTCCATCAAGAGTATGTCAAAAATTCACTATGACCTAAACAAAACACTTAGAAGCAGCCAGGGATCACAGGAGTGTCCTGAAGAAAGCTTTAAAAACCAAGGCAGCTAAAATGATTTAACAATGGCTTATATCTCCGATGTTTCATACAAGAACAATACAGCAATACAGATGTTGATATGACGAACTACATGAAGGTTTTTTTTTTTTTTTTTTTTTTTTTTTTTTGATGCACAGGTGCAGGTAAATAGTTTTACTTTGTGACCGGGTTTCTTGGAAAAAGGAGGATCACATTCCAAACCACAATGCATTATCTCTAAACAGATGCATTGGCGATGTGTATATTTCTTTCATTTTTAAAATTTGTGGTGCTTAAGTAATTAGTAATTAGTGGTAGAAAGTGGTAAATGGTTTTTAAATAACAGCATTCTTCAACCTCATCCATCGTTGCATATGTCTAGAGTTTGGCTGCATGGCTAGGCGTTTAGAATGAAAAAGGATGGTGGCCCAAAGGCAGAAAGGTAATATGGACTTTTTATTTGTAGGGGTTAGAGTGAAACAGGAAAAAATCCTCCCAGGTTGGTTGTTCATCACAGCAGGAGTAGTGGGAGAGAGTTACAATTTATGTTTTTGTAGAGTTAGGACATAAATAACTTGACTGTGTGTTGATTTTTACTTTCCACTGTGGGAGTTGTTCTGCTTAATGAACTGAACAGTGATGAAAAAGTGATACAGTTGTTAACAATACAAAAGAGTTAAATTAGTAGTAGTTAAAAAAGAGTTGATTTAAGAGTACTTTCTTTACAGACAGCAAGCCAAATGAACAACCTGTTTTAGCAAAAATCAAAACTAATTTTAATGAATCTGTTTTAAAACATATTTCATAAATGTTGAGAGTTATTTAAAATGTTCATTGAAATGCTCTAGGCTGCTCAGAAGGGACAGTGTACAGTTTCTTTAGGTCTTTGTGTGTCTCCACAAAGGCTTACAGCACAGCTCACACACTTTGTAATGAGAATGCTATTGCCAATAAGCATATCCAAGGAGATCATGCAGGTCTGGGAAATATTAAAATTGTTTGAAGAGTTACAGTCTCCATTGTGCAGTTCCAGCTGTGTTTTCCCTTACAACTAGACAAGAAAGGTTAACGTTATTTTCCTTAATTGTTATTTTTCCTGCTTTATTTCATTTCTTGGTTCATTGCTTGTTAGTTCAAATGTTTTTTTGTTTTTTTTTAGTTCTGTAGTGTAACTAGACTGTCAAAACTTCTTTTGGATATTTACTAATATGAACCTTCAAATAAGCGTTGCAGTGGTGCTCATATGGATGATGAAAGTCCCCCAAATCCTCCTGTCTCACACCAACAGTTTCTTAAAGTGTGGACATCTTGTTTCTGCTCTGTTATCCTAGATCTTAGTTTTTGGAGTGAGAATCAATTTCAGGGGAATCAGTTTAAAGGGAGATGGAAATCATTTAAAAATGGTGACAAACACTTCCACCAGACAGGTATATCAGATATCTAACACTTACTACAATACATTCTGAAAAAAGTAGCTTCCAGCTTTTATACAAACTAACAAACTCCTTTATCAAAAGACAGATCACACCAGAAAGGCTTCACACTCCATACTGAAATATTCGAAAAAAAGACCAATTTATAACACTGCTTTCCAAGGTATGTCAGTAACTGGCTCAGTTCTATAACTGCTGTTTGGACTTGATTCATGCTCAACAAAATATAAAAAAACAAATTAAAAAAATAAATAAAAATCACATTGGCCATCATGATGAAAAGAACATCAGTATGAATCATTGTTAAATTCTGACATGAGCCTTCTTAATCTATCATCATATTCAGTTAAAGGTTGTTATTGTTTTCTTGTGTCTGAGTACGACAACAAATCTAAAGAAAAATGTGAGTGTCTTTGACAATGCAATCCTACAATCAGGGTGTTATGGGTGATTGTCAAGTAACTATTATGAGAAATAGTAATAGCGAGGGTCTCATTAGAAAGCATAATGAAATAATCAAAAGTAACCAAGCTGTTAAGTTAAAATGAATACCGGGTAACTGTAGGTTTGCTTCCAGTTAAACAACAAGACGAAAAAGCCCAGAACCACAGGAAGTTGTCACCAGGTCAGTCCCCCCCAGGACATTTTCCTGGTTGCATTCACACTTCCAGTAGCAACACTGAACCAGCAGGAACACAGTGTTTTGTTGATTTAGCGATGCCATCACTCAGCTCAGTTTAGTTCTTATCCAAAAGTTTCTGTGCAGTCAAACCCATAATACTGCCAAAAATTAAGTGTCCCCAACTAACCAAGCCAAAGGTGACAGTGGCAAGGAACCAAAAATCCATTAGTGACAGAATGGATAAAATAAACTTGGGAAAAACCAGGCTCAGTCATGAGGCCAGCTCTTCTCTGGCCAGACAAAACCAACATGGTGTGGTTTAATTCCAGGCTGCAACACAACTCAGACCAGCCATCTGACAAGCCATCTAGCTCCTTCCACTTGATGATTGACTAATTCACATGATGAAGGGGTCAAAGCTGGCCACAGGGTCTATAGACAAAATCCATACATTTTTGCTGGCATGGACTTAAATTTAGTGAAAATCTAGGAGGAGTTTGAAAAAGTATGTTTTTTTTAAAAAAAAGAAAATCAATCAAAAATCCAACAGGAAGTTTGGACAATTATGGGATAATTGGTTTTGATGTTTTCTGCATGATCCAAGGAATCTATCGATTTTAATAGATTCTCATTTTAAAGAACCATTATCGATTCTTAAATCCCAATTGATCTTTTGGTCTATGCTGTTTTCAGCTGATGAATGAACAGTACACAGTGCACCTTCCTTCCAATAAATAGCAATAGGCTAGGCTAAAATGTTTCTCCTAGCAAAACAGTTTCGTTTTTGTTCTGGATCCCCTGCTCTGCTGCCAGACAGTGGTGGGAATTACAGCTACAATTTACAATAGATCATCCTCAGTGTAATCTGTCAAAGTGACAGACGGGCTTCAGATTTTTCCGTCCCAGAAAAAAAAATCTGTCAATGACGAACAATTTTCGGTTAACACAACCTCTGATATATATATATATATATATATATTTATATTTATATATATATATTTTTTTTTTTTTTATATATAAATTCAAAATGTCAAAAAATTCAAAATGTCTGACATGGGAAAATTGGATATTGTTCGACTTGCTATGCTGCACCGACTGTAAAGAGATCAATCTCATGATTTTAGGCCAAACTTCTCAGAAGTTATAAGCAAAAACAGCTATATTAGATGGTGCTGTTCAACAAAGTAGGGGTTTTGGATTATTGGCATTCAATTCTGCATGAGACAAATAAACAGAAGAAAAAAGTAATTTTGCATTTCGGGAAGAAGGATATTTGAGAGTGTTGTTTCAGTGGGTGAAGATGAATAACAGCTTACTGCAAGGTATACACCTCAGGTGTATTTGGACCACGGCATTTGAAAATTGAGCTTGGGAGAAGGGTTTTTAGTAGCTATAAATGCCACTGAGGGGCACCATGGGGCAAGAGTGTTTAAGTGTTTTATTTAGTCAAGCCAAGGCCTACTTCTGCACATCCACAATAAACATCTCATCTTACCATCCGCTAGCCCTCACACTGAGGGGAATAGCATTTGGCCTATGTCTAAACACTACAACACTTCTGCCAAAACCAGCGCAGACTGTAGGTTCAATCTTCATAAAAGTCCCACCCATCAGTGGCTGGGTGTTATTTACTATTATTATTTACTATTGCTTTATCTATCTTTTTCATGAAGAATAAGGGGGATGACAACAGCTGTTTCAGTTAGTTCACAAAAACTTGCAAAGTCTTGTTTGCACTTAGAAACTACAAATGAATGAGTCCCAGTATGGTCCCTTGAGAATTTGCTGGAGTCATACACAGGCTAAAGTAATAAAATCAAAACACAAGGTTTAAATCCATGCCCATCCTTGCAACCTGAACTGTGATTTTTAAGACCTATTAGATGTACACCAGTGTTGAAATGGTATTTAATTTCCATCTCATTTTCAGTCTAGCATGAATAAAAAGTTAAAGAACCTAATTCTTTTATTATAACCCAAGGTTTAGCTTCATTATATTTAATCACCTATGATGCTTTCAAGATGGAGGACATTGTCTTCTAATCTGCATTTTGTGTCTTCTTCATTAAAACTAAATACTGCCGTTTCAAAAACTAAGACTGCACAAGATGAACCAATGCAAAGCTTTTGAGTAGAAACACACTAGTGGGCTATTCTTGTTTGAAAAGGTGCAGACCCTCGTCTGGTGTTCATAAAGTTTTGATTTATGATTAATCTTAAGGGAACCATGCAATAGTGGTTTTAATTCACCACTTTTCCTCATACTACCACAAAAGAAATTAGCCTTAGTGTTTTTGTGGTACGTACACTGGTTAATGTCATCCGCTTCCACTCTTCTGAAGGCTTGCCACTAGATGTTGGAACATGGCTTTGGGAATTTGCATCAGTGAGGTCAGGCAGGGGCCTGGGCAATGGGGCCTGCCTTAAAGTCACTGTTTCCATTTATTCAAAATGTGTTTAGTGAGGCTTTGTGTAGGCCAGTCAAGTTCTAAAGCATTTTAATGGAGCCCACTTGCACAAGTACTGAGATAGAAAAGGACTCTTCAGTTTAAGTCTTTAGTTTGGCCCGAATTTTACATTCTTCATAAAATAATAACAGCAGGGTTTCTCAGGTGAGCGGGAAGCTGTCTAGCTCTTAACCACTAAAGAAGGGTAACAGACAAGTCCAAAGCAAGCTGTATGGAAGCTGTTGAATTGATTTGTAATTTACTTGTCAACGTTTTGACAGAACTGTTGATTACAGTCTGCTCCTGCTCTCACAAGAAAAATTAGAATGCAAGTTACTGCATAATTTAACAGCCAAAAGCAACAATATTCCTGCAACAACGACTCAATAAAACATTTACTGCGAGACAACTGTATTGCCATCTTATTTAAAAAAAAAACATGCTTATCATTTAATTTTTTTTAAGAAGCATTTTGTAGACAGCTGAGCATTTTCTTCAAGCTATTCAGAATTTGGGTCTGTAGATGTTGAGTCATGGACATACAGACATTAAATTGTTGCAGACTTCTATTCAAAGATCCCCTTTGGCAAGTGTAGTGTTTAAATTATATGTTTGTAATGATGGGGCACAAATAAAGCAGGAACAGACAGTCTCAGCTTTGACTCATCTCTGCGCAAACACGATGCTATTCGATCATTATGACTGTACGCACGAGAGATGATTTGTCTTCCTGTGTTTTAATGGGAGTGTGAAGACCTCTGTGTCACAACAACCACGCACCGGTCATAAGAACAAATCTTTATCGTTAAACGTCACAGCAGTATTTCTGCACATACTGTAACGTTAGGTGGCTTTGCATAACTGTATGTTATGAACCTGTTGAATGTGTTTTCACATGCCGCTCTCCTCTAGTGGAATGTCTTGTTTGGATATTATATAAGTGAGAACAGACTTATGTTTCCCACCTCATCTGACGCATAAATTCATCACACTGGACTACATCCAGGACTGTACCACAGCACGCAATCTGGAAAACATTCCTTTGCCACAAAGCATTTCCTGTCACTTCATTTAAACTGCTTTAAAAAAACAAAAAAAAAAAAACAAATTGTACCGCTTAAATGTTTGCCACTGACCTGTCTTTTCATTCAAAGTCTCATTCTGCTTATTTTAGATCATCTCAAAACAATGGAGTGGAGTTTTACAGTGACCATCTGTCTATTAAATGATTACTGTGAACGAAAGTACACTGCAACAACAACACATAAACTACAAATAAAGAAACACTGCCACCTAGAGTCAGAGAACTTGACAGGGTTGAAACTATTTTCCTTCCAAGCAGAAATAGTCAGCATGAATAGGTACAAGGGAAGTTTAATATGATTTATCATTACTATTTGCAATTATTGCATAGCAATTTAACTGGTTAGTAAACCAAGTATTTGGACTACATTGGTTAGTTTCTCTATAGAACTGATTGTATGGATCATTAAGATGGTTTTCCAAGAACCTTTCCTTTCAAATTCCATGTCCACTCCCATGCCTTCTCTTTCATATCACAACAAACTATAGGACAAAGATTATCTGCTGATAAAAAAAAGTACTTTTTAAGTGGTCAGTGTAATATTTACCCCTTGTTTGCAGCATGAGGAAACAATGGGAAAAGGCACAACACATTTATAGTGAAAAATCAGTGATGAAACATTTAATTTATTGAGCAGAAACAATGCATTTTTAATTGACAGCATATAAATCACACATAATTATTGCAGAAATTTGTTTTCAGACTTTGACAGACACTTTATTGAATTCAAAAGTTCAACAATTTTGTTTGCCTGCCATTTAGAACAGAACCTGTGAAAGTAACAAAATACAGGCTGTATATTGTGGTAGTGGCCTTTTGGCTTACTCTCTTCAACAGCTACTCTATGAACAGACGGATTGTGTGAGACAGTCACCAAAAGTCAACCAAAAAGTTTGCAAAGTCACCAACTGCTTGCAGACAATTCAGTGCTCCAACGCACAGGTAACACTCCAGTCCAAATGTTAAGTTAAGGTTCAAAGCAGTCCTCAGGTTCAACATTATTTCTTAAGGAGGCTGTTAATTGCTTTAACCTCATCACTGCTCAGAGGAGAAAGGTTGTATCCCCTGAGTTCAGGCTTACCTGTGCAAGAAACAGTTCAAAACAGAAAAGATTAGATGCTCTGATATCTACTAATAATTTATGACAGCAACCCAACATATTTTTGACATTGGTGGTAAATATAGGGTTACTCTGTAGATACATACTCTGAATTAAAGAAAAGGTTTACAGACCAATTCAGTGTTTGCAAACAGCAATAACATTTTTTTTGTGGGTGGAGCTTATCTGGTTGCAAAAAATGACAGTTTTCAAGTAGCAGTCTATTGAGCCATGGAATAAAAGAATAAAAACAAAAAGGTAAATTTGCGTTTATGTTTCAAAATTCGGACTTTCTCTCGCAATTCCGAGAAAAAACAACTCGTCATTCTGTCTTTTCCCCTAGGCTCTGGCTTTTTTCCCCTGATATAAACTTGCATTTGCAAGAAAAAAAGTCAAAATCCTTAATAATAGTAATAGGTTTAAATATCACGTCATGCTGTAACTGTAGGGCGAACACAATGCGTCCCCTATGAACAGAATATGTGAATATTACTGATGGATCCTTAGATCCTTCCATGCAAATTATTGTGTTGTGTTTAAATTTTATGTTTGTTTTTAATTTAATTTATAATCATTTATTTACATAATTATTCATAATCATTTTACAATCATTAGTCATTCACATAATTCATATTTAATTATTTGATTATTTAAGTATTTATCATTTATTCATATATATTATTCATTTATATGTTTTTATATTTCTTATTATTTTCCTTGCTTATGCATTTTCATTATTGTTCAGTTCCATGATTGTGGGGTTTCATGAATTGTTTGGTCTAAGAAATAGATAACGGGGATGTTTATGGAAATTCAAGGTTTATGGGATGTTGAATCCGTTTGATATATCATTGTTCTTTGAGCTGTACTCCCCAGACGAAGTTTGAACATTGAGACATACGCAACTAAAACTGTTCAATAAATTCTGTTATACCTTTTTTACCATCATCACTTCGTCTCCTGCTTCTGCTCTTTTCTGGCTTTCATCGATCAACTTCATAACTGACAGAAACCTGCTTGTTAGCGGGGTTGGGGTAACTACAGCTTGCTGACTAGTTGTCCTGTTACCGAAAGACTGATATATTTCTGACGGGATCTGGTGTCCAGGGCTGGATCCTGATTGTCTGGCGTGGGGACCTGATCTAACATTACGTAGACATTTTATGCTTTAAAAGTAATCATAGCAGTTTTCATCCATAGTGTGTCTTTGACGACAATATTCTCTAAAAATTATTTGCATTCCGATTTACAGATTTTGTACTCACCCCCTTGTCATCCAAAATGTTCATGTCTTTCTTTCTTCAGCCGTAAAGAAATTAAGTTTTTTTTGAGGGAAACATTTCAGGATTTTTCTCCATACAATAGACTGGTATGGCTGAAGAAAGAAAGACATGAACATATTGGATGACAAGGGGTGAGTACATTATCTGTAAATTTTTGTTCTGGTAGTGGACTTCTCCTTTAAAAAGGCACATTTTTTTCTCTTATTCCATGGATTTTATCTGTTTCACTCCACTTGTTAACAGTGTTTTTCTGCCACCACTATGCACGCACAGCTGCAAGTGACGTAACTGTGATGTCTACTCCAAATTGGTCTATATGTGACAAAATATAAATGAGGCAGATAAAGCGACTCTACCTTGCAAGTCATTGAGGCGATTTACTTTTGCTTTTAGCTGTTTGCGGAGCTCACTTATTTCCTTGTCAAGCTGGTCTTGGTCTGTTGGGAACAATATAACAACAAGAGGCCAAGTAAACACAGAGAATAATATTATTTAGACAAAAATATGCTTGAAGAAAGTACACTCACCTTTAAGGATCATGGATCTGGTACTCTCCTGAGGGAATTTGATGAACATATTTCCAAAACACACCTTCACATTATCTAAATTAGGTTGGAGTAAATGTTATTTTCGTGTGCAAAGTAAATGGCATTAAATCAGCATTCAGTAGATGTTTTAAATAATGTTATGCTCTAAATGCAAAATATTAAGGTGTTAATGCAAATGGTTTCATGCATCGCCTCCTGGGACCCAGCTATAAAATATAAAAAATAGGCCTCTTATTTTTCATAACATAGTTAATAACATAGTTAATGTTTAGCAAACAAAGACACTAATTACATGAATACATGTAAACATCTTTTATAAACACCCCAATTCAACATTTTAAAAATTTCAGTGGTAAAGAGGGTTAATAAGCCAAAAACTTAAACATTGCTTTATGAATGAGAATGATTTGTGAATCAGTTCACAACAACTATTTCAATTATTTTGCCTGTAGTGTCTCATCTTCATCCTACACATTACACATATGGATAATATATTCATATGTTGACCAAAGAATACGCCTCTAATAAAATAAAGCAGCATATAAATACAGAAGGTACAGTGTATTCAAGAACAGCAAAGCGTGCAATAACAACAATAAAGCAAAGTATTAAAATAAAATAAAATAAAAAGTCAGCCATTATTAATGAGATCTCATGTAATACATATCTTAAAATTATTACAACACAGTATTTGTACTTGCCGTTTGGGGAATGGTTTCGTAAAGCGCTGAGTGCTTCTCGATTTTTGTTTCTCCGCAAATCCAGATCCACGATCTGTCAATATTTAAGCGGATGTTATTAACACTATTTAGGCGAATTGTCTCATTGTATGCTTGACTACAATTTACAACATTTATCATTTAAAGATACCTGTTGTTTGTCACTAAGAATATCTTCTGCAGCAACTTCTACCTCAGTTAAATACTCCAGTATTTGCTGTGCTCCCTCGTCCATGCTTGAGTCTGTATATTGTGCGCTGGAAAAAACATGCCCTACTGATCACGGAAGCAAGTTCTGTTTGATTTAAGTTCCGTCTGCAAGCAGCCATATAACAGTTCCTACCCTGTGTGTTCCACAACGTAAAATATCCAGTCGTTATATTTAAAGATGCTTTTATAAACTGAAAGTGGCTCATGAGAAAAAAAATACTTACGTAAAAATATTAAAATTACTGATATTAAAGTATCAAAAGTATGTTCTAATTTAATTGCACAATTTATCAATGACAGGCTAGCTGATTGGGCGGTTGCTAGTGAGTTAGGCAGTTAAAGTGATCGTTCACTAACTAACTATATACAAAAAATTGTCATAATCATTTATTCTCATGCTGTTACAATCTGTATTAATTAATTTCTCTGCAGGATATAATTTAATCGATATTGATCTTAATTAATCTAAAAAAAAAAAAAAAAAAAAAAAAAAAAAAAAAAACACACACTGAATTATTTTTTTTATTTAAGTTTAAAATTAAGTTACCAGTGGATTAATTAATATATAACAACAAATGATGACAAATGTGTCTGCCTTCATACAGTCCTAATTCATCAATACTGGCCTTATTCAGAAATGATCAAATTAAATTTCCTACTTGTGTCTTTTTATTACTGTAAAATGCGTTGTTTGAATGAGGAGGTAGAGGTATAACATTAATAATATTACAAGGGTAACTATTAAAGTTACTAGGATCATATAGCCACTATGAAAAAAATAACAGTTTAGACTATTAATAATCATAAATGATTATTATTATTATTTTTAAATAACTTTTTTTCCTTTTACATTGCATTAAACATTATTTCTTAACTTTTTCTTTTTTTAAACAAATACATTTATAAATGTCATAAAACTATATCAGTTATATAAATATATTTGTTTAGATTATTTTATAAACTGATAAATAAAATTATGTCTTTTGACAGCCTGTCACCATATTGTGATACCCTAATTACACTAAAATAAAATATTTAGCAATATGACTAAAGTTTTTCATGTTGTCACAGCAATTATTTGAGCAAAACACCGTTTATTAAATCTGTCATTTACTTTAAAAAGAAAATATGTAATGTATTATACGTGTTTATAGTAACCAGTAAAAGAATTATGAATATTTTTAACTGAAATGGAAAATGAATAAGTTGACTTGTGCCTGAAAGTAATTTCTATGATTGATTCATAAAAAAATAACTTACAGGCATTTATTTTTACATACAAAAGACTCTGACAGCAGCTAGTGTTGGTAAGAAATGAATCTGTCCTTCAAACATCTGGAATTACTTTGGATATGGCTATTATAAACATGTCCTAGTAACTCTTCCCTTGTCAAGAGGATTGTAAAGAGCTTTAAAAACAAATTTTATTTATGGTCATCACATTCACCTTATGAATCAGGCACAGAATGAGAAAAATAAGATATACAACGTAAGATGATTGCTTGTGCTCATTGGGACAGTCACGTTGAGGGTATTGGTGTGCAGATACATGAAGTTTCAGCTCGAACATATCATTTGTTACTGTAAACTCTAGTGATTTGCTCCAGTGTGAGTGGTTAACCAGGGCTAACAGCAAACCATCAATTCATCATTAAATACACTGCCGCACCTGAAACATCTGTGCAAACACTGCTTACATAAAAAATGAACAAATGCAGAAATAACAATTGTCTGTTTTAATCTAAACTTAACATTAGAAATACCTAACATTACAGTCACACCTGTTGATAAAAGATGCTTCAAAGAAATGAATGTAGATGTATTGCTATTTCAAACAATGGAGTAATAAAGAACAAGCTATTTAAACAATTACTAAAAATAATACTTAAATAAAAATAAACACGGGGTATAGCATGCATAACTAAAAGACAACTTAAAGTTAAGTTTTAGCACAAAGGAGGCGAAAGAGGCAAAAATGATTTTGTATGGAAAGAAGTGCTGAACTAAAGATGAATATGTACAATAATCCAAAAAAATATTTGGACACCTAAACCACACTGAAAAGAATGTCACTGCATTAGATGACATTGAAAAAAAAAAAAAAAAAAAAAAAAAAAAACAAGTGGCATTTACAGGTAAAGTAAGAGTTTTAAACAATCAGTCAGATACGTTGAAAAATTAAGATTTATGAATTATTATGAAACTCTCTGTGAAATGTTAGTGTAATATCATGTATACATAATTAATGTGATGAACTTACTTCATACATTCACTACAGTAATGTTGAGATCCGTTGTCTAAATGCTACTGCGATACATTTTTCAGAAAATACGACACTTGCTTTTATATTTCCTTATCGAAATTCACACATTTTAAGTGCCTTCCCAACCCGATCTCATTGCAAATCGTACATATTTTATGAGGTGCCTAATTTTGTACGAATTCAAACGACCTCACTTGTCAAGTCAAGTCAAGTCACCTTTATTTATACACCGCCTTTAACAATACAGAATTGTGACAAGGCGGCTGTACAGTATTAAATAGGAAACTTGTACGAATTCATGTGATTTTTTTTTGCTAAACCGTTCATATTTTATGAGTTCCCCATTTCTTATAAATTCGTACAAATGATATACCCCTAACTCCGCCCCTAAACGTACCTGTCACTGGGGTCTAGACAAGTCGTACAAAATCGTAGGAATGAGGTTATAAGAATTCGTGAAAATAATCCACCTCGTAAAAATACGTACAAATCAGCAGTGTGTGTAGTAAAGTTACTTTGTGACAAATTCAACATGCTTTTGCCTCTTGTTGACTCGACTAGTCGATGAGTCTTTTAAGCTATGTAAACCATCTGAACTTACAGCACAAGATAATTTTGAGTCCTGTTGTGTTTTATCAAAGGTCTTTCTTTGTTCACTGCGTCCTCGTGCCCTATAGCCAACCTCCCTTGTACCCACACAGGAATGACTCCTTTGCCCAGACCTTCTCTTTTTTACACCACCAATACTGGCATTGCTGGCTGTTGTAGCTGTAGAAGAAACTTGGTCAACACTGTATGTGGAACCAACAGGATTGCGAATATTACCGACGGCCTGCATGCGCCTCAGGTGGCTACTCTCGCTCAAAGGGTCGCTGAGTCTGTGCTCACGAGATCGGTGTCTGGGCTCTAGCTGATGAGCCCTACTCTCACTGCTGCTCCTTTTAGGCAAAGCTGAGGCCTGGCCTTTCTTCTCCAGAAGTGGACTCAGCCTTGTGTGGTGATGGTAGGCATAAGAGCGACATGTGCCATTCAAGATTGGATATAGATTCTGGCAGTGTGGACAGGTACAGCTTGAAAGCTGAAGGGTGGGAGCACTGGCCAAAGAGGACAGTAATGCCAAAGGGAATGCACGCTGGCACTGGAGGATACATTTAGGAGAGCTAAGACTGAGATGTGAAGACGAATGAGGCACATGGCGACCTTTGGGTAGTGGAGCGTTGGATTTGCTGCTGTCTTCTTGGATGGTTTGGATCTGATGCCATTCCAATTGCAATAGCCGGTCCAAGTATCTCTCAAGCTGCCCAACAGGATTGGGACGAGGAATGCCCTTGCCTTCTGTGTTCAAGTACACTGCTAACTGCTGTAGACTCCAAGAATTGAAAGGAGGTGGTAAGAAATCTGGATAGCTGCCTTTGAACTTGTTGTGCCCTCGACAAGATGATCTCAAGGAATGAAAGTCAGACGGATCTATGATTTCTGCACGAAGGTTGAGGTCAGGAGGAGTGATTTGAGTGGGAAGCGCAGAATATCTTTCAGAGTCCGAGAGGTCACTGGCACTGTCCTCTTCTCCATCTTTACTTTGTAGTGTACAGTCCTCATCTTCAGTTCTGCACTCTGACAAGTCTTCTCTCTGAACTTGAGGATGAGAATGAGGGTATACAGGCCTTACACTTGAATTTTTACCCCTGCCACTACTTTCTTTTGCACCTTGGCTATTTTGTCTTTGTCGTTTCTCCTTCTGTCCATTTTTGGATATTGCATGAGATTTGATCTTGGTGTTGTGTTGCCTTGAAGAACCAAAGGAAAAGGTTTTAAATGTCTTGGCATTTTTTACAAAAATAATTATGTACTTGTACCATTGTTTACTGGAGCTGCTTGTAATTATTTGTAACCATTAATTATTATTATTATTTAAAAAAAAAAAAATCTCTCAAATGATCATTTTTTGTTCCAAAATATTTTCTAACCTGTCTGTGGGGTTTGCCATGATCAACATTTTGTCAGGTCTTGTCCTTCTTAACCTCTGCTGAGAGTTCTGTAGACATGAGGAAAACAATGCTTACACTTCTCATCATATACTTAATATATACTTGTATTTTCAAAATATATTCCATTTAATTGTTCTCATTGCATTAGATAATTACTATTTTTTTTATTATTTTTTTTAAATAAAGTTCACACATAAACCATTGCTGTTGAGTACTCACAGGTTCAGACGATAGGCTGATGCCATTATTCACTGGTGGATGCAAAGGTGCCTTTGTGGTTTTCTTGCTTTCAGTGAAAAAAGTGAGGTTGGTTAACATCAGTTTAGAAATAAATGGATGATGGAAAATGTAAAGCCCAATTGAAAGCAGCGAGAATTTGGTTAACATTTTAAAGATCCAAGCTGCTTCCAAACGGATGACCGGGCAGGTTAATAAACCGTGACCTTAATTTAAATAATGTTATTTATTCTTACCTTGGTGCATGTCCCAAAGCTTTAGTTTTTGTTCTATCAAACGAACGCAGCTTATTCTGACTATTATGCACAGTGCTCTCCTGTAAGACCGTTCCCATCACTGGCATTTCTCAAAGGAGCCTAGATGTCCTAGAATGGATGGATTCTCTCGTATTGCCTCCACTGAGTCTTTTGATTTGAAGGCATACCCATTTTTTCTTGTTCATGTCAGGTTTACTCCCACGATCAATCGACTGTTTCTCGCACTGCTCCCTTTAATCCTTGGTGCATCTGTATCGTTCTGTCCTAAATAATTCAGCGACGACCGGATCAGCCTGTCTGTAATGAGATGCATCGGTCAAATTAGACGGTCTGTTTGATTCTGTTTCATGAGGTACACTAATCGATATGGGGTTAATTGTCTGAAGCTTGTAAATGAGGATATTTACGCAGGCGTGTATTCCAGCTGTGTGGATGCTGGAGGGCGCATTGTTGTGTGGGAAATGTAGTCAACAATGTCACAGGCTCACCGAGTGTAGGCTACATGATACTGTAAATATGTCTGAGACCCTATGCGCACTGTAAGCGAGCGACGCCACAAAAACACAACCCGAAGCACGCTATTTAAGACAAATTCGTCGACTAATGAGACAGTTCTCGACTGTCGAGACGTTTATTCACAAATGCTCTGGGGCATCGAGACTGAAATCGATTGAAATTTAAATATTAGCGCTATGCATTGTTTACAGACAGGACGTGAGAATGTCTTATCTCATACGGTGGTCTAATAATAATCGTCGGTGTGGTAGTTCAGACTATCTTACACCTCCCATGGGCTGAGTAGTTAAATGTCATAGGCGCTTGATCGCCGCGTATTTTATTACAACCACACGGGGTGAGGAGGTCTTCTCCACTTTAAAATTAATAATTTGTTTGTGTATTAGTTTTAACTGCATATTCCGAGGGCGTTCTTCGTAAGTTGTACTTATTTCCTCACAACCTAAAGTAAGGTAAGAATCTGTTGCCAGATGTAGAGATGTAAAAATGAACACCCTTAAGCTCACTGTCAACAAAATGCTTTCTGTTTATATACAGCTATAAAATGTTACGCATTTAGATTTCTTTTGTCATTTATGTTAATATTAGTACAAGCTACTGAAGAAAAAAAAAAAATATTAAGAAATGAATAGCTAGTGCACACTTTATGGAACATTTTAAAATGTCTGAATGTATTGTTGTGGACACTTTATGGTCAAATACTAGTGGTCCATGGTTTCTAATGGTTTGTAAAAATGTCTGTCAAAAGAACAAAAGGATGTCACAAAAACATATTTTCAAGTGTGGTATTACATTACTTTGTGTGTTGACAATTTGTTTTTCCTTTATTGCTAATAGAAAGTGCAGAGAGAATGGAATCCCGTCCGGATGGATCAGGACCTGCCTTGCATTTCACAAGTGGTTTTAGTGAAGTATCTAGACCCGCCAAGACCTTTTATCTTCGAGACGTCTACAACCCCAAACCACCCTCACAAAGGACCCCAGTGGCAATACGTCCACCCAGCCCAAAACCAGGTCCTCCTCAGGAGCCCGTCATCCAGCGCAGACAGTCCTGTGAGCCAGAGCCAAAACCCATCATGAGAAGACGAGCTAAATCCCTCTCATCCTCCTCAGAAGAGAAAACCTGCAGGAACATGCAGGTCCGCTTTGTAGATTCCTTGGGGTTGGAACTGGAAGATGTTAAGTTCTTCAAAGCCAGTGAGGACCCACTGGTGCCAGTCCACGTTATCACAAGACTGCTGGCAAGCTCAGAGCTGGCCTCCAGGAAAAAGCTGGAGCTCTCCCTACCCTACTTCCAGCCATCCTTCCCTGACAATATGAGTGCCGAGTCTGGATTCCTCAAACGCTTGTGCCAGCAGCGAGTTTGCCTAGAGCAAGTGTTTTGCTCTGAGCTGGGAATTTTTGGAACTGTGCAAGTGTTGAACTTGGCCTATGAGAAAGAGGTTTTGGTACGATACACGTTTACAGATTGGAAGAGCAGTGCTGAGAGTAAAGCGAGCTGGATGTCCACCATTCACAGAGATGGGCGTGATCCAGAGTCAGACGTGTTTCGTTTTCACCTGCCTGTCCCACCTTTCATTATGCAACCAGGTGCCATGCTACAATTTGCCATCTGCTACCGGGTCAGAGGATCTGAGTACTGGGACAACAATGGTGGATGTAATTATAAAGTGACCTGCCAGACATACAAATTGACGGTCCCCAGAGAGTGTGAAGATAGCCTGGTGCATTTCATTTGACTCTCCACTAGAGATTGCATATACAGTGCTGTGAAATACACATACAGTGTTTGCTTCCATCCTGATTTCTTCTGATTTTGTTTATATTTCAAATTAAATAGTATTGGATCTTCAAATCAAATGAATGCAACATAAAACAAGGGCATAACTGGAGACTGGAGTTTTTAACAGGACTGTGGTGAAATTTTAGCCCACTCGGGACTGCTGCATTGAAGCTTCTGAAAAAACTCAGAAGCTTTCATTTTGCTTTTCTGAGCCCTACATTTTCACAGCACAAATGTATAAAAAGCCTTTACAAATTGTGTTTATCCTAAGGATCATTTATACACATTTTAATAAGTCACACTAATGGAAGTTATCCTAAAATGGCACTGATTTCAGCACTGGCTACCACCCAAAAACAACTGCAATACCAGACCGCCTCATTATTGTTAATGCTGAAGGAGACTTTGATCTTTAAGTGTGTGTTCAAAAATAGAACAGACTTCTTGCACATTCTTTCAATTCCTTTAGATCTCAATGCTGTCTCTTTTTCTGTCTCCCAAGATATTGCACATTATAGAGCTATGACTACATGTTATAGTGCTATGACTACACGTTATAGTGTCATGACTACAGCTATGCAGTGCAGTCTTAATGTCTTGTTGTTCAGAAGATTATTTTTCTGAATTTGTAATTGATTCTCTTGCATCTGTTCTACAGTACATGCTGGGAAACCTTTAGAATTATTCAGTGAGGTTTTGTACAATTTTCCAGTTGTGCCTTGTTAACATCTTTTCCAGGTGTGCTATGTGGAATTAGACTATTTTTAAAGGAATCATGTAGCACAAGCTACATGAGCAACTTTTTGCATATAATCTTTTTTTTTTCTGATTAAATTTTTCTTGCATGTTACTCAACAAATAAAGAAAAACAAGGTTATTTATGTTTTTGAAGTTTGCCTATTTACAGGACAATAAATATGAGTGATACTTTTCTTATTTCCTTGCGTTAGCACTCATCTTGACCTTTCACCAACAGAGATTTCTTCAGGCCGACCTCCTGCTAATGGCATCTGAGGAAGGCAATCAATGTGCTTCTGACTCAGTACAGCTGTAAGGGCACATGATAGAAATTTGAGGTCAGGTCTAAAAATATCTTTAAACCAAAAACAAAACTACTATGAGCTCACCTTCACCTTTGACACACAACCTGACAGTTCCGGTGCATATCTGAAATGCTCTATTTGATGTAGATTATTCACCCTAGCATTTACTATTGCAATAACCAAACAAAAGTATGCGGATCATCACCAATATATGCAGAGTTATTGTCTTCTTTTTTAATTATATGCTTGTGAAATGTAAAATTTATGACTCTTTTTTTTCTTTCGTTATGTATAACAATAGATAATCATAAACTAGGTTGTTGATAGTAAAAGAGAGCGTCTCTGATTTTAACCAGTACTGTGACCAAACACTAGATGGTGCTGTGAATCTTTAGGAGGAAATTTGTAAGCTCCTTCTTCCACTTTGATTAGGGGAAAAAAAAGACATGATGTACACAAAAAACAAAACAAAAAAAAAAAAACTGATGTACACAATCTGAAACACTCACTGGATAAATCAAATGATTTAGGGTTTCTGAGATTTCCACACTGGTGGAACAATATGGAGGATCAATGGGACAATAAATGGTAAGGGACATGATTTTATGTATATTTTATGTATATTTACATGTTCCACACATCTATGTATGTATCTATTAAGAGGAAGTACAAAAGCTCACATACTAAAGATTTTTGACCCTAAATTTTCTATCATGAAACTGTTTAGTATACCTTTTCTTACTTAGTTTATTGGCTTACTTTTTTATCTAGATATTAATGTTGCACAATGTGCAGCCTTTTATATATCCATAGTCATTGCTTATAATGGGCAGTTTCTTTTAAAATTACTGTATGACAAATTTGTGAGATAAACAAATCTTGGTTTGTTCCTTGTTTATACCCTATTGTAGACTTTCTGACAAGGATTTCCTACAAGATGAGGTAGAAAATCCCACAGTGTAGTGTTTTCTTTGCTTTGTTTTGTCTTGTTTCATACAAACAGAAATTAATCAAGACATTATATGACAAATTTGTTTGTTTTCTGATATTTCCCACAAGATAAAAAGGAGTTTGAGTACAAAGACATTTAATAACGGGATCTGCAAGCAGGATCAGCAGCTTTGTTTGTGTTTCATTGGCCTTACAGAGAAATATTAACCGGCTGCTTTAGTGGCTCAGGCATCCATTTCTTCCGATGAAAGGAGACTGACCCAGTTAAGGAGCTAATCTCTTATGCATGAGCTTTAAATGCCTTCATTAATATTAATAATCAGGGCTGTCATGTAAATAACTAGATTGTAAGCGCAATAGCCATATAAAAGAGATTAGATGCAGATCTTGTCATATTTATGAGAGCAATTTTAAACTGGATTCATTGTGTCTTGTTCAGAGAACCTAATCCCATATATTACATTTACAGTTTGCGGTTTTGTCATTAACTTAAAGACATGGTCACGTTGTGACAAGCCATCTATCATTAAATCTCCAAGCTCTTCGTGTCAGTCACTCCTTGCACCTTTCCTGCTGCGAATACTGTTATCAACATGCTGAATGTACACTGTTCTGCTGGCAGATCTGTGGATCTTATGCAAACACAACCCTACTGGGAATAGGTAAAATAATGTATGCAAACACATCTGATGCTCTTACATAACCAGTGATGATCTGACACAAAGGTAGCTTTGTCGTTTATACATTGTATGTTATACAAATTATATAAAACTATCTGCATGACAAGACAGACATGTGGTTGATTTTTCCTGCAGTGAAGAGGCCTAATTTAAACCTGTATAGTATACAACAGTAATAACGTAAATGTATAAGCATGAGTTTCAAGATCTCCTAATATGAACTATAGAGATTGAGTCATTTTTGGGAGTGGTAAGTCTAAAGGTCTTGAAATTGCCACTGTTCAAAATTACACATTTCACATTGCAAAGGAAAATTGCACTAAACAGTGTTTTTGTGTCTAAGTGTGCCATTGGCGCTAATCTGCCTTCACCACAGGGAGCAATGAATGCCATTCTGTAAAAGCTACAATGCACTTCATGTCATTTTCAAGCAGTCATGTTCTCCCTTTGAGTTGTCTGGAACATAATACTAAAAAGCCCAATTAGAATTAGAAAGCCCTCTGCTCCTTAAATGTGAATCATGTGAATGTGTAGTCATTAAAGGTGTTTTGGGAAAGCATGCACAAAATGTTCCCATTATCTGACAGATACAAGTGAATTAGGTGTCATGAGAAACACACCTGTCTCTGTTCCAGCCCCAACGAAAAAGAAAAAAAAGTGATGAGAGGAGTTTTTGAATATTTTGAAAATATAGCCTTACTGACAACAACAGTCAAACAAGAAATGTTATACTCACAGGTTGAAAAGTATTAACTCTCAGCTAAGTCTCAGCTGTTTCTATTAAAATCTTCGACAAATGAAACGCGTTAACTATAGTAAGAATGTATAGTTTAGTAAAATAAAATGAATGTGGACAGCACAGATCAGATAATTTGGTACTGGAAGAAACTTAATGAGAAATGTTTAATTTTAAAAGGGATAGAGTAGTCATCTTTTACTCTCCCTCAAACTGTTGCAAACCTGTATTATTTTCTTTCTTCTGCTGAAAACAAAAGAAGATATTCTGAAGAATGTTGGCTACAGTAATGTAGCTGAAAATGGGGTATTTGTAATTTTACCTTCGGGTTTATCCACCTTATTTTTCCCGTAAGTGTAAATGTCCATTTGTACATTGTATGGGTCTTGTTTCCAGTCTTATCCATGTCCAGCTATTTTTAATGAGCAAAAAAGCTCATTTAGCTGCTTGATATTGCAAATTGGTGTGTCTTTCCATATTATTTTAATGTATTATCGTAATTATGAACACACCGGTTTGTAGCGCAAACATGTTTAAGAATAAGGTGGATACAGGCTGCATCCAAAAACTGGAAAATCCTGCCTTTGAAGGACACATTTCAAGGTAGGAAGGCATGTTCGAATCCAATGTTAGCTTCACTTCCTGCCTCCTGAGATCTTCATCTGGTCGATTTTTGAAGGCAGCATAGATGTATCCTGTGCATTCCATTCCGTGATGGTTGAGCAAAAAAATAAAGATGGCGTCTGAAAGTTGCGTTTGGTGGTTAATTTGTTTCAGACCAACATTTTCACTTTTGAAGTTAATTCTAGCAAGAAATCACTATTTTAGTAATTAAATATTCAATTAAATTCAAATAATTAAATACTTAGTTAACAACAGAGCTTGTTCTATTTTGTTGTAGCCTATAGATCATTAAAGGGTTACTCCACCCCAAAATGCAAATTTTGTCATTAAGCACTTACCCCCCCCACTTGTCATTCCAAACCTGTAAAGCTTTGTTTGTCTTTGAAACA
Organism: Labeo rohita; assembly: GCF_022985175.1. Taxonomy (NCBI): domain Eukaryota; kingdom Metazoa; phylum Chordata; class Actinopteri; order Cypriniformes; family Cyprinidae; genus Labeo; species Labeo rohita. Next base: position 10,260,558 of record NC_066879.1, on the reverse strand, counting down.
CAAATTAAGATATTTTTGATGCATTCCGACAGCTGTCTGATCCTCCAACACACAGCAATGTAATTAACATAATCAACGTCCAGAAACATAGCAAGAAGATCGGTAAAATAATAATGTGATGTCAGGGGTTCAATCGCAATTTTACGAAGCTACGAGAGTGCTTTTTGTATGCAAAGAAAACAAAAATAACTTTATTCAACAATTTGTCTCCTCCACATCACCATAGCGGCGTTATGGAGAGTATCCCCTGAACACAAACGGCATATGCTTTTGTCAGCTGCAACACACGGATACGTTGTTTTCTTTCAAATCAAAGTGTAAATAAATGTAGAAAATATATCCGCGTGGCACAGCTGACACAAAACAGCATATGCCGTTTGCGTTCAGGAGATATGCTCCAAAATGGCGTTTTGTTGAATAAAGTCGTTATTTTTTTTTTTCTTTGTGTACAAAAAGTATTCTCATAGCTTCGTAAAATTACGGTTAAACCCCTTATGTCACATGAATTATTTTGCTGAGCTCATTGCTACGTTTCTGGATGTTGATTGTGTTAATTACATTGCTGTCTATGGGAGGGCCAGAGAGTTGTCAGAATGCATCAAAAAATATCTTAATTTGTGTTCCAAAGGTGAACAAAGCTTTTACGGATTTGGAATGACATGGGGGTAAGTGATTAATGACAAAATTTGCATTTTGGGGTGGAGTAACACTTGAAAGGAGATCTCCACTTCCAGAACAACAATTCACAAATAATTTACTCACCCCCTTGTCATCCAAGATGCTCATGTCTTTCTGTCTTCAGTCGTGAAGAAATTATGGTTTTTGAGGAAAATATTTCAGGATTTTTCTCCAGTATAATGGACTTCTTTGGTGCCCCAATTTTGAACTTCAAAAATGTAGTTTAAATGCAGCAAGGAAGAAGGGTCTTATCTAGCGAAATGATTGGTCATTTTTTTCGGAAAATAAAAATCTGTATACTTTTTAAGCACAAAAGCTCGTGTAACACAGGCTCTGGGATGCGCGTTCACAACGCTACATACTATTAAATCACGTCGAAAGGTCATGCAGAACGTAGGTGGAACTACAGACCCAGTATTTACAAAGTGAACGCAGAAAAACTAAGAAAGTGCAAGTAAGTCAAATGCTGTTTACAAACAAAAAGGGACAACGATGTCAGACGATTTTGAAGTTGTAGGAAAAAATAAATTTTTTTCGCCATATTCTACCTTTTTGAGCAGGAGTACACAGACAATGAACTTAGATGTGATTCGTAGTAGTGATGGGAAGTTCGGATCCTTTTACCGACTCGGACCTTTGAGTCTCGTTCAGCAAAATGAACGAATCTTTTTTCAAGTCATTCCGTTCATTTTAGCAAAACATAATTAAAACGTTACGTGTTACTTCCCTAACACAACTACTGCTTACACAAACGTTGATCACACTACAAACAAGACAAAACTATAATGCTATAGGAAACAGAAAAGATTAATTCATTGTTTTCCTGGGTCTTTAGTCTATGATTAGCTCACCTCACCTGACAAGTTTTCGGGTTTGCGTCATCGCATTTCGTTCATCACATGACAGCCCCATAAGCTCAACCAATGCAGTGTGATCCAGAAAAAGAATTGATTAGTTCATCTCTCGAGTCTTCAGGTTCGACAGCCCCATAAGATGAACGAACGACTCGAAAAACCAAAGACTCAAAACAGGTGAACTAATTCCAGTACAGAACCTAATAAGATGTTGCGCATGCGCGACTGAACGAATCACTACCCGAGACGACTCGTTCTTCCCGAGTCACATTAAAGATTCCTTCAAAATGAACAATCATTCAAGAACGACCCATCACTAATTCGTAGCATTGTGGACGCGCATCCCAGAGCCTGTGCTACACAAGCTTTTGTGCTTAAAAAATATAAAAAATGTTATTTTTCGAAAAAAATGACAGATCGTTTTGTTAGATAAGACCCTTGTCTTCCTTCAGAACACAAATGAAGTCCATTATATGGAGAAAAATCCTGAAATGCTTTCCTCAAAAACCATAATTTCTTTAGGACTGAAGACAGTAAGACATGAACATCTTGGAAAATAAGGGGGTGATGAAATTATTTGTACATTGTTGTTCTGGAAGTGGAGTTCTCCTTTAAACTGTTATGCTGTCTCAGAAGTATGTACAAAATCAGTTTCAGCCTGCAAAATTAATTTCCTGGCATCACTAGTAAATGACTAGCAAGACTTAACACTAGTAACACTTAAAAGCACTTAAATCCTTTATTTATAATGCATTATAAAGGTATTGATAATATAATGTATTATATCTTTCCATCATTAATTGTAAACCAAAGTTAAAATGCATTATATTATTGAAAGGTTTGTTTTGAATTTGTTTTGTTGTATTCTACTTTCTAAAGGTGTAACAACAAATAAGTATTGTAATGTATTTTAACTGTGGTTACAATTATTCATGAGCTCACACAATGCATTATAAGGTGCATTATACAGTGCATAATTAGTGCATTCAAACTACTTTTATAATGCATTATATATAAAGGCTTAAAGTAAAATGTTACCGACTACTGTTGCATAATGATTATGTAAATATTCTTTTATTCATTAATTTCAGCCTCTTTATTTATTTCCACATTTTTTTCGTTATCCTCAAAGGGAAATTGCGTGGCATTGTTGTAAGGTGATTAGTGCGCTCTCTCCATCAACCGACACCACTGACCTGCTTTCAGCTGGCCCGCATACAGCAGCTACTCTGTCATGATGGAAAAGCTGTGACTTCTTAAAATATAACCTTACGTTCACCCGGCCAAACATTTAATCTGTGTTTATTCACAAGAATTAAATGAGCGCTTCAGAAATAACTGTAAAACTAAAGCCAGATCTTCCCTCCTCATAGCTCTGTCTCTGTGTGTGTGTATGTGTGTGTCAATGGAAATAATGACTTCTCGTGTTGTCTTCAAGGACAGTGAGACTTCCTGAACGCTTATGTAAGACTATTATACGTGGCTTAGGTTTGCTACTGCTAAAAGACATGAATTCTGGCATTCTCCTGAACACAAGAGGGGTTGATTAGACAAACGTGCACAAGAGATCAGGATTGTCTGTAAAGTTGGTCCATGAGAGCTGAAGGAGAAATGTAATATGTGAACCTAAGTATAAGCACATGTTTTGGCTAAATCGATTCATCATCCACCCATCCTTCCATCCATTCATTCAGAAAAGAGCCAGACATTGTCATTTGTTAAAAATCCAAAGCTTGTACTGTACAGACAATAAATAGTCCTTGCAAAGGTAAGACATGATTTCCATTCCTCATACTAACATCTATACAGCTGATATGAAACTCAAGTTTTCGTAGGAGCCCAGAAACATTTGGGATGTCACTACAGCACCAACACTGGTGTGGGAAAAAGGTTCAAAAGAGTCACATGCTTGCCCCCGAGTCCACCCACCCGCCCCCCCCATTGGCATCAAAAGGCGACCGTTTAAAACAGTCCATTACAAAAAACGAAAAAGTCAATGTCTTTTTATTCAAACAGTCTTCCACCGTCCCACGTGAGTCCCCTGAAAAAGAATAAAGGTTCAATAATCTACAGACTTGTAGCTGGACTGAGTGGAGTTTGGAGGATTTTGGCTTCTTCAGGCTGAAGCTCCAGAGACATAGCCTCCAAGGTTCACTAGCGCCCAAATATCAGGCCCTCCATGGAGCACCCATGGACAGCCTCCTGAGGTCTTTGACTTCACAGAGATACCGTTAGCATATTCTTCACGGAAGAAACCTTGCTATGGTCGGTGGAACCTGCAACGCAAAGGGAGAAGACACCTGTAAGACACCCCAAAAAGGCGAATATCATCCATCAAATGTGTATTAATAGAAGAGTGTGTGTGTTCCAGACAAAGCTCTGCTCAGCAGGACGATCTAGCACAAGCTGAACAGGACTGGGACCTTGTTCAGCTATTTGTGCCTACAGAAATGAGGTCTAACGTAAAACAAACGTAAGCTAAATGTGAGCAAGCATTTGTTATACATGTCGGCCAGCGCTTATGGGTGCTTATTCTGCAACTTCTGCACTTTCAGGACAGCAGAGATACGGCTATATTTAGAACAACCTCCCATATTGATCTACTGTATGTGTCCTGCAACTTTATCAGTTACGCAAGCGACCATGCGAGAAGTGATTTATCCTAGATGCGATGAGTTTTTTGTGGTGATGGTTATGTAAACATGGAACAATATACAGAAACAGGCCATGTATAAATACACAAGGAAGAATTGGAAACACACACTGACCTTGTCAGGTGTTTGCTTGATGCATGAACCTCCATTTCATTGCTCTTGAACTCGTTCAGCTCTTTACGTATCGCCGCCTGCAAGGTAAAAACAACAACAATGAGCTCCTGATAAACAGTCCCTGGACATCAGACAGACAGGTCACTGGAAAGAAGATCGCCTGCTTTCTACCTGATGTTTTATAAATGATCTATTCTGGTTTTGTTGACTTGTTTGTGGTCATGATAAGGCTCATGCAGAGTATTTGTTCAGGAGAATGTTATTGCGTATCATCCATTTTAACATCCTCTGAACCTTGTGTGTTTATTTGCTATAAAAAAAAAATAGGATTTTTAGAAAAAAGTCTTTTTTTGCTCACTAAGGCTGCATTTATTTGATCAAGAACACAGAAATGTTGTGAAATATTATTACACTTTAAAATAATTGTTTTCTATGTGAATAAATGTGATTTTTTAGAATCATTACTCCAGTCTTTAGTGTCACATGATTCTTCAGAAATCATTCTAATATGCTGATTTGCTGCTCAGCAAACATTTCTGATCATTAGCAATGTTGAAAACACTTGTGAAGATAATATTTTTTATGAAAACCTAGTACTTTTTTTCAGGATTGTTTGATGAATAGAAAGTTCAGAATTTATTTAAAATAGAAATCTTTTGTAACATTATAAATGTCTCTAAATGAACTGTCACTTTCAATCAATTTCAAGCATCCTTGCTGAATAAAAATAATTATTCCTTTAAAAAAACTAATGTTCATAATGCTATATGAACTTGTATAAAATGATTCTGTAAAAACACAATTTAAGCACAGAAAATGTAAACTCCGCAGACCATCTGGGGCTAGTTATATAAATATTTTTCTTTTTTTCTCATTTTGTTAACACATTTTATATAACAGAATCATATCTAAATATTTTAGATGAATCAAACCTAGAATCTTACATGTTTTTTTTTGTTTTGTTTTGTTGTTTTTTTTTTACAAACAAAACCAGCCTTAAGTAGCACAGGTATATTTGTAGCAATAGCCAACAATACATTGTATGGGTTAAAATTATTGATTTTTCTTTTATTCCAAAAAATCATTAGGATATTAAGTAAAGATCATATTCCATGAAGATATATTATAAATTTCCTACCATAAATATATCAAACAAAATTTTGATTAGTAATATGCATTTCTAAGAACTTCATTAGGACAACTTCAAATGCAACTGTCTCAATATTTTGATTTTTTTGCACCCTCAGATTCTAGATTTTCTAACAATTGTATCTCGGCCATTATTGTCCAAATATTGTCCTGTCCTAACAAACTATGCATCAGTGGAAAGCTTATTTATTCAGCTTTCAGGTGATGTATCAATCTCAATTTACAAAAAAATAAATAAATAAATGACCCTCATGACTGGTTTTGTGGTCCAGAATCACAAGTGTATCTCTACTATCTCAAACGTATCAGTGTGTAGTGGCCTGTTGGGGGCATGTGAGTTTCTAACAACACACCTTATCTGCAGCAGATAGTCTCGTCCAGGGTTTGTCTGCTCTCCTGTCGTAATCCTGAGCTTTGGCTACTTCCACATAGTCACTGAAACGGATCAGAATCTTTCTATCCCGCAGCTCGTCAACGGTGGGCCGCTGATTGAGCTGGAAAGACAAGAAAAAGACAGAGGTTTAGTCAGCTGCATCAAGGAAAAACGGATTGTTCGTACTTGTAAAGGATGAGCTGTGTTTTAAGCTGTAATGCTGGTAAAACACAAATTCAATTAATTAACAAAAACATTGTTTATTCTGACTCAGGGCATCCAGTAAATACAATTATTTATTGACTGTTGTTGTCTGTTCCTTCTGTTGCTGCAATAAGCCACAAGTTAGTGTGTTACAATGATTTTACCACATTTGTGACCCTGGACCACAAAACCAGTCTTAAGTCGCTGGGGTTTATTTGTAGCAATAGCCAAAAATACATTGTATGGGTCAAAATTACTGATTTTTGTTTTATGCCAAAAATCATTAGGATATTAAGTAAAGATCATGTTCCATGAAGATATTTTGTAAAATTTCTACTGTAAATATATTTAAACTTAATTTTTGATTAGTAATATGCAATGTTAAGAACTTTATTTGGACAACTTTAAAGGTGATTTTCTCAATATTTAGATTTTTTTGCACCCTCAGATTCCTGGTTTTCAAATAGTTGTATCTCGACCCAATATTGTTCTATCATAGCAAACCATACATCAATGGAAAGCTTATTTATTCAGCGTTCAGGTTATGTATAAATCTCCATTTGGAAAAATTGACCCTTATGACTGGTTTTGTGGTCCAGGGTCACATTTAATTTTGCCATTAACGTCAGCATTTGTAGTATGTAGTATTTAAATAGTGGAGATTGCTCTCTTAAGAACTGGAATCCTGTCCAATTATTATGAGTTCTTTTAAAATTGTTGTTCTTTTATAGGATGACATAAGGAGTTTATAGGCTTTTGAATGACTGAATGACTAGTACTACAGCAGTAATAGTCATTTTCCTCAGACAACATAGCGAATATCGCAAATATGTGGCAACAAATATGTGTGTGTGCATACTGTATGTAACTTGATCAGTGAGATGTTTTTTTTGTTTGTTTTTTTTGTCAGGATCCACATACCTTTCTGTTTAGTCTTTGCTTGATTTCCCTTCTCTCCTCTTGCTCTGTCTGGTCATTCCTCTCTGCAAATCCACCAAAAAAATCACAGATGAGAAAAAGCATGCACACCATCGGCAGAGGTACAGATTAACTTTGACATTTTTAATCTAGCACACTACATAAAGCACTCATACACTCCACAGCTCTCATGCACTACTGCTGGAATATCTAGCAAGCCAGTTTCTTTTCTCTTAATTCAAATGTCAATGTATTCAATACGTAAGTGATTTTTTTTAATTAGCAATAAACCAATATTGTTATGATTTTTAAAAAAATAAAATCTCTGATGGCTTGTTTCCATGTCTGGCTCGGATCTCTTGAACATCTGCGACCGCAGCTGTCCTGAAGACCCTCCTGCCCCTGTGCATAACACCAGAGCGCCAGATTACTGCATTTCTTTAATAGGCTTTATCCTTTCACAGCACAGGATAACACTGTTCTCTTACATTTCCCTCTGTCAAATACGTGGATTATCTGAATCTGTGCTGCGAAGGACTTAACGTGGGAAAATACGGGACGCACGTGTCTCTCTATTATGATTAAACTTCGATAAACCACTTTTGAAAATGCCTTTAATGTTCTGTCATTTCAGGTCTCTTGCCTTGTTCCTCGTCCTTGCTTTGACTAATATTTTGTTTCAAAGCTCAGTTCTTTGAGAGTGAGTGTTTCGAGCATGTGCAGGGGAGATGTCAAAGTCAGCAGACAGCTGCTCAGAGTTAGAAGACACAGGTGCCACGGCCCAAGATAGAGGCCTCATCTAAATAAACAAGCCTCATCACAAGTGTGCTATGGACACATGCTAGAGATACACTATCCTAAGAACTAAACCTGATTTTTATAGAATTCCATTTACACTATTGAAGACACAAACAGGTTTTTCTTATAAAGGTCAGTAATTATTTAAATAATGTGAACATCATTCCCCCCCAAAATTACACCATTACAAAGCAATTAAATGAAATAGTGAAATTATGCTCAGTTTCATTTAGATTGTGATCATGTGCAGACCTGTGTAATCTATGCCACACTGTCTCGCCCTTACAATCTGTAATCACTGATATGATTGTGTTGAGCTCCAGACAGATTGCGTCTATAATCTTTTCTATTCCAGATGAGCTGAAATTACATTCACGCCTTACTCAGAATTTTCGTGTTTGTTTTTTTTCTCTCTCTTTCTCTCTTTTTTTCTCTCTTTCTCTTTTTTGTGCTTATGGATTGTTTTTGTCCTGAACATAATTATTTATAAAATTTCAAATGACTTTTGTCATCAATATAGAAAATACAAAAAAGTAACACATTAAATTAAATGGGAATATTTGAAAAACTGAAATTATATTTTCATGTAAACATACTAATATTTGTTTTATTTACTACTGGACCAAACATTGTACGCAAATATAACACCTTATCTAATGATAAACTGGAGGTTATGAAGTTTTGATGATGACTACATCATCAAAACTTTATAAGCTCCAGTTTATCATTAGACTACATGGAGTAGTTGTACTTTAAGTTAATTTGTCACACTGGTTAAAAAAAAAGTTAATAAACGTAGTAACAGCCAATGTAATGGAATGCAAGTGGACACAGTTGTGACCTTAGAGACTTATTTCTATTTGATCTAACTCTGATAAATTACCTTTGTGATATATCCTAATCATGTCAAGATTATTTACTCACATGAAATAACAGTTTTGTGAATAAAACCAGTTCATTAGTAGGCTACCTGAAGTGCATTAAGTTGCTTGACTTTTTAAAAGTGAATTAAAAATCATTTATTTTAAAAATACTGTAATATATATGAATTTTAAGCAAAATGGTCATGTTATTTGTCAACAGGCAGGTAACAAACCAAAGAAACAAGTCTCTCTCCAGCATCCCGGACGCTTTATCTCTGCTCTGACAGGTGCGATACTCACGTTTGAGGATGTTTCGGCTCTCCAGCTCCTCCACTGCTGGTCTCTGACTCAATCTCCTGCGGAAAAACACCAAAATCACGTTCTGGACCATTTTCATGCAATCTCCAAAGTGTCTGTGACAGTCTCTGATCAGCAGCGCGCTCGCGTGAGTGTCAGTGGGGATCCCGCGATCCGCGCATATTACAGGGAAACCCTGCGTCCCATCTCGAGTCTAAACATCGCCGAGGATCATCATGTCTAAAGCACTTCCACATCGGGAAATATCACGAGGTTTATTATTATCTGTGCTTGAAATTTCCTGATTTCACGGAATGAAGCGAACGGCACTTGTTCATGGAACCGCGGTTACTGTACGAAAGCCTCATCGACGAAGAAAATATGTCGGTTTGTATCAAAAAATAATAGAAAAAAGTGAAAAAGATTAAGTCGAGACGGAGATGAGCATCTGGTCCTGAGTTCTCTGAAGTCTCAGAGTGGTGTGATACTGGAGATCCTTTACGCATCATTTATAAAGGGGGCGGCGCGTGCGGGAGAGATTCCCACGCACACTCAGTGCGCGCGCTGGAGGAATATGCTGCAGTCAGGGAAAATACAACCGCCATCCACACCTCTGATGAATGCTTTAATATCGAAACAATATTCATGTTGATCTCAACAGGGTGCATAATACAGACCAGTAAATTCCTAACGGATATTGCTCAAAGGGAAAAGCATTGGCGTTGTGATGTTGAACATACTACGCGCACCGCTTTAATTCACTCTCAGTGTTCTGTATTTCTAAACGAAGCTGTCGAGAGACATTGTTGGGCGGGGATTTCATATGCATTTGAGGAAATATATGTATGCAAAATTATGTAATCGTTCAACTTATTTAAGCAATAACGTTTCTATGATATTTATAGGCATATAACGCTAAACGCTTCTCAAAACCTTTTAATTACATGCCTTTCAAGGCAAAGGCTCGGTAAATATACAGTGTCGATAAGCCTATGTCAGACACAACAGCTATACTTTCTTTTATTTTCTTTCTTTTTTGGCAGTAAAGTGATTTTGACATTTACAAAATTAGGAGATTATATCCACAACTGCATATGAAATATAGCCTAAATATAGAATTTTTGGGTGTGTTCACATTTGTCATGTTTGGTTCGATTAAAACAAACTCTGGTGTGATTGCTCTGTTAGTGTGGTTTATTTGAACAAGTGTGAATGCTGCCATCCGAACCCTAATGCGCACCAAACAAGAGGACCGGGACTGCTAAAAAGGCCGCTTCCAAACAAACTCTGGTGTGGTCCGATTGAAAAATGAATGAACGTGACACTAAACTCTTCTAAACTAACCAAAAACAGGAAGTATTGACAAGATGCAACCCTATGCGACATGATTTCAAGGGAACAAGCGGTGTATCCAAAACAAAATGAGCAGAGGGCAAACATGGAGCAACCAGGAGGTAAAGTGCCTTTTGTTCACTCTTTATGAGTTCGTAGGTGGTGAAAATAAAATCATATACATGCAACAATGAGCACACTTAGTCCAACAAACGGCATTAAGTCATCGACTTACAGCAGCGCTGAGCATACTGTTCAGTGAATGGGTACTTTGGGTACCAAACAAACCAAACTACAAGTGTGAACAGACCCTTAAACCAGCTGCATTAGTGCCAAAAACACATATGCGTATATGCTCGCACACTTTGAAATCAAGTTGTGATGGCATAAAAAAAATAGATTCAATGAAATTTAACTAATCTTGTTTTGTCTCATTGTGCTTTAAGATAACAACATATAAGAACAATATATGGTCTGCTCATTTATTCTGGACTGCCTTGCCAACCCCCTAGGACAGTGGTGCCCTAGATGACACTTATATCACCTATATGATAGATAGCTTCATATCACATCCTTACTAACAGATTCAGACAACAGCTTAAGTCTTTAGTGTAATGAAACGTCGTGTTCACCCACTGTAATTATCACGGTACAACAGAACATGACGCCATGAATCACACAAACAGCAGGTTTAAGGCTGACTCGTACACACACTGCTGTTAAAAAACACAGTTCCAAACAAGAGATGGATATTTTTAAATCTCGCTTATTTGGCCCAGGTCCTGGAAATATTAGCTGTGGGGAGATTAAACTGTGCCATCCGGAGCGGAAGCTCAGCTGTGATACCATATTCACTGAAGCCAGTTTAAATGCACTCACCCAATCTGGGGAAAATGGAAATATTACTAAAATATAGCTGCAAGCAGCGATTACTGGGGTTCTAACCCTTTAAGGCATTTAAACACATTTGAGAATTGAGAATTTTGAGAATTGCACTGCAGTGGTTTTTTTTATTATTATTATTCTTATTTTTTCCAGATTGTGTGAAAAGCCTAGGACTAGTTCACAGAAATAGATTTTTTACATTTTCTCAATTATTTAACGAACAATTTGATTGACAACAAAGGTTGTAGAGGCGAAGTGGTCCAGAATAAGAAGTTATATCATGTGATATGAATACTAAGTGTATGTTGAAAAAATGCGCAATGCCCAATCATTTGCACCCTTGAAACATGCGATATTGCCCCCCCCAGTGGCCGATTTCTTTCAAATTTCTCATAGACCCTTGGGGCCGTGAGTCAAACAGGCCCACTGAGTTTTGTTCTGATTGGCCTTCGTTAGCCTTGTCTAATAGCTGCTCAAACTTCATCATCCAATGGAGGCCATGTTTCTTGAGATATGCAAATATCCTTACAGACAATTGTGGCACTTCGGACCAAAACTGTGCTCAGTGATTTTCATGTTAATAGGACAATTCGTTGCGTAGGTATAGCCATTTTTTATATTCACTCTCCAGAGATCTTCCTGCTCTGGTTTGGTTCCAATCGGGCACAAAACCTATGACTAGTTCGCAAAAGTAGGTTTTTCAAAAAGATCCAAAATACCTAAAAATTTTGGCATTTTCACAAAAGACACTTAAGCCTGCGACTGGCGGTTTAGGAGTTAGGAGCGATTTTGTACTTTTGATCACTGTAGTGAGGGGCTACAGCGATCTGGCTACCATCCCTCCAAGTTTCACGCTTCTACGACTTACAGTTTGGTCTCCATGACCACGTTTTACATGGAGATTGCTGATCCTTGGCCATTCTAAAAATTACAATAGGGTTTCAGCACTATGCGCTTGAACCCCTAACAAATAAATAAATAAGGCTGAACTCCATAGGTATTTCAATAGCACTGTATGATGAGATTGCATTAGTTCACATTAACTATAATGAAAATTTTTTTTTTAATCTGGTCACACTTTAGTTTGGGGACCAATCCTCACTATTAACTATTAACTATTTACTACGACTAATTTTCTGATTATTAATAGTTAATAAGGTAGTTGTTAAGTTTAGGTATGAGATAGGACTAAGTGAAGTAAAATATGGCCATACAGAATAAAATAAAATAATTGGTCCTTAAAATAAAGTGTTACCATTAATCTTAGTTAATGTTCACTATACTAATTTATCATCAAAATCAAAAGTTATTTTTGTTAATATTATTTAATGAACCTGAGCTAACTGAGCATTAGAGCATTAGCATTAGTTAATGCATTACCTTGACTGTTAAGTCATGAAATCTAACTAGAAAGTGTTACCAGTTTTCCTAGATGGCTGAGAGGGTGGTTTGCTCCTGTTAAAAATTAAAAAAAAAAAGTTGAATACAGACCATAAAAATGCTGGGTGTAATATTTTTTTTTTCCATGCAATACCTAAAATACACCTACTGAAATCTAGCATTTATTTCTGAAATATACACAATGTGCTATACAGAGAGTGCTTATGGAGAGATGGCTGTATTTATCAGCACAATACAACATCTCGAAGGTGTTTAGTTCTTTAAAATTCAGAACATCCTGCTACCCTATTCTGACACACAGAATGCCCCAAATCCTGAGATCTTGCTCCTTTCTGACGATAACTTCTTCCACTTATGAAACATGAGGGCTTGATATATATTAAATGCTCCACCGCTGTGTCATAGCGATAAGCCGGTTACAGGAACAGCCCTTGATGGCAGTGTCAGTGAGTGGTTGTGAGTCAGCCTGGATTTCACGGCCTGCCATTGTCCAGTGAGCTGTGCTTTAATACCCGACCCTCGTTCCGGTCGACCCAGCAGAGGGGCCGACGATATGAAGGAAGCTTCAGACAGTCACTGACTGCATGGGTGGCCATTATGACTTTGATTGACAGCCAAGCGTGTCTAGGACACCCTGAGGGACAAGGATGCCAAGGATCATTACAAAAGTTTACATCCATGCTTACAAAGAGTTTGAGCATTTATGTAACTTCCAGGGTGCTTCTTCGGGTGCCATTTGGGTTCCTGAGTGCGTACTAAAAATTAGATGTACAAGAGAGATGAAGGAATATTGTAATATTACAGAAATTTACAGTATGCAATGAAAAAGCTATCTGTCCTTCTACAAATTAAAAAAGAGAAATATTATCAAATTGTTGCTGAATATTCGCATTATATTTGGGATGGTTTTGTTGAATATAGAAATTCAAGCAATATCATAAACATTACCTATTAAGTCAACAAAAGTCTGTGCCACTGAACACAGTTTAGACAGATGCTTTATTATTTATTAGCATTTCTTCAATAGCAGAAATGATTAATTTCTGTGAATCACTTTCCGTTTTAACCAAATTCATATATTTGCATCACTCAAAATGTTCAAATTACTCTCCAGTTGCCATTTTTTATGGTTTAACTTTGTAAATATATGCCAGTCAAAAGTTTGGGATCGGTACGATTGTCAAAGAAGATGCTAAAGTTCACCATTTATTGGTTCAAAAACTCAAAAATTGTGAAATATTATTACAATTTATATTGTAATATGAATGTTTATAAACATTAATACATTTTCATTTACATTTCCTTCAGAAATCATTCTAATATGCTGATTTGGTGCTCAAGAAACATTTCTGATTATTAGTTAAACATTTTTGTGATGCTTAATACTTTTTTTCAGGGTTTTATTTTTTATTTTCAAATACAAAGTTTGAAGAACAACATTTATTTGAAAAAGAAACTTTTTGTAATATTATAAATATATTTACTATCATTTTTGGTCAATTTAATGTGCTCTTGCTAAATAAACATCCCAATTTTTGAAATATAATGCATATATGTAAATATTGCAGTTATACGTATTTTTATATTGGTACATAAAAATGAAAATGCTTCAATATTCTGTCTTATATTTATTTAGTTTAACCAGTGTGGAACCCATGCCTTCATGTTTCCGATGCTTTCAACTGGATTTTTACTGTATTTTACTCTTTTACTTGCATTACACTAGCAACACTAGCTGTTTGAAATTATCCTCTCACATTCATATTAAGATATATGTCAAATAGTAAGGGAGTCAAATATTGAATCATGTTCAAAATGCCGTACCTACTGTACTATTTAGTAAATATATAAATAAAGGCTTAGACATGAAAGCAATTTTATTCCAGGCTTGCTTTCAATAATTCATCAAATCTCTCGGCTGACCCCAGTTCTGCTCTTTAGAACAGAGCAACATGTGAGACAAAGATCTAGTGGCCTCAGTCTGTCCCTGCATAACCTACTACAGGAACAACGTGAGGTCTGATCTTCAAACGCCTCCACATCTATAGTCACTCTAAAGTGTGATACAGTGTGATCTGGCACCCGCTGCGCTTTTCTTCTGATGTACTTCAGAAACACATGACAGCTGTGAGGCACAACAAATTTGACTGATTAATTACAAGAAAACTGATTTATTAGTCCACTTTTAAGAAAAGACGCTTGGCTTACTTCACATGCATTAGAAACACTATGAGAAAGTATCTTTTCGTCATTCTTCAAGTTGGGTAAACTGAATCCAAACAAGATCCTAATTGCTTCATGCATTATGTTTGACCCATTCAGCTCTTTCCTTAAATAGATTGTATCCTCATGTGGCCAGAACTGGGAATGAACACAAATCGATTTGCTGTTGGGTTGAAACAATGTCTGCCATAGGAGAAACTGTCTATTTGTGGCCAACATAGCAACTCAGCCCTTTCCAGTGATTGATTTTCCAATACTGGGATTTCTATTGGAAGCAGCTCTATGGATTGGTGCTATATTAGAATAGTAATTTCAGCTGACAAAACATCACATTTGTGGTTTGCTATTTCGTAAATTTTGTCAAAATGTACAAAATTTGTGTTTTCACACTTCTGGTCACTCATACTCCTTATAAAACATGCACATCTCAGTCTTTCACAATAGGAACAGGAATGTATATTGGGAAAGAAGGTCAGTTTAAATTCCTTCTTGAAAGATTAAAACAGGACAAGAGATTTAGAAAGCATGTGCCTTTGCATTGAAGATTTGGAATACGTAACTCTGATGCAATGGAATGTGGGCAGCGTTTAATTGGTTGTGTATGGTATTGTGCCTCTGATGACTTAATTAGCAAGTGTATTCAAATGTAAATATAGCTCTTTCACTGTGGGATGGCAGCTCTGTATGGTGGCAGCATCTAATTCCAGGATCTGGGCTTTTTTTGGAGTTGTAAAGATGATGTCACATCCGGAGCTAGCATCATGTGTGTCCCGCATGATATCTAATAGTTATGACTTCACCATGGGGCCCAAGCATTGGGCTGTTGCCTGGTTGCGAAGCTGAGCTTAATTTAGCATAGAGAATACAGGCCAGGAACACACAGTCAATAATATTGCTGTAGCATTGCATGGGTAACTGGTCCAAACTGGCACAGTCAGGAGACAGGCTGAACGCCATTCAACGAGTACAACGAAAGGTCATTACTCTGCTTGACATCAGAATGTGTGACAGATTCACATTTGTTTTATGGGATGATGAGATCAATGTTTCCGAAAGTAAATAAAAAGATTTTCAAAAAAATGTCAAAAGTCTAATAATATATGCCTTTGAAATGATACAACATCAAAACAGTTTTTATAGTTTTTTTTTTTTTTTTTAAAAAAGGTAATCATACATTTTTGCTCATACTAGAAGTGAAAAGTATGCAAGTCTAAATCAAATAATAATAATAAAATCATTTAAGGAGATATGCACCATTTTGACAAGGTAAAAAGGATGTTTTATGCAACCATTGAGGAATTTTAACCTAAATAATTTGCAAATATTTCATGAAAACCAGCTTGTGGAAAAGGTATCCAGGTATCTGATGATTATAAGCTATTATGCTGCTTTTTACAAGATGTATTATAAATCTCAGGTGTCCCCAGAAGTTTCTGTGAAGTTTCAGCAAAAAATACCCCACAGATCATTTATTATATCCTTTTGAAAATGCCTATTTTTAAAGCAGGAAGAAGGAACAGGCTGTTATAGTGCATGCCTCTTTAAATGCAAATGAGCTGCTGCTCCCCGTCCTCTTTTCCAGAACAGAGATAAACTATTTCAGCTCCTATTTCAGGTCTTTGCTAAAAAACATCTGTTTGGTTTTGATTATCATGTATACTGCACTGAAATCAGGCTTTTAAAGCCACATCAGTTTAAATTTCTGATACATATTTTTCTGAATGCACACATCTGAAGCACACGATCAGGAAACGGCTGTCACACATAAGTGAGTACTAGTTCTCTTTCACATACAAGTTTATGTTAAAAACATGCAAAGTTGCAAAAACACAGTCGGTTATGTCTGTGAATGCTGTTAATATGACCCAAACAATAAAATAAAAGCAGAAAATCACTCACTACTCTGTACTGAACAACGTCTTTTGTTCTAAGTAAGAGTAAGCAACTTCAAAACATAAAAATAAAAATAAAGACCAGATTTTGCAGATGAAAAATTCAGATTCTTTGGCAAATGTCGAAATAAGGTACATGGATTTAGGGTTTTAAAAAATGTCAATAAAGATATGATCGTTTGTCCTAAGTAAAAACTAGCTGGTTGCCAAAGAGTCTGATGTGAGTTTTAATGGGTCATGAAATCATGAGAATCAAAATGTTCTTGATATTTACACATGTGAAAGGTTACTCTACAATAGAAAACATAATACAAATTTCAGAAATAAAAAATAACTATGTAACCAGAACTCAGAAATATCCGAGTTTAAAATATAAATTGTTCTCTTCTATTTGAAATCGGGACAATGGAGACATTACGGTTTCCACTAATTCACCCTTAAACGTTTAGTACACCCAAAAATTCTGTTTAATTACTGTTTAATTAATTACTCACCTTCATGCTGTTCCAAACCCGTAAGACCTTTGTTCATCTTCAGAACACAAATTAAGATATTTTTGATAAAATGTGAAACCTTTCTGACCTTTTCTGAAATCTGAGAGCTTTTATAAGAAAACAAAAAATAACACTGTTATTCAACAGTTTATTCGTGCAAGCAGAGGAATGCACACGCATGCATCATGGTACTCTCATAAACAAAAATCATAAAAATGCAAGTATGCGTGTACATTCCTCTCATCTTGCAAAGATGGTGCAACGCATGCATTGTGGTACTCTAGTGCACCAAAGATGCTGAAGAGTAGAAATTGTTGAATAATGTTTTGTTTTGTTTTGTTTTCTTTGCACATAAAAAGTATTCCCGTAGCTTCATAAAATTATGGTTGAACCACTGCTGACACATGGACTATTTTATTGATGTCCTTACAACCTTTCTGGGCCTTGAACATGGTAGTTGCATTGCTGTCTATGCAGGGTCAGAACCCAGTACATCTGCAAGATGTCTGGTAAAGATTTCTTAATCTGGAAAGCATCTGCTGTGTACAAACATCTGACAGAGGTCTGTAAGATGTCAGTTTTATACACATTCTAAATCATAAACATCTTAATGACACTGAATGAACATCTATTTGACATCTGATAGGAAACGTCCTATAGACATCTTGCAGATGAGCCAGCACTCTAAAAAATACGTCTTGCAGATATAAATGCAGACATCAAATAGACGTCTGTGTGATGTAGGTGTGCTATCAGGGAAAGCTCTTGGATTTCATCAAAAATATCTTAATTTGTGTTGTGAAGATGAACGAAGGTCTTTCGGGTTTGGAATGGCCCAGATAACACATATGCATCTGCAAGATGTCTGTTAAAGATCACTTGATCTGGAAAGCATCTGCTGTGTACAAACATCTGACAAACATCTGTAAGATGTCAGTTTTACATACATTCCAAATCATAAACATCTAATACATGTCTATTTGACATCTGATAGGAAATGTCCTATTACACTCAAACATTCTAAAAAATATGTCTTGCAGATGTAAATGTAGACGTCAAATAGACGTATCCGTGATGTATGTGTTGCTATCAGGGGACATAAGGGTGAGTAATTAATGACAATTAATAAACTATCCCTTTAATATGCATCACCGTCATATGTAATCAAGGAGGAGTTCTGAACAACTCATATCTGTCCATCAGTCACAATAACTATATTGCTGTTTGGTAAACAAAGACGTTTTTAGCGCATAAAAACTTTAAGTGTCTTACTGCTGATTATGCATTGCTAAATCAAACCAGTGACTAAACAATCAACTTCACACTGTTCCTATTAGAAGCATGAAAACCGTCTGTTGCCTATATTGTGACTATTTTATCTACAGAAAGTGGAAAAAAAAAGAAAAGGAAAAAAAAAATCTGAGACCGCTCTCTTTATGATCACTGGAGCAGTTGATTCAAGATTAGCACAAGTCTATCAGTAATTTGATTTCTGCATTTTTAAAATTACTACTATTTTTAGACAGAATTACTATAATTGGATGCCCTTCCTTAAAGTGGTTGAAAATTACTTCTGTCACGGTAAAGATGTTGATAATTAGACTTATTGACTTCCACCTGACTGCAATAAAACAGGTGAAAAAAAAATCCACAGTCTAACAATATCTACAGTAGATACTAGATTATCACTTGGGAGTTGCTCTTTTGTCTTCCCTCAATAAGCAAGCACATAGCAACTACCCAGAACACCCTAGCAACCCAGAACACGCATCCAGAACACTTTAGCATTGCACCGGGAGATCAAGCTGCTCCGTTCACGTTTTGTACATGTAATGTCAAAATTCTGTTCACTCCCATGTCATCAACAACACTAATGAGGCAGAGCCACATGTGCAAACGTGCATTCTATTGTAAAACTGTCGTTCAGCGCTACACCTGACCACTGTGGGAACATGTACATCGTGAAGTGTATCATATCTTTGTACTGAATGTTTTGTTTCTGCCTTGAAGGTAGAAATTGTGCCTTGGTTTGTAGGTTGTACTGTACAGATTCCTGAGGAGCCTCGATTAATATTTTAGCAGCTAAAAGAAAGACTCCCCTACACTGCCACCAGAAACAAAAAACACATCGAGCCACTACTGACTGGCCACTGTTGCTAAGCAACTCCAGCTGCCATTGAATGCTGTGGAGAGGGTAATGAGCCCAACGTGCACTGAACTGGAGTCTGAGTCGTGAGTCGTGATCTGGGCTATAAATTGTTCCTTCTATAAATAGCAACTGACTGGGTTTCTACATTGGGTGTTTTCTGGAAGAAGGAACTATTCCAGGCTATATATTCCTCTGCATTGTGCACTACAGCATGACATTCATGTGATGGATGTCAATTTATAGTCAGATCATGCTGATTTTTTCTTTACAAGTCATTTCAGTTTTCAGAGTTGAACACTTGGCATTCTCAAAATACTTGGGGGCAAACATTGGGAGCTAAACAGGCTATCTGATTTCAGCCTTTTTTAAATATAATTAGTAAATTATTCAACTTTAAAAATAAATTATATTAAGATTATGTAAGGTATAATGTCCAATCTGCTGATCATTTCACCCTAAAAGAGTGACCAGGACCTGATGTTAAGCTGCTTGGCAAATAAATAAATAACTAAATGTGAGTGAAATATTTATTGGGGATGAAATTATTTTATTATGCAAAAAGAAAGAGCGTACAGAGCGATATGAGAGATGTAACAGTTACACAATGAAGCAGTACTCCAAAGAACCGTATTATGCTGTCCTTTCTGATCAAAAGGAATTTATGAGGACAAGATAGCTCTATATTCATCTGCTTATGAATTCTCACCACAATATAGGACAATTTGAAGTTGAGGGAGAAAATATGATCAGAGTTTTTCAACATACCCTAACTATCTTGAGCCAGAATACACAGAGTTCAGGGAGAGCAAGACAAGACGAGCATTTGACATTAAAAAGTATATGAATTGTATTATTTTTATGAAAATAACTGATCGTTACGCGATCGTTTGGGATCGTTTGAAGCCGCATTTAAACTGCATTTTGGAAGTTCAAACTCGGGGCACCATATCAGTCCATTATATGGAGAAAAATCCTGAAATGTTTTCCTCAAAAATCATACTTTTTTTTACGACTGTAGAAAGAAAGACATGAACATCTTGGGTAAGTTGCTGTTCTGGAAGTGGACTCCTTTTAATAGAGGAAAAAAAATAAATAAATATTGGGACTATTAAACGAACAGTTCACCTAAAAATTAAAATTTGCTGAAAAGTTGCACAACCTCAGCAACTGCTACAATCCATCTAAGATGAGTTTGTTTCTTCATCAGATTTGAAGAAATGTAGCATTACGTTACTTGCTCACCAACGGATGCTCTGCAGTGAATGGGTGCTGTCAAAATGAGAGTCCAAACAGCTGATAAAAACATAACAATCCACAAGTAATCCACATCACTCCAGTCCATCAATTAACATCTTGTCAAGTCAAAAGCTGTGTGTTTGTAAGAAACAAATCCATCATTAAGATGTTAATAACTATAAACCGTTGCTTCTGAATAAAAGATGAGTCCATAATCCATAAAACGCTTCCTCCAGTAAAAAAGTAATCTAGTCTGCATCAGGAGAGAAATATACACACATGATGTATACTTTACAAGCCGTAACAGTCCAAAACAGCATTATAACAAACATGTCTGTGGATTTTGAGGTGAGAGGGCAACAGGAGATTTACTTTTACCTTGGAGATAGCCTTATTATTCTCATTCTCCCATGTGGTAATTCTCCAAATCTTCTCCAAATCTTTTGGGGTGAAATATTCCTTTAAAATGCTCTTTACACTTGGGAAAAAAAAGGTTTCTTTATTAATTGTTCACTAAAAAAAACCCCCAAGGGAACCCAAAATGGTTCTTCTTTGGCAACACTGTGAAACACCCCTTTATTTTTAAAGGGGGCAATGGATGCCCATTTTCCACAAGTTGATATGATTCTTTAGCGTCTTAATGAAAAGTCTATAACATACTTTGGTTCAAATTTCTTAATGGTAGTGTACAACAACACCCTTTTCACCTTGTCAAAACAGCTCTGTTCACAGCAAGCCATTTCAGTGCTTGGCCCTTTAAATGGTGATGAGCTCTGGTCACTCCGCCCCTCTGTTCCATAGGGTGATGAGCAGTTCTCTTGAGACTGTAAACATTAGCTGCAAAACTTGCTAACTAGCACATTATTAGGAAAGGTGATTTGCAAAAATTCATAAAAACACTTTTACTCACTTCTTCTGTAGGTAAAGCTGGATCATGAATAATTTGTGCAAACATAGACACATTTAGGTAGATCGTGGGGCGCATTCCCTTTAAAAACTAAAGGAATCCTCTCCGTCTTCATGTAAAAGTGAATTTTGCATCCAATAACAATAGCGTATACAGTGCATTAAGTTTTACTGTGATTTTTACCTTGACAGAAATGGTTACTGTTAACTGCTTTAAAGAAATAATAACACAATTTAAATTCATGGTCACCCATCTTTCAATCAGTTGCAGTTTTACAGGTCTGGGCTATTTTTATAACTGTTGTATCAACAGAATGGAGCGCTGACAATCAAAGCTGGTGCCCTAATCGAAATCTAAGTGTGAAGCTGGCTGTGGTTTTGTGGAGCATCTGTGAGTGGGCGTCTTGTTATTTTAGCACCGAGCCATCGCTACAAAACGAACATGCAGCACTGTACGTTAAACAGCCAGCTGTCATATTCTCCATGTCTCCATCACGAGCTCTGCTCTGCGTTTGCGGAGGACGTGCGATGAGGTGAGGGGAGGGGAGCGCTGAGGTCTGTGAGTTTGGCCATGCATAATTCATCAGCTCGCCTGTCTATATTTAGCCACAGCAGGAGTCCTTTGGGCATCACTGTTTGAGAAGGACTATTGATAGTAAGGTCATCCCAGAAGGGGCTCAAGGATCTGCCGCCGAGACAAGTTGCAGGCACGACGTAAGATCGTTATGGCAAGCCAAGGTCGATGGGGAACAGTGGGTTACTATGACAGGATGGGATTGGAAAGTGGCAGCATGGCGGGCTGTGAGGGGGCCGAATGCAATCTCTTCCCTCCTAGAGGTAGCAACAGTGACGTAGAGGATTGATCAGGAGTCCTGCTGCGGTTTTTCAGTGCGACTGACAATGCAGCAGGCTAAAAATAGCACCAGCGAGGGATCCCCCTTCCTGGCCAACCCACTGCTCTGCACTTGGCGCAGTCTGGCACAATTCAGATGCTGATGTGCAGAAAACAGTGTTACACAAGAGCACGTACAAAGAGAAGTTATACAACAAAGAATGATAAGCTTATGTCAACTGATTCAAACAACCAGACAGAGGTTTATTTCCTAACCAGGCCACAGCAAAATCTGTTACATAATATAACAACAAAACGTACAGTAGTACTCCTAGCTTTAATAATGGACCATGTATACTCTATTTAAGCAGTAGTGCAAGTGTCAGACTGTCTAGCCACTTATTAAATAACGGATATAAAGAGCAAATTAGGAAGCTGTATATTTTCATTTTGAGAATTGTCCTTCCATCACTGAGACTAGACATTATCACTGTACCAATGCCATACAGACATATAAACTGTCTTTTTAAAATATCAGGGGCCAGATATACTAAACATTGCAAATTAGTATTAGAGCATAATTCCATAAAAGCGCCAATGGGAGGGGAAAATTCTGCATGTGATTTACTGACAAAGCGCACGTTAAAGAACAAAGAGGCAGCCTGATCATTTCCATAATGACCAGCGTAATCTACCAAAAACAGTGCAAATTATCGCCTGCTTTAAGACATGCTTTTTTTGGGCGTTAAATAATGCTGCAAATACCAGTAATTTGATGAGCGAAAACTTAGTAAATCATGTTGCGTGATTGATTTGAATACTCTCCTCCCATAAATTTTGCGTCTGAAAGGGAAACTCCTACAAATGTATATTTAGTAAAGTCAGGCGCAAAAATAACGGTGTCTATGCCTTTTCATGCTACTTCTTCACTGTACGTCTTTAGTAAATCCTGATAGTACTATTTTAACGCCAAAAGACAGTTTGCACTGGCGCAAGCTGTAAGTAAATCTAGCTCCAAAAGTGCACTCAACTTATTTTAGCATCCTTGATATACTATTTTAGTTTTTGTTGTTGTTGTTGTTGTTGTTTGTTTGTTTAATAAATTTATTTTTATATATTCTGCCTTCTTTTTCATTTTAGTTAAAGTAGTAGTAATTTTCTTGAATGGTGGCTATTTTCTTGAATATAACTATTTAATTTAAGTTAAATTAGTACTTAAAATAAATGAAAGATTTTGTTTGTTTGTTTGTTTTGACTCCCTGACTCAACTGCACATGCATATGAATATATGTCTGATATTTGTCTTCTTTATAAAACTGATCATATTAACAATTACTGCCATGATTGCTGTGAAACACTACAAAAAATAAAAAAAAAAATAAAAATCTGTTAGCTGAAAGCAGGCAAACTTTCGTAATCAAGTCACCTATAGTCTATAAAAATATTGACATATTTACCTAGATGCCTAGAAAGTATTTCTGCACAGAAACAACTAATTTTCCTGCTTACCACAATGATTTAAATACACATGGCATAGCATAATTCCACTGTATGAAAGGTTTTTAATGAATAAGCGCAAATGTGGTACAGTGCATTTCCTCCTGAATGCTTCCTATTAGCATGTTGTTGGCTTACAGATAGAAGCACAGTAAATAAAATCCAGCACCTCAATATACCTTGCCATATAGTGAAAAATTCTGAAAAATAATTTTAAACAATTTCAAATGCATGGTTTTGAGAAGTAAAAAGTATCAATTACTTAGAGGAACATGGAGGAACATATAATTACTTTTTAAAATCCAAATCATACTCAACAAGAAAATCCATGTAGAGTAATTTTACTGTTAATTATTGTTAAAAATATGTAGTTTGTAAGTAAAAATATGGGCCATGTTATAATTTACTGTCAAATAATAAAAGGACATTACCAGAAGTCCTTTTATGACATATGCATCACGTATGATTGTAATTTTGTTCCTTCTTATTTTTGTTAGCAGTTACAGTACTTTAGGATAAACACACAAGTACTGACTATGATTTATGGATAGACCACATCATCAACTCTGTTTCATCGCATGGATTTAAATTTTACCTTTTGTATACTAATGTTAACACTGTAGGACTATGTCTACATTAATCCAGACACATTTAAAAACAGTGTTTTCTTTTCAAAACGCTCGCTGTTCACGCTAGCGTTTTCAAGTGTTTTCCAAACGTTCTCATCCACGCTGAAATGTCAGAAAAAAAAATTAAATTCACCTTACTGTGCATGTGTAAAACCTCATAAAAGCTCACTGGGTTGATACAGACAGAACAGCCATAAGTTTTCATAAAATTCTTCTGGCAGGATCATTTTATTTATGGAAATATCTCATCATTCACTGATGTGTCCAAGTCGCGGTCACTCACCATTATATGTTTGATCTAAAACGCAACTGCCCTCATGTTTTGCTGCAGGACAGCAACTGTGACTAAACATTCTGTCATCTTTTTAGGACTCTAATATGAAGAGTGCATAAAGTAACATATCTTTAGTAACAGTGTGAAAGTGAATATTACACAACAAGCACAATACCAGTACAAACATAGATATCTATTGGTACAATATGCGTCATATGACTAAACATGTGTCATCGTTTTCAAAAGCCTACATTTTTACAGTGCACACCACAACACAAAAAAGTTCAGTTTTCCTTGACAAAAACGCCATCTTGGTGTGAATGGAAAGCCAAAATGGAGGAAAAAAAGAAGTGTTTTCAAATGAAAACGTATTAGTGTGCAGTGTGCACAAGGCCTAAATTGAGCTTTTAATTTAAATCGAATTTTTTTTTGTGCTGTGAAATTTCAATGACTCTGTTAATCAAGTTGGATCAGATGGATCAGATGGTGCAAAAGTGCTTCCACCATAACCAAAGATAAATTTGCAGTTCTTTGTTTCCACCAGCTACGTGGAAATACAGGTCAGTATAAGCTGTTCGGTACTGTATCAAAGTGTACTCAAAGGATTGAAAATTGAAAGTGAGATCTCTCAATTGTTTTGCCTAGATAGTATTAGAAGAGCAAATGGAAATTTTGTGTAAATTCTACCCATCTCTTGAAGAGTCTGTACGTCAGATTCACTAAAATTCATCAAATTCTTCCAAGGCCAAATGATCGATACTCAAATGAACGTAATTAAGATCCCAAGTCTGCTGAGCTATTAAACAACAACCTCACAGCAATAAGAGCTTCCTCTTGGTACCCAGAACAAATTGGTCAGAGCAGCATGTTTGGCTTTTGCTGAAAATTAGGGCATCAGGTTTCTGTTGACCAGTCATTCTTGTTAAAGATGATTTCCCAGCACTGGACAAACGACACAAAGTGTATGGTACACACGGCTCCCCTGCTGTCATTACGAGAGGGGGAGCCGGCACCTGTGTTTACCCAACTCGCTTGCAGGGCTCCAGTTACACAGCCAGCCGGTCCACTCTGGATCTGCTCTGATGTGGACTTTCTGCTTCTCACAGTCTGACTCACTGCTGAGCGCATGGGTCATGAGAGCTGATCACATGCTTTCATTACACACCGGTTTCTTAAGTTTCATTCTGTAACACCATCAGAGTAATTAAACATCGTCATAAAGTTCCCTTCATATCTCGTCACCCAAGCATCTCCACATATCTTTCTATATGCGAAACATTAATCTAGTTAAGGGGTTTTCAACATTTACAGATCCATGGATCCCCAACCCAGAGAACCCCAGTATAAAAAAAGTTTGGTTTTCTTAGTAACGCTTTATAATTAATACATTACATAGTACAACGCTTTATAATTAATACATTACATAATTAATACATTACATACATTAATACACAGGCTAATGCTTAACAGACAATTAATGAATAAATTATACATAGTATGCACTTCAACTCTAATTTTTGTATTTAACTTCCCCACAGATCCCTGCTAGATCTAGGACATTTATTATTTTTATCTGTTTCTTATTATCTGTTCAATTTTCGTATGTTTATACTTTGGACTAAAGTTTACAAATGACAACTGACATTTAGCTGATCACTGAATTTCACAGAACATCTTCTGATCTCAGATTCTTAATAGCCTTATATAATTAATGGTGTTAGCAGTGATTTTTTTCTTAAAAAAAACAACATCCTTCTTATTACTGACAAATTTGTCATTTTAGTGATAGCTAAATTAGCTGTTATATCAAAGTACAATTTTCACTTGAGACAAAAGTAAAACCGTTTAGTTAGTCAATGTTTAACTTAGTTTGCCTACTATAAATGAAGGCAACTTTGAAAGACTGAATGTCTTCAAGTGTTACCTCAGATCATACAGTTTGTTGACCATTCAGCAATCGTTCAGAATACTCTAGCATTGCAGCTGTGAGTTTTTCACACGCAATCACTTTTTCAAAAAAAGAAAATCTAGTTGCTGAATCATTATTGTTGAAAGTGATCACTCTAAACGTCACAACACGCCCAAACAAACATCATCTGCACCCCATCATGTCCTGATTGTGTACAGTGACAGAGTTCAGGGGTTCTGACACACACGCATCAATATGAAATCTTAACATCCTGAGGCATGATCTGACCTGGGATCCGTTTCTCTTAACACCTCACTAGAGTTCATCCTCACAATTGTGTCCACAATCGATCTGCAAACGCTTAGTTGTGTAAGCGGAGGCCTTACATAAGCTGTTTGTGTGCAGCCCATCTCAAACCCCCGGTGGGGTGTGAGTTACCCATCCAAGAGCGACTCAGAGGAGATTGAACTTGCACACAAACTCCAGAGGGGTTCCCTGTATACTTACACCTGTAACAACATGACATGTAACCTTTTAGCCGAACCATGTTTATATAGGCAACATTTCAGTTCTGCACATTCAGATTTTAACAATACATTGTCAAAAAGGGACTAAAGATTATATACGACTATTGACATTTAGCTGATCACTGAATTTCCCAGAACATCTTCTGATTCTAATATATAATTAATGATGTTAGCTGTGATTTGAACCTAAAAAAGAACAACATCCTTCTTATTACTGACAAATTTGTCACAAAAGTGTGAAATATTGTGGGTGTGTTTACGTAGAAAATGTGTGACATCACACGACACAAGGGTGCTTTTCCTCCGAAACCTCTTATGTGGAGCACAAGAGAGAAATGTCAGAGGAAGGTGAGACCTCTGCTGAGCCTCTAGACACAGGGTTAACCAATCATCGCTCCATGTGTAATTAGTACATACTAATTACACACCACTGCAATTCAGTAGACATGGGCTTAGACAATAGCTTAAAGTCACTAAGTTGTCAGGAGTTTTATCTGGAAACATTAATTTGACTTCACAATACTACTCTAATATTTGGGGCAGGACTGAAAGTTGCATGCATGATATTGTCCAGAATAAACATGTACAGATAATGTACTCATCCTGTTGTCATCCAAGATGTTCATGCCTGTCTTTCTTCATTCGTAAAGAAATTATATTTTTTGAGGAAAACATTTTAGGAACTATCTTCATATAGTGGACTTCAATGGTGCCCCTGAGTTTGAATGTCCAAAATGCAGTTTAAATGTAGCTTCAAAGGGCTCTAAACAATCCCAGTGGAGAAATAAGTGTCTTATTTAGTGAAACAATCTGTCATATTCTAAAAAAATAAAAGAAATATATACTTTTTAACTTCAAATGCTCGTCTTGTCTAGCTCTGCCATGCGCAGGCGTACTCTGCGAAATCCGGGTCAATACAGTTAGGGTATGTTGAAAAACTCATCTTATTTTTTCCTCCAACTTTAAAATCATCCTACACCGCTGCAGAAGTACCGACTGAAGTACAAACAGCCTGTGAAGGTCAAACAGCCTTTACAAAAAAAGGTAAAACAGCAATGTACAATGATTTTGAAGTTGGAGAAGAAAATGAAATAGGAGTTTTCCGACTGGGATCGTTAAAAGCCCTTTGATGCTGCATTGAAACTGCATTTTTGTCGTTCAAACTCACAGGCACCACTGAAGTCTCCATATAGAGATAATTCCTGAAATATTTTCCTTAAAAAACATAATTTCTTAAATGAAGAAAGAAAGGCGTGAACATCTTTGATGATAACGGGGTGAGTAAATTATCTGTAAATTTTTGTTCTGGAAGTGAACTACTCCTTTAAGCAACTGAACAAACTGCTATCACTGTTTGTACTACAGGCATGAATGTACTACAGGCATGATTCAGTCGGTACTTCTGTAAATTTTTGTTCTGGAAGTGAACTACTTCTTTAAGCAACTGAACAAACTGCTATCACTCTTTGTACTACAGGCATGAATGATACCTCAAATGTGACCCTGGACCACAAAACCAGTCTTAAGTCGCTGGGGTTTATTTGTAGCAATAGCCAAAAATACACTGTATGGGTCAAAATTATTGATTTTCCTTTTATGGCAAAAATCATTAGGATATTAAGTAAAGATCATGTTCCATTAAGATATTTTGTAAAATTCCTACTGTAAATATATAAAAACTTAATTTTTGATAAGTAATATACATTGTTAAGAACATTATTTGAAGAACTTTAAAGGTGATTTTCTCAATATTTTGATTTTTTTGCACCCTCAGATTCCAGATTTTTAAATAGTTGTATCTCGGCCAAATATACTATCCTAACAAACTATACATCAATGAAAAGCTTATTTATTCAGCTTTCATATGATGTATAAATCTTAATTTTGAAAAAATAACCCTTACGACTGGTTTTGTGATCTATGGTCACAAATCATATGTCTTGTTCAGGAAATGCGCGTCCGTACCAGGGCTGCAACACATTATTATTTTAAATCAAATAATTTAAAGATTATTATAATAATGAATCAAAATACTGTCTATTATTTCACTGATTAATCAGTAGGCCTTAATCGATTATTCAGCTTTTGTCATCCGTATGTTGTGTTAAACATATTCTATGCATATTTATATACATATAGAACTGCTTTATAACAGAAAATCAAGTTGTAATTGTAACTGAAAGTGACACTGACACTGTTTTTGATGTTTAACACTGTAAAGCTGCTTATAAAATGATTAGTACCATTCCTCGATTCTGATTTGTCAGCAGCTGTGTTTTATTCACCATAAAGCACGGCTATGAGCCATACATCAGAACATTCTCTTGCGGTTTACTCTTGCTGTCAGGCACAATTTTTTAGCGGAAGGACAGCATTTAACAAACTTACTTCAAAAGAGTAACATATCAATACAGAAATTTTTGGTTTTAATATTTTTTTTTTTATTGTGTGGTAACCGTTTTATAAAAGCAATAAGGTACGAGAGGTCGTGCTGTAGTGTGAATAAATCACGGCTGAAGGGCGTTGTTAGGCACAATGCAAAGCGGATTGCTTACATAAAGCGCTATATAAATAAAAGTGACGTGACTACTAGAGTGGCAATTGCTGATCACATGCAAACACATCCACATCACTTTAATTAGATGCTTTCTTAACTGTTGTTTTCTCACTGCTGTCGTTTGTTGTGTGTTTATTTTGATATTGCTAGTAAAGTGCACTGCATATACTATTTACATATTAATCTAAACACTGCTCTCAGCAGTGTCAGGATGTTTGCTAACAGTAAACCACTGCTTGAGTATGTCAATTTTCTTTTTATCCCTAAATGAAGAACGAAAAATAATTACTCTGTAAGTATGTCCAGCTTTCGCACATGGCAGCATTTTTTGTTTAGTTTTGTTTACTTCATTTGCACACATAAGCTTGTCTTTTTCTATTGGATCGCATATGGAAGGGCTGAATTACAGTCTTGCTGTAGTGCCACACTGGTCAAACTGTATTATTGCAGGTTAAATGAGACCAAATGACTAGTTAACAACAAAAATATTTGTTGGCCTTTTTTTTTTTTTTTCAGTGCTATCAGAAAAGTCTTTTCAGCCCTAGTTACTTACCTAAACTATGTAATGACAATTACCTAGTAGTCAATACGACGGATAAAATAATCCCACCGATTTACACAGGGGAGACTTCGCTGACTTAAGTCACAGGGGTAACACATTACAAGTAACGCGAGTTATGCAATCTGACTATTTTTTTCAAGTAACTTGTAAAGTATGCATTACTTTTTTAATTTCCAGTAAAAACATCTGAGTTACTTTTTCAAATAAGTAACACCAGTTACTTTGTTTTCCCATTTATTGACTGACAGCTCTCATGTCCTCACGTTGAGAGAAATTGGGAGTAAGTGCAGATGCGTTGTCAAAATACACTGTAAAAAATGACAATGAATTTAATGGCAATGATTTTTTTTTTTCTTATCAGTTGTTAAATTAATGCTTATTGCATTGTTTCAGTTTTATGTGTGTTACCATGATGGTATTTAGTGTTTATGTGAATGACAACTTTTATATATGTTAATATTTAAAAGCTGTTTGTGATGAGCTTTTGCTCATCATGTAATTTTCTCATCACCACCTGCTTTTGGTGGTTAGTGTATTATAAAGGTACAAAACAGATTTCAGTACTTCAATAGGTTGGTACATTAACATTGTATCAGTTAATGAAATGATGGTATTTACCTGTAAATTTAAGTGAAAACACTGCTAGCATATTTTTACTCTAAAATTCCGGCAACCACAGCTGCCCTTTTTTACCGTATATTTTACTGATTTTTTTTTTACAGTGCATGATTGTTACTGTAGTTCTAGACTAAATGTGAACATGAAGCACGGTACCATAACACAAAAGTAACTAAACACAGTACTTTCCATAAAAAGTAACTAACGCAATTAGTTACTTTTTAGGGAGTAAAGAAATATTGTAATGCATTACATTTAAAGGGAACCCCAGGTATTAAGACTTGTATGGCTTAATATAATGTAAACAATGTCTCTTACTGAATGTAGTAAAAAAACCATTAAAGTTTTATGTTATATTATATTTTATGTAAAATCCACATCATTTTATATGGGGGGGGCGTGATTATTTCGATGACATGAAATGAATGCACCAGCTATACTGGTGGTACATGTTGGTATATTTACCGAACAACACAACTTGGAAAATAAAATACTGATGCAATGACCACAGCTACTGAAAGAGCTTACAGGTGACGATGGATATAATCATAGGCAGTGGGTTGCACCAGTAGCTCACTGAGTGCAAACATTGCCACCGAGCGCATCACTGAAATAATGGTGCCCTCCATAGTCCAGAATATGTATAAAACAATGTGGATTTTTAAAAAAAAACATACATTTCTCATGGGTTTTCTACTACATAATTCAGTAAGAGACATCACTTATGTTATATTAGCCATGCAAGCCTTAATACCTGGGTTTCACTTCAAAAAATAACTTTCCCCAACACTCCTTATGCTGCATGTGCCTTTTAAGTAGCCTTTCAAAGTATCACCTTTATCTCATTCCTGCGCTACTTCTCTGTTGTAAGCTATAAAATGTATCTTAAATGCATCTTTATATTCTTTTAAACTAGAGTTTTGTAAATCTATTCATCCTTATCCGTTGCTTGTTTGACTGCAAAACAACACCCAGGATCAGTATTGCTTCCTTGTGAAACAGCTAATTAATGCAAAACAAAATCAATGTGCATGTGTGATTTGAGCATATAGAGAAAGCATGGTTAGAAAAATCAGCCCAACTTTAAATGAGCAAGCAGTTGCTTAGTAGAAGCATCCATTAGACAGTGGCTGGTTAGCAGTCTTTGCTACAATCTTCTTACTACAGCAACTCTCCAGTTATTTACAGCCATTGGGATTACACACAATGTTCTCATTAATATTGTATTGGTTCACTTATAATCACAGCTAAGGAGAGATACACTGGAACCAAGAGGGCACGGCAGAAATTGCTGTTTATTACCCAGTCACTGAGGAGGCATAACCAGTTAATGACTTAAGCAACTTAAGCAAGAAACATAAATGATAAATGAGCCCATCTCATGAGGATACCTTAATGTGGTCTTATTTCTTGGGCTTATGCAACCTTTATCAGAAAACACAGGATTCCAACTTTGTGGCGAGAAAACAATGAAATTCAAAGTGAGAATAAAAAATACCACTGCACGACAAACATGAATTACTGCTGTAAGAATTAACAGACTTACAAAGTCTGTGTTGATTGTTTTCTTTATAAATGAAATGGCTTTCAAACCTCTTACAGTAAGCAGATGTCCTGTTTTGCATGGGATAGTCCTGTATTTCCCAGGAAACACAGGACATCTGGCTACCCTAAAAGCTAGCGTAAAGCTTTCTGTGGAGCCAGATAAAAAAGAGGTTTATCTGACTCCTGCTCTACGCAAAATCTGTAACACCCTTAAATATCTAAACTGTTTACCTTTAGTAAAACCCAAACCAATGTCTGTTTTTCAACTGATTCATTTGAACACATATTTTCTTAGATCATTTTTCGCAGCATAAAAATATTTGCAAGGATCACAGAAGAACTGCAAACATTACTTGGTCTTGGGGTCAGAAAATCTCCAAAACTACCATTAGATGCCACCTACATAACCACAATTTGTTTTTAACCAACAAATTAGCCAACTGTTAGTGGAACTTTCAGTGCAACTGGTTTCTGTAGTGAAATGACAAATGAGACCAAAACTAGGAATGGATTTGGCATGGACAGAAGGTCACACTGCTAAAAAGTACCTCATCTCCTGTTTAGTATACTGATGGATCTCTTATATTGTGGAGTGTATTTTTCATTCAAAGGCCCCCGTACTGCTTGCCAGGAGACATGGTACCAGTACATGTTAAATCAACAGCTGACTGACTCAGGAAGCCTAATTTGGGCATAGCTGAATCTTCTAACACAACAATGATCCAAAGCACACCTCAAAATAAACACAAAAATGGTTCACTGACTAGAGAATCAAGGTTTTGCAGAGCTAATCTCAGTCCATTGACTCAAATACTACAGAAAACCAAGGGTGGCAATATTAGTCTGTGATCATTGTATTGTGTTCCACAAAATAACAGAAAGGAATGTTATAACTCCCCCCTACTGGTTGAAGTGCAGTTAGTATGTGCTGTAGGTACTGTATATACAGTACGTATGCACTGCATGGATATTAAACTGATGCCTAAAAAACACCTAACAGACCATGACAGATACAACACCTAAACTGAATCTGAAAGCACTCATCAATGTCATATATTGCAACATAACAATTATTCAATTAAAAAATATCCAGTTTTGTGTTCCATGAAAACCTAAGGGTTAACAATGACTAAATTGTTGTTTTTAAGTCAAAGCGTTATTTTAAAAAGTATCCCTTCACTACTCCCATTTTATATGAGGTGGCCTTTACATTAAAAGGTATTTACTTAAAAAAAAATAAGCACAATGTACTTATTGTGTTCATATTGTATTGCAGAACACTTTTGCTGCCGTTGAGGTGGGATATGGGTAAAGTTAGGGAGAGGTTTGGTGGTATGGGTAGGTTTAAGGGTGGGTTAAGGTGTAAGGTATGGGTCAACAGTGGGTCTTTAGCATTTTTGTTTACTTCTGTATGATAAGCAATTTTGCTTCTGTGTTGTGTCTGCACTCAGTGTCTAATGTAAGATCATGCAGGAAACTAAAGCAAGTCACAATGCTACTATTTGAAAGTTTGGGGTCTGTAATAATTTTTATGTTTTTGGAAGAAGTCTCTTCTGCTCACCAAGGCTGCAGTAAAAAGAGTAATATTGTATTTTAAAGTAATAAGCAATTTAAAGTTTTTTTAACTTAATAATTTAATAACTTAATAATTTAACTTTAATTTAACTTTCTTCTATGTTAAAATGTAATTTATTCCTGTGATCAAAGCTTGAATTTTTAGCATTATTACTTCATTGTCACATGATCCTTCAGAAATCATCATAATATGCTAATTTGCTGCTTAAGAAACATTTCTGATTATCAGTATTTAAATCTGTAGTGCTGCTTCATATTTTCTATGATTAGAAAATTAAAAAGAACCCCTTTAAATCAAATAAATGCAGCCTTGCTCAGTAAAAATATTAGTGTCTTTAAAAAACAACAACAACAACAAAACTTACTGACCCCAAAACTTTGAAGAGTAGTGTATATGAAACGTGTGTATGAAACTATTCACCTTCACAGCATCATTATGAAAGGACAAGGAATAATGAGACTCACTTGGCAAGTTTCATTTCAATCTGCTGGCGGATCTCCTGGCGTTCCTGATCACTGCGCACAGGAAAGATGTTCCTGTCTTCCAGTTCCTGTTTACTGGGCCTGTTACGCAGCTTTACTGCCAGAAGCTCTTTTCTTATTCGTCGTGGAAGTGTACCTGCACAGACCCAAATACATGTAGACATGATCATTTATGATCATCAAATGGACCAACAAAGGCCAACTACAAGCACATTCATGATCCAGGGGCAGATCTTTTTAAAACTAACAGGTTTAGATTCAATATGATGTCAAATTTTTAGAAATTAGTAGCATTTCCACTATGACCAATCATTTTGCTCCAAATACAGTTTTTGTGAAAGTACTTGTTCATCAAGGAGACAGCAGAACTAAGAAAACTATGAAAAAATCAGGGTAAATAAATAAATCACTTGATATGTTTTATGTAAAATTCCCAGTTAATTTGTAAACATGTTATTTTACTGTTTAATTTTCAGGAAATTAGCTTTAGGCATCTTTTTTATGTCATTTCCTTCCTCAAATTTGATCAAACACTTTAATGTTAGTGTTGTGGTGTGCGCACTGTCCAGTTTCATTCAGTCCTGTTTTCCTTCTGTTTTTGCAGTCTGCCTCTTTCTCTCTCTCTGGCCCACATGTAATGACAGCAGACTGCATTAGAAGTAGGACACCAGATGTTGCTGATAAATCAAGTCTAGGAAAAGAAAAGCCTCTTCATTTCTGGCATGAGGAGCATTCTGCAACAAAATGTCCAAGTACTTCAGCATTATTAACAGGTATTTAGATACCAATTTACTAAATTTAGATTTTCTAAATAAAATGTGAGTGGTGCTTGCTTGCTATGACTGCCACTGTGACTGGGTGTTTGCCAGGATGTTATTGTAGTGCAAGTGGGTTTTTAGCACAAAACACTGTAGGAAAAAAACTCAAAAAGTGCTGTTATTGTTAACTAAAACTAAAACGATTACAAATTTACGGTAATTACATTAAAGCTGGAATAAAAATGACAAATAAGTACTTGTACAGTTGTGCTCAAAATTATTCACACCCATAATTTAAAATGGGAGAGAAATCTCAAAAAAAAAAAAAAAAAGTTTTTCTCTAATACACACTGGCCACAATTAATCATACCCTTTGTTTGTGGATCATTGTCCTGTTGGAAGATCCAACCACAGCCCGTTATAAGATTTCTAGCAGGGACATTTAGTTTTTATATTTTTAATGTGTTGGTATCAGTTAAAATCCATAATGCCATCTATCTGAACAAGATATCCAGGATCTCTGGCAGAAAAATAGGCCCACAACATTAAAGATACAGCAGTATCTTTGTACACAGTGGGTACTTTTTATCCCTGTGTGCACCAAAATCTTGAGTGTTTGCTGTTAAAAAGCTCATTTTTTAGCTTCATCTGACCATAGAATCCAGTCCCGTTTGAAGTTCCAGCAGTGTCTAGCGAATGAATATGAAATCAAATGGATAAATCATGTGGACTTATTTTCACAGCCTTCTTTGATCATATTTACTAAGGGTATGAATAATTTTGAGCACAACTATATATATATATATATATATATATATATATATATGTATGTATTAGAAAAAAAAATGAAAACTCTAAGTGTAAGCATTAGTAATAGTCTGATAGTCTGCCATTTTTAGACATTTTTGTTTTGTTAAATAGATACTTTGCAATTACTATCAACTAGCTAATCTAAAAAAGATTCTAATCAGCACAAAGAAACAGACCAGAGATGACGGACTCATTCCAGCTGTCTTGGTCACTGTAGTATTCATCCAGACGCATGTTCTCCTTGTTCTCTTCAGCCTCTTTTTTGTTCTCCACCTCTGAGCTCTGCTCATTCTCAGTGCTGGCGGTGCGGGACAGCCGTCCATCTGAGCGCCGTCTGGGTGAACTACGGACCTCCTTACCATGAAAGCTACACAAAGCATAGAAGTGCATGTAAAACTGGATGCATCTCTCAGACTGTCTTTGACCTCAGTACTGGGCTAAATAAGGTTAAATATATCATGTTTATACCTGAAAAGTCACACTACAAGAATATTTCACCAAAAATGTGATATATGAAAATCCAGTTAACAGCCAATGATGTCAAAAATGGTGTGATGCATTGTATAATGGCAAGGTGCCATCATTATATGACCACATGTATAAATTACAGTTAAGAAAGGAAGATTTTTAATGCAAAATGACACATAATATTAAACAGTTTGGGGTCAGAATGTTTTGTTGTTGTTCAAGAAGATTAATGCTTTATTTTTTTTTTTTTTTTTTCAGCGAGGATGCATTAAATTGATCAAATGTTACTCCACAAATATTTATAATTTTACAAAAAAATATATTATTTGAATAAATGCTATTCTTTTGAGCTTTCTATTCAAAGAATCATAAAAAAACTGAATCATGGTTTAAACTAAAATATTCTGCAACACATTTTAACATTGATAATAATCAGAAATGTTTCTTGAGCAGCAAATCATCATATAAGATGATTTCTGAAGTATCATGTGACACACTGAAGACTGAAGTAATGCTGCTGAAAATTCTGCCTTGATCACAGGAACAAATTACATTTTACAATATATTCACATAGAAAACAGTTAATTTTAATTCTAATGATATTTATGTATTATTGGATTAAAGAAATGCAGTCTTGATGAGCATAAGAGACTTATTTTTACAAACATTAAAATATCTTACTGACCCCGAACAATAGTGTACCTTTTGTGTGATTGCACAGCACACAGTTCACAAACTACTGTTATATGGTGCTTTTAGTAAATGATAGGATTTGAATAAATTATTACTGAAAGACTGTCCCATTTGAGAGTCTCACCTGTCCTGCCGGTGTTTGGTGGCCAGTGCACGGTGCAGTTCTTCGATGATGCAGCTAGGAGGCAGATGAGGGTGCATGACGCCTAAGTGGGGGGAGCCAGTGGGGGTGGAGATCCTGCCCCTCAGGGCATCTTTGGGAAGGGTGAAGTTTCTGGGCAGTGTGGCTGGAGCTGGCCGCATCTGATTAGAATGGGTACCTAATGGACAAGTATAAAAAATAATGTCTGTACTTGTAACTAACTTAGTTTCACTGTTACACAAAACAAGTACTCCTCCTGCAAATCTAGACAATTATTATATATGTATCTGATAAATTTGATACTGACTGTCCAGACTGCCCAGTCTAGTAAGCAGCTTCACAGGAAGTTTGGCTGGAGGAGTGTGGACTTCTCTGAGTGGTGGCTCTTCTTTTTTCTCCTCGTGGCACTCAGGAGCCTCAGGGAGCCCCACACTGGCCCTGCTGCTCAAGGCATCTACACAGGGCTTCTCCTCATCCTCACTTTGCCCAAGTTCCCCTTCTGTTTCTGTCATCTCTGTGGCGTCTCGAGCTGGAAAGAGAAAAGAGCGTTCTGCGATCTCTGCTGCCACCTAGT
Source organism: Labeo rohita (assembly GCF_022985175.1). Lineage (NCBI taxonomy): Eukaryota > Metazoa > Chordata > Actinopteri > Cypriniformes > Cyprinidae > Labeo > Labeo rohita. The sequence continues at coordinate 10,222,685 of NC_066879.1, read as the reverse complement.
GCTAACTCAGCGCTGCTCATTCTGTCGTCTTAACACATTTGTCCTTTCCAACATTTGAATGAGTCATGACTTGTTACAAAATCACATAAAAATATGTCTAATCTAACGTATACTAACATGCTGTAAAAAAAAGTTCTAAATATAAAAATAAATAAATAAATAAATAAAAGGTCGCTGGAGTATGTTTTAAAAGAAAACACTTTTTTAGTTTTTTCAGTTTCAGTTTTTTTTTTTTTTTTTTTTCAGTGTCGTCAACATGAAACATCATCTGTAATCCATTTTACTTCCCTAATGAGTCATATTCCTGAAACAAAATATTCAACAACAACAACAAAAATGTCAGACGGAAATCATTTTTATCCATGGGAAATGACTGGATTGGCATTTCATACCGAATTGGGGTGAGATCTGAATGTCAATTTTTCAGTGGGTTGTGAGGGATCTACTCCTCTGCATTTTTTGCTTTCTTTCTTTCTTTTGGCTGTTGGCTTTCTGTCTGGGATTTGCACTGAAAAAATGATATGACTTTCTTTGAAATGATTTCAAAAATAGCTAATAAATGTGTTAAATAATCACAAAGAAATGGTAAGTTACACACTGAATTAACCTTCAAATTTTGAAGTAGAATGACTAAAATTGAATTTTCTTGTAAAACATATATACATATATAAACATAATATTAGTTTTATTTACAACTTGGAAAATGCAGGGTTTTGGGGTACATTTTGAACCATGAGTACAATGGCCAAGTTTTTTCCTCAGTGGACTAATGGAAAATAAGGTCAAGGATGTGGATTAATAAATAGCATCAATTTTTTAAATTTCATTTTGACTCTCTAGTCATCTGTTTCGCAGAAGACCATGCAAGCACCCGTTTGAGAGTCCTGACCTGTGGACAGATTGTCCTCATCAGATCCAAGATCCTCCGTGTTGCTGGCCAGTGGCGCCATGGGCTCGTCCTCGTGCTCCTCTCCATCAGACTCATCCAGTGTGGGGGTTCCTGGCTCGTCTGTATTCCCCCCACATGCGAGGCCAGACTCTGCAAGCATGGGAAAAAGCCACCAATCTTAACAGCTGTCATCACTTTCTCATAAAAGCCTCACAACTCTCCTGGTGGTCAAACAGGACAAGGTGATCTCACTGCTGGTGAACAACCGTTTATAGCGGGGAGCATTTGGCACTATTGAAAAGACTGATGTTGCAGTTTCTCACCCATGCCAGCCTCTGCCAGGCCCTTCCTGACAAGATCGTCACGATTCTGCCTGGTGGGCACTTTCCTCTCCAGCCCTGCAGATGCCATCAGATAGAGTTAAATATAGACCTCACTGAACACAAATACAAACACTACAATCCTTCAGTCTCTAAATCAAGCAGTGTTGAAGGGATACTAATAATCATTTATGAAAATTAGGGCTGTCAAAATGAACTTGTTATTGCATGTGATACATTAAAAATGTTTAACAATGTTAATTTTTTAACACCATTAACACATTTAACCAATTTGACATTGGAACTCTACAATTTGACATTGGAAAATTAAAGGTCTAGCTTTATATATAAAAACATAACAACTAAAGATTGATGTCAAACATTTTTATAAAATATAAAAAACTTGTGAGTAAATAATAATAACAACAACAACAACAATTAAAACCCTGTAATCATAAATGACCAGAAAAGTTATGTCACTTCATTGGAAATGAAACGTGTAAACCCAGAGAAATATTTTGTAATTGTGGAATTTGTTAGTTTTAACAATTTATAATTGTATGTATTTTATTGTATGTATTTTTATTTGAGTTATTATTATTATTATTAATAAAACAATTAATATACCCACACGGAAATAACCTATATAAACATATATGTTTTAATATAGGTTTTGATATAGGTTTTTAATATATGTGACATATATAAAATTGGCCGTTTTCCTATATTATATGTATAATATAGGAAAACGGCCAATTTTATATATGTCACATATATTAAAAACCTATATCAAAACCTATATTAAAACATATATGTTTATATAGGTTATTTCCGTGTGGGTAAATTCCATAGCATGCCAATTACATGTGATACCAATTTCACATGTTCACACAAGTTTTTTGCATTTTTTTTTTTTTAGTTAGTTCTTAGTTATTGCCTTGATAATAGAAAATATGAGCTAGGCATCATGTATGACAGTTGCCAAAGTGAGATATTAGCTAAAATGACCAGATCCTGCCATGAGCTATATAGGAGACATATCTTGTATGTACATACAGGGCTTTTTTGTGGATATAAAGAAGCAATACAGGAGACCTATATGGCCTGTATATGCACATATATGCACCTCAATTTTGCCTATATGTGGCATGTATATGCATATATGCAGCATATATATTATCATATATGTGCATATATACTGCATATAGGTTTCATATATGCGCATATATCCTCATACAGGTTCTTTCCATGTGGGTAAATCAAAATATAAGCCATTAAAGAATATTTAAATACATTAAAAATAAAATTATTACAATTAATTATTTTAATAATGGCATGAAAGCTGAGATGCAGCTGAGTTTTAATCACCTGTAGAGCCTTGTCTTAGTTTTTCATTTTTCTTTTTCCTCCACTTCCAGGGCTTGAAGATGCGTCCAAGGCTGGCCAGTTTGCTGTTGCGGCGGATGGGAGGAGTTCGGACCCCTGACACCAGACAACCAGAATGAAGTGCTCTATGCTGATCCATCACATCTACAACATAAAACAGACAAGCAGAAACATTCTCAAAGAATGCTACTACTAAATCTCAGCACCAACTGTTTAATCCTAATATAAACATGCAGTTACATCCAGTCCGATTTTAAATTCTGAAAGTTCAGTGTTTATGAAACATAAATGTTGCAGTGCAGTGCACATATTTGCATTTGCTTTGCATGTATTCCAGACAAAACTTCAGTCAAAATTAGTCACCACAATAATGTCCACAATAAAGGCATCAGAGCTACCGTATTTTCCTTCGATGACAAATGTAAAAAGAAAGGTGACATATCGGTCAGAAGAGCTTTTTTAGTAAAGTCAACACAGGTCAACACCAGTTTATGTCACAACCACTCATCAAGTGGTGACTCAAGAGAGGTTATACAACATAAACAAGAAATTACGTAAATTAAATTCAAGTAAATTATGCAATTATTCATGTCAATTTATTCACTCACACAAGACAATGTATACAATACTGACAACCAAGTAAAAAAAAAAAAAGTAAAAAATAAATAAATAAATATATATATATATATATATATATACACACATGTATATATATGTGTATATATATACACATATATAGTTGAAGTCAAAAGTTTACATACACCTTGCAGAATCTGCAAAATGTTTATTATAACAAAATAAGAGGGCTCCTACAAAATGCATGTACTGGCCTGAATAAGATAGTTTACATAATAGTCCACAAGAGAAAATAGTAGTTGAACCTGTTCAAAAGTTTACATACGCTTGATTCTTCATACTGTGTTGTATTTAGTGTTTTCACTGATGCTCCAGAAGGAAAAATGATTCATTAAGAGCCAGGGGTGTAAACTTTTGAACATAACAAAGATGTGTACATTTTTCTTATTTTGGCTAAATATCTTTTTTTTTTTCTTTTTTTTTTTTTTAGGTACTGCCCTTCAGAAGCTACACAAGATACTATGTACTATGTAAAATTTCAGAAAATCTTTGAATTCAAAAAGTTTCCACCCCCCAGCTCTTAATGCATTGTGTTTCCTTCTGAAACATCAGTGAGTGTTTGAACCTTCTGTAATAGTTGCATATGAGTCCCTCAGTTGTCCTCAGTGTGAAAAGATGGAACTCAAAGTCATACAGCCATTGTTGGAAAGGGTTCAAATACACAAAAATGCTGAAAAACCAAAGAATTTTTGGGACCTACAGGATTTTTCTGAAGAACAGTGGCCAGTTTAACTGTTCAGCACAAACAAGGAACTCATGAACAACTATTACTAAACCAAAAAACAAACAAACAAACATACAGCTGTGGATCATTCAGGTAACAACACAGTATTAAGAATCAAGCGTCTGTAAACTTTTGAACGTGTTAATATTTATAAATTCAACTATACTATTTGCTCTTGTGGGCTATATGTAAACATATTTTATGTGAAATATCTTATTCAGGTCAGTAATAAATAAAAAATAACATGCGTTTTGTATGAGTTGTCTTATTTTGGTAAAATAATTAACAGTTTGCAGATTCTGCAAGGTGTATGTAAAATATATGTGTGTGTGCGAGTGTGTAACAAAAAACATACAAAATAAAACATAAAGACACTGTTTGTTAAAATTCTATCGAAATTTTATTCAGATCAAGCTCATCTGGATTGACTGAGGTGTATACATGAAGGCTTTTCAGTCTGACTGAGGCATTACTCTGATTATAGATTCATTATTTTGGGGCATGTAAACATAGCTACTGACTGCATCACAAAACTTAGCTGAGCCCAGTTTACACCTGTATTTAATATTGTCCACTTGACATCAGACCACCTGAGATAACTGTTAATATCAGCTGCAAAAGCGGCCTGTAAGAGCCAATGATATTCCATGGGGAGTGAATGGTGTCTGTAGTACAGCAACAAGGCCTGTGTTGAATCTTAGGATATACCGGTTGAGCATTTGCTGTGCCAACACTATTGGTTTACCAAGGTGGAACAGCATGGTGGGTCATCTCCCCTAAAGCAAAACACTAGTTTCAATTCCCAAAATATGTATTAAAAAACACACAAAAAAATGACCAGAAATGGATCTGTTACTCTAAAATCTAAAAAGTTATGTTATTTACTCAACCACATGTTGTTCGAAAAGTGATAAAAGTACACAAAAAGAAATTGTGAAGAATGTTTATGTTGCTCTTTACCCTTTAATTAAAAAATTACTAGAACAAGATAAAAAAAACCCCCACAAAAGTAGTGCATTATGTTCCAAGTCTTCTCAAAACATACAATAGCACTGTGTAAGGATAAAAAACTGAAAATGTTTTTCAAAGAACAACAACAAAAACATGCTGTGTGAAAACACATGGAACCAGGTTTGACACTAATTATTCCAACGCCACTGGTTCTTACCAGTCACATGATCAAGATATGGCAAGCTCAGTGAATAATGACATACAGGCACAGACTGCACAAATTACTATTATTATTATTTTATTATTATTATTTATTTATTTATTATTTATTTATTGTCCTTTTCAAACCGGACAGCTCTTGGTCAGTTTACGCTCAGCCATGTGCAGAAGAGCTTTTGTTGGCCCTACATGCCACTGTTTTACTCAAATGAAGAGCCACCAGTTTCTTTAAATTACTGCAGATGTCCAATTCACTGCTGAATCCTGTTCTACGACAAACTGCAGTGGACATAAAGCATTGCATTATGTACGACTCACATGGCCTGTGCAGACACCAACACACAAACAACTGATCGTTTTAAAAGGCAGCCCTAAATTACCCACAGAATTCAAGTCATTACTATTGTTTCTCGGTTCACTGACAGCTGACAAACTTCCAATCCACACCAACTTCCATATGTCAATCGTCAATCTAGCAGACAGGCTGCTACTGGATTATTCTGTCTTGAACCCCATCAAACACATGATTTGGCTGCGTCTACAAGGCCTTTTAAGTAAGAGCTACAGGGTCAAGCATAATGAGGCAGCGACAAGCCTCTGCAGCGCTGCTGGAGGCTCAAACCCTGCGACGGAGCAGGAATAGAAGCATCTCTCCTACACAGTCTGGCTGAGATGGAGACTTGACACCTCAAGAAGAGTGCAGATGAACCGTGGGCAGCGCTGAGAGCTTCTATCTCTGTCTGTTTCTTCCGTTTGTCACACCTAAAACCGTACAAAAATGAATAAACAACCACAACAACACCTGTTTATATCAGAAGAAATAGTGATGGATGTAAACTAATCTATAATACATTTATATTATAACTAATCCTCTACAAGTCACTGATATTTTGGGGTGTGTTCCACCGTAAGTACAGTGGAACTAGCAAGCTAGACAAAGAACTGAGGGTATTTCCCAAAAGCATCACCAACTATGGTCACAACAAGTTATTTTTACCCTTTAAGGAAGGTCACTTCACTCTGCAAGCATCTTTGAAACGGCTCTTAAACAGCTATTTTAGTCATGCAAGCGCAACTCCTATCTCTCTAAATGGAGAAATATAAAATTCTCCAAACCTGTTTAATATGCTTAAGTTAATAAGCTTAAGTAAATTTCATATTTGAAGTCACCAAAGGAATCTGACAACAACTCATGTGCACAAATAACATTAAAATGCTTATTGTTCAGGCTAGACCAGCCAATGCGCATGTGCAGACCTAAGCGCATGCCTCAGAACGCTGATTGTTTCTATAGCAACCGGAGCTTCTAAAGCCAGCTACACTGATGCAATGACTTTACCAATGGGCAAATGTCTCTTTTATTTAGAAGCATGTTGCACTTTCTCCCATTCATAAGTAAGTGCACTGTCTTTGTATATCTAAAGTCTTTGATTTTACTGACTTTGTTTCCATGTGGTTGGAACTACAACTCTCGACCTGTGATTAGAAGTAAAGTTTTATTGTGGTCTTTAATAGATCATGCTCTTAAACACAATAACAAGCTAACATGCAGTACAATCGATATTGGTCATTCCATATTTAGTGGTGAACTCTTTAGAATTTTTTATATTTTTACATAAACATGACCCAAAAGATCATCAGACTATCACACCCTAACCCTAACCCTAAGTCTTAAACGTTGCCGAAGAGAATCCAATCAAACAAGCCAATATTAACTTTGTTCTTCTTTAACCATTCTTTGGTAGAACGACTTGTGCGCTTGGAATCATTGTCTTGCTGCATGACCCACTTTCTCTTGAGATTAAGTTCTCATAAAAATATCCTCACATTTTCTTTTAGAATAACTATAACTCAAAATTCATCATTCTATCAATGATGGCAAGCCGCCCTGGCCCAGATGCAGAAAAACAGATCCAAACTATGATACCACCACCATCATGTTTCGCAGATGGGATAAGGTTGCTGGAATGCAGTCTTTTCCATTCTCCAAACATAACGGTTCTCATTTAACCCTTTTTTTTTTTTCTTTTTTTTTGTCTCATCCATCCATTTAACCTTTCTCCAGTAGTCCTTTGGCTTGTCCATATGATCTTTAGCAAACTGCAGAAGGACAGTGATATTCTTTTTGGAAAACAGTGCACACCATGGTTGTTCTCCTGATGGTGAATTCATGAACATTAACATTAGCCAGTGTGAAAAAGGCCTTTAGTTACTTAGAAGTTACCCTGGGGTCATTTGCAACCTTGCAGACTATTACACATCTTGCTTTGGAGTGATCTTTGTTTGTTACCCTGGGGAGGGTAACAATGGTCTTGAATTTCCTCCATTTGTACATAATCTGTCTGACTGTGGATTTGTGGAGACCAAACTCTTTAGAGATGGCTTTGTAGCCTTTTCCAGCCTGATGAGAAACAACACTTTTTCTGAGGTCCTCAGAGATCTCCTTTGTTTGTGTCATGGTTTACTTCCACAAACATGACTAGACCTTGATAGTTTCCTGCTCTTTAAATAAAACAGGGCACACACTGATACCTTATAGTCATCCCATTGATTGAAACACATATACTCTATTTTTGCCTTCAAATTAACTGCTAATCCTAGAGATTCACATACTTTTGCCACTCACAGATATGTAATACTAGATAACCAGAAAAAAATAAATGACAAAGTATATATTTTTGTCTCAATTGTTTGACTTAGTTCTCTTTGTCAACTTTCAGGATTTGCATGAGAATCTGATGATCTTTTGGGTCATATTTATTGCAGAAATATAGACAATTCTAAAGGGTTCACAAACTTTCAAGCAACACTTTATATATACAAATTTCACTCTATGTGTTTTAGTTAGTCACAAGAATAAAAGTGATGTTTTAAAGAGTGTGTGTGTCCGTAAGGGTGACCTATACACTGCAAAAAAATGATTTTCTTTCTTAGTATTTTTGACTTGTTTTCTAGCACAAATACTTAAACGTCCCTGAATCAAGATATATTTATTTAAAATGCAAAATGGCCTAAGATATTAAGACTTTTTTTTTTTCCAATTATCAAAATGTTGTTCATTTTTGTTTAAAACAAGAACAAATATCTGCTAGTGGGGTAAGAAAAAAAAATCATCTTAATTCAAAGGGACAAAACAACTATTTTTCTTGTCCCACTGGCAGATATTTTTCTTGTTTTGAACCCCTACTCTATGGTGATTAAATACAACCAAAACAGGACACAATTTATATAGTTTTAAGGATGATATCAAAGAATCATTGACAAAATTGCATTTATTGCATTTATTATGCTAAAGGTGAATTTGTTCTAGCAACTGAGAACACATCAAATCAGTATCCAATTTTTTAAATGTATTTATTTTTTTCTGGTGCAGCTAAATATTATCACAGTATGTGGTAAAGCATGGCAGCATGTGGGTGATGGGATGGAGTGTCACTGTGATATTAGTGGTGGAAAAGACCACACTCCCCTTCCAGTTAAAAAAAAAAAAAAGAAAAAAATCTGACTACAGCTTCCACTGCCACTAAACCTGATAAAATTGCCATAATTCATGCTGAATGCCACACCTTGTGTATAAACTCAACACAGTTCTTTATATAATCCTCAACAAACTAATGTAATGCAATTATATAACAGCTTAGCAGTATTGCTATCACATGTTAAGCTTCTATAGACAGCAGAGGATGCAATGTAGCTTAGATTACTCCAAGATGCCGCTGTAGTTGTGTCAGACAGAGCCCAGACGATGTAAAGCAGGTCAGCTGTTCATGTCTTACTAAACCAGCAGTGCAGAATCCAGGTCAAGCCTTTTAGTTACTGCAGCTAAAGCACAACCCAGGGTCAGAGCGCCGTTGCCATGACTACTCCTCCGGATGCTGCAGCGCAGCCCCTCTGAGGCGCAGCATCACTAACGGGGGTTGCTGGGTGGATGGGGAGGCTGTTGCCACGCAGAGCGACGAGAAACCCATGAGAGCCAATCGGAGTCAAGCAACACGGAGCATACACCAGGCATCCCTCTATTTATAATTTCTTGATGTTGTTTTGAAAAATCGATCATGGGTTGCTCAGAAGCGACTGGAGAGATGTAGGGCATTTCATTCATAAACATATATCAAAATTTAAAGATGTATGCATGGAAAAATCGATGAGTAAACCCCACGCGATGAAACACCTCACAGCATTCCCTGAATTATAAAGGTGATTGGTGTTTTCCATACTCTCTCTATAGGCTGCTTGAGTGTTTCATAACATCTGCACGGATCTCTGCTGTTATTAGACCGTGAGGAAATAAATCAATAGGAAGTTCTTCAACATGAGCCAACACAAAAAGACTCTGCCAGGTCTTTCCACTGACCATGAAAGAAGGGAGTGAAATAATGGTTGTGGGGTTTTTCACCCTCCTAATTAAGGCTTCAATCTCCTACACATCTCACCAACCCCACACCAATGGTATGTACTCTTTTTGCAGATAGACCATGAATAAAACAGACAACAAGCAATACATTTCAACAACATTTAAAAACGTTTTTTTAATTCAAATTTGCGACAAAATTAGTGTAGAATAGCCATTTTTTTTACCTGACGGTACACTGTCATTACTTAGCCTATTACTTGATTATTACTATGTGACTCCCTGAAAGTCAAAAAAGTAATTTTAGAAACACCCAAAATGGAGCATACCACATTAAAGGTAAATACACTAGAAAATGTCATTCATGAATGTGCATTTACTGCATGGAAGAAGCAAGAACATAATGTATATGCACGTGCGTAGTTTAGTTGATTGATAGCCAGAGCTGGGCAGTAACTGATTACATGTAATCTGTGTGGATCTTTCTCACATTTCCGGGTTTCTCATAGCGGAAGTCGTCATAGTTGGGTAAAATTCGAGAGCAGTGAATGGGAGAGTACCACAAATATATTTTTTGCATTCCCATTTGCTCAAATAGCAATAGAAAAACTACACGATAGTGTTTTCATGACTTTCAATCAAAGGAAAAAAATTGAGCTAGACTGATATCTGCAGTCAGAAGACAGAACAATGTCAAACTTGATGAAAAGGTTATATAATGCAATGTATAGTGTTATAAATGTACATACATATTTTTTAAAATCAAAATATAAAAATGGATTTATGATGATGATGACCGTTGAAACGCGTCATCACAAGCTTGTGAAAAGGGTCCATTATGTAATCATATTCCACAAATTAAGTCATTAAATTAAATTACATTTTAAAATACTTGTAATCAGTTACTTTTTTATTGATTACATGTTTATACATATTATTCACACAATAGCAATAAATGACTAATAATTTACTGATTCTCCGTAATTCCTCATTTTTCATTAAACTCACAAACCTTAGTGTAATGTAATGTTCAATGCACTTCATGTTGTTAATAACAACAAACATATATTCATGGAATATATTTCATTACTCTTTGTATTTTTATACCAATATGAAACAAGTCATACTTAAATAAATGTGCTAAACAAATTAGGTCAAAAGCAATCTAAAGGTAATCCAAAAGTAGCCAAATTATACCGTGAATGCATACATACATCACAGAGATGTCTATCTGACGTCTGCATTTACATCTGGAAGACGTATTTTTTGCTCATCTGCAATACGTCTATAGGACATTTCCAGACGTCTATTAGATATCTTTAAGATGTTTATGATTTATTTAGAATGCATGTAAAACTCACATCTTACAGACGTCGGTCAGATGTTTGTACACAGCAGATGCTTTCCAGATCAAGTTTAAAGAATTAAAAATTAAAAGGAAAAAAAAAAAAAAAAAAAAAAAAAACTCCCTTTGGTTGGCTACCACATGCATTAATGCATTAAAATTACATAACATAATGATGCTCTAAACAGTTTAAAGTAAATCCCGTGTTAATTTATTGTTATTTAGGCTACATTAAGCTAACAAGGTACGGGTATTTTGGAAGTAGCCTCTTGATGAATGTCTGAATGGTTAAAAATAAATACTGCAAGTTGCTTTTCAAACGCGTCTATTTTAGCATCAATTACGCTTTTGGTGCAAATAATGTGTAAATTCGGAACATTTGAGAGTAAACATATTTAAAATGCTACTTCACACTACATTCAAGCTTAGTCAGTAACTCTCTAAAAAAACAACATGCTTTTCCTCACGCATAACAAACAAATCAAGACGAAATCGATAGATGTTCCATAATAAACGCACTTACGCGTAATTTCAGTAACGTCCCGCAGACGCTCAAGAGTTCAGCACGGGCTGCCGTTTCACTGAACACCTCACGGTGGAGTATTTAGGCGTGGTGTGTCTGTGTCACGATCAAAATGTGTGAGAACAACGACAGCTGGACTTTGAATCTCCCCTTCTTCCATGAACACAACAAAAAATTCCTTATCATTGATGGGAAGCGTGATTCCCGCAGCGCTCCGTCAGCAGAATCACTCACGTGCGCGCAGCATCATCCCGCGCCCTAAAGTAACCCGCAGGCAGCACCACGAAAGCGAAAGACCCTTTCATTTTCAATGTCATCCGTGAAAGCAATATTTTCCAAGCCTTTATTCTGCTAGCAATATAGAATCACGATTAGAAAAAGACCTATCCACAATAAAAGAGTGCGAAAAAACATACTCTCCAAATACACACTCACATATCTTTGCAAGAATGTGACCTACATGCTGAAAATCTTTCTCACAAAGATAGGATGTTGATGTGAATGTGCAAACAGATGCTGATAGTTCAAACTTGCATGAGAGGATAAATATTCACAATATTACGGCTGTACTCAGTCTATCTTACAGTATTTGTCAAGGCATCTTTACTTTTTAAAGCCATTTTTGGCACATTCCTTTATGTTTTGGCTACCAAAAACAAACAAACAAATAAACAAATAAATAAATAAACCACAATATATGGGGTAAATTGTCACAAAAGAAGAAGAAACTTTTGGAAATTTTCCTGAATTTTTTATTTTATTTTATTTTATTTTATTTTATTTTATTTTATTTTATTTTATTTTATTTTATTTATTTATTTTATTTTATTTTTTATTTTTTTGAAGAAGAAGAAGAAGAAGAATGTGCTAACATTTCAATATAATAAAATACAATTAAATATGTGGTTAAATTCTTGCATTAAAGTATTATAAAAAGCAGTCCATAAGATCTGTGCACTATATAGTCTTCTGAAGCCACTTTGTGTATTTTTGCAAAAATTACAATTATTTAAGTAAGGGATAATCAGAGCTGGGTAGTAACTGACTACACGTAATCAAATTCCAAACATTAAGTATTTGTAACTAGATTATATTACATTTTAAAACACTCGTAATCAGACTATGTTTTTATGGATTACATGATTACATATTATTTACATAATATAAATAAATAATTCTTAATTTATTAATTCTCCCTATAATTCATCTTTTACATTTTCATTTCTAAAAAAAGTCTACTGATTATATACATTATACATTATATACAGAAATTTTTAAAGTTTTGTGAACATTCACATAAAGATCAGACAAAAAACACACATACTTGACTCTTTAAGACTTGTACTCTATTTGTTTTTTAACTATTTAATGTAAACCTTCAATTAAACTCATAAACCCCCTGCAGTTCTTTCATGAACACCAGTTTGGGAAACCTTGACATAATGTAAGGTTTAATGCACTTCGTGTTCGTAAATGTGTTTCCTCCTTTTTGTATTTTTAAAAGTAATTTAAAAGTAAAAGTAATTTAAAAGTAATTATATAACTGATTATATTACCTAAATGTGTGAGGTAATGAATTATATTACTAACTACATTTTTTGTCATGTAATTTGGAATCAGTAACGGATTACAATTTGTAAGTAATCTACCCAGCTCTGAGGATAATGTACATCCAACCGGTTGTTATCGCAGAATAAAGCCCGACAGGCTTATCAGCAGCCTGACGTGAAGTGGAACTCAGTCTATGGTACAGTATTTGTCAAGGCATCTTTATCTTTTAAAGCCATTTTTTAGCCATTTGGTAGCCATTCCTTAAAGTTTTGGCTACCAAAAAAAAAAAATATATATATATATATATACAATTTATGGGGTAAGTTGTCACAAAAGCAATCTGCCATTAAAGGAACAGTTCACCTAAAAAGAGAAACATTGATCTGAGTTTAAATATTTGTACGCAAAGCTTCCGTGAAGAAAGCAAGTTCAAACTAGATGGACATTTACGCGATACAATGCAATCATAGTACTTATTACACGAGTCTGCGATACTCAGATGACATAATTAAATAATTGTACACATAATATTGAATTGATATTTTAATATTTTAAAAAGCTGTTCCCAGCAAGGCAATAGCGCCGACTGCAGTTACCCAACTGCAGAGCTTGTGTTTTTAGTTTTTACCAGTTGTTATCAAGGAATAACATACCTTGGAATGTGCATGTGCATGTGAATGACCAATCAGAATTGAGTATTCCACAGAGCCATGTAATAAAAATATTTAAATATACAAAAAGACAAGACAAAAATGTTGGTTTAGATGGGACACTAACGTCACATCTTATAATCCATAATGCAGTCAAAAGCATGTGAGTTCACTGTACTAAGTAACACTCAGCAGCTCTTTCTCTGGGTATTTTGAAAGCATTTTAGATCGTTTCTCTTTCATTACACATCTGGAGTCACATAGGATTAATTCTAAAAGCATGAATTGCTTTATTTCACACTCAGATGTCAGCTGCAGCTCCTCAATGCCAAGATTGCTTGTTTACATCACACTAACGCTATTGAGAACGTGCTGATGGACACATGTCATATGACTCCCTGAATTACTGCTGAGAAAGGAATCATTCTAAACAGAGATTATGGCATTTTTTAAGATTAGAAACTTAGAAATCTGGCTTGTCTGCCTGAACATTCAGCTAATCATCTGTAAATGATTCATCATCAGTTTTCATTTTGGGTATCCAACTGTCCCTTTAAATGACCATCATAACGTCACCAACACAGTTACATTATTATAGCAAATAACAGTATGTTCAACATTCAAGAGAGCAGATGAGAGGCTGATGGCGTACAGGAAAATGTCAAGAGGTTTGTTTACTTCAATCTCTTCATGAGCTTCATTTAACAAATTGGCAACACGAACTAGGTCATGATGTAAAATTGATTAGTTGTGGTCCAATTTTTTAAATGTTTCATCACATTGATTTGTGTCCATAATTGCCACATAATGGGAGTCCCATGGAACATGACTCCTCTAAACTGATCGTTTTATTCAAATGTTTGTTGTGACAGAACCTCAGAATCAAATTTTCTTCTTGATTTCACATTGTTTAGAACTAATAAGAAAACAAACACTGATAAAGATAAAGTGAAGTTAACTAGCATCTGAATGTCCCTCAGAGACTACTGCGGTAAGTAACGCCACATTAAAGAGAGAAAGTATCTCTGAGGACTTGTAATGGAGATCAGTCGATATTTAGAAATATCGTATTACAAACACAATCGATTGTGGTCGGTGAAGCATAAATGCTGTTTAAAGTCTTCAGTAGTTTCTGGGCTCATGGGAATGGTGTCAACAACATCAGAGTAGATACTTGGCAAAAATCAAAGCATCAGACATATACAAAAGAACGTATCCACTGTCACAGAACTGCAAAGTGCTTTATGATTGATTTTTCACTGTGCTAAAACTGCACTTTGACCGAATAGAATACAAAATATTTATGGCCCAAAACTGACAGCAGACACAACAGCAGTAGTGTTTACATTTAGCATTAAATATGCATAGGAATTGAGTTCATTGCTGCAAGCCTCTAATCGCTTTCCTTTTCCTGTCTTTCAGGCCCTGGGAATTCAAGTCTTAGACACTGAAGGAATGAATATGGAAGAATTGCCTCAACTCACACAGGACTGTCTGTGACTGTGTTTCTTTTGGAATCAACAATTCATTCCATTTGAAACATGGATTGACCTTTGAGCCACTTCCACGGGAGTGTTTTTTTACAGAAACCTATATTGACAGTATATTGACTCAATGCACAAAGAAACAGAACGCATATGAATGTGCCCATGGAAGACATTTCCAGCACAAAATATTGCTATTAAAGGAATGCAGCACAACAGAAAGGGTCTTGTTTTTATATGTAGGTACATCTGAAAGTGTTGAGTCATCCAGCATCATTTACCAGGCTTAGCTCTACAGCCTCATATGAGCTTGTTTGTCTTTATGTTATTGAGTGGGAGGCTTATTGAAATTTTTAATGATAGAGACAGAAAATAAATGAATTTTTAGGGTATACAGTAGCACTGTAGCATTACAACAGTTATCGACAAACAATTAATTGGTGTACTGATATATTTGCTTATTACATATGATATACTACTGTTTTTTTTTCAGCTAGGATGCATTAAATTGATTAAAAGTGACAGTAAAGATATTGATAATGTTGTAAAAGATTTTATTTTCAAATAAATGCTGTTCTTTTGCACATTTTGCACAAAAATATGAAGCAGCACAACTTTTTTCAACACTGATAATAATCAAAAATGTTTCTTGAGCATATGACACAGAAGACTAGAGTAATGATACTGAAAATTCAGCCCTAATCACAGTAATAAATACATTTGTACTAGGGCTGTCAGTTGATTAAACTTTTTAATTGAATTAATTACATGATGTTTTGATTTATTTAAAAGTATCTAATTTATCGCAAATTAATCGCACATCAAATTTGGCTGTGAAATTACTCCCCGAAGATAATTTAATTTAATTGTGATAATTTAATTGTTGTGTAAAGCATCAAACAGACATTACAAAAAGTAGCTTCAGCAAAAAATAATGTTTAATAAAAATTATTTTATTTGATTCAAAATAGAATTTACTACACCTAAACATTTAGACTGCAACGGCCTAACATAATATGGAATAGAAGATAATTTGATAAACATCTCAGTATTTATGGTTGTCTCAGTAAGTCATGGTTGTACAGTCTTCAAAATACCTTCTTTCATGTTCCACAACAGAAAGGTTTGAAACGACACGAGGGTGCGTAAACGATGACAGATTATTATTATTATTATTATTTTTGATGAACTATCCCTTTAATGTTTTTATTTTTATTCTTCTTCTTATTTTTATTATTTTTTGTTTTGTTTTGTTTTTTGTTTTAATGAAATGATATTCTAAATAAGAAACTAAATCTAAAAATGTCTTCGATTCATTCAAACAGCTGATTCATTCAGGAATGAAGCCACTGCTATGGCTTCAAAGGTAATATATTCTCTGCAAAATTGAGCAAAAATACATAATACTGTGCTTAAAATATAGCACAATATCAACTTATTTACTGAACTGTTGTATAAAATCACATTTACGATCGTGATAGATCGGGACAAAATCAGCACTCCTGTCATATTGTTCTTGCTGCCCGTGTGATATCCTATGATATGTGATATGTTATATGAGACAAAACACATAGGGGGCTTTTTTTTTTTTTTTTTGCACCAATATCTTGAATTTTAGGGCATACCTGCATTTGTGGAGTTGTTGTCCTGCACCATATTTGTCAACAATCAACTATATGAAATATAAGATGATGTACATGTCTGGGAGAGGGTTAAAATATTTGGTAACACTTTATTTTAATAGTCCACTTAAGACATTCTACTAACAGTAAGTAAAGTTGCAACTGCATGTCAACTAATCATTAGAGTATTAATATCTACTTAATATCTTCTAACACTCTTCTAAACTTTGCAAGTATATGCCAACCTATTCTGCTAACCCTAAACCTAACCTAACAGTCTGCTCTGAGAGTTAGTAGACGTGTAGTTGCAAATTAATGAGAATTAGTTGACATGTAGTTGCAAAGTGACTTATAGTTAGTAGAATGTCTAAAGTGGACTATCAAAATAAAGTGTAACCAAATATTTTAATCGGGTTACTTTTCCATAACTAATTAATTTAGTTAACGTGTTACACTGAAAGCCCTAATTTGTACATTATATTACAATAGTTATTTTACATTGTAGTAACATTTTTAACAATATTAGCTTTTTTGACTGTATTTTTGATCCAGTAAAAACAGCCTTGGTGATCAGAGGAGACTTTTGACTTTAAAACACTACAAATGTTATCAACCCCAATGTTTGAATGGTAATGTAGAATATATAATCTTAATGTTTAATCAAGTAGTGATATTTCTGAATGATATTCTATTTATTTTATTATTGATTTATTATATGATTACAGTAATACATTTAAAAAAAGTCTTCAAAGATTGTTTAAAGCATAAAATCTTAAACCATGCTAATAAAAAGACATATTCAGCCGCCACCAGTAACCAGAGGCTCTGTAGTCTCATATATGATAATGAGATAGATCATGAGGGATTCCTCTGAGAAGGATAAAACAGCCACAGGTTGGGAAAGTAGCCAGCTGTATGAAAGTGAGCTTTGCAGCAGCCGCGTCTGAGTCTGAGGTGAGCCTGAGAATGACTAATGACTAATGCATCAGCCACTCCATTCACTTCCACAGGGCCAAACATTCTCCATTTCTCCTGTGCTGTACAAATGTCTCTGAGAGAAAGAGAACAGCAGTTACAAAACTGCACTTATAAAATCTTTATATGCCACTGCAGTGCTGTGCTTCAGCAAACTACTAATACACAGATGCATTTAGGGTGGGGTATTATAATTGAAACACCTGATTGTGACTATATATAAAATATGCATTGAACTAATTAGTTATGTGTTTTCTGTAAATACGTAAAACTCAGTTCCGCACAGCTTGCTTGAAGTGCATACAACACATTTTGACTGCAGAAGGATTTAGGAAGTACCACGCTGTAGTTACTTGACACTACAGTAAAAGTAATTAAATCTAAGCAGTCTGTGAGGCAAACAACTGCTGTTGAGACCATAATGCAAGAACCTATTCAGCAGCTAAATGAACAATCACACTCCCTGAGGATGTGCGGATGTCTTATAGGGTTGCCAGACTCAGCAAAGTAAAATAAGGAACACTCTCAGTTTTTCTTGTTAGGGAACTATGGGAAACTCTCCATTTCTTTACAGCACATCTCAGATGCAGGTAACAACTGACCATACTGTAACAAAAACAAACAAACAGAAAAAAACAGAGTGTAGAAATAAAAGTGTAGATGAATGAAGAATTATGTAAGTGCCATTTGCATGTACGATCCAGTCAATGTTTGTTGAAACTATGGTTTTGGGAGACACTGAAATGTTGAAGTATGTTGCTAACAATGGAATCTGTAGCCATATTGGCTAACAATGCTCTTGGGAAACACCTCTGAACATTTGATTGTTATTGCATTGATGTATATAGAAGCATAAAGAACAGAACATAAAAGCAGTAGCTTAAGAGCATAACATGCTGATAATAATTACTGAACAAATAGATCACTGTTGTCAGTCTAGTCAAAAATTGTTAACCCAAAACAGGTTAAAATGTTGCCTTTCAAAACTCTTATTTACAGCAAAGTGCTGTACCAGGCAATTCACAACATTAACCGTGCCAGATTAGACGGTTGGAAGCCAAAGTCTACTAGCCTTGCCAATGCACAATTTCTGTTTCAAATATTTTCGTATTTTATTTTATTATTTTTCTATGTTAGTTTAATTGCATCAGCTAACTGTATAAGGTGCACTTGGAGTGCACTTCAAATCTTTAAAGTATATTTAAGTACTGTACTTGCAGATAATATAACATTAACGAAATAAAAGGACATTTGTCTACTTAATGTGACACTTTCATGACTGTTTCCTAACACAGTTAAGTACACTTTTAAAAAGTCTGCTTTGTAATAATGTCAAAGGTTAACTTTTAAATACATTTTAAATCATGTTTTAATAATCTTTTGTGTTTTAATGAATTATACTTATTTTGATTTTGTTGACTAACATACAAAAGCACATAAAGCACTTAATTGTAATTTTAACTAGTCTAGTGTTATTTAATATTACATTTCAAGTTAATATTTTACATGTATTAAACTGCAGTGTCATCTTGCGCTCATCAAATGATAATTACAAATATATTGAAATACATTTCACACAAATTAAATATCACATTAAAGTAAATTAAATTAAAGTATAATTTAGTTTGTCATAAATGCTTGTCAGTACATTCAGCAGCAATATAATCATGAATTTACATAAAGATGCAAGTTCTACTTGAGTAGGTCAGTAATGCTCTTATTAATTGCATTTAATATAGATATCAACCATGTCAACATTTTTATTTAAATGTAAATAACATTACACTCAGTTCACAAATAAGTATATATTTTTAAAGCAAATTATTTCCATAATAAATAGAAGAGTAATCAATTTTGAAAATGTTTATTCTGCAAAACATCTATATAATCAGTATTTTCACAGTGGATTTTGGAAGGATGAAAATCCATAATGAATGTGGGTAATCCTGATAGTTAAAAAATCACTTGTATATATTGTTGTCTAAATTAGAGGGCAATTACAGGGGACTGACGATGAGCCCTGACTCATGACCTCTCTGAGTGTGTTGTTTTTCTCTCAATCCCTCGTTCTCACACTTCCTTTGATGTGTGGGTGAGAGGCAGCTACATCCGTCCTGCTGGGCATCAGCATGCTGCCCTAATTACCGCCCAAAAAGAGGGAAAAGCTCTTCATTCCACATGCAGAACATCTTACATTTTTATGCTGCATGGCTTAACATATTCATTACTTATTATTATCATTAATTATTTTTTTCCTCTGATTGCCATGTTGAGATCTAGGCAACATATTATTAAAGAGGCATCTTATACAACAAGAACTCGTACAGTTCGAGGAGGATCAAGTAGGCGTGTTTTTTTTTTTTTTTGTGCGTATTTTAGTGTTATTCAGTTCTGCAAGCATTTAGGTCAATGCCTGAATCATTCATAAAGACACTTGCAGCAGTCAGGAGTGCATGGATGATGGCTCTTGACTGCACTCCCTCGGGGCAGTTTCAAATTAGCATGGCATGGCGATAAAAAAACCAAACCATGGGATTGAACAACATATGGGGCTCCCTATGAAGGTCAGTAAACCCAACCCCCAAACACACATGACCTTATGGGATATTCTGTGGTTTGCAACTGGTTTGAATTCAGGACACAATACAGTAACAAAATTGTAAACAAAGATACCCTTAAAATGAAACTCTGTAGTGTATGAATTAATTCATTAATAGTAGAACAGTAGTGATACCCATTTATTTATTATTGTCAGATCTTCAGTGAATCAGATTCATAAAACTATAGCCTGTATTATTTGTTCATCAAATCGACTCATCTGGTCCTCAAATTCAACTCATTGCAGTGGATATCAGCTCATTGGAGATGAAAAATATCAGTGACTAACAACTTAAATTTTAAGTCTGCTCATCACAACAATCCATCAGAAGACTTGGAAGAATTGGAATATAGTGGATATACAGTATCTCACAAAAGTAGCTAAACCCCTCACATTTCAGCAATCATTTTAGTATATCTTCTCAAGGGACAATACTATAGAAACTTGGATATATTTTAGAGTAGTCAATGTGCAGCTTGTATAGCAGTGTATATTTACTGTCCCCTGAAAATAATTCAACATGCACCCATTATTGTCAAAATAGCTGGCAACAAAAGTGAGTACACCCTAAGTGACAACAGCACTATGTCATTTAACCATGCAAAGCCACATGTCCTATTCATCATGTTCATGTTTTTGGAGTTGTGTATCTTGTACTAGAGCAGTTAAAATTTGGTGCTTTGAGTACAATTCTCTCATACTGACCACTGGATGTTCAATAAGGCACCTCATGGCAAAGAACTCTCTGAAGATTTGAGAATTAGGGTTGTTGCTCTCCACAAAGATGGCCTAGGCTATAAGAGGTTGAGTAACGACCTGAAAATGAGTTACAGTACTGTGGCCAGGGTCATACAGAGGTTTTCCAAGACGGGTTCCATTCAGAATAGGCCTCACAAAGGTCGATCAACAAAGTGAGTGCTCGTTCTGTGCGTCAGGTGCAGAACCTGGCTTCAAAAAACAGATGCATGAGTGCTGCCAGCATTGCTTTAGAGGTTGCAGAAGTAGAAGGTCCACTTGTCAGTGCTCAGACCATACGCTGCACACTGCAACAAGTTGGTTTGCACTGGCATCATCCAAGAAGGAAGCCTCTTCTGAAGCTGGCTTACAAGAAAGCCTGCAAAGCCTGTTTGCTGAAGACAACCTGTCCAAGAGCATGAATTACTGGAACCTTGTCCTATGGTCTGATGAGACTAAGATAAACTTGTTTGGCTCAGATGGTGTCCAGTATGTGTGGTGATGCCCTGGTGAGGGGTACCAAGAAAATTATGTCTCTCCTCTTCTGTGTAACTCTGCATGAGTGCTGCTGGTACTGGGGAGCTGCGGTTCACTGAGTGAAACATGGATTCCATTATGTACTGTACATTTCTGAAGCAGATCATGATGACTTCCCTTCAAAAACTGGGCCGAACTGCAGTTTCACAACATGATAATGACCCCAAACACACCACCAAGATGACAACTGGCTTGCTGAGGAAGGTGCAGGTGAAGGTGATCTGAACATCCAGTAGCTCTATGATGTCATTATAGAGGATTTGAAGAGGATCCCAGCAACAACCTGTACAGCTCTGGTGAATTCCATGCCCAGAATGATTAAGGCAGAGCTAGATAACACAAAATACTGACAATTTGGACACAGTTTTGACAAGTTCACTTAGAGTGTACTCACTTTTGTTGCCACCTGTTTTGACAATAATGGTTGTATGTTAAGTTATTTTTAGGGGACAGTAAATATACACTACTATACAAGCTGCACATTGACTACTCCAAAATATATCCAGGTTTCATTTCTATAGTATTGTCGCTTGAGATGTTATACTAAAATGATTGCTGAAATGTGAGGGGTGTACTCACTTTTGTGAGATACTGTATAGTTCACAAGTCATATAGACTACTTTTATTTATTTATTTATTTATTTGTGGGTGCTTTTGGATTCCTTTTTGGCGCTTGAACACTTCAGTCCCTAAGTCTTTCAGTCTTTTTTGATCCACCCAATAGTAAAATAAGTAAAATACAAAATGAAGGTGAGTAAATAATGACTGAATTTCACATCTTGGCTAAAATAATCCTATTTTCTTTTGCTTTGCATGGTTTTGTTTATGGCTTTCGAGGACAAGGCATGTCACGTGATCAGTTCATGTTAGCATCTGTCTAATTTGGCTCACTTCTATCCAGTGACAGATGAATATGTGACGAAATAATGCATGTTTGAATGGATACACAGACCTGAACATCAACAACAGAAGATATTAAATGCACTTCTGCTCCCTTTTATGATAGGCCTGTTTATTTTTATTATATAGTTGCGTTTTATCATTTGCATTTACCAGTTTTTCCCCCCTCTGGTCTGCAACCTTAAAGGAAAAATTTGAAATTGACCTGTGCATATTTCTCTCCTGATTCAGCTGAGACAGATTTTTTTTTACTGTTAAATCATGGATTGTGGGCTTGTACAGTATTTTAACCAAAAGAAACAGTTTGAAGTTAAAAACATCCTAATGATTCAGCTTTTGGCTTTTCAAGATGTTAATTGATGAATGTTTTAATCAACTACCTGGACTTGCATTCTGACGGCACCCATTCCCTGAAGAGGATCTATTGGTGAGTAATTGGTGTTATGCTAAATTTCTCTAAATCTGTTTCCATGACGAAACAAACTAATATACATCTTGGATTGTCTGAGGGTGTAAATTTTCATTTTTGGGTAAATTATTCTTTTAATAGAACAGATTGGCAGACCATTTTTTCCATTAAATCTCATTGTTCTGGTTTTGTTTTTTTATGTTCATTGGTGTGCATCCAAATAAAAGACTAGTTGTCATACATACATTTTTTTTCCGCCGTCTCGTTTCTTGAGAGCTGTTGGCATTTGAGTTAATCTGCTCTCTGGAGGCATGTGCAAATGACAATTTAATGAAGTGTGGAGCGTCTTGAGTGATGGCTACAGTTCATAATCTCTCTGCTCTCTCAGTCCTTCTTTTGCAAGCTGGTCAGTGCAAAAAGAAACACTCCCATTTCAACCTCCAGCTAGCTTCAAGCAGAGGTCCCGCCTTCCACCGTCACTCATCCAAACCATCCAATGGGAGTGAGGCGTCTCAGAGCCCTGGGACTCGACTGGCTGACAGTGACATCATAATTCTACCCATCGTGGTGCTCATCTTGGGAAGTCAGGGAAATCTCTGCATGGTACTAAGTGGGAGGGGAACAGAAGTCAGTAATAGGAGTTTGACTACAAGGGTGTGTATTCAGTTTTACAAACACTGCTGTCAGCATGACAAATTGCAACTATTTTAGAGCGAACTCAGTGGAGAATAGAGCCCTGTATGAGCATGATGCAGCAAAACACTGCACCCTAAAGCTCAGACTCTCAACAGGCATTTACTTCACCCTATGAAGACCAAAAGAATAATTAAAAAGGAAAGCAAAGACATTTGCTTCCAATCAGTGATTTGGTGGGCTGAAAGCTTCTTAGTATTCTAGCATTTTAAGATTGCCATTGATTAACCGCAATGTGTGAATATTTTTGATTTTCTTACATATCAGGAGTGCAGCATACAGATAAACTCAAATCTAAAGGGCCAGAACGAATTTTAAAATTTTAAAATTATGGTTTATATCAACTTGTTGTAAATGGGACTATTTATTTAACTATAACAAATATAATAAAACTATAAATAATATAATCAATTAACTATTTCATAAAAAGTATTAGGAATGTGTGAATGTCTGTTTGTTGAGTTTAGTTTTGGTAAACACATAATTTTAATGAAAAAATGTAGGGTTTCAGTAAGAACATTTGTAAATGCTCTTTATTCATGATTTAAAAAATATGGTATGATTTTATTTTTAAAATAATTAAGTAATTTAAACAATTAAATAATCATTTAATACCATGATCTTGATGCACTAATATAGTACAATTAATACATTATCGATTGAGTTTATTCATTTATTTATTGTGAAATTTGAATGAATTTTCTCTGCAATTCTACAAAAAAGTGCAGCGAAAAGTGTTTACTTTGAAACAGTTTTCACTCAGAAATGTCTAATACATTTCACAAATAATTACAAAGAAACAGCAAGTAACACATTTATTTAAATGTGAAATTAAAAAGACTGAAATTGTTTTTCCTTATAAAACACACTCATTAATCATTTTATTTTATTTACAACTTTGAAAAAACATTTTTAGAATACAATTTTAAAATTAATACAGAATGACCCAGCCATAATGCTGATTTTAACACTGGTCCTGTATGGCTCTTTCCTTCAAAGCTCTGTACATACAGTGAAACTGAAGGTCACATAAGACTGATGGGTCATCAGTGACCTTGGGCAGAACTTGCCCAAAGCACGGCACACCGTAACCCCCTGCTGTCAGCCAGGTGGCATTGTACACTCGACATTGTACACTAGTCACAGACTGACTGCAGTGACACTTGGATGAGAACCAAACGCACTTGAAATCCCCTCACAAGCCACCAATTTTGTCTCAAGCCTGTGCATAGTATATTGTTTTGGGATGTACTAAGGACTTCTATGGGTTTCCACAGCGTAAACAAACCAGATTAATTGTTGTCTCAGCAGTACTAAGACTTCCACAGAGGCTGTGTAGAAATGCTTTACCCCTGCAGATCCATTTGGCAGGGCCTCTCGTCTCTTAACCTCCCTCTTTAGCACCATTTTCTCAGTCCTCAGGGGAACAGGCAGGCAGGTGCCTTTTTTTAGACCTCCTCCTTTTTTCCCGACACTTCCCAGCATGCCTCAGATAATGTCACAGGACTCTCATTTATTAATGTCCTGTCTCCTATACACAACTTTAAGAACAGAGGTCAGAACATATTATAATGCATACAGGACAATGGATACAGAGTCCTTGCAGTAAAGTCATTATCACAAATTACACCCAAACGGGTTGATCAGAATCCCTTTGAGATATGAGAACGACCTGTATCATCCTGAAGGGGTTTATTTTTACAGTTAATTACCCGATAAATAAATGCATTAGTTGTTTATTTGAGTCTGGTATTGGGAATCAATAAAAAGGGATAATTCACATTAAAAAAAATAAAATTCTGTCATTAATTACTCACCCTCATGTCGTTCCAAATACCATCATTCATCTTCGTAACACAAATTAAGATATTTTTGATTAAATCCAAAAGCTTTCTGACCCTGCATAGACAACAACGCAACTACCACGTTCAAGGCCCATGAAGGTAATAAGGAGATCGTTAAAATAGTCCATGTAATGTCAGTGGTTCAAGCTTAATTTTATGAAGCTACAAGAATGCTTTTTGTGTGCAAAGAAGCTCATTTTTTTATAAAATTGCTGCACCACTATTTCTTGGTGACAATGTGCTGCTACTAAATGATAGAAATGATATTCAGCTAAGCTGTGAGTTTGCAGTCTGAATAGAATGCAATGATAGATGAGAAAAACTAGGCTGTGCGACACTATAAAAACAGCAAAAAACACTAAAATGTATTAGAAATTTCTGAATGAAAAATTGTTTCAAAGTAAACACTTTTCGCTATACTTATTTGTACAACTGCAGTGAAAAACGTTCTATTGTGTTACTCTTTCTGGTTGCACAACACAACAAACATACAGCGAGCGATGAAATGGGGGGGGCACAAGGACTGGGATTGGAAAACACTGCGATAAGGCAAGAAGTAATATCCATTTAAATTTCAGATTTGGATCTGCTTTTCAGCGCTAGAGAAAACTTAAGGAATGGGAAGATCTGCAATCGGACGCCAAAGTTGCTTTGTTTTTTCTTGATAAGTGAGTAACATTGGTTTTGCTTTGTTTCACAGAACTAATATATGCTGGTTTTTGCTTGAATATGCTCATGTGTCATGTTCTCTTGTTTGTTCATCTGCAATCGGTGGCTGGTACAGCAGATTTTGCCATATCGTTGCCTGGGTTGCAGACACATGTGTGGGGCGAAGCTATCAAAATGGGGGTGAGACCCTTTTGGAGTAGGGGTGTGTTTGTTTTGGTGATTTCAAATATCAACACTGACTACAAGAAATCACTTAACCTACCTTTAATGTCGCCTGTGCAGATGAATGTGACAGTTTGGAATGACAGTTTGGTTGTTTATGTATGACATACAGGACGTATACATGCATTCAGCAGCTCAGAATCGAATGTATTTAAACACTGATTTTTTGTTGTTGTTCTTGCTCTATAATGGAATTTAGTTAAAATCTTTTTACTGTTTAAACCATTAAAAAACTTCCATATCCACCTTTTTCTGAACACAGAAGTCTAGCCCGACTGGAACGGTGCTTTACATTTCTGGTCTGTGGTGTTTATAGTCAAATTAACATATTTTCAGACCCAATAATATGTTAAACCTGCATGAGTATTTCCAGGTTTAATGAAGGCCTGCCTTCCGAAAAACGAAATGTGTTGTGATTGGTTAGCTGTCCCACTGCGTTGCGATTGGCGAACAGCTTAGATAGTATTTCAGTACTTCCACACCCCTTGTCAAAGAAGCAAGTTCCATGTACAACTCTTACCACAGGCTAGATTAAAGTGATTCTTACCTTTTAAATATTGATATTATTATGGTTGGATGCATATTATTGGACTGATAAGGAGAAACATCCGTCTATGCCATTCTAAAACTTGGGAGTGCATTCGTCTGAAAGAAGGAAGTCATATACACCTAGGATACATGGAGGGTGAGTAAATAATATGCTACAGTAGTGTTGGATCCTATCGGCAGCCTGCAAGATCACCAATACATGATATTATCGTGCTGAAGTATTTATTATCACTGATTAGCCTAGCCTATTCTAGTGCAAGTTTATGCATGTTTAAAAACACTCACGTTATAAGTGAAGCTATCTACACTGTATGATGAATAAATCTCTTACCACACACTGCACACGTCTGCAGTGCGTTACGGCTCCGATGCAGCAACCGGAGTAGATCGCAGCTTCGGCATGTTTCGCCCCCCCTGTACTGCACACGTCTGTGGCGCGTTACAGCTCTGAAGCAGCCACTCTAGTCAATGCTTGTGTTTATACCCACCACACTGCGGCTTGTTGAAGTGGTTCTCCTTGCTGCATCGCTAAAGTTAGGTTAATCCCCCACCTTGTCCCTATCCTCCCTCCAATAATTTGAATTTCTGTGGTGGGATTTAATTTGATTAATTTTTTTCTGAAAAACATACACTTTCTTACAAGTTAATACAAAATTGCCATCTCATTATGCTTCTTGTGAAATCAGGTTGGCGAAACAGGACCAGATATGTTTACTTCTTTAAGATTCTGTTACTATCCTACCTGTGTACTGTTATAATGGCTTTTCATTCCTACTGAGCTGCTGTCTCTGCTTAAAACCATCTTAATTTGTGAGAAGTTCAATCACAGATCCAGTTCTTCCATTCAACCCACAATGCACTAGAGAATAGACACTAAAACCAGGAAGTGTGCAAAGTATGCAAAATTCAAATTTATGATTGAAAAAGCTAAAGAAACAAACAACAGCAAATCAGGCCCACATAAAACCTGCATGCAAAAATCCACAGACTTTAGCTGAATTAAAGCACAACTCATTCACAATCCCATTCCCACTCCCTTGCATGTTCAATATTTTATTAGTGGGGCTGTTTTGATTGTACTTCGAAGGAAATGGAGCTGGCATTTTTCTAGGAGGTCTGTAACAGCTCTACGATGGGTGTCATCCAAACTCAACACTACTGCAGTACAGGCAAGATTCTTTGAAGAGCTCCTCCTGCATGTTCTGGATTATCCACTGTTCTGAATATTCACTGCAAAAATCCTACAATGGCTAAATATAGATGGCTGATTAATAAAACATGAATACAAATGAGATGGGGGGGGGTCTTAATCTAATAGTCCTTAAATCGGTGGAACATTTAAGAGTATTATCCAATGAAAATAAGGGAGATTCGTGGGTAAAAAGTGGGGTAGTCTTTGATGTACACGCAAAGCTGATCCAATAGGTTCCTGACGAATAGAGGAGGAGGCTAATCCAGCTCAAAACACCCTGGAGCGACTCTGAGCACAAAGAGAGTGATCTGCAAAGCTTCATACTGATCTGTGACCAGAGCCCCCATTGCAAACACTAACCATCTGCAGACTTCAAATGGGGCTAAACTGGTGTATTATGGTGATTTATACACTTTCTGAAGAAAACAGTGGTGCCTGTTCATACAAAAAAATGCTGTTCCAATTCTAAAGTGTTTGCCAGGGTTTTTTTAACCGGTAAACTCAATAAATGTCCACCCATAGTTTATGTGAATTACAGCTCTTTAATATGTACCTCCCCCCCTTTTAAGGGACCATAAGTAATTGGACAATTGGCTCAAAAGCTGTTTCATGGACAGTTGTGACATTCTGAGAAAAAAAGTTCAGCAAAATAAAAAGGTCTGGACGTTTACAGAGGATAACAGTAGTGGATAAATTGATAATCCTCTCCATGGTAAAGAAAACCCGTTTCACAACATCCAGCCAAAGAACACTCTTTAGGAGGTAGCCGTGTCACTGTCAAAGTCTACAATCAAGAAAAGACTTCATGAGAGCAAATACAGAGGGTTCACCACAAGGTGCAAACAAAGCCAGATCAGACTTTGCCAAAAAACATCTAAACAAAGCCAGACCACACTTCTGGAAAAGCATTCTGTGTAATTTGAAATTAAGATCAACCTGTACCAGAATGACGGGAAGAAAAAAGTATGGTGAAGGCTTAAACAGCTTATGATCCAAAGCATACAACATCATCTGTGAAACATGGTGGAGCAGTGTGACAGCATGAGCATGTATGGCTTCCAGTTGCACTGGGTTACTGGTGTTTATTGATGATGTGTCAGAAGACAGAAGCAGCCGGATGAATTCTGAAGTGTATAGGGATATACGCTCTGCCCAGATACAGTCAGATGGAGCAAAGTTGATTGGGTAGCGCTTCATAGTACAAATGGACAATGGCCCAAAACATACAGCAAAAGCAACCCAGGAGTTTTAGAAAGTAAAAAAGTGGAATATTCTGCAATGGCCAAGTCAGTCTTCTGATTTCAACTTGATTGAGCATGCATTTCACTTGCTGAAAACAAAACTAAAGGCACAAAGACCCACAAACATAACTGAAGTCAGCTGCAGTAAAGGCCTGGCAAAGCATCACAAGAGAGGAAACCCAGTTTCTGGTGATGTCCATGAGTTCCAGACTTAAGACAGTCATTGCCTGCAAAGGATTCTCAACAAAATAATAAACATTTTATTTATGATTATATGTATTTGTCCAATTACTTTTGAGCCCCTGAAAATGTGGTGTGTGTGTATAAAAAAAATTGTAATTCCTTAGCATGTTATGTTATATTTTTGTTATGAATTAAAGCTTAAAGTCTGCACTTCAATTTCATCTTGATTGTTTCATTTTACATCTATTCTAGTGGCATACAGAGCCGTAATTATGAACATTGTTTCAGTGTCCAAATATATATAGACCTGACTGTATCTAAGTGTGGGAGTTGTTTACTTACTTTTTAAATTAGTCTTTACATTCACGCCATTATATTGTTCATTGAAACTGATTCACGAATGCAGAACGCACACAAACACAAGAGGTGGGGTTTATCACATGAACTAATTACAGCCGAATATAACCAGTCTTATCCAGTCATATCAGTCATTATCAACAAGAAAAAAAAAAAAAAATATATATATATATATATATATAGATAGATAGATAGATAGATAGATAGATAGATCACAAGGGGCATTTAACCAAAAACCCTTTGACTTCAGGACGATGGATCTGGAAGTGCTACAATGCAAACCTGTTTCTGGGTAGCCTAGAAAAGTACATCATCCCTGCAGCACTCTATTACATACACAAATCATTACAATATGACATTACCCAGATAATCAATTTGACATATGTGAACGTCTGTGGAAATTACAGTTCATGGCCTGCATAAAATGTTGTTTTAGCAGCCGATGAGTCAGACACTACATCCTGTCCAGTGAACAATACACAGCTACAACTTTAAAAGACCCTTCAGTGGCTTGCTGGTGCAGCCCACCACAGTGTGGAGGAAGGGCTCTTAATAGACAATTCTGCGTTGACTGGCTGGAAGAAAGTGTGACTAACAGGTCAATGGTTAGCTAGTGTAGGCTACATCTGTGCAGATAGCTTCCCTCTTCAACCCTAAACAATCTGTTTGACCATTTAGCATCTCTGTCTATTCGGATCATAATACGTAAATGTTGCCCAATCATTTATGCATCCGCTATGCAGCTGATGCTCTCTGTTGTTAGGAAACCTCCACATGTGTCATGTCCTCTTTTCAGCGTACCTCCTTTACCATATCTGTTTATCTCCATCTTTTCGTATGAGGGCTTTGGCTCTGTTTCTCAAGTGCAAGCTCAAGAGGGCGAGATCAAAGCCGCAGTGGGTGTGCTGCAGGGATGAAAGGCTTCGTTCTCACCAGTGAAAGAAACGAGAAAGCTTGGCCAGTGGCATCACTGCCATGTCGCATTTTGTTATGCAGCATGCTGGCAATATTCTGTGTACTGAGATGTGATTATATGGACCTATGTGTCTTTTTAGGAATGAAATCTCACAGTCTGAAAAAGCATGTACTGTCCAATACTTTTGGAGTATTTTAATGGTCTTGGTCTTGTCCAGTCACTACAGATACATTTTATGGTCTGTGCTGATCTGCGTTTATGATCTGCTCTGAATCATCTTCTTCTTGACTTGACTTGAACATACCAATAGTGTCATAACAGCTGTAAAGATACAGTTTCTAAAGTCTGGTCCACTTTGTAGCTTAATAAAGCCAAGAACTGCCCACTTTGACAGGAAAGACTCTTTGACATGTAAACCAAATGAGTTTGTTTTTCTTTTCTTTTTTCTTTTTACATTACATTTATAGGCTGGTTTATTTAAAATACAAGATACAGCTATAATGGGTCAGAATAATAATAATAGGTAGAAATTTTCAAATAATTACACAGCAGAATGTCTGCCGTTTCATTGCTACTGTCAAATAATATTCTAGAGTATCTTTCAAAGATTTATATTTTGCTTCATTCAGAGCACCTCACAGTACATTCAAGGCATATATTTATCAGTATTTTTGTTCCCTGTCAAACATGACCTTGGCATTGCAAGCATCATGTAAAAATGTGCAGTTTAATTCTTAATAAATTTTGTTTGTAAACTTAATTAAGTAGTCAGGTTGATTCAGTCATACTGAATAATACTTCTGAATTCAATAAAGCCTGTGTATTTAGATGTTTCCACGTGAAGTACGTGTAAAGTTATGTGATGAAACCCTTTTTACAACAGCTGAGCCATAGAAGTTTATGAATATATAATGATATGAAGCTACTAACCTGGCGACATTTGACAAATCCAGTGATTAGTTCTTTCAAAAAGTGATTACTGTCTTAAAGGGGTCATTGGATGCTAAGTTCACTTTTACATGTTGTTTGAACATTAATGTGTGTTGGCAGTGCATGTGCAAATCTACCCTATAATGATAAAAATCCATGCAGTGGTTTTTAATTAATCTGTAAAAATAATATTCCCTTTTTCAAATCGAGCCATTTTCAGATGCCTGTCGTTGTAGCGTCACACCAACAGAGGCCGCTCCACGATAGTTGATTAACATGAGCATTTTACCTCCGATCAACTGTAACAGTCCGCCCTTTTTGTTTCGGTGCCGGAGCAGGGATGTAAGTTAGACAAGAATATCTCAGATTGAGCGATTTAGGTGTTGTGTTGCTGGATGTAATAATGAACGTAGTGGTTGTCATTTACTCCCGGCATCTGAGCTGCTGAAAATGCAGTAGATTATGTTTGTTTGGGAATGGAATGTGCCTCCCGACATATATCTATGTTCCCGTGATTCATTCATGATCCAGCTTCACTTACAGCAGAAGTGAGTATAAAGGTTTTTTTAATGAATCTTTGCGATCACCTTTCCTAATAATGTGCTAGTTAGCAATTTTAGCAGCTAAACGCGGCTAAAGTAAACATGCTCGTCTCTCCACAGAGAGAAGAGAGGGGCGGGGCAAGCAGAGCTCATTTGCATTTAAAGCAGCCACGGCCAGAATGGGATGATTTTTGCAGAGCTTATTTTGATAAGGTAAAAAGTGTGTTGTTTTACACAACCATTGAGAATTTTTAACCAAAGTATATTATTGACTTTTCATTAAGACCCTAAAGAATCATATCTACTTGTGGAAAATGGGCATCCGATGACCCCTTTAACCCAGTAGTATGTAAACACAAACTTCTGTACTTGGAAGCTGAGTAAAGTTGAAAAAGAAGACGTGCTAGTCCCTATTGACTTCTATAGTATTAGAGAAAAAATACAATGGAAGTCTAACGGGGCCAGCAACAGTTTGGTAACTTGCTTTATTTTTGCCCACATTATTTTGTGTTCAACAGAAGAAAGAAACTCACAAAGGTTTAGAACAACTTGAGGGTGAGTACATGATGACAGAATTTTCATCTTTGGATGAACTATCACTTTATGCAGCCCTTGAGTACATCTTTATATGTACTTCTGTACTTCTAACATATATTTAAAGTGTTCTGCCAAATGAATTGACAGGCATTTATGGACAATTAAAATATAATTTAAATTTTTTAATGTATTTGTAATAACACATTTGTGATTTTTACATTTAAAATAGATTAAATTTAAATGTAATATAAAACACAGTGTCATCTGTGAAAATGTGAATAATTTTAACAAAATAAGAGAGATTTTACAAAATGCATGTTATTTTTTTTTATTTAGTACTATCCTAAGTAAGGTATTTTACATAAAAGCTTCTTATAGTCCACAAGACAAAAATTAAAAACAAAACAAAAAAATTGCTGAGATTATTAAAATACCCGCTTCAAAAGTTTGGGAACCCTTGGTTCTTAATACCGTGTGTGGTTACCTGGATGACCTACGATCTTTGAACCTTTTCAAGCAGTGACTGTATGATTTTGAAATCCATCTTTTCACACTGAGGACAACTGAGGGACTCAATCACAACTGTTAAAAAAAGGTTCAAACATTTACTGATGCTCTAGAAGGAAACTTTTTAAATTTGATGATCAAGGCAAATTGTACTTAATTTGTCTTCTGGGAAACATACAAGTATCTTCTGTTGCTTCCAAAGGGCAGTACTAAATGAAAAAAAAAAAAAAAAAATATATATATATATATATATATATATAAAAATAAGCCCCCTGGCTCTTAATGCATCGTGTTTTCTTTTGGAGCATCAGTGAATGTTTGAACCCCTCAATTGAGTCCCTCAAATGTGTAAAAAGATGGATCTCAAAATCATACAGTCACTGCTGGAAAGGGTATGCAAAAGATGCTGGAAAACTAAAGAGTCTGCAGGACGTGGTGGATTTTTCTGAAGAACAGTGCTTGTATTAACTGTTCAGAACAAACCATCATTCAGATCATCCAGGTAACCACACACAGTATTAAGAACCAAAGGTTCCCAAACTTTTGAAGGGGGTTATTTTAATCATTTTAATAATTACAGTATTAAAGTAATATATTTTATTGTCTTGTGCATCATATTTAAACATCTTTTATGTAAAATGTCTTACCCAGGACAGTACAAAAATAATAATAATAATAATAACATGCATTTTGTATGATCGCTATTATTTTGTTAAAATTATTCACATTTTCAAACATTCTGCATGCCACTCTAACAGTTCAGTTTAATTAATATTCAAGAACTTTAAATGTGCTTTAGTATGTTAGTCAACAAAATAAGTGTACTTCCTTTTAAGCATGACAAAAGATTATTAAAACAGGATTATATAATATGTACTTTAAAGTAAACACGTTTTAAATTTCTACAAAGTGCACTTTTTAAAGCTTTAATTTTCCTTAAGTGTGTTAATGAAATTGTACCTTCTTTAAATACACTTAAGTGGTGTTTTATAGTAAATAAATATAGTATAAGTAAATAATTACTATATTTTCTATAAGTACATTTTTTATTTAATTAATTTAATTATTTAATTTTATTTTATTAAATCAACTTAACGTAATACATCACAGCAGCAGTCAAGCAGCCCTTTATTAAACGTACCTGTATTCATTATGGAGAAATGTAGTTATACACTGATTATATTGCAGATTATATTTCAGTATCCACTACACTTACATATCACATCATTTGGGAAAGTGTGCATCAGCTCAGTTAAGTAACTAACTATGTAAACATGTATCGAGCTGCTGATATGTTACTGGGCTGGTGTGATCAGCTCCAAATCCAAGGATAAATGTTCACCACCTGTCTGTGTCCAAACAAAGAGCTTTTAACACATTTCAATCACTAATCCCACATTAGCCTGCCAGGGTGAGGGAGTTTCCAAACTCTAATGGAAAGTGATGCAGAAGTACATTTGGAAATAACAAATGTTAATATCACAAATCTCAGAATTAAACATAGCCCAGTATGTTTATTCACTACAGAACTAAAAATTGTGCATTCATTCAGAACTAGTCAGAAGCAACAACTGCTTATACTAGAAGCTGCTTTCTCATGTATTTTTACTAACTCCAATTTAGTAATTTGGCACTCAACTGTTGTACTGTTGGAAAGGATCTTTGTGATAGATTAGGCCTGTCTCAGCTAATTATACTTAACCCCCTCTAATGAAGCCATTACAAACACTTTGTTACAACTTTAAATAATGACGGCTCATCCTTCGGTTCCATCATCCTTCCAGCAGCAGGATGAATCACAGCCTAGTGCATATTACTCAATGTAACTAAAGGTCAGTAAAAGACAGTGATTCGCAACTCTAATTAGTAACGTGTGCTGCTGGGCAAATGCAGAGGGCACTAAGGTAAAAAAAGACTGGGCAAACAAACTGCTTCTAATGTCAGGCTTTAACTAAATGCTACAACGAGCTCATGGTGTTGGACATTTCAGGATGTGTAACCCAAAGCATCCATCAGTCATGGGGAAACCCGGCGCGTCACAGCAGCATCAGCACCAGCACTGAGCACAGGATGAACAACACAGTCTACATGTCACTGATGCGTTTCATCTTCGTGCATCATCAACAACATAAGCAGCAGCCACTGGGCAATGCATGTGTAAAGACATCCAGTCATACCAGTATTACTGTGTTTTCTTCATAAACGCTTGCTATGTAACTATACCTCCGCAGTGGTAAAATCAGATATCTATGCAGTAACCAGATACGGTTTTAGCGAAATAACGGTCTGTATTACTCACCTGTGCTGTTCGTATAAACGACACGAGTGTCGGTAAGGATGCTCGGGTCACTTTGAGATCTTCCTCTCTGCACAACGCAATCTTCTGATCCATCTGATGTGGCCATGGAGATGAGAACAGACGATAAAATAGAGAAAAGCCAATCTGCGTGTGGGAATATGAGCAGCGACCGTACGGCGGCGATGGATGTAATTCAGTTTGACAGCTACAGCAGCACTGGAGGAGGAGAACCCGAGTGCGCGTGCACGTGCGTGTGCTGATGGGGAGCCCGCTGAGGCACATCTGGGGAGAGGATTGGATTTTGAAAAATGTTTTTTTTTTTTTTTTTTATGTTATAAACCATCGCATTCGTTATTTTAATGTGCGCACTAACATTGAGTAAGTAAGTGTCTTCTTGGTGGGCTACCCACGCAAGAAATAAAATGTTATGGCATTCTTTGTGGATTTTATAAGAGGTAGACGTGTATTAATAATCGTCATATGTCATATAATCAGTGTTATTTTAAATACAGATTTAAGAAAATAGATTTACGGATAAGCATTTGTCAAGGGAACTAAATAATAATGAATCTGTGACGCCCTCTTGTGGGCTCTTTATGATAGTGGCGCCAGACAAACGTGTGTCATGAGTTGAACATTTTATCGTTAAAAAAAAAATAAAATAAAAATAATAAAACCAGAACACTAAAACAATAGATTAATTCAGATAGATTCCAAAAATGTTTGGGCTGATCAGAAGGTTTTTACATTTTCTTTCAAACTCCTCCTACTGAAACAAAACACCGAAGGCAAAATGTTGTACAAAAGATATTCATTTTTGTGATATTTAGAGTATTCCAGCTAATGTTTCCCTTTTTAAAATTAATTTCCGATTGCTAAACATTCAAAGCGTCCAGTTTGTTCCATTGTATCATATCAAAATGTTCTATTGTATCATTATGAACAAAGAATATTTCCAAATTCTAAACTGAAATAAGGAATTATATTAACATTTGTTCATAACTTAAAGAGA
The DNA here is from genome assembly GCF_022985175.1 of Labeo rohita. Lineage (NCBI taxonomy): Eukaryota > Metazoa > Chordata > Actinopteri > Cypriniformes > Cyprinidae > Labeo > Labeo rohita. Next base: position 10,186,186 of record NC_066879.1, on the reverse strand, counting down.
ACCTTGTCAGAACTTCTAAGAATGTTCCTGTTAGGGGGTATACATACATACATACATATACATATATATTTTAAATACAAATTTTAAACACAAATTTATTTAAAATTATTTAATAGCAATGTTACACACCATACCCATGTTTAAAAGCTATATTAGTTATTCTACAAAATCTAAGGATATTGTAGCTACACCGTTATTTACAAAGGTTACTATAGCTGTCTGTTACAAGCATTTCCATATGCATTTGACCAATAGATGTCCTCAGCGTGCGCTGTTTCGACCACTATGTTCGAAACAGTGAATAATGGTTCAATTGATTCGAGGATTCAGAAGGATTCAGTTCTCCTATTAATAATATAATCATTCCCATTTATATACACTAATATAACAATATAGCAATATTTACCTAAAATATTTAACTACTACATTTAAAGAACGTAACACGCCACGTGGGAAGTACTTCCGTTAACCTTTCGACGCAAAAGAATCTTTGAACGGGTTTTGAATCGCTTCACAAGATACCCGCCTTTCACACAGATACAGTAAATATGGCTGAACACGGTAGTGAACCTCGAGTTGATATTGTAGAAAACCATGTGTCTACATCAAGCGAAGCTGATCTCAAAAGTGTTCTAGTTACAAGTGTTTTGAATTTAGAAAAGCTCGACACCGACCTGTACAGGTAAACAAATGCTTTTCTTAAAATTTCTATATGATGTATTTGCAGCACAATACAACAGAAGTCTGAATGAGTCATTTAGCTTTTTGTGTATAGTAGCTGCTAGTATTTATGTCCCTTTCACACTAACAAAAAGTACAATGTTTTTCTTTCACACAGAGGGACACATCATTGGGTTCCTCGCACCAAACGTCTTTTCGGGGGCCAGATTGTTGGACAGGCTCTTGTAGCTGCGGCCAATTCTGTTAGTGAACATTTCTACGCCCATTCATTGCACTGCTACTTCGTGAGAGCAGGTAAATTCAGACTTACCTAATCACATATAGGCTCATGCATATGGAAAATTTGGTATTCAAAATCTGTGTGTTCCAGGGGACCCAAAAGTACCTGTGCTGTACCAGGTGGAAAAGACTCGGGATGGCCGCAGTTTCTGTGTGCGATCTGTCAAAGCTATTCAGCACGGTCAGCCCATACTGATCTGTCAGGCATCATTTCACATGCAGCAGCCGAGTCCACTGGAGCATCAGTTCACCATGCCCTCCGTCCCCCCACCGGATGCACTGCTCACTGTAGAGGAACTCATTCAGCACTACCTAAGGTCTCAACCAAAACAATGTGCTTGCCATAGTGCATTATAAAAACCTGTCACACTTTTACACAATTTTCTTTTTGTTTTACAGCGATCCAAACCTGGCAGACAATACACGGCAGGGTCTGAATAAAATACTTGCTGATGAAGTTCCTATTGAGATCAAGCCAGTCAACCCATCTGATTTTTATAGGCGTCTTGCCATGGAACCAAAGAAATTATTCTGGGTGCGAGCGAGAGGGCATATAGGTATAATAAAATAAGCGTGTTATCTAACCACTTCTTTATAGTAAAACACATATAATCATGCCTTGTGCCATATAATTAATGTGTTGTACAGTTGGTTGTGAGGTTAAAATTAAAATGCCATTTTTTTTTATTTTCAAATGAATGAACCTCCAATTATTTTTCCATTATTCAGTCAAGAAAAACCTGTAATATCCAGGGATTCCCTTGTAAAAAAGATGTACACTTTAACTTACTTTTAAAAAGTGCACTTAATAGCTTAGTTTGTAATTTCATAATACCATCAATCGTTTTTAAAATATGGATGAAGGGATACTTCTGAATGTACTAACTGCACACTTCTTTTTCGCAAGGGTTTTTGTTTTTTTAGTTTTTCAAAACTATTTTTTTTTATTCCTTATGTAAAAGTCTCATTCAGATCAAACATGAACTTTCATTTATTTACCTTTATTTACATAATGTATTAAGTGATGTACAGTCATATGAACAGCCATTATCATAAGAAAAAATCCTAATCATTCTGTTGTGTTTATTTTAGATAATGACCAACTGACTGTACATTTCAGAATTTTGTATCGTGTTGTTTTTTTTAGGACCTGGCAATATGAAACTGCACTGTTGTGTGGCAGCATATATATCGGACTACTCTTTCCTGGGTACGGCACTGTTACCTTACCCAAATCACAGGGCCCAGTTTTTAGCCTCTCTGGATCATACCATGTGGTTTCACAGCACATTCAGGGCAGATGAGTGGATGCTCTATGAATGCGAAAGCCCATGGTCAGGTCAGCCAGCCACTTTTGTCTTTTTTTGCAAGTTTATGGAGCTTATTACGAACGTACAGTTCAATACATGTTAATAATAGCTTGTTGTGATCTGTAAATGTTTTAATATTTAATATACCTTTATTTCCTATCAGGAAGCAGCAGAGGCTTCGTCCAGGGCCGCTTGTGGAGACAGGATGGCGTTCTTGCAGCTTCCTGTGCACAAGAGGGAGTGATACGAGTGAAGACAGTTTCTCAGAGTAAATTATAGAGGGTTAATTTTATACTATTAAATAGTATCAGATTCTAGAGAATGCCTTACAATAGTTGCAAGACACTTTTTTGTTTGTCATATTACACCACATTATCAATGTCAAGTTGGTCTGCAGTGCTATAGAATATGGCAGTATATGAAATAACAACACTTATATTATTTACTTTTTGTCCCTGGCACTAAACTGATTTTGATTAATCCTGTTAAAAATGTATATGATAATCCTCTGAGTGTGTAATTAACAATAGGATTTAGCATCTTTATTTTTGCCTTTCTGTGTTTAATTATAACCAAAACATTAAGTCTTTAACGACAAACTCCACTGTCATGCACCGAGTTGTAAATGTGGACCATTTGTAGTCTAAACAGGCACTTTAATTTTTTATATTATTATTTATAATTATTATCAATAAACATAATTTGAGGTTGTATTGTATATTTGCATTTATGCAGTATCTAGTGCATATGCGCATCCAAGAGGTCCTTGCTGCAGCCTGTAGCGCGATGACGTAGCTGGAACAGATCCAATAGTATTGGATGTTATACGCGCATGCGCTGTAGTAGGTCTCGAGTAAATACTATTTTTATTTACATTTAATCATTTTCCAGATGCTTTTATCCACAGCGGCTTGGTCTATCGACTTGGTCTAAGTAAAGTCTAACGCAGTACATGTATCAAGGGTTTTTGACCTACATTACAATACGCGATGACCTGCATTATTTTATTTTTTTTTTTTTTCATAGCCTGAATTTCATATATTATCGCCAGGATGCACATATCAGTGCTGTATCCATTATTATAAGGATACAACAAGCACTGTAACATGACTGATATGCAGACGTTGCACTGAAAATAGCAAATTATTAAGATATAGATCACTCTGACAGAGTTAGCCTAAATGTCTTTTTGATTATATCCGTCATGTTTCTTTAAATTTAATTGGGGAGATTAATGCCGCTACATTTTGTTTATTTAGATTTTATATTATTCTATTATAGCTACAAACATTTTCAATAATAATGAAAAGCAACAACTATTAAATCGTCTGATTCAATACAAAACACTACAAAACTATAAAAGTCTCCCGAGAGAGAGAGAGAGAGAGAGTCGTCATAACGGAATGGATGGACTATGTGGACTATGATTTCATTTGCATATAACACACAAAAAATAGAAATTGTAATCTTTGTGTTAATATGCCTTGTCACCGACCGTGTGTGCATTTATTTGTTGGACATGGGATTAACTATAAAAACCCGGTATAACCCTTTATAACGAGTCTATCGGTTAAAGGAACAAACAAATTGTAATTAGCAGATATTTATTTCCAAAACGAATCAAACGAATAAAAAATAAACATAACTTACATCCTAAAACTCTTTCATTCAAAACTACGCCATCGTTGCTTAAAGTTTGAATACACTTACAAGTTTAAAACCATAGTATAATATTATTTGTGTAAGCCTATGAAACGCACCTATATCTCGCAAATACAGTTCAATTTACATTAAATACTAGCTTCAAAATACAGCCCCAATACCGCGCATGCGCGTCAGACATTCGTATTGGATCTGATCCAGCTACGTCATCGCGCTACAGGCTGCAGACTCATGCGCATCGAGACGGTAGCACGCCGGAAGTGTCGTGTGAAACGTGGCGTTATAACCACTAGGTGGCCATTCCGTGGAGAGTGATAGCGTTTAAAGCTACGAGGGTTCATACCTTTGTTTTTTATGTACTAAATTTTAACCATGCCGCGAGTGTATATCGGCAGGCTAAGCTATCATGTGCGAGAAAAAGACATACAGAGGTTTTTCAGCGGCTACGGGAAGCTTTTGGAGATCGATCTGAAGAACGGGTAAGTTTGTGGAGCAGCGTAACGCGGGGCTGCAGCGTCATAATTGTAGCAAGTTTACATTTTCAATGCATTTTTATTTAAGAATACATTATTTTAAAATGTATTTGATATATTGCACGTAGTGGACGTGGTTTAAATGCGTAATGTGGTGGTCTGTTAATTGTGTCCCTCATGTTGAGGCTCTTACCGCGTGCTCAAAATGGCGGAGGGTTTGTTGTGCATAGCGGTTCAGCTTGTTTTATACGATTAGGTGATATCAATTAAAGATTTTAAATTGCTCAGCGATTTTGAGGCACGACAATTAATTCCGAAGGGCGATCGTTTATAAGTGAGTTGGTTGACTGTAACGTTAGTTAATATGTAAATTTCACACTGAAGGTAATGGTAACTGACTTGAATTCGCAAACGCGATGCGCTGCTGTTTGTGTGTTTGTATTTCTTCCACACTGTGGTAACGTTAGATGTATTTATGAATGCACAAAGAAGTTCGGTCATTTTCGAATGACATCCCAAGATGGATCTTGTGCTATTTCCCATTATGTAGTATGTGACCCGTGCACAATTTCTGTACGTGTGAAATACCCGGATGACGGACTACATTTGCCAGAATGTAGGGTGTATAAAAACACCCCACTGCCAGTATGGCGCTCGTTTTGGTCTTGTACTGTTATTTTATGTCATTTCAAATATGTTGGACAAATAGATTGTTGTTCATTAACTTGTCCAAACAGTGCTATTATGTAGCCTACTTAGAAGATATTTGGACTCCACTAAAACGGGGTCATTTGAAACCTCTTTGGAATAATGTCTAAAGTGCAACAGGGTCAGACCAATCTTTCGGCTGCCTCGGTTGAATTACTTTTTCCATAAGGATTTTGAAAGTCTTACAAGCCATGGAACAAGCCAACCAGATGGGACATGAATCACAACCTTATAAACTTAGTTTTGAAGAGTATCTTAATAAGACGAAAACGCAAAGGGTAATGGCTATAAAAAAGTTGTTCACTTCCAGAGCAAAATTTTACAAATAATTTACTCACCTCATTGTCATCCAAGGTGTTCATGTCTTTCTTTCTTCAGCTGATAAGAAATTATGGAAAACATTTCAGGATTTCTCTCCATATAGTGGACTTCTGTTGTGCCTGTAAATAAAACTTCCAAAATGCAGGTTCAAAGGGCTCTAAACTAGTGGTTTTAAACTCCAGTCCTCAGGGCCCACTGCTCTGCCCTTTTTGTATGTCTCCTTCATTTAATGCCCCTGATTCAGACCATCAGCTCGTTAGGAGAAAGACCCATGAACTGAACTGAGTGTGTCACGTTCCCAAACGTTCCTAGACAAAGAAGGGTCTTTTCTAATGAAATGATCTGTCTTTTTCTAAGCAAATTGACAATTTGTATACTTTTTAACCTTCAATGCTCGTCTTGTCTAGCTTTTCGTGAACTGTGTATTTTGGTTCAATACAGTTAGGGTGGATTGAAAAACTCTCATGTCATTTTCTCCTCCAACTTCAAAATCATCCTATCTCGCTGCAGAAGTAACGACCCCGTGTTTACAAAGTGAAGATGCAAGGAAGATCAAACACCCTTCACAAAAAAAAGGTAAAACAGCGATGTAGGGCTATTTTGAAGTTGGAGAAGAGAATGAGATGGGAGTTTTTAGGTCTACCCTAACTGTATTGAACCAGAATACACAGTTCACACAGAGCTAGACAAGATGAGCATTTGAGGTTAAAAAGTATAAACTGTAATTTTTTTATTATTTTTTTTATTTTAGAAAATGAATGATGATTTCGCTATATAAGACCCTCCTTCCTCGGCTGGTATTGTTTAGAGTCTTTTGAAGCTGCATTTAAACTGCATTTTGGAAGTTGGGCACCATTTAAGTCCACCACTGAAGAAATCCAGAAATGTTTTCCTCAAAAAACATGATTTCTTTATGACTGTAGAAAGAAAAACATAAACATCTTGGATGACAAGGGTGATGAGTGGGTTTATCTGTAAATTTTTGTTCTGGCAATGAACTTTACCTTTAATGATGGCAAGAATTAGAATCCCATGAAGTGCTGCTTATGACAAGCAATTGTTGGTAAACATGAAGTCTATGTTGTTAAATGAGTTCAAACTGTGCAGACTGACAGCTTCAACTAAAGCACATACCATCGAATAAACATTAAAAATCAGTTTCTTTATTAAGACAACAAAAAGGAATTATTATTTATTTATTTATTTTACTAACAGAACCTAACTGTTGTTCTCTATTTTGGCTTCGAGTACAAAACTTGAGCCATCATAGAGAATGAATTTTCACTTATACGTAATGCTTGAGATCTTTGTTAACCCAAGGTGTGCTTCATGTTTTTTCAGGTATGGGTTCGTGGAGTTTGAGGACACCCGTGATGCAGATGATGCCGTCTATGAGCTGAACGGTAAAGATCTGTGCGGGGAGCGTGTGATCGTGGAGCATGCGAGAGGACCGCGGCGGGACCGAGATGGATATGGTGGGGGTTATGGGGGCGGCGGGCGCAGTAAGTACAGTCTCGTTTGTCATTTCAACAAACCTTTTGTTTTTTCCCCTCCTTCAGGCACAAGGAAAAAGTGGAGGTGACTAATAACAATTTGTTTCTTAATTTACAGTGGACTGTCCTTTCAAAGCAATAGCACCTGCATCCAGTGACTAACTACATTTTTCTGTTAAAGTCTGCAGTACCTGTGGTCTGGATGGAAGGCTTTTGGGGTCTAATGTTCTTTTAATTAAACTGGTCCTAAAATGTGACCTTTTTAAGTGGGATTCCCTCAAAAGTTGCCTCTGCTTATGTAGTTTTGGCCCGTTTTAAACGCCAAGGGTCATGAGAATGTGAATTTCAGTAATCTTCAAAAGTTAGGGAGAGTGACTAAAAATGTTTACATGTCAGATAGTGGGCTGTTTCCAATTTTTATTGGCCCATCTCTAAATCTATTCTAGGCAATAGATTTAGTAATCATTTGTTGTTTTCTGAAGCCTCACTGGCATGTAAACAGTATGACGTGTGACGATGCGATTTTGTGTTTACATCTGAATTCAACATTAACAAAAGTCCTTGATGTTTCAATTTAAAAGAGTCCGGTGCGGGCTGAGTCCGAGTCCATTGAGGCTAAGATGACTGCCTGTCCCGTTTGGCCTTGGCTTTCACCTTACAATGTGTGTGTGACCTTTGCCCTTTGACCCTTGGCTGACCTAACCGGAAGCCATGATGACAGCTGCCTTTTGCCAATAGACCAGGGTGATGGTGAGGAAACCCATTGGTTTTTATGTTGAACGAAATATTGGTCAGGATAAACAAATTTATGTAGTTACCCGCTAGTTTTTCATTTACTTTTTTCTTTATTAAAAAAGAGCAATGGGCTTCCCTTGCTATGTGTCTTGTGCTGTTGCTGTTCTGTCAGTAGACAGGTAACATGTCAGCATCTAATGTAAGTAGTCCTGGTTATTTTTATTTTTTTGTAACTTTATTTATTATTATTTTTTTTTCCTTCTGTTTGTTTTCATGAGGGTATTGTGTACTTGTTTGCTGTCTTTATAATTGGGGCTTGCGTTAAAACTTGTGCCGCCTCTTGTGTCGCTGGTGCAGTATTCAGAGCATTGCTGTTCTTGAGCTGTTGGGTGAAGACCAGCAATGCGACAGTTGACCCTTTCAGAGGGACTGATTGGACAAGTCCAGTGTGGTCAAATGTCCAGATTTATTTTGTTTGTTTTTGATAATTCCACAGTAATCGTTCCCTTCAGAAATATGTGGTGCTGAGGTCTTATGATGTTTATTTGGGTGTGACTATTCAGTGGGGTGGGATAGGAAGACTACTTTTTCTCATGCCTGAACATCATGCTTTATGCAGATGTCTGAAAAGGTTGCCTTGTGTACGCTTTTGGGATTGTGTCTAATTCTGTACTGATTGTCTCTTGGCTTTGTCTGAAGGCAGTAGTGGTTATAGCAGCAGGAGCCGAAGTGGAAGAGACAAATATGGTCCTCCGGTTCGCACAGAGTACCGACTGATAGTGGAGAACCTGTCCAGTCGCTGCAGCTGGCAGGATCTCAAGGTGAGCTTGGGTTCATGCTTTCAAAGGTGCTTTCAAAAAAACCTTTGTAACTTTAATTGAAAGCCTTGTTGTTCTTGACCATAGGACTTCATGCGTCAAGCTGGAGAGGTGACCTATGCTGATGCCCACAAAGAGCGGACCAATGAGGGTGTCATCGAGTTTCGCTCCTACTCGGATATGAAGAGAGCTTTGGACAAGTTGGATGGCACTGATATCAACGGAAGGAAAATACGTCTTGTAGAGGACAAGCCTAGACGACGTCGCTCATACTCTGGGAGCAGGTCAAGGTCAGGCCTTCAGTTTTTAACCTTCATCTTGCTTGCTCTTTGAACTCATGCTTGTGATTTATTCTTTTAAATGTATTGGGTGGCTGTATATTTCTTAAACTGGACGTTTTGTTTTTACAGGTCCCGCAGTAGACGCCGATCTCGCAGCAGGAGCCGCAGGAGTTCACGAAGCCGCTCCAGGTCCAGATCTCGGTAGGATGGCGTTTCTTTAATGTATGAGATTAAAATGTGACTCTAAGTGCTTTTCTAATTAGCTTTTGTCTGTCTTCTATAGGTCAAGGTCCCGTAGCAAGCACCGCTCTCGTTCCAGGTCTGGTCGCAAGTCCCGATCCAGGTCTAGGAGAAAGTCTCACTCCAAGTCCCCAACAAAGTCCCGCTCCAGGAAGTCAAAGTCACGTTCCCGCTCACGTACACAGAAGTCACGCAGTCGCTCCACCAGCCACAAATCTCGCTCTCGCTCCGATGCCCGCAGATCTCGCTCCAAGAGTCGTTCCAAAGCCAAGTCGGAGAGAGATTCCAGAAGCCGCTCCAAGGAAAAGTCTGTCAGTAAGAAGTCCCGAAGTCGTTCTGCTTCTCCGAGGGAGAATGGGAATGGGGAACGGGCCAAGTCCGCTTCCCGTTCACCATCCCCTAAAGAGAACCGCCGTCAGTCGGAGTCTCCCGGCAAGCGTTCTGCATCTCGCTCTCCTTCACGTTCAAAGTCTCGTTCCCGTTCTAGGTCTGCCTCTCAAGACTAGTGTCTCACCGACTGGATCTCACAACAGGAATATGTAATGCACAGTTCAGTGTTAAATTGATCATTCACAGCCTATGAACATTCATCAGATGCTAAAAGAGGCTGCAGCCCGGTGTAGTATTGATTACTGTGCTGTTTTCAACATTGCATGAAAAAATTGCATACGAGAAGTTTTTCACCTACATGAGACTTGTTAAATCAGAGTTTTCCTTTTTGTTATTAGTTGTAACATTTTGTGCTGTAAGCATTGCTCAGGCCGTTGGTATGTGTTTAACTCTCTTTGGTAAGGGGCATCTTTAAAAGGCTCTTAGTGTTTTTGCTGTAGTGTGAGGTTCAAGGAGGCTGTAACAATGTTATAACCTTAAACCCAATAGTATGCATACCTATTTTGCAGCTGTCCATTTGTGTAGTTAACAAAGATGTGATAGTTGAGTGGTTGGCTATGAAAATGCTTCCTCACTGTATAGTCATTCATTCCTGTCTTTTGCTGATATTTTTTTCTGGGAAGCTTTTTGTTGGTGCTTTTGATCATCTTGAATTGAATTGAATTTTTTTTTTTTCCCTGTGGTTGATCTCATTTTTAAATGGCTTTATGAATATTTTCCAGTGTTTTAGGTAAATAAAGATTTAATTGGTTTCAGTGTTGCTACTGTTTTCTTTCTTGAAATATGAGTAGATATTGACCATATAGTTGAAGACCATTTCTGCTTGTCCCTCACATTCATCTCTGTATTAGTCACACCTACAAGTATATTGTTCTCCAGTAGAAACCTCATTTATTTCTGTCCCTCTAAAGACCAGAGTGTTTTGGCTTAGGAGTTTAAAAAGTATTCAATCTTTAGTACAGTCTTTAATTTTAATTATAGTTTCATAACCTGTTGAGCTGAAACTGTCACTGTGCTTCAGAGCTTTCATCATTAGCAATTGAATTGGAGTTTGGAGCTGTGCCTGCCTTTTCTGCCCAATGTAATTGGCTTTAATTAGCTGCAGTCTTTGATCGTAAGAATGGACTTTCTGAGATGGATAACTATCAGTTTTGCTCAACTGAATTATAAAAGGGCAGTAGTTGCTTTGCATACCTTTATACTGTCTCAAAGTCTAAATCAACTGAAGTGTGTTTGTTTGTTTGTTTGTTTTGTATGTGATGAATTCAAGCTTCATCTATATCAGGGGTGGCGAACTCCAGTCCTGGAGAGCCGCAGCCCTGCAGAGTTCAGCTTCAACTCTAATTAAAACTCACCTGCCTGTATCTTTCTAGTAACCCTTCAGACCTTGATTAGGTTGTTCAGGTGTGTTTGATTTGGGTTAAAGGAAAACTCTGCAGGGCTGCGGCTCTCCAGGACCAACGTTCGCCACCCCTGATCTATATGCTTATAGGGCACTAACCAGAGGGGGACACCGGCTGAAATTTAAAATTCATCCTTACATATAACAGCCCATAGAAACGGCCACAAGTAGGGCATCTACCTATACATATCTATGGTGTGTTTGACTGTTTATGCACGCAACCAAAGGCTACCGTGTGTTGGAAACTCAGAGGCAAAGACCATAAGACTCTTGGGTATCTTCAGCAGAGTCCTTTATTGAAAATGCACTGTAGTCATCAAAAGTCTAACTATGGCAGTGATACACTGCATTTTCTAGGCATTAGTAGGCTGGCCTTAGAGATGTTGACACAATACTCAGAGGTGACATCCTTTGATCAGATTAAGAGCAGAGGATGCAGAATGTTGCCCATCCCCTAAGTGTAACACCTCAGCAGACCTATCCAAATAATCATAATGACATCACCAAATGGTTTGAGCACCATCCCTGATAGCACACGTACATCTCGGAGACGTCTATTTGACGTCTGCATTTACATCTGCAAGATGTATTTTTTATGAAGTTTGCTCATCTACAATATGTCTATAGGACATTTCCTATCTGATGTCAAATAGACGTCTATTAGATGTCTTTAAGATCTTTGTGATTTAGAATGTATGTAAAACTGACATCTTAGACGTCTGCCAGAAGTTTGTACACAACAGATGCTTTCCAGATCAAGAGATCTTTAACAAACATCTTGCAAACATACATGTGATTCTCTCAACATCACAAGGATAAGTCACGAGAATTAAAACTATGTAAACAGATGCCATTATGTTTATATTAAATGCCCGATACAATGTAGATCACCTTTTCAAATCATTTTTTATATGATGTTATGTCAGGATGTGGGATCAGCAGATATTAAACAGATCCTTCAATTTGTAGTCCCACACATGCTAGTTTGTGTTGCCTTTGGAGTGTGTGGTGCATGCACAGACATCATCCTATGAATAGCGGATTTTGTTTTTGGAGTTGTCTTTCGCGGCTTGTTGCGCTTTTAATATTCCTTTTTCATTTCAAGCACATCATCCAATTTTCTTTATTAATAATTTTCAAACTGCCTTACCCACTAAAAGCTGTGCGGATTATCAGACATAAATATGGCACATTTATAGGACAGATATGTGTGGCAAAAGCTAAAGTGGCCCTGCTGAAAACAGCTAAAACCACCCTAGGCTGGTTGGCTGGTCTTAGCTGGTTTAAGCTGGAAGTAGCTGGTTTTAGCTGGTCTCCCAGCCTGGCTAGGCTGGTCAGACTGGTTTTAGCTGGTTGTTCCAGCTGGTCTCCCAGCCTGACCAGCTAAGACCAGCCTGGCCAGTCAAGGTGAAGGAAGTGGCCAAAACCCCTCTAAAACCAGCCTGCTGACCAGCCTGGATGGTTTTAGCTGGTGTTTTTTCAGCAGGGGGGTGAAATGTTTTAAATTGTCTCTTGGCACAGCAGAGCACCGGTTTCAACAGAATATGTTGCAGCTAACTTATATACTTTTATATTCTCGCACTTTTTGCCGGTATCTAAACTGTTCATTAAATCGGTAGGCACTGCAGGAAAGGAGTTGCAATTGGCTGTTTTAAATTTGTTTTGTTCTTTCTGTCTTTTTCTAAAGAAAGCTGAACTGTAGTGATGTGTCAATATTTTATCGATCATTTCTTGGTAAAGGTGAGAGACCTGCGAGCCACTTATTTCTATCACCACAGAGTGAACAGAGTTGCTATGGAGGAAGCGCCCCTGGTTACGCTTGTGTTGTCCACAAATACCCACAATGCATCGCTCACGACCACTACGATATGGTGAATTCCACGACAACTTTTATTCCTTTTTCGTTTTTTAAATCGTTTACATTTTTTACATAATGTAACGTTAGAACTCCGCCGTAAAAAGTTAGATTTTCCGCGTTAAAAAGGTTTGTGTTTGTGTAGCGAGAGCTTTAGTCAGCTTTAGCTTGCTAGCTTAGCCGCTCATAACGGTGACAGGCTGATACACAATATTTACAGTTTGTGTATATCATTCAGCTGTTGCTCTGCTGTCGTTTAACGTCAGGATTGAGGCGATAATGTATTGAAATAATAAATACACCACCCTATGTGGCAGAAGAAAACAGCGGCGAAGAAATTGTGATTTGTATATTAAAGACATTAATCTGTTCCTCCATCGTCAGAGTTTGGGTCTGTAAATAGTGTACTGGTCTATACGCCAACATGGACAAAGAACAACGAAACACTGTTATTTTCAACGCATCCAAGCGAGAGCTCTTCACCTCAAACTCTGGATACAAGTCCTTGCAGAAGAAATTAAGAGCACAATGGAAGATTCAAAGGTGAAACCTTTTAAATGGCTCATGTAGACATGTTTACAGGTGTGAAGATCGTTTTTGTCTACATTATTTGTGATGTGCTCATCTATATCACAAAACATTATGTTGGTGTGCATTATGCACTCATTTTGTTTTATTCACAGACATGCTAAATTAGAAATGTATTGTATAATAAATAAGCAGAACAGTGTGTATTACTAAACGTTCCATGTTCTTCAGCATCAAAGAGGAGCTCACCTTGGAAAAACTCCAAGGAGTCAAGCTATGGATCACTGCAGGCCCTCGAGAAAAGTTCACTGCTGCTGAGGTGAGAACCTACAGCAGAAATATAGATGAAGCTTAAAAAATAAAAATAACTTTTAAATTGCTGTATTTGCTGTATCATTCAGTTGGAGGTTCTTAAGCAGTATCTGGACAGTGGTGGAGGTCTTCTTGTGATGCTCGGAGAAGGAGGAGAAATGAAATATGACACTAATATCAACTTTCTTCTAGAAGAGTTTGGCATTATGGTAAACAATGGTAAGTTTGTATTGTTTTCCATGTTATCTTCACATCATAGAGTCATTAATTTAAACAAATGTTTCATGTAAATTCAGATATTGTCTATTGTTGATTTTATTTGCATTTTAAATATGTTTTAAAATGCATATGTCACGTTCTTAGGCTTACATGTAATTTTTTTACAACATTTTTGTTGTAAAACATACCATTTTAAACAAAAGTCATTTGCTTATTTAATGACTTGAGGTTGTAAAAAGTAATAAAATATGTTCATTACACTTTGAAAGCATTTGCGTGAATGCAGCTTAATAATTTTCAAACATATTTTTCAGTGTTTATGTGTATATATATATATATATATATATATATATACCAGTATCATGATAATTTGTTATTAACAATATTTTAAACCAAACTATTTTTTAAAATTAGCTTTTTTTCTTTAATATGATGTCAGGATGCCTTCACCACCTTGGTGCTCTTTTTATTTTGTGCCTCACATAAATCAGACTCTGGAATTTAGACATTTAAAATGTGTTCATCTTAAAAGAGGAGTGTGCGAGTTTGTGTTTCTAACATGTTTTTTTTTTGTTGTTTGTTTGTTTGTTTGTTTCAGATGCAGTAATAAGGAACGTCTATTACAAATATTTCCATCCCAAAGAAGCACTTGTCTCCAATGGTGTTCTGAACAGGTTTGTGTTTTCCATGTGTATTAAATTGTTTCTCTGTGGATTTTTGTAGAGATTACATTAAAACAAAGCATTCTGTACAGAATTTAAAGGATTTCTATCTTCAGAGAGATCAGTCGTGCAGCTGGTAAAGTGGTGACGGGGGTGATTGATGAAGAAAACACAGGGAACAATTCACAGTAAGCTTGACCTGAATGTTCTGTTTATGTGGTTGTACTTGTAACCATGCTGATACATAGTGATTTTATAGTTGAAGTTCCACATAAGAAAGCATAATGACTTCTTATTTGACAATTAAACAGGGCACTTTCATTTGTATACCCTTACGGAGCCACATTAAATGTGATGAAGCCTGCGGTGGCCATCCTGTCCACTGGTTCTGTGTGTTTTCCACTCAACAGGCCTGTTCTGGCCTTCCATCAGTCTAAGGTGTGTATACTCATTCTGATTATCAGCTGAACCTCAGACTGAGCCTTACTTGTGTTAAACACGCTGTGCTTTCTTCTGTGCTCTGATTTTGTGTCAAGAACGCTGGCAAGTTGGCAGTTCTGGGCTCATGTCACATGTTCAGTGACCAATACCTGGACAAGGAGGAGAATAGTAAAATAATGGTAAGGTATTCAGTTGCTATTGCAAAACGTCTCTATTACTGTTAATGAAAGTGTAGAGTAAGAGGTTTGTTCAAAGTATAATCAGTAGTAAAACATTTTAAAACTGTGTTATTGTTTCATAATTAAATCTATTTTAATATAATACAATGTGTACGTTCCAGGATGTTGTTTTCCAGTGGCTTACAACCGATAGCATTCCTCTCAATCAGATTGATGCAGAGGACCCAGAGGTGAGCGCTTACACCAAATACCTTCTTAACGTAGTTTAGACTTCAGGTCAGTAGGATTTGTTTAATGTTGTTGAAAGAAGTCTCTTCTGCTCACCAAGACTGAATTTATTTATACAGTTAAAGGAACTTCTTTTGAAAATAGGCTAGTTTTCCAACTCCCCCTAGAGTTAAACAGTTGAGTTTTACAGTTTTTGAATCCATTCAGCCAATCTCCGGGTCTGAAGTCAGTAGCACTTTTAGCATAGCTTAGCGTGCTAATGGTGTAATCAGATTCAATTATCTATGCTAAGCTATGCTGAAAAGTGCTACCGCCAGACCCGGAGATCAGCTGAATGGATTCGAAAATTGTAAAACTCAACTGTTTAACACTAGGGGAGTTGGAAATTGAGCCTATTTTCAAAAAGTGGATTGTTCCTTTAATGTTGTGGGATATTATAATTTAAAATAACAACTGTTTTCTATGTGAAAATATTGTAAAATGTAATTTATTCTTGTGATCAAAGCTGAATTTTCAGCATCATTACTCCATTTTTCAGTGTCACATGATCGTTCGGTACTAATTTCCTTTTAAAACCGGTACATACGGTAGTATATGTCTAGCCTGACTGACAGCACGGGTCTTGCTTCAGGGCTTTAACATTGTTTTTTACTGTCTACACTGCCTTCATTTTTTTCCCAGATCACAGACTACACCATGTTGCCGGACACAGGGAGTCTGTCCGACCGTCTGAGGGTGTGTCTGCAGGAGGGAGACGAGAACCCGCGAGATTTCACATCTCTCTTTGACATGTCTTTGCTAAAGCTCCACACAAACACTCTTCCCTCTGTCCTGGAGTAAGAACTGCCTTCAGCTGACATTTCTTAAAGTGGCTTTCGTGTTGTGTTCCAACAGAAATTGCACACAGTTGTACATTCAGCATGAATGTTGAAACCATTCCTGTGTGTTTTAAAACACCAGAGTTGGTAGAACCATCTCTGTCAAAAAGACAGAGTTTGTGTGCTTGGCTGTTAAAGTGTTGAAGTAATTAATAACTAATGATATGTCTCTATTTTCAGTGCTTACAAGCAGCTCAATGTCAAACATGAACCTCTCCAGTTGATCACACCACAGTTCGAAACACCTCTGCCTCCGCTGCAGCCTGCCGTGAGTCTGTTTCCAACTGCACATTAGCTGTGAACACTAGAATTTGTTACTGAAAGACAGCAAAGAAAAAATGTTTTTACTTTGTCCATATCTGATGCAGCTATACTGCTGATGTAACCAAGGCTGCACATGTGGAGGAAAAAGCCATTTTAACCAATTATATCATAGTTAACTTTTTTCTATCAGATGGAATAGTGTTGCAGTGATGTATTGATGTAGGCCAACCCATAACCCACAATGCTAATTTGTTTCAGTGTTTTGGCCTTATACATACAGTTGAGGTCAAAAGTTTACATGAACCTTGAAGAATCTGCTAAATGTTTTAAAGTATTAATGTTAATTTAAAGTATTTTACCAAAAGGAGGGATCATACAAAATGCGTGTTATTTTTTATTTATTTAGTGTTGACCTGAATAAGATATTTCACATAAAAGATGTTTACATATAGTCCACAAGAGAAACAATAGTTGAATTTATTAAAATCACCCCATTCAAAAGTTTACATACCCTTGATTTTTTAAATGAATGAATCTGAATGATCCACAGCTGATTTGTTTTTCTTGTTTGTCCTGAACAGTAAAACTGCCTGCTGTTCTTCAGAAAAATCCTTTAGGTTCCACAAATTCAAGGGACTCATGAACAACTATAACTAAAAAAAACAACAAAACAAAACAAAAAGCTGTCATTTTGATAAATTCAACTATTATTTTCACTAGTGGACTAAATGTAAATGTTTTTTTATGTGAAATATCTTATTCAGGTCAGTACTTAATTAAAATATAGCATGCATTTTGTATGATCCCTCTTATTTTGGTAAAATAGTATTTTGCAGATTCTCCAAAGTGTGTCAACTTTTGACCTCAACTGTATACAAAAATGCAGCATCCATGCTGCGCTCTATGATCTATCAGATCATTTAATTATTATTTGCCTTGATTTCCTCCGTTATTCTCTGCTGAATATTCTATGTAGTTCACAAAGAGATTGCCTTCTTGTTGGGTTTGTATGTAGATGTTTGTAGATGTTTCACTGAGACTTTTTGTTTTCAGGTCTTTCAGCCAGCCTTTAGGGACCTTCCGCCACCCATGCTTGACCTCTTTGACCTTGATGAGACCTTTTCTTCTGAGAAAGTGAGGCTTGCTCAGCTCTCAAATAAATGTAAGTGTCTACGATTTGTTCAGATGCTCAGAGTGAGTTGTAATACTATCATTGTTTCTAGTTTGAGTGGTTGCTGATCGATTAGTAATGGATGTGTTGTCTTCTCAAAGGTACCGATGATGATCTGGAATTTTATGTACGTAAATGCGGAGACATCTTAGGCGTGACAGGGAATTTAGATAAGGACAAAAGAGATGCCAAGCACATACTAGAACACGTCTTCTTCCAGGTGGTGGAGTTTAAGAAGCTCAATGAAGTAAGTTGAACATGCATTAATATTTTTATTTGACTATTCATGTAGTCTTTTATGTAGTGAATTCTTTATGCATATCATAATTTGTGCACCCATAGGTTTCAAACCCGTATGCCTTTCTTTTTGATGTAAAAAAAAAAAAAAAAAATGGAAATGCTAGGCAAAATGTTAGAGCCGCACTTTTCCACACAATGAAATTGGACAGTAATTTATTTTGCAAAAAAACGTAAACCTTAAATTTTAGTCAGTTTATGGAAAGGAGCATCTTGGACATTCTGCCTAAGGTGTCTTTGTGTTTGATAGAAGACAAAAATCAATGTGGTTTGAAAAACATGGGTGAATAAATGACCATTTTTTGGCTGAATTGTCACCCTAAAACTGCTACTCCCCCACCTTTCCTGCAGGAACATGATATTGACACCACAGAAGCAAGGTTCAACACACATTGAAGCAGGAAGGCCATGAACCTCTGGAGTTTTGCAGCAAGGACTTGTTTTTGAGATGTGTGCGTGTATATATACACAGAGTATAGATGATCAAACTGCAAAGGAACCACATGTGCTTTACTTCTAGTGCAAGAAAAGTCAGGTGTGGTTTATCAGAACTATCTTTACTATGAACTTTCTCAGGCGTATGGTTTAAAGAATACACTACATTTCTTGTAACAATGAGTTTTTTCAATAAATACAAGTTTTCTCCTGTTGGAGCATTTGTATACATAATTCAGTCATTGAAATTTATTTTGTTTTACATAACTATGAAAAAAAAATTGTGTCATTGAATAAAAAAGGTTGGCTTTCTTGTTTGTTTCATTGATGCAGGACCTCCAGGAAGTATAGTATACAATTAATATCTGCTGCATTTAGTTATTTCAGGTTGATGTGAGCAAGCAGCTGAACCTAAATGCCAGGTGACTCTTCAGCAGGGGTGTCCAACCGGTTCCTGGAAGGCCGCTGTCCTGCTGAGTTTAGCTTAAACCCTGATTAAACAACCGATCAAGCTAATACGGTCTTCAGGCTCACTAGAAACTTCCAGGCAGGCGTGTTGGAGCTAAAAATCTGTGGGATGTTGGCCCTCAGGGAGCAGGATTGGACACCCCATGTCCAAAAGTGAGTCCCAAGACAGCGAAACACAAAATATAAGCATTTCACTAGCAGTCTGAGTTATAGCGACCCTACAGTATTGTGACTGTATTTTTTGTTCTACATTTTCACAGTGGACAAAATAATTGCACATTTTGAAACGTTATTGATCGCCTTGTGTATTCTGCTCACACTTGCCCCAAACACACTTGGGACATTATCTTCTGGAGATTTGTAACATTAATGAATGCAAGTAATTTCAACATGCTTTATTTTTTGATTAAATACATTCTATAAATACATTTATAATAGTAATACATTTACAAAATCATGGGTCCCACTCTAGTAAGAAGCCTGTAAAATAAACACGCATATTAGAACAACTTTTCTCAAAATTCAAGTTTCTCAAGGATTAGTATGCATACATGCCTAAAATATGGTGTCTATCAAATGGCCAAGTTAGAGGAGTTCTGTTCCTCTCTGAGATTTGGGATTGCAGGAACCTGACCAGATCCCTGCCAAACCATTTCCTTCCATGAGCGCTGAAGCTCCTCTGAAACATTCGGGTGAGGTGACGTTCCTGACCATATCATCGAGACCTCAGGAGGTGCCGACAGGTTAATGGGACTCCATGTAGACTCCAAACATGACTTTGGGCTCTCAACTATGGCCTTCACAAGGGACACTTCCCATGAGGGGTGTGTAGTTGTCAGATCAACGCAGGACTGGTCCAGCGAGCTGGCCTGAATGGGCTTTTGAAACTTGACTCTCTTGTAGGGTGTGGAGGACTTGCCTTCCACTGGACTTCTCAGCGCTGTGCCCAGCGTGTTGCCTGGAGAGAGAATGTTGTTGAGGACAACTAAAGGGGATAAAAGATTTGTGGAGTAGTTCAGACATGGTGCAACAGCAGGGTTGGGGTCTAAATACTCCAGCACAATGCCTTTGTTTGGTCTCAGGAAGCTATCATCAGAAACCGCTGATAAAGACAAACTCCGGTCTGTACAAAAGCCTCTGTCAAAGTCAAACAGTGACTGGCCCTCATAGCTCCTGGTCAGCTCTAGAAAAACAAGTTGTGTTTAAAAAGTCTATTTTCAACTTACTATAGAAAAGGGTTTTGTTAGATTTAACCTAAAGAGTAAAAATCAGGGAGTTTTTATATGTTTTAGAACTTTACCAGGTCTATCACGTCCTGCAGCCATTGGGAAATATGGCGTTAATTAGACTCAGCTTGCATTTATAGACGTGCTTGATTAGGTCATTTACGAGTAACGTTAGTTATCCAACTAGTAAGTGTAGTTCTGGTAAAATCATTTAATATCTCGTTTTAAAAAGTAATCTTTTTCTCTTTAAAGAAGTTAAATTAACGTCCACATACACAATCTCTGAACATCGTTTACATACATAAACATATAAATAATGAGAAACATATAGTTCAAATGATTTTTTCCCCTAACATATCTATGTTTTGGACAGTGTGTATTTTAAACAAATATCAGCGATTTATAAATAATTTTAAAGCATTATGTATACAGCAATAGATTTCCGGATATATTTTGGTCATTTGAAAATACATTAAAAATATTTTTGTCGTTTGTGTGTAATTTATCGCGTACGTCAAAAATGTGTTATGGCTGCACACGTTCCCTTTCAGAAAAGCGCGTCCATGTGTTTACGAGCGCGCACGTAGTGCGTCTTGGGCTCAGGAGGATGCGCGCGCAGCCTGTGTCCGCTGACGTCACTCGCGGGAATGGCTGAAAAAAAGAAGCGCGAGATAGAAACTTGGGCGCGCAGCGTTTAGCTGGCGAGTTGTGCGCCTTTTAATGAAAGTGTTTACTATATTTGATCGACCATCTTATTAACATCACAGATGCGTTTGCGTGTGTATGCTGCATGTATACAGTCATCGTAAACGTCTGTTTTATTGGTGCTTTTTGCTAAAACTTTAGGGAAATGTCGTGGTGGGCGCGCGGGTAAGTACATAAAGTATATTATTTAAGTATGTTTAATGTAATTGTGTAATTCATTATGGCAAAAAAGATCACATCCTATGCATTCAACATAATGTTTGGGGTTGTAGAGATTGTTGACATTAAGTTTGTGAGTGATGCATTGAACCCCGCCTAATATAAAAACAAAGAGCGGTCAAACTCACGGCACCCGTGCAGTTTCAGCATTATACAGACGAATTTAAAGACAGACCATGTTTACAGTGTTATTAACTAATCCAAATCATTTCTATGTTATGCATACCTAGTTTTAAACTACATTTACACATGTTGATGACATGCATTTAGACTGTTAGCCAGATATGCTAGCAGATTGAGAGTATGTAAAGGTAATTTGCTTTACATTACACAAAGCACAACTGTTATAATGCCTGAGAGCCTCTGAAAGTAGTATTTAATTAACATTGCTGTAGTTAAAATGATGTTAAGTTTTACATCTAAGGTTAGTTTAAATGATCATTGTTTGGCAAACACAAGGCCAGATGTAAACACAATGCCCTGCCAAATGGTGTCAGTGTACCATCAACACATTGTTGCCAGAGTTTGTTGATCTGTAATCAGTGTTGTTTTCCCCAACCCTTAACATGGATGTTTGCATGTAAACAGTGAGGATGAAGAAGAGGGCATGTGTCAGGACACAGACTCTGATGTGGCTGATCAGAAGGATTGTGGCAAAGTTAAAGTAAAGTGGACCCAAGAGGAGGTACAGTTCTATAAACAAGGCCATTGCTCACACACAGGCCTTATATTACAGAAATCTTATATAGTGGTGATGTTATATTACAGTGTAGTTGTTTAGTTGGAAATTCTGCATCAATAAAGATATATGTATTAAATATTTTTGGAGAAGCAAAATGAAACGTTTTTTTTTTTGTTTTGTTTTTTTTTTCTCCATGTAATGTGAAATTTAGACACAAACTAAAAGATACGAATATGCATATCACAAATCAGTGCAGAAAGACTTTTAGAAGATTAAAAACTAGTAAAAAAAAAAAAAAAAAGCAGCTGATATAAGACAGGTGTAACTTCGCTTATGTTTTCCAGGATTGTGTCTCCACTTTACACTATTTAGAAAGATGAATGAGTAGTTTACCTAGAAAATTAGTTTTTGTAATAATTTACTTCTTACTTGCTTTAACGTCATTCCAAACCTATGAGACTAATATTTAGACCCATAAACATTGATCATCCTGCATACAGGGAGCCTAAGAAATATGGTAAACAGAAGCGTAAATATCCTCTGTCTGCGTGTTGATCAGTGTTCATACATGGATAAAGGTTAAGATAAATCTGTTCATCATATAAAGTGATCATATCTGCAGAAGAAAACAATGCTTGATTCATGTGGATTACAGTGTCTTGTAGTTTTTCATGTGTGACGGATTTGTTTGTGTAAACCTGACAACATTGGGAGAAAAAATGCACTTTTTGCATGGAATCTAGCTCCAATCAAAGAAATTTGTCAAAAATGAAAGATGAGGGATGTGCATTTGTTTACTGGTTTGTATTTTCCAGGATGATAAGCTGCGAAAATTGGTGCTGAACTTTGGACCAAATGATTGGAAATACATTGCTGGCTTTTTACCTGTAAGTCTGCTTGCATCAATAATGTGTTCAGAATGCTCATATTAGATTTCTTGCTTATTTTTATAACATTTTCACACTTCTACATTTAATTATTTGTAGTAGTGTGTTTTAACAATATCAATTTTTTTTTTTTATTGTTGTTTTTCAAAGAATCGATCAGAGCATCAATGTCAGCATCGCTGGTTCAAAGTTTTGGATCCTGATCTTGTCAAAGGACCCTGGACAAAGGAGGAGGATGAGAAAGTATGATGTACAGACACTGCAAAAAATATTTTTACAAAAACAAAAAAAATCTTTTAAAGGAGAAGTTCACTTCCAGAACAAAAATTTAAAGATACTCCTTGTCATCCAAGATGTTCATGTCTTTCTTTCTTCAGTCAATAAGAAATTATGTTTCTTGAGGAAAACATTTCAGGAATGTTCTCCATATAGTGGACTTCAGTGGTGCCCCCAAGTTTGAACTTCCAAAATGCAGCTTGAAATAGCTCTAAATGATCTCAGCCGAGGAAGAATTGTCTTATCTAGTGAAACGATCTGTCATTTTCAAAACAAACTGACAATTTGTATACTTTTTAACCTCAAACACTTGTCTCGTCTCTGTGATGCGCATGCATAGTCTGTGTAATCTGGGTCAGTATGGTTTGGGTATGTTGAGAAACTCCCGTCTTGTTTTCTTCAACGTCAAAATTATCCTACTTCGCTGTTTTACCTTTAGATAAGACCCCCCTTCATCGGCTGGGATCGTTTAGAGCCATTTTAAGCTGCATTTTGAAATTTCAAACTTGCGGGCACCATTGAAGTCTATTATATGGAGATAATTCCTGATTTTTTTTTTTTACAAACATAATCAGTCTTATCACCTGAAGAAAGAAAGACACGGACATCTTGGATGATGAGGGAATGAGTAAATTATCTGGAAATTTTTGTTCTGAAAGTCACCTTCTCCTTAAATCACTGCAGTTTCAAACAATTTTTTTCACAAAAAATTAGATACAACACACATTTAGCATTTCTAAGATCTTGCAAATATCAGGGGATTTTAAAAGTGTTTTTCTTAGAATAGTCGTGGAAATGAGTGAAATGAACTACATTTTTCCAGTTTCTCATTTTTCTAACAGGGATAGTTCCCCCTAAAATGAAAATTGTCATTAATTACTCAATGTCATGTTGTTCTAAACCCGTAAGACCTTTGTTCATCTTCAGAAACAAATTAAGATATTGTTTAAACTGCATTTTTGAAAAGTTCAAAAGGCCTTACTGCCTTAAATTTGAAAGTTCAAATTTGGGGCATGATACCAGTCCATTATATGGAGAAAAATCCTGAAATTTTTAACTCTAAAAACATAATTTCTTTACGGCTGAAGGAAAAAAAAAACATCTTGGTTGACAAGGGGGTGAGTACATTTTCTGTAAATTTTTGTTCTGGGAGTGGACTTTTCCTTTAATTGCTGCTCCAGCTGAACACACGTTATGGTGATTTACTACTAATTGCAGAACCGGCTTTACTGATAAATCCTGCGATTTATTGTGTAGCCCTATCTCTGGCCCTCCATAGACAGCAAGGGTCAAGGCACAGAAATGTAGTAAAGACATCAATAAAATAGTCCATGTGACATCAACCTTAATTTTACAAAGCTACAAGAATACTATTTTTGTGCCAAAAAAAACTATTCAGTAATATTGACATTATTCAGTAATTCTTCTTCTCCCTAGTGCCGTTCGTGACACATACGCCATTATTTTTGTTTTCTTTGCACACAAAAAGTGTTGTAAAATTACGGTTGAAAGGCACAGCAGTGTTTTGGGTACTCATCAACGATTGTCACATGGTCTGTTTTGCCAATGTTCTTACTGCGTTTCTGTGCCTTGACTGTGGTCGTACCCTTTCTGTCTATGGAGGGGTCAGAAAGGGTCAGAAAGTTCTCGAATTTCATAAAAAATATCTTTATGTGTTCTTACGGATTTGGAATGGTATGAGGGTGAGTAATTAATGACAGCATTTTCATTTTTGGGTGAACTATACCTTTAAAAAGTAAGCCTAAACAATCAGAGTAGTCATGAAAATGTACTGATGAGAAAGTATTGGGAGTCTGTATGTTGCTTAAATGCGTTGTGTGTCCAGGTGATTGAGCTCGTGAAAAAGTATGGCAACAAGCAGTGGGCGATGGTGGCCAAGCACCTGAAAGGCCGTCTTGGAAAGCAGTGCAGAGAACGCTGGCACAACCACCTCAATCCAGACGTCAAGAAGTCTTCCTGGACTCCAGAGGAAGATCTCATCATCTACAAGGCTCACTGTGTGCTAGGCAACCGCTGGGCTGAGATTGCCAAACTGCTCCCTGGAAGGTGAACACACTCTAGATTTTAGGAATGATTTCATTAAATTGACAGTTAATTGTCTAATTGGGTAGCTGGTTACTTGTCTGAAAGCCTCTGTTAAAAATATTTTGACATTTCTGACTGGTATATTGTGAAGTTCAGTAGGGTTTTTTTTTTTGTTGTTGTTCTCTTCTTCAGAACAGACAATGCTGTCAAAAACCACTGGAACTCTACTATCAAGCGTAAAGTAGAGACAGGTTATTACACTGGTGTGGACACTACGCTTCATGTGCTCCAACAGACGGAGAGTGAAGAGGTGGTGTCTGAGGAGACTAGTCAGCAGCAGGTATTTTAGCAGTGTTTTGAGTGCGCATCAACGATTGGGAAGGTTTTATTGTTTTTTGATTGGGAAGGTTTATTGTTTTTTGTTGATTTGTGTATTGTAGGTGGAGTTCTGCTATGATGGAGCCAGTGAGGGATTACCAGTTACTGCCTTAAAGCGGGTATAATGAAAACATTAATGACATTAAAGTGTTTATTTCACAAAGTCACTGTTAAGCCATTTTTCACATCCTATTTAGAACCAATTTAAAAAAAAAAAAAAAAAAAAAAAAATTCTTTTCGTGAGTTTCTGTCATTTTTCTTCATTCTAAACATTTCTCAAAAGGTTGCTAGAATATATTTGATGCATTTGTTTGACAACATGTTTTTAAGATCCCTTTTTAAAACCTATGTATTTCATAAAATAATTATATGTATTCATGTTTTACGCTTGTTTATTTACAAATAGGATCCAGATGCTCATGAGAAAGTCACCTCTGCTCCACACAAAACTGCATCTCCCAAGACGCCAAAAGCTCCAGCAACCCCCAAAAGTGAAGCTGGAGACTCTAATGTGTCCACGTGGGTGATGGACAGCTCTGGGTTCCTCTCTCCCTCAGCGGCGCCCACGCTAAAGGAGGTGATGGAGCTTATGGACGGGGTGAGTTCAACCTTAAAAACAACAGCTACTATGTGAAAATGCTATAAAATATGTTATGTGTTTTACATATGATCAATGCAGGTCCAAATTTAACTGAAGTGAGACTTACAATGTAAATTACAGTCTTAAAATAATTCTTTCATTCAGGCTATTCTGTAAAATCACATTGGTGCGTCAGCATAAAAAGTTAACGATGCTATGCATCATTTTAAAAAGTATGCATCTTAAAATAAAAAGCATCATTTCCTTTCCGAATGCAGTATTTGGATTCGGGCACATCCCTAATCTGTACCATATTGAATTGCATTGCAGCATTTTTTATTTTTTTTCCGTTGCATCATAGTGCATTGATTCACATTGTATTGAATTTAATTAAAATCGAATTGTACTGTGTCGTAATGGGGATTAGTCGAAATGCGTCAATTTACTCCATATGTCATTTTGATGTTTTTAGGAGAAATAGGCCTTAAACCTCTTTAGTTTCTATTTTAAATTTGAGTGTTTAATAAAATGTTAAGAAGTGTGTTGATTTCTTTTCATTTCTTTGTGTTGATCAAACATCATAGAATTCTTTTGACTGGAGATTTCAGTGCCTTACAGTGCTCCAAATCCTTGGTAGTAACAGTGTTGCAGTGTTTATATTAGAGCTGCACGATTTGTTA
This sequence comes from Labeo rohita, assembly GCF_022985175.1. Lineage (NCBI taxonomy): Eukaryota > Metazoa > Chordata > Actinopteri > Cypriniformes > Cyprinidae > Labeo > Labeo rohita. The sequence continues at coordinate 10,159,777 of NC_066879.1, read as the reverse complement.
TTCCTGAATGACATCGCGAGTGTCAGTGGAGCGTGAGAAGCTCGTTTTGTCGCTGCCCATGTTAATGAATCAGAGGCTTAGGGTAAATGTGAATGCAGAAAGAACAACACACAGTCTTTTCAACCACATTATAATCATCATTTCTGTGTTACAGACATTTAAATAATAGAAGTACTGGGATAGTTTATAGTTTGGGTATAAACACTTATTGTCTACAGCAGCGATCAAAACGGAACACTTATGAACGTATTGTAACGCTTATCCTCTTCCGCGGTGGCGACAACTGCCCGTTTAAAAAAAAAAAAGTATTGAATCATTGAATCATTCATTCAAGAGATTTCAATAGTCATACAAGTCTTAATGAAGTGAAACACTGACTCCCTCATTGAATTATTATTATTATTTTTTTGTTTAAATTAATGTTTTTAAAAGACTTAAGCAATGAACAGTTTGTCAGAACCACTAGTAAACTGTTATTTTGTTTCGTTTTCTAATCATTTTTCTCCGGAATCGTGAGAGAATCATGGTCTCCAATTTATTAAAAACAACTGGAATTCTCAATTAATCCACAATCATGAAGCTCTTGTTTAAATGTTGTTTATTACTGCATATAATTCATTAAAATGAATTTCATAAAGTTCAAAATGCACCTTTCAGTTGAATAAAAGACTATTTTCCCTATATATTTCATCATTGAGGATTTCTTAAGAAAAGTTTAAAAATCTCGTCTCGTCCTCGTATACCCAGTCTCGTGTCTCGTCTCGTCTCGTGGGATAAGTGTCTCGTCACACCCCTAATAATAATGATTTCTTTCATAAGGATCTTGAGGGCTGGTGTACAATGTCAGACTTTGACCTGCCGGAGGAGAGTCAGAGCTCCGAGCTGCTGCAGTTTCGGCTGGAGGGAAGTACCCTACAGGAGCTCAGCAAAGGCAGTAAAGGAGAGCTCATCCCCATCTCACCCGGTGGGGCAACACCTCCATCAATCCTGAGTCGTCGCAGTCGCCGTCGCATCGCCCTTTCCCCAGATCCCAATGACTCCATGACCCCCAAGAGCACACCGGTCAAAATCCTGCCTTTTTCTCCTTCACAGGTACTGTAGACACATTTCACATCACTACCATATGTTTACCTTATTCAAAAGGTCCAGATTTGCCAGTATGTTGGCTGAGTTTTGGCTTTATTTATTTATTATTATTATTATTATTATTATTATTATTATTATTATTATTCGATGTTTTGGAAGCTTTTTATTTTATTTTGACAGCACAATATTTGAACTGAGTGTACTGCTACTGCTAATTTCATTCTTTTTTTTTCTTCATATTTTGATAAATTTTTAATTATTTGTGAATGCTGCAATAAGTTTAAAGGGTCGTGAAACCCCCCTGTTTCAGCACTGGTTAGTTCTCACCATAGTTTTGAAAAATGCTGCAAAAGTGGGTATGGTGCGCTGTGGAGCGGAAAGAGGGGAGAGAGTCAACTTCATTTTCAGACCGTTTCATTTCACTCCCATTGAGTTAACAACGCAAATAAATGCACAGCCATTTGCACTCTGCATCGAAAACATATATATGAATGTGCTGTTGCACCTCTATTAATTTTTAAGGCTTATTTTGCAGCATTTATAATCCTTTTGATAGGTTGCATTAAGAAGTTGTAAAAACCGCTATTACACTCACCTTATGAATGAATTGCGTTTGTGCCGAACTCTACTTACAAGGCAAACAAAAACAAACAGTCTCCTTCGGTCCATTAACGTTTCTCTCAGTTATTGTACGCAATCTCACAGTCTGAAGCGTCTGTCATAGCAAATCAACACGCGCTGTTGTGAATAATTAGACGAAGCGTCTTCCCATAGGATAAGAACGCGCAGCCTCATGAATAATTATGAGACACCGACGCGTCATTGATGTACTATAGTCCATTGCCACGTCACAAACTGTGACGTCAGCACAATGTAGATTTTAAACCTAGAAGATGAAAATAGAGCAAAAAAACTCAAAATTAACCAGTTTTCCCCAACAATTAAAATTAATAGATGCTAACATTGTCATATATTATGTGTAACACAAACACCTCTGCTCAAATCTCAGAAAAAGTTGTCTGGGGGTTTCATGAACCTTCAAAGAATATATAAATAAATCTTAGTTTCTTTTACAGATTTGCAGGTTCAAATTTTTAAATTTCACATAATTTATAGTTATTTCAAATTTGGTTATTATCTTGCAAAATAAATGTATTTTTTTTACCGGCAGTTAAGCATGTGTTTTATCTTTAACTAATGTGTTGTCATACATCATCTTTATATCAACCTCCCTCTCTCCAAGATTTTATTTTATTTTATTTTATTTTTTAACATTTTCACAGTTCCTTAATATGTGGACCAAGCAAGACACGCTGGACCTAGAGAATCCATCTCTTACGTCAACTCCTGTTTGCAGCCAGAAGGCCATCGTCACAACACCTCTGCACCGGGACAAAACCCCACTCACACAGAAGGAGAACTCTTTGTACGTTTCAGGATTCACATAGAGCTTTATTCAGATCATTTGAGTTGAAATGTCACTTTTAAACTTTTACTTTGCCCTCTTGTAGGTTTATCACACCAAATCACAAATCTGATCTGGATACGACTCCCCGAACACCCACTCCATTTAAAAATGCCTTAGAGAAATACGGCCCTCTGCGGCCACTGGTGAGAGAATTTCAGATTTTCTTAGAATTTAAGAATTTTCACTATCCGTATTAATGTTAAGTATGACATAAAATTGCCAGATGGTTGATCTCCTGATTGATATTCTAGTTTTGATGCTGAATTGAAAATGTTTTTTGTGTCTCTTTATTTCTCTTAAGCCTCCGACCCCAAATTTGGAGGAAGACCTTAAAGAAGTGTTGCGCAGTGAGGCAGGAATTGAATTGATAGTAGAAGATGAAACTCCTACTGAGAAAAAACGCAAACAAGTGGTAAGGGGGCAAACGGCGAAGTGATATCAACATGTGCATGTACACAAGTTTCCAGATCATTACTGTATCTTGTAGCATTAATATAGCTCTAAACTTAGTTAAAGCAATGGAAGTTTGCAATGAGGTTCTCAGGGGGTTTTATTTTTTTTTTTTGTTTTTATGAGACCAAAAATGCACTTGTCAGTATCAATACACATTTTCTCAGAAGCAGAAGTCATAGTTGGGTAGGCTTCTGTTGTAGCGAATGGGAGACAACAGCAAGTATCATTTTTGTAGTCTCATGTGCTCGAATAGAATTTCCACCACGTTCCAAATTAGATAAAAAAAAAAAAAAAAAAAAAAAAAAAAATAGAGAGATTCATTGTGTTGATCAGAAGAGCGAAAGATGTCACATTTGCTGTTGTTATATTACAAACAGTCACACAGCAGCCGTAACTAATTTTCTGAAGTTTAATGCCAGGTAATAAATCACAGTATAATTTTATAAATGCACAGTACTTACTTTGAAAATGAATATATTGACCATTTTACAGAATTGGTGTAAACTGCTATCCCACAACCAAAAAACACATTTCAAAAGCATTTAAGAATTAAAATCTTAGATGTTTACTAAGATCCTTTTATTATCTGTTGAAACCCACAATAATATTTAAAGTATCAGTAAGCTTAATGTATAGATGCTGATTAGCATCTTTGAGCTAGGTTCAGAAGTATCTAAAATTGTCACTACCGAAATAGTCGACAGTTTCCAAAAACGGAAAACAATCATTTATTTGAGGGAAATAAACAAATTTTAGTACAGTTATGCAAATTTTTAGTATTGTAGTATGTTTTAGTATGTGGGTTTAAGTTCTGTAATGTGATGTGGTTGCTACCAAAACATTACTGTCATTACTGAAAATGTGCTGTCACGATTAAAACATGGGATTTTTTTTTTTCTCAAAAATAAAGTATACTGAATTGTCAACAAAGATGTTATGATAGTTTTTGGTTAAATATATATTCAAACTAATGAATCCTTAAGTTTGAAATCAGTATGATCAACTTTTTGCCTTTTACTAAGAAAAACTGGGTTCAAAACAGAGCAAATCTTACAGATAAAACTTAAGGATTTACCTCTTAAATCGTTTTAAGTGGGAAAAAAAAAAAAAAAATAATAATAAGTCCAAAATCTCAATTTCAACATTTTGAACAATACAACCTACAATCGTTTTCTTTTTTTCAAAAATTCTTGTTTTAATTTTTCTCATAATTAAATGAAGGCATTAAACATTTATTTATTTTTAATTAAATGAAAAATTAAAACCCTTTTATTTGTTGGCAAAGGTTTATCTGTTAAAATTAATACATGGAGGAAAAATTGTGTGAATATTCTGTTTAAAAAATGTAATAATAATTGTAGAATTTGTTTTTTTTTTTTTTTTTTTTTTTTTTTTTTTTTTTTTTCCCCTACAATTAGGTGGTTAATCTTGTTGTAATATTTATATTTTTTTTTTTTTTAGCGTTTAATAGTTTTTTTTTTGTTGTTTTTTTGTTTTTTCATTTGCCAGAAATAGGAATATATAAACACCTACATTATACTGTACTAAAGAAATACAAGACTAATACATTTGTTACATGTTAAACCATACTTTTATTTTGACAGGTTGCCGGTTAGTTTTTTGTGTGTATCCACTATGATATGGTGCCAATTTTCTCAAATGAAACTGTAAAATTCACATGAAGTGACTCTCACAGCAGCTCTGGAGATTAAGTTCATGTATTTATGTCGTCATATAATGAGACCCAAAGGCCGAAAATCACCGCGAGCCTAACGTCACGTGTGCTTCACTATTTAGTAAACAAAAGAGCGTCTTCGCCATTCATTCATAGAGAACCAAGCGGAACATGGAGGATTCATATTTAAACCGTCTTTTTCATTTTAATATTTACAGACACTAGTCCATATCGTGATTCGAATTAAGTGAGAGACCTACTTTTGATTTATTAATCCAAAAATTTACAAATTCCGTGCTATAGAGTAAATCCTTTTTTATTAATGGACTCCGCGATCCCGTCCGCATATTCGCTGAGAAATTGTAGTCGCGCATCCATGTAGATACAGAAATGAGATGCCGTTGTGTAAATAAGATAAATAACATAAGACTATTTTGTTTGTTTAATAAAAGAACAAGGTATAGACCTGTTCTATAGCAAAAGGTAACCTTAAATGACTTCTGTTGGGATCTGGGACTATATAGAAAGTAAAGTTTATTTGACCTTTAAGGGGGGGTGGGAGGTGCCGTTGGGGGGGTTAATATAATGTCAGGGGAAACACTGCAAATAAACTGAAAGCAACACATTTTAATTTATCTCAATTAAGTAAACACAAGAACTTAAGAAATATTAGAAGTGATTTAAATCATTCTTTATAATAGAGAAATAATTTGCTTTTTATGCTTGTTTATTTGCAAGGTTTTTGTTATAATTAATTATTTGTCTCTTTTAACAGTACCGGCCTCCCATGAAGAAAGTCCGCAAATCTTTGGCTTTGGATGTCATTGACAGCAGCGAGACTATTGCTGCACGAAAGCAGCAAATTAAACAAACAGTCAAAACGAATCAGAAGGTACAGAAACCGGGCCGATAGTGTTGCATTTGCCCAGTATCACTGAACAGATTTAAAGCATGTCTTGTATTTTGAAACTTCAGGCACCGATCGCACGGTCGCTCCCTCTTGTGTCCTCTTGTGGTGTGAAAAAGGAAGAGAATGTGTTGGATCAAGGATTTATTCTTGGACCGAACGAGAGCGGGCCACCCACTAAACCTGTGCCTCCCACACTGAACCAGAGTCCTCCATTATCTGTAAGTGCTGTAAGATCAGACAACATGATTGCAATACAATAGCCATACAATATTATCACTATACAGCTAGTATGTTTGGTTGTTCTGGTCTGTCTCTGTTCATAACTGTTAAGTGTTATATTATGCAAAACAGTTTTTCCAGTGGTGACAGACATTGGTTAGGTGTTGTTGAAGAAATAGTTAATCCAAAAATAGAATTATCTGAATATGTATTCAACTTCAGACCATCTAATATATAGATGAGTTTGTTTCTTCATCAGATTTGGAGAAATGTAGCATTAAATCTCTCACCTAAGGATCCTCTGCAGTGAATGGGTGCCATAGAGTGAGTCCAAACAGCTGATAAAAACGTCACTATTATCCACATAACTACAGTCCATCAGTTAACATCTTGTGAAGCCAAAAGCTTCATGTTTGTAAGAAACAAATTCCTTATTAACATGTTTTAGGTTCAAAATGAGTTTTACAAATGAAAACAGTCCAAAGCAGTTCTTCACTAGAGGAAGTCTTATGGATTATGGACTGAAGCGAATTTGAAATGAAATGAAGTTTCTTACAAACAAGGAGATTTTCACAAGGTGTTAATTGATGGAGTGGTGTGGGTTACTTGTGGATTATTGTAATGTTTTTATCAGCTGTTTGGACTCTCACTCTGACGGTACCCATTCACTGCAGAGGATCCATTGGTTAGCAAGTAATGTAATGCTACATTTCTCCAAATTTGTTCAGCTGAACAAACAAACTCATCTACATCTTGGATGGTCTGGGTATGAGGACGTTCTCAGCGAATTTAAATTTTTGGATAAACTGTTCCTTTAAATAAAAAGAGTTTTTTCAACTAGACAAAAATAAAAACATGGTTATTTAACATTTAAACTATTTCACTGTTGATTTTCCAGCAAAAATAATTGTCCTGATATACAGGAGCATCTCAATAAATTAGAATATGGTTGAAAAGTTAAATTTTTTTTCAGTAATTCAACTCAAATTGTGAAACTTTAGTATTAAATAAATTCACTGCACACAGACTGAAGTAGTTTAAGTCTTTGGTTCTTTTAATTGTGATGATTTTGGATCACATTTAACAAAAACCTACCAATTCACTATCTCAACGAATTAGAATATGGTGACATGCCAATCAGCTAATCAACTCAAAACACCTGCAAAGGTTCGAAATGGTCTCTCAGTTTGGTTCACTAGGCTACACAATCATGGCTAAGACTGCTGATCTGACAGTTGTCCAGAAAACAATCATTGACACCCTTCACAAGGAGGGTAAGACACAAACATTCATTGCCAAAGAAGCTGGCTGTTCACAGAGTGCTGTATCCAAGCATGTTAACAGAATGTTGAGTGGAAGGAAAAAGTGTGGAAGAAAAAGATGCACAACCAACCGAGAGAACCGCAGCCTTGAGAGGCTTGTCAAGCAAAATCGATTCAAGAATTTGGGTGAACTTCACAAGGAATGGACTGAGGCTGGGGTCAAGGCATCAAGAACCACCGCACACAGACGTGTCAAGGAATTTGGCTACAGTTTTCGTATTCCTCTTGCTAAGCCACTCCTGAACCACAGACGACGTTGGAGGCGTCTTACCTGGGCTAAGGAGAAGAAAAATGGACTGTTGCCCAGTGGTCCACAGTCCTCTTTTCAGATGAGAGCAAGTTTTGTATTTCAGTTGGAAACCAAGGTCCTAGAGTCCGGAGGAAAGGTGGAGAAGCTCATAGCCCAAGTTGCTTGAAGTCCAGTGTTAAGTTTCCACACTCTTTGATGATTTGAGGTGCATTGTCATCTGCTGGTGTTGGTCCACTGACTGATCACCTCCATGCCACGCTGAATTGAGGCAGTAATGAAAGCAAAAGGAGCCCCTACCAAGTGTTGAGTACATATACAGTAAATGAACATACTTTCCAGAAGGCCAACAATTCACTAAAATTTTTTTTTTTTTTTTTTATTATTATTATTGGTCTTATGAAGTATTCTAATTTGTTGAGATGGTGAATTGGTGTTTTTTTTTTTTTTGTTAAATGTGAGCCAAAATCATCACAATTAAAAGAACCAAAGACTTCAACTACTTCAGTCTGTGTGCATTGAATATTTATTTAATACACAAGTTTCACAATTTGAGTTGAATTACTGAAATAAATTAACTTTTCCACGACATTCTAATTTATTGAGATGCACCTGTATATTGTAATTATGAATTTAATAATAATAAAGACTCAATGCTGATCATTTTTTCTTCTTCTGATAGATGTCTCCAGCCTGGCTAACTGTTGTCTGTGGACAGACAAAAGATCAGCTGATCGTGACAGAGAAAGCTAGGCAGTACCTTCGCTCTTTAAAATCTCATGCCCCAAACCGAGCCCTCATACTTTCATGATCCCATGCTGAGTCCCAGTTTGGTTTCTTCATTATTTTTTTTTACAAAGCATAATGTGTAAAATTTGTTGATCAAAAAAAAAAAAAAAAATGTAAATGTCATGTAGAATATGAAACCAATTACTGTTCCAGATTAGACACTTTAATGCTGATAATGCTTTTGTCCTGTTTTCTGTGGCATATTAGCACATTCAGAATACCATTTACTTCATGTAACCCTGTACAATATTTTTTTTTTTTTTTTTTTTTTTTTTTTTTTTTTTTTAATATTTATGTATTGTCAAGCTGTTTTTGATAAGGCGGCAAACATGCGTTTTGCTCCAAATATAAAATGACAAACATCCCAAACTAAATAATTGAGGTTGCTGTTCAGGGACCTCAGTATTGTTTTATACTCTGTTCATATTTTCTGCATTTCTGTAAGGATAACTAGACATGTGCTAGAAACATGGTCTTTTTTTTTTGTTTGTTTTTTTTTTTTTTTTCCCAGACGGTAAAAAACATGGTCGTCTTTTTTCCCCAGAAGGTAAAAAAGTAAGGTATGGTATGCTACAAAAGAAAAATAAAACAGCTGTTGACTGTTGATGGTAACAGACCATGTATTTTTGTGTAATTAGCGAATTAAAAAATAATTGTCATTATAATTTAAGGAAAATTGCAATGATGAGCTTGTCCTTTATTTACAAAAATAGTCAAATCTGTACATTTCGATATGAGGTCCAGTTTTTTTTTTGGTTGTATACAGAATTGAGCTTGGAACACACTGCAGTAGTTATAGCATGTAAATATAGGCAGTTTTTCCTGTTTTGTGTTATATTGGATGTTTGTTTTTTTTTTCCAAGGAACATAAATGGATTTATCGAAAATTTGGATCTGCTCTTTTACATACCGTGAACAGGTGCATGGACTTGCTTAAATGCCATTACCAAATGTTATAGAAACATACTTAACTGCTTAACTGTTGCACATGGTAAAATGGCAAAAGCCAGTATTTCTCAGTTTATTCATAGAGTGTTTCTCATTTCTTATGTGTGCATCCTTGTTCCTTTCCACTTGTCTGAGCTACACCCCCTTAGGCTGTGAGGGAAGGATACACCTTTGTATCCTCGCTCATGACTCCTCAGGAAACTTCCTCTGTCCATGTTCCTCGTCTCCTCACAGGCCAATTAGAGAAGAGAGATTCCCTTTAAGATGGTGAGTTGAATTGGTGTTTTTTTTTTTTTTGTTAAATGTGAGCCAAAATCATCACAATTAAAAGAACCAAAGACTTCAACTACTTCAGTCTGTGTGCATTGAATATTTATTTAATACACAAGTTTCACAATTTGAGTTGAATTACTGAAATAAATTAACTTTTCCACGACATTCTAATTTATTGAGATGCACCTGTATATTGTAATTATGAATTTAATAATAATAAAGACTCAATGCTGATCATTTTTTCTTCTTCTGATAGATGTCTCCAGCCTGGCTAACTGTTGTCTGTGGACAGACAAAAGATCAGCTGATCGTGACAGAGAAAGCTAGGCAGTACCTTCGCTCTTTAAAATCTCATGCCCCAAACCGAGCCCTCATACTTTCATGATCCCATGCTGAGTCCCAGTTTGGTTTCTTCATTATTTTTTTTTTAAAGCATAATGTGTAAAATTTGTTGATCAAAAAAAAAAAAAAAAAAAAAAAAAAATGTAAATGTCATGTAGAATATGAAACCAATTACTGTTCCAGATTAGACACTTTAATGCTGATAATGCTTTTGTCCTGTTTTCTGTGGCATATTAGCACATTCAGAATACCATTTACTTCATGTAACCCTGTACAATATATTTTTTTTTTTTTTTTTTTTTTTTTTTTTTTTTTTAATATTTATGTATTGTCAAGCTGTTTTTGATAAGGCGGCAAACATGCGTTTTGCTCCAAATATAAAATGACAAACATCCCAAACTAAATAATTGAGGTTGCTGTTCAGGGACCTCAGTATTGTTTTATACTCTGTTCATATTTTCTGCATTTCTGTAAGGATAACTAGACATGTGCTAGAAACATGGTCTTTTTTTTTTGTTTGTTTTTTTTTTTTTTTTTCCCCAGACGGTAAAAAACATGGTCGTCTTTTTTCCCCAGAAGGTAAAAAAGTAAGGTATGGTATGCTACAAAAGAAAAATAAAACAGCTGTTGACTGTTGATGGTAACAGACCATGTATTTTTGTGTAATTAGCGAATTAAAAAATAATTGTCATTATAATTTAAGGAAAATTGCAATGATGAGCTTGTCCTTTATTTACAAAAATAGTCAAATCTGTACATTTCGATATGAGGTCCAGTTTTTTTTTTGGTTGTATACAGAATTGAGCTTGGAACACACTGCAGTAGTTATAGCATGTAAATATAGGCAGTTTTTCCTGTTTTGTGTTATATTGGATGTTTGTTTTTTTTCCAAGGAACATAAATGGATTTATCGAAAATTTGGATCTGCTCTTTTACATACCGTGAACAGGTGCATGGACTTGCTTAAATGCCATTACCAAATGTTATAGAAACATACTTAACTGCTTAACTGTTGCACATGGTAAAATGGCAAAAGCCAGTATTTCTCAGTTTATTCATAGAGTGTTTCTCATTTCTTATGTGTGCATCCTTGTTCCTTTCCACTTGTCTGAGCTACACCCCCTTAGGCTGTGAGGGAAGGATACACCTTTGTATCCTCGCTCATGACTCCTCAGGAAACTTCCTCTGTCCATGTTCCTCGTCTCCTCACAGGCCAATTAGAGAAGAGAGATTCCCTTTAAGATGGTGAGTTGAATTGGTTCTGGGTCAGAGAAGAGGAGCAAGGAAACAAGGAAGCAATCTGATTTGAACTCTGGATCTACTGTGAGGTCTAAATACACACCATTCAGTTATTGCTGGGTGTTACTATGGTGGATGGGAAATGACTGAAGTATAAATAAATGAATAAATGCAGAAATAAGTAAGTAAATGTAATAAATAGATACCAATAATTTGTAATCTTTACAAGAATACCGAGATCATGTAATGAGTAAGTCTTGTCTACATTTATTTATTTCTGCGTTTATGTATGTATTTATTTATTTATACTTAAGTCATTTCTCGTCTTCCATACGTTACATAATATGAAAACCGCAATATAACTGTCCAAAGGACAGTCTTGTATTCAGTTCCTCTGTAGTCAGGAATGTGTTGAGCACAAATAGGTTTGTTTTCAGGGTCATTCATCTCTCAAACATCTTTTACATACATTTGAGTGCCTTTTTTTTTGTTACAGTAGAGGGAGCTCATGAACTGGAAAATCAGAATTGACCACTGCTGGCTCCCAGAAAAACTTATTCAAGGTCTCTCAGAATAAAGGTCCCTGACATTATTATATGGCAATATGCTACTAATGTTTATTTAGTTTGTTTACTAGTTGATAAACGCATAAATGAGTCCCATCAACCAAAGAGACTTTTTCCACACAATGAAAGCCACTATAAATTATACACAACTAAAAGAAAAAAGGCTGAATTATTGCACATCTCTGTCAAACAGAGGTGACATTAAATGAGTAAAAAAAAAATAAATGCTTACAGTCTAACGTGGAGTTGCCAGCTCTCACTCATTTGGCTTAAAAGACATGCTTTCAGCCTGCACACGCGACCCTACAAAGTCTCACGCCAAATAACAAACAAATAAATCTCCTCACAGGAATTTTCCAGTCAATGCAGGATTCCTGTCAAACGGATGAGTGCAATGATTTAATTTTTTCTTGCATTATCATTTTACACAATAGGCTGTTATATTGTGTTTTGATGTCCCTGTACAAATTTATTATGCATACTGTGTTGTTGTTTTTTTGTTGTTGTTGTTTTCCTAACGTGTTGGAACGTACTGCTTCGTGAGCTTTCGTTTTCGTTTGTTTCAAAAACCAGATGATCCTGCTGAAGATTGGTTGCACACCTCTCACGGTTTTCGGTAGGTAGAAGATTAAGACAGTCTCATCCTTCTTTCTTTTCAGCTACTGTGTGTCAGTTCTATTGTCGACAGTATTATCTCGAACTAATATTCTCCAAATGCGCTGTAAATATAAGGTTATTGTCCTTCACCTCGACCGTTAACAATCGCCAATGTTTGCAAGTCTAAAGAATAATAATAATAATAATAAAACTACATATAGGCTAACGTTGTGTTGTGTGAAGACAGACATCGAGACGCATCAAATGTAAATAAAAAAGTTCAGTTTTTTCTTCCCTCACAGCACTGTACACATTTTATGAAATGAAAATGAAACTAAATGTGTTTCACTGTTATTGATTTTAAAAGCATTTAACATTTTATGGCATCTGTTTGATGTTCATCGAAATTTGTTCTCTCTCTCTCTCTCTCCACATGACCGAGATTTCAACATTATCTTAATTATCAATAGTAGTAAGTTATTTTTTTTAAACATAGGCATTTTTTTTAATGAACAAAACTCCTTCCTATTATTTTTCGTAATTTTTCAGTTGACGTTTGGAGGAACACACCGTCAAAGCAATGGACACTGATGAATATGTGAGTACATATAAATCTTTCTGTCACACAAACGGACATCAGTATTCCTATCATTATGGGAACAATAGACGTAATGGTTTTTATACTGTACAAACTGAATTTCCAATCCCTTTACCGGAAACCTACCCCTCAAACAAAACTTACTGCATTTTAGATTTTCAAAAAAACTTAATTCTGTATGATTTATAAGCTGTTTTCCACATACAAAATGTCCCCACAAGGTCAGCATTTACTGGTATTACTATCTTTGTAGGAACATTTGGTTCCTATGGACTTGTTAAGTGATTATGTAATGCGTCCACTGAACACACCAACAAACACTGTTTCTGGGTCCAAACCCCAACTCATTTCACTTGAGAATATTATCTCAGTAGCCATTTATGAGCTCTGTTTATTCATATTAAACATTTAAGCTAAACATTTTAAAATGTATGGTGTACACTACAGTCTCCATGCTCACAGCATCCCAAACACAAATAATTTTTATATTTATTATTTTTTATTTATATTTTCATTGTATGGCTATCTGTGTATAAGTGTGTATTATATCACATGAGTGTATAAATAGTACCGTTTGTTTTTTTCTCGTGTCATATAGAGCGTTTGGACCCAGAAGTCACGGAAGAGGTGACACTTGGCGTCAGACTTAACGTGAATAATGTCACACAAATATCTTTAGTAAAGTAATAGTTAATGAGCTAACCCTTTAAATGGATAGTTCAGCCAAAAATGAAAATTAACCTATGCATGATTTACCTACCCTCAAGCTATCTTAGGTGTATATGACTTTCTTCTTTCAGAAAAATATAATCAGAGTTACATTAAAAATGTCCTGGCTCTTCCAAGCTTTATAATGGCAGTGAATGGGTGATTTTGTCCAATAAAGTACATAAATCAATCATAAAAAGTGCTCCACATGGCTCCAGGCCTGTAGTGAATTGATGTGTTTGCGTAAGAAAAATACTCATACTTAGCTTTATGAACTCTGCTGTAATCAAGTCATGTGGAGTCATATGGAGCACTTTTTATGATGGATAGATGCACTTTTATTGGGCTTCAAAATTTCAACACCCATTCACTGCCATTATAAAGCTCGAAAGATCCAGGACTTTTTTTTTTCTTTTTTTTTAAAATATAACTCAGATTGTATTTGTCTGAAAGAAGAAAGTCATATACATCTAGAATGACTTAAGTGTAAATCATGGGGTAATTTTAATTTGGGAGAAATATCCCTTTAATTCTTCTCACTCTTTTTTAGGATGTCAGTGCTCTGTTTTTTTTTTTTTTTTTACTTTAAGGCAAATCCTACACTGTAAAGATGCCCTTTGACTCGTAATATCGTAAACTAGGTCATTTACCTGAAGTCACATGCTACCTAATCATAAAATGTCAGTTCAATAACATACAAAGACAGTGGGACAGACAGAACAATAAAACATCATTTTAGCGGCAATAGGACTGCAGTTTGTTGGAACTACATTCTACAGTACAAAGTATGAAAGTCTACTGAAATGTCTTATCCAGACATACTAATTTGAAATATATAAATAGTGTTGTAATTTTTAAAATGTATTATTGAAATGTATTTTTAAACAGTGTCTTATGTTGTTGTTGTTTTTTTTTTTTTTGGTGAATGTTAGGACTTATATACAGCAGGCACTGAGAATCAAGATGCTGGACCAACTCTGGATGACATGACGCATCTAAACATCACAATGGATCGAACATACTTACAGTCAGAGGAGGTACTAACTAAAAACTACAGCTTGAGCCATAGATTTTCTGAGCACCATTATCTTTCTGGAATATCAGTATTTTTATATTCCTAAATGATTGAATGCCAAAGCATATCGTTCACACCATTTTTTTTTTTTTTCCAAACTCACCAGCTCATTCCCTTCCTCAGTATTTTAAGAGCTGAGGATGGACTACTGTGTCTGATTTTTCTGTCAATTTGCTAATACAAATTAATAAATAGAATCCTGTAATAATACAAGCAATATCAAATATAGATATTCAAAGTCTTTATTCATAACTGTTTTTCCTATAACAGGACATTTATACAGCCCATGATGAAATGCCACAACCCTCAGCACCACTGGATATCGCTAAATTTAAAATCAAAGTGGACTGGACAGAACCATTTCCAGAGAGATGGAGAGCAAGATTACAGAAAGCCCTTCAGAGCTGGTTGTCCAGACTGGAAGGAAAACCATCTGTTCTCAGTCTTGAACTCATGGAGGATCCATCCTGTGCAAAGGTGCAGATGACACCATCAAGAGGTGAGACGATTGATAATTCACTTTAATTTTAATTCATATTAATACACAAGAGCAAATGTTTTCTACAAACATTGAAGAAAATGACTAAAGCAGAAAAAAACTCTCTTGTGATGGAAAAGGCTCAGTTGGATTTTAAAGGGGTCATCGGATGCAAACTTCACTTTTTCATGTTGTTTTTATGCATTAATGTGTGTTGGCAGTGTATGTACAAATCTACCCTGTAATGATAAAAATCCATGCAGTGGTTTTTAATTAATCTGTAAAAATAATATCCCCTTTTTCAAATCGAGCCATTCTCAGATGCCTGTCAGTGTGCTGTCACACCAACAGAGGCCGCTCCCACGATAGTTGATTGACATGAGCTCTTACCTCAGACCAGCTGTCACAGTCCAGTAACTTTCCTTGTTTCGATGCCGAAGCAGGGATGTAAGTTAGACAAGAATATCTCTGATTGAGCGATTGAGGTGTTGTGTTGCTGGATGAAATAATGAACATAGTGGTCGTCATTTACTCCCGACATCTGAGCCGCTGAAGATGCAGTGAATTACATTTGTTTGTGAATGGAATGCGCCTCCCGATCTACATATATGCGTCTATGTTCGCGCAAATAATTCATGATCCAGCTTCACTTACAGCAGAAGTGTGTATAAGCATTTTTTTTTTATGAATCTTTGCGATCACATTTCCTTATAACGTGGTAGTTAGGAAGTTTAGCGGCAAAACGCGGCTTAAAGTGGCTAAAGTAAACAAGATCGTCATTCCACAGAGAGAAGAGAGGGGCGGGGTGAGCAGAGCTCATTTGCATTTAAAGGAACAACCCCTTAGAATGAGATGATTTTTGCAGAGCTCATTTTGGCAAGGTAAAAAGGGTGTTGTTTTACAATACCATTAAGCATTTTTAATCAAAGTATATTAGAGACTTTTCATTAAGACCCTAAAGAATCATATCAACTTGTGGAAAATGGGCATCCGATGACCCCTTTAAAATGGAAGAAGCCCCTGAGTGTGAAAAATACATCTACAGGTGGGATTTAGTATTAAATAATAGCATCTTAAGAGTTTAAGGTATGCTGAGTAAGATGGGAATGCCAGAATTTTTTTGTTTTTTGAGATAACATTGCCACTGGCAATTACATTTTTTTTTTTTGTTGTTGTTTTATTTTCATTTAAATTATATTTAAAAATATATGCATTAATGTATTCTTATTTTTTTCTGTAGCTCTAGAGGTTCTAAAACAACACACAACTATATATTTGAAGTTTAAAGATAAAGATAAAGATAAAGATAAAGAAAAGGAAGTGGCTACACAGATTTGTCTGGATGAGGCACATTCTGTGACAGTACCACAGAAGTCCCTGCTGGAGGATAAAGGAGCTCCATCATCAAAGGTATCATGTTTACTTTTGTGTACTTTGTGACAAAGGCAACAGTCATCTCATCTGTTCATTCATCAGCGTTTTTTTTTTTTTTATTTTATGCATAACTAAAGAAAACTGCCTGACCCAGCAACAAATTATTTCTGTTCAGACTTTTAGTACAGTAGTGGTAGGAGTAATAATAAATGAATGACTTGTAGAAATAATTACAGGGTTAGTTTACCCAAAAATGAAAATTCTATCATTAATTACTCACCCTCATGTTGTTCCAAACCCGCAAGACCTTTGTTCGTATTTGGAACACAAATTAAGATATTTTTAATCATATCCAAGAACTCTCTTACCCTCCATAGACAGTATCCAAGAACTCTCTTACCCTCCATGGACAATAGTCCATGTGACATCAGTAGTTCAGTCGTAATTTTATGAAGCTACGACACAGAGGAGAAGAATTGTTAAGTAAAGATGTTGTTTTTGTTTCCTTTGCACATAAAGTATTCTCATAGCTTGGGAAAATTACGATTGCACCACTGATGTCACATGGACTATTTTGTCAATGTTGGTGCCTTTCTGGGCCTTAGGTAGTGGTAGTACCCTTCAGGGGCGTCATGCTGTCATTCTTTTTGAGGGGGCACGAGCGGTGGTGGTGGTGGGTTGGTACGGTCGTCATGTGACACACAGCAGCCACAATAAACTTTATGTTTCCTTTTTATTCAAAACATTCCCAAACGCATTAACTATATTATGAAATATTTAGATTCCAACCTTTATAGATTATGATAGTTCATCTATAGTGGGTGATGGTCAAAGTAGCCTATAATGCAATCTATTAACTATGATTAAAAACTTGTCTGTTTACTTTAGTAACAGATATGAGTGCTATGTCATAACATATTTTTAATATGACTGACTTTATATTTAATGTGAATTTAACATTAAAAGTTAATGTTAATAAAAACATTGTAAGTTAGGCTACTAATCATAAGACTTTCATTATACAGAAAAAGAGCAAAGAACATTTACATTAAAGAACATTTTAACTGACAGCCTAGAGTTCAAGCACTCTCAAAAACTCCCATTAAAATCACTGAAGCTGTTTATACTGTGAAATGAATATCTTACTTACATATTCGTATATACATTTGGACTTTACTGTTTCTGACGAGAGAATTTGCCAGAAAGATGTATTCAGTCAGCGAGCGAGTAAAGAAACACGTGCCCCCTCACTTTGAATGGGCATGATGCCTCTGGTACCCTTGCAGTCTATCGAGAGTCAGAGAGCTCTTGGATTTCATTAAAAATATCTTAATTTGTGTCACAAAGATGAACGAAGGTCTAACGGGTTTGGAACGACATGAGGGTGAGTAAATAATGACTGAATTTTTTTGGGTCAACTAACCCTTTAATTCAGTTATTTTTATTTCACTGTGGGTATAAAATCCTTAAATGAATTCCCATCACATGTTTTTAGATGAACAACTCAATGCCTGTGACTTCTACAGATGCAGATGTTGAGGACATTGCTGCATCTAATAGAGCTCCAAATGAGACCAAGACCACTAAAACTGTTGAAATGACCCCTGAGACACCAGCTACATTCACTCTCCCCTTATATCAGTCTTGGTACATGCTTCATGTTTACAGTAAAGAAGTGGAGCAAATTAAGAAACAGCACGGAGTCTCTTTTTGTGTAGAAGTGTCAGTCTCAATCAAACCTACTGTGAACTCAAGCCCTGATTATGTGTCTAAAGCCTCTGAGCACTTTCAGAAACTTGCTCAGGAATGTCTGGATCGATTTAGTTATGTTGCCATTAATAACAATGACATGGATTCAGATATTATGAAACAGGCCATTAATGCTGTCAAACAAGAGGATACAAAGATGATGTTCACCATGTCTGCTAGTAACTGCCTGTTCTTTGGACCAAGGAAATTTATAGACATTATTAAAAGAGAGACAGTGGAAAGACAACTCATTAACAAATCAAGTAAAATGGATGTAGATAACAATGTTTCTCCACAAAGCAGATCTTCATTGCACATGGACACAAAGGACCTTCCAACTCACCTTGAAATGGACAAGGTTCATTGGGATCTAATGAAACTTTCCTATAAGGAACAGTTATCACAGCTTGAAACAAAGTACGGAGTGTCATTTCATGAAGAGAAACTTCAGAACAATTTGATCATTAAAGTTCAAGCTCGATCTGCAGGAGTTCAGCATATAAATCTTGAAAGTCATGCCCTCAAAGCTTTAACACATCTCTACCAGAAACTTACCTCGGCCGTTGTGAGCTGTGAACTCACAAACCCTGCATATAAAACTGCTGTTGCTCCAATGGTAGAGAAACTACAGCAGCGGCGTTATTGTGTTGTTGTAACAGATGCATTCAGTCCCTGGAGGCTCACTGGACTGCCAGAACATCTCGGTCCTGCCATTGTTGATATTGAGAAGAAACTTCAGAAGTATGTATTTAATGATAAGATGAAGAAATTGAATGGATACTCAGGTGACATTCCTAATGCAAGAGGAATCAAAAGGAATCAGATGCCTGATTATGGACCAGGAGCAGTATGGGATGAGGGAGTGAATTTTAGAAGTCGAAGTGAAGCAGATACGGGTTTCAATGAAGATTCAAAAATCAGTTGTAGTGGCAGTAAAGGAGCTCATGCTGAAGAGGAGATGTGTGCTATTTGTATGGACAGCTTCATTGACAAGAGAAAACTGAAATGTGGGCATGAATTCTGTCAGGAATGTATAAGGATGTCTGGGAGCGAGAGTCTGGGATTCATCTGTCCTGTTTGTACGAAAGTGTTTGGGAAATTGGAGGGAAACCAACCAGATGGAACAATGAATGTAAGAAGGAGCAGACAGAGTCTCCCTGGATATCCAGACTGTGGCACTATTGAAATACACTATGACATACCCAACGGTATTCAAACGGTAGGAATATATAACATTTAATTTATTCATTTAATAATTAACTGAACTGCACAGTGCATTAAATAAAACAAAAACCTGTGTTGTAGTGCCTATTCTAAAAAAAAAAAAGAAGTTTAATTGAAGTTTGTGATTAACAAACAAACTAATTAATTAATTAATCAATTTATTTATTTATTTAACTGCTGAAAAACAAACATAAACACAATATAAAAAATAAATGATTTGATTTATTTATTTATTTGGTACAAAACTTGGCACTGACTATGTTAACACAAAAATAGACATGACATAATAAATAATAATAAATAAATAAATGAAAATACAAACAATCTTTTGGTGGTACAATCCACAACACAGGCACAATACAGGAAAAAAAGCAATGAAGGGGTTAAACTCTTAAAACATCAGGATTTAAAAAAAAAAAAAAAAAACAAACAAAAAAAAAACACACATACCTACTCTACATCTCTTGCACACACATACACTCATGTTTGTTTTGCTGTTTTAGAGAGGACATTTCATAGACCATTTATTTTATATAGGGTTAATGACATTTTCTATCACCTAAACTTTTGGCTGATTTATAAGCCCTTTTAACCAATGAGGACCAGTAAAATGTCCTCAGTATAGTGGGTTGCCACAATTTAAGTGAGGATATTTGTACCTCATGTGTATATTCAGAATTACACACAAATGAACTAGCAACGTTTAGCTAGAAGGTGTTACAATTTTATTAGACAATTCTCTTCTGAAAGCATTGTTCTCATTAACTAGAGAATACACAGTCCTGTATATACATATTTATAAATGCATGAATGAAACACCCCTTTTTTTAGGATTCTGTATTTATAGATCATTTTGTTACATCTAATAAGGCTCTACAGAACTTCACTGGAAAGGGTTTAAAGAATGTTTTGTTTAGGGGTATTATAATACATGACTTTTTGATTATTATTTTAGAAGATGCATCCAAACCCAGGAAAGCCTTTTCGTGGGACATATCATTACGCATACTTGCCTGACAACAATGAAGGAAATGAAGTGCTCAGACTGTTGCAGAGGGCTTTTAAACAGAAACTAATTTTTACTGTTGGAAAAACCACTGGTTTAGAGAATGCTGTCACCTGGAATCATATTCATCATAAGACCAACATGCACGGCGGCCCTCAGAAGTATGACTTTCTGTAAAATCTGCTTTCTATTGCCCATGTCTTGCAGAACCAGTAATCAAGCATTACTTTTTTTGGGTTCCATGTAAATTAGCAGTGTATTTAAACTTCTTTGTTTTGCCAACAGTTACGGCTATCCAGACCCTAACTACCTGAAGAGAGTGAGGGATGAATTGAAGGCCAATGGCATTGAATGAGGATTTGATTTGAATGTTCTCAAATGGAAAAATGTTTAATAATTACAAACATACTATATACTGATTATTAAATGTAAACACACACACACACACACACACATATATATATATATATATATATATATATATATATATATATATATATATAATATAATATAATATAATATATACATATATCTCTCTCTGTCTCTCGATCGATAAGTATTTGAAATAAATGCTACAATTCATTCAAATAAATGTGATCTTACAGCACTATTTCATCTCTGTGTCTGATTTGAACCGGACAGAATGCTAGAGCTGCGAGCCATAACTGACTGAAATAACTGTAATTTTTACCCAAATATTGCACTTCAAAGAGCAATACTACTTTTAAATTGTCCATAACTTGGGAAATGACCATGGAATTAGCAGGATAATCAACAGCTTGCAGTGCATTAAAAGATTTTAAATGCATGGCATGGAGGCAAAAAACCACCCGACGTAAAATCACAGGGCAATGCAATTGTTTACCTGCAAAACAATTTCTCTAGGCTACAAAGGAACATCTAACCTAGTAATCCAGTGCTCCACACAGAGATCAGATCTCATCATCATCCAGTCTGTCTGGATTGACATGAAGAAACAGAACAAACTGAGACAGACTAAATCCAGATGAACTGTGTCAACATCTGCAAGATGCTTCAAAAGACCTACCTGCAAAGCTACCTGAAAAAGTATGTGCAAGTGCATCTAGGGCAAAAGCTGCTTTTAATGCAAAGGATGGTCCCACCAAATGTTGATTTAATTTAGT
Source organism: Labeo rohita (assembly GCF_022985175.1). NCBI lineage: Eukaryota > Metazoa > Chordata > Actinopteri > Cypriniformes > Cyprinidae > Labeo > Labeo rohita. The sequence goes on along the minus strand of NC_066879.1, from coordinate 10,138,286 downwards.
TTATAGAAGTTAATTGATAAAGAAAATCTATTTATGACATTATTTTTGACAGCATCCTCATTTTACAGCATTTTTACACAAATGCCTACAACTTTTAACAGTACTGTAGCTTGCTTTGCAGGTAGGTTTCTTAAAACATCTAAGACATTGCCACAGTTCTTCTGATTTAGTCCGTCTCAGTTTGTTCTGTTTCATGTCATTCCAGACACACTAAAGAAATAACTGCCTCAAAACCATTTTAGCTGGTGAAAATACTAGTGTTCTAATAATTTTGGAGTGGGGGTTCAATCTTCAGCTAGGTGGCAGCTAGCTTGGTGGCAGTAGGTGTGTTCGACTTCATCTACAGCTACAGACGGCGATCAACGAGAGTAGCCAAAAGGAGTCTGGGGCGGAGTTGAAAACGGAGGCATCAAGTCGGACACTTTTTACTCTCGTTAGCGAAGCTCTCGCGGTGTTTGCATGCTCTATCACAGATGAAGTGAATTAAATTCAATATTTATCAAATGCACCGACTTTTCAAAAGCGTTTTCATGAGCAACAGAAACACGTTTCATATACTGCTTAATACAGCGCCATCTGAACAAGAATAATGATAAACATAATACTATTTAAATACTAATAAAGTGGGGTTATATATGCTTTTATCAGTGTTTTATGAATAAATGTGACTCAATATAACATTGCGACTACAGTAAAAACACTTTTACTGTTCTAAAAACACAGATTTGTCAGCATTATGGGACTTGAGGATGTTTAGAATAAACCTAAAACACACGTGATCGTTGTCATGCAGTGAATCTGCCCAACCGTGAAACAGTCATGTGGTCATCAGAGCTCCTGTAGCCGCTCTGAAGAAACTGCGCCGGCTGAGTCAGTCGGCTGCTCTCGAACCGCTATCGCGGTACTTTGATGCCACACGTGACAGTCACGAGGCGTCGGCGCCGCCTCAAGTCGGACAAAATTTCTAACCGGCATGCACTGCTTCAAGTCAGAATTTGATCGAGCTGCGCAGCGCTGCGTTAAGTCGAATACAGCTATTAGGTAGCGATAGCGGTTCGAGAGCAGCCGACTGACTCAGCCGGCGCAGTTTCTTCAGAGCGGCTGCAGGAGTTCTGATGACCACATGGTTGTTTCACGATTGGCCAGATTCACCGCATGACAACGATCACGTGTGTTTTGGGTTCGTTCTAACATCCTCAAGTCCGACAATGCTGACAAATCTGTGTTTTTAGAACAATAAAAACGTTTTTTTTTTTTTTTTTTTACTGTAGTCGCAATGTTATATTGAGTCAGATATATCATAAAACACTGATAAACGCATATATAACCCCACTTTATAAGTATTTAAATAGTATATGTTTCTGTTTATCATTATTCTTGTTCAGATGGCGTTGTATTAAGCAGTATATGAAACGTGTTTCTGTTGCTCATGAAAACGCTTTTGAAAAGACGGTGTATTTGATGAATATTGCATTTAATTTACCTCATCTGTGACTGCATGCAAACACCGCGAGAGCTTCACTAACAAGAGTAAAAAGTGTCTGACTTGATGCCTCCGTTTTCAACTCAGCACGCGACTGCTCTCGGCTGCTCTTGTTGATCGCCATCTGTAGCCGTAGATGAAGTCGAACACACCTACTGGCAGTCTGTTTCTGGCCTGCCAGTGTCTGGCTGGCTGGCAGCTGGCAGTATGCCTCAGCAAGTTTCAGCAACCATAGATTTTCGGCAGATTTTGTGTTTTGTGCTTAAATTCTTATTGTGAACCTGTTCACGTCTTTTACATGGTTAATGTTTTAGAGAATTTTAGCGTGATTAACGTGTTTAAATGGCCGGTGATCCCAGCCGCTTCATCAGCCAACCACAAGTTTAACGCGGTCTCTACCACTCTCTGTACAAGGAAATATATTATTTCACAATTATTGTTATATTTTTATGGGTCTATTATTTTACATGATCAATTTTTAGGGAGGTTTATCCCAAATAAAGTGTTCAAATGGCTGTGTTCTCAACTGGCAGCTTATTATCGCTTCCACTGGCAGCTCAGCCAGACAGCTGCGAGAGAGCTCCGAGTTTAAGCGAAGCATCAGTAAGCAACCAGTCGTGATCACGTTCATTTGACTGCTTTAATTGTGTAAAAAAACTAAGACATCAATCATACAAAAGAACAGAGTCATAAGAATACATTCATAACAATAAAATAGTGTATTTCCTTGCAGCGGGAGTGATAGAGAACGTGTTATACTCGCAGATCTACAGTGGTTGAGACTGCCTGCCAGCTGCCACCAGCCACTGACAGGTCACATGACCTGTCAGTGGCGGTGCCTGCCAGCCAGTTGAGGATCGAACCCCGACTGCTGTCCTTTTAAAACATGATGCACATCTGACACACATCAGATCTACTCCTGTCTTTATGGTCAGTTATCTTTTCTTTTACAGTTTTTTTCTTTTACTCATCATAGACCAGTGGTTCCAGTCCTCCAATTAACCTGAAAGTTGGTTGGTTCTTCTATGCAATTTGACATAATTTATCAGTTTTTGTATATTATCAACGGTAATATACTGTAATTGAATGAGTTTTGACCAGAACATGCTTTCATGCTTGGTGGTTCGAAAAACGCATTATTTTTAACATATTTTACATTTTTACAATACATTTCTCCCAGCCTGGCACAAATGACTCGATTAGTTCCGGGTTCCGCCTTCCGAAAAACTAAATTTTTTGTGATTGGTTAACCGTCCCACTGCGTTGCGACTGGCGAACAGCTTAGACAGTGTTTCAGTACTGCCACGCCCCTTGTCAAAGAAGCAAATTCTGTGTACAATTGATTAAAGTGATTCTTATGTTTTAAATATGGCTATTTTTCTTACAAAAACACATCGATTCACTACAGGAGGCCTTTATTAACCCCCCGGAGCCGTGTGAAGCAAATTTTAATATAACTCCGATTGCATTCGTCTGAAAGAAGGAAGTCATATACACCTAAAATGCATGGAGGGTGAGTAAATAATACACTACAGTAGTGTTGGGTCCTATCATCAGCCTGCGAGATCGTCAATACATGATATTATCTTGCTAATGTATTTAATTATTTACATACTTAGTTTTTTGCCCGAAACCAGCTCCAGCATAAGGCTAAAAGCAGCCCAACATTATCAAAGAACATAATCACTGATTAGCCTAGCCTAGCAAGTTTGTGCATTTTAAAAAACACTTGTGTTATAAGTGAAGTTAACGTTATCTACTGTATGATGAAGAAATCATCTACCACACAATGCACACATCTGCGGCGCGTTATGGCTCCGACGTGGCAACCGGAGTAGACCACGGCTTCGGCATATGTTTCCACCTCCTGTACTGCACGTCTGTGGCGCATTACTGCTCTGAATCAGCTACTCTAGTCAATGCTTGTGTTTATACCCGCCACGCTGCGGTTCATTGAAGCGGCTCTCCGCGCTGCATCGTTATCGTAATCCTCCACCTCATCCCTACCCCCAACCTGCCCCAACAATTCGAATTTCTGTGGGCGGGATTTAATTTAATTATATTCTAATGGACCGTGTTGTGACATCATTGCATGTGGAAAACAAACCTTGTAGTCCAACAGGCTTGTGCACAATTCAGAATTTCAGAATTGGCCGCCATTCAATTCATGAGTTGGAATTTGAATTGAATTGACTCCGCCCCACAGGAAGTTGAATTTGAATTGGAGTTGGAATGACAGGAAGTGGAATTAAATTCATGGCAATTCAAAGACATTCCACACAGTCATACAACAGAAAGAATGTGCTGAATCTCACATACAATTACATTAATTTTGTAATTTAATAGCATAATTTCATTACACATAACTAGTCACTCCTCAACCCTGCATACATTTTGTTCCAACATATAGATAATGATCAAATTCTTGAAATAAATTACTCCCTCAATGTTTGATTAGTTTTGTTCAAAATGTTATTTTCATTTCAAAGTAATCAAATAACACAAAGTCGTTGTAAATGCAGTTGTCATTTATTCCAATGCAAAACTCATTGAGCAACACTGTTGCATCTAATTCTCAATAGCTCCTCAAATGTTTTATCATTGAGTCTGCACCGTTCTGGTCTGAATATCTTTCCTGCAACACTAAAGATTCTCTCAACAGGTGCAGAGGAAGCTGGTATGGCAAGATATTTACATGCAAGTTGAGCTAGGGTAGGAAAACGACTTTGGTTTTCTTTCCAATAGACGAAAGGATCAGTATCCTCTGTAAGACAAGGGGTACTGAAGTACACAGGGACCTCATGTGGGGCTGTGTCAGCTGGCATGGCAGATGATTGGCTTTCCATGTAGGAAAACAGTTTTGGGCGTTTCTTTGGTTGAGTACTGCCATTCATGGTTGCATTCCCTTTTGGGGAGGCAGACTCAACTTTTGCATTGAGAAGGTTTTTGATTATTACCTGCTCTTCACCAATACACCAGTCCAACTTAAACCTTGGGTTGAGCGTGGCAGCCACCTGGAAGCATTCCATCTCTTCAAATTTTGTTAAACGGCTCTCAAGTGAGGATTGTAGAGTTGACACAAACTTTTTATTACCGGTCATCTTCATGTTTTTAATAGCATGCCTTAAGCCCCTGACACAAGGGATGATGAGGCTGGAGGTTACTATTTTCTCAGCCTGGCATCTGTCTGTAGCCTCCTCAAAGGGTTCCAATACCTCACAAAGCTCCTGGATTATTTTCAGCTCATATGATGTCAGCTGGATGGGGCAATGGACCTCAGCAAGTACATCACTTGGAACATTGAGAACAGACCTCAGCATCTTTAACTGGCTATTCCAGCGTGTGGCATTTGCAGGCTGAAGTTTGTGCCCTCCCTCTAGGGCGTCAGTAGCCAGTGTGGATTTGTGACAAAAAGAAACAAGTTTCTGGACCTTGCCCAATAAGTTTTTTATGGAGCCAGCCTCATCCATGGCATCACGAACCACAAGCTGAAGGGTGTGGACAAAGCATGAGCTTCTCTCTGGTGGGAAGTAGACCATCTCCTCTTCAACATTCACCACTTCAAAATCAGATGTGTCATCCTGCTCTTCCTCTTCACTTTCAGCAACTTGTATTGGTGGGAAGAGGGTGAATGCCTTTACCATGTTGGAGGCATTATCAGTCACAATGAATAAGATTTTGTTCTGAATATTGTAATTTTGAAGAACATCCTCATAAATTTTACAAATGTTTTCTGCTGTATGCCTCCCTTTAAAATGCTGACAGCTCAGCATTACACTCTGCAACATGAAATTTACAATGAAATGGCCAGTCATTCCAAAAAATGATTTCATTGATCGGTTTGACCAAAGATCTACTGTCAGGCAAATATACTCCGTTTTTTCCATCAGATTAATCAGATGTGATTTTACAGTAGCTGAGCGCTGAGGGATAAGATCCTGGCTGAGAGCTCTTCGGGAGGGCATTATGAAGGAGGGTTGGGCCAAATGCAAAAGATTAATGAAATCCTTATTTTCAACAGTGTAGAGAGGGAGGAGACCTTTTGCAATATATGTAACAACACTGTCAGTCAGAGCAACTTCTTGTCTATTAGTTGGTGACCACTTAGAGCTGGAACTCGCTGTTTCAGAAGGATTACCATGATCTTCACTCTGGTTTGGCTGGATTGTGTAACTGTTGGTTTCACAGTCCATCAAGATTTCCGGATGTTTCTTCTGTAGAAAAAAAGTCCCTCAGATCAATCTTTAAGAGAACAAATATTTCTATTAATTCCACAATTGACAAGAATTGTTTTCTTAATTTACAACAAGTCATAAGAAAAAAGAAAGTGTGCTTGCATGCTTTTAAACACATATCCAGTGTTGGGGGTGTAAGAAATTATAGTCTGCCTCGACCCAGATTCCACTCCACAATATATGTTTAATAATGCTCATTTCCCAATATGGCTTATTTATTATAGAGAAGAAGAAAGTCAACAGTTATGTTGTTTCTAGACCATTTAGGATGATTACACCCTGAGCAAATGGTGACCCATTGTAGCATGGAAGCGGGTGTGGGACACTGAGAACCATCTCAGACAAAGAGGTGTTAGAACATGATTAACATACAGACCACAGCTGCTATGACAGGAGCAACTTCATTTACATTAAGGCTAGTAAACTTGAACTGTATAAAAGGTTTGAGCTAAGGATGTTCTGGGTTCATTCCGAACCCAAGGTACAACATGTACTTTGCCACTGCTATGCTGCAATAAACATCTTCATCAAGATCTTCTACGTCCTCTTCACTTTTTCTTACAGGGGTAACTTGGGTATAACATAATATAATCATTTGGCTGTAACGGAGTAATGTAACACATTAATGCTACTGTTGTGTTGTGAGTTGAAGGTGTGTTTAAGGCATTTATGAGCTACAGTATATGTCAGGCTCTTGCTGTGTTGCACTACTGTAATGAGTAAAGTAATGAGTTACTATTCATAGAGAATAACAAGTTGTAATGCCAAGCCAGCAGAGGGAGCCATCACCCGAATACTGACTGCGCGCTCCCTCTGCTGCTTCTACACTCACTTCCTGTTTGGGACTACTTAAGCTGTGACCATGTGCTTCCACATTGCGAAGTATTGCCAGTTTACCTGCCTTACTGAGTGTTTTCTGATTATTCTGTTTTGTTTGCATGTGTATGATTCTGCCTCGTTTTCTGACTACCGATTTCTTGGATTTCCCCGTTTGGATTGTTTGCCTGTGTGGACTGATATCAAGGTTTGACTTTATTGACTGGTTTCTCACTACGATTCACGGATTACCCTTGGACTGTCGAAAGAGTGGACTGCTTTTGGTTATCGACCCTCTGCCTGGTTACACGTGTATGTTTGCTGTTATTTGCAATAAACTTCCGCATATGGATTCTAACGCCGCCTCAGCGTCTCCATTACAGAATACTTCGCCTTCCTTGAATCCAGCGGAGGTCTCCAACTTCCAAGCAGCATTCGCTTATCAAAGCAAACTATTGAAGAGTTATCAAGAACAGCTCACGAAGCTACAGTCGGTCAACGAACACCTGACGCACTACGTACGATCTCTCCCACCTCCCATGCCTTTAACGGTAAGCTTTGCTCTCCCTAATAAGTTTGATGGTACGGCTGAGCAATGCAAGGGGTTCGTTCGTCAAGTGAAGCTGTATTTTGATTATCAACAAGATCGATTTGAATCTGAGGAGAAGAGATGTGCGTTTCTCATGACTCTGCTCACGGGAAGAGCTCTCAATTGGGCTTCAGCTGTATGGGATACCGATCCCCAATTCAAGAAATCTGTCGAATATTTTTTGCAACAAATTCATGAGGTATTCGAATATCCCGCAGGGGGCAGGGATATTTCGACCCAAATTCTTCACGCCAAGCAAGGTAACCGTACTGCAGCTGATTATGCTATTGAGTTTCGTACTCTGGCAGCCCAGAGCGGATGGAATGATGTTTCTCTTAAAGCTGTCTTTTACAACAGTCTAAATATTGATCTACAAACTGAGCTTGCCTGTCGACGAGAGAATTCATCATTTTCTGAACTCGTTAACCTCACCATCAAGATCGACAATCTCATGAGGCAGACACTCAAGCAACGCACTAATAAGGGTAATCATCGCAATTCCCCGATCTGTGGTCCAGCAATGGAACAAACACCTGCCGAACCCATGCAACTTAATGCATCAAGACTGACTGAGGAGGAACGAACAAGACGTCGTCAAAATCATCTGTGTTTTTACTGCGGTGAACCAGGCCACCGTAGTATAGGATGTCCACTCAAGTTCAAGACTTCCTCAGGGGTAAATATCCAAAATTTCTCTGTACTACAATACAAGTCTCTGACATTACCTGTCACCATAAGAACTGATACTCTGTCTCTTGATCTAACAGTGATGATTGACTCTGGGGCCGCACTGAATCTCATCAACAAGGACGTCGTCAAGAAATATAACATCCCAACCCAACCATGCATACCACCTATCCAGATTAAAGCTATCAATGACACTCTCATCGATCACGGCATCCACTACTAAACCAAAACTGTGAAACTACAGGTCGGTCTGCTTCACCAGGAAAACATCACCTTGTATGTGGTCGACTCACCCAAGTATGAGGTCATCCTAGGATTTCCCTGGCTCTCCATCCATGATCCTGCCATCTCTTGGTTTCAAGGGGAACTAACTCACTGGTCACAATTCTGCATGAAGAACTGTTTTCCCATTCAGCCACAACCATGTCTCACCACAAGCATTGAGAGTCCGGACACACAGGTAAAGATAACCATCCCCAGTCATTATCAAGATTTATCTGAAGTTTTCAGCAAGACTAAAGCCACACAACTCCCTCCACACCGCCCATGGGACTGTGCTATTGACTTACTGCCTAACGCCATGCCTCCCAAGAGTAGAGTTTATCCGTTGTCCAGGATGGAAGACCAGGCTATGGAGGAATACATTGAGGAGGCTCTAGATTCAGGTTTCATCCGTGCATCAACATCCCCTGCGGCAGCAGGATTCTTCTTCGTAAGCAAGAAGGATGGTGGTTTAAGGCCCTGCATCGACCACCGTGGGCTCAACAACGTTACGGTAAAGTTCCGTTACCCCTTGCCTCTAGTGCCCCCGGCTCTAGAACAACTGCGGGAGGCCACCATTTACACCAAACTAGACTTACGAAGTGCATACAACCTCATCAGGATCAAGGAGGGTGACGAATGGAAGACTGCATTTCTCACCACTAGGGGGCACTACGAATACCAGGTGATGCCGTATGGGTTAGCCAACGCCCCAGCTGTCTTTCAGTCCTTCATTAATGAAATCCTCAAGGAATTCATGAACAAGTTTGTGATCGCCTACATCGACAATATTTTGATATACTCCAAGACAGAAACAGAACATGTTACCCATGTGCGTGCAGTATTGTCCCGTCTACTGGAGAACCAACTTTATGTCAAGGCTGAAAAGTGTGAGTTCCACGTCCACCAGACATCCTTTCTAGGTTATCAAGTCAGCCACCAGGGGGTCAAGATGGACTCAAGCAAAGTTCAAGCAGTCACGGATTGGCCTCAACCTACTACAATCAAGGAGCTCCAAAGATTCCTGGGCTTCGCCAATTTCTACCGCCGATTCATCCGAAACTATAGCACCATTGCTGCTCCTCTTACCTCACTCCTAAAAAATAAACCCAATAAACTCTGTTGGACCGAAGAGGCAGATCGAGCTTTCACCACACTCAAAGCAAGTTTCACTTCAGCTCCTATTCTGAAGCACCCTAACCCTGAATTACCATTTGTTGTGGAGGTGGATGCGTCAGACTGTGGAATAGGAGCCATTCTTTCTCAACGTCATGGTCAACCAGGCAAGCTTCACCCATGTGCCTTTTATTCCAGAAAACTCACCAGTGCTGAAAGGAATTACGACGTGGGAAATAAAGAGTTACTGTCCATGAAAGCCGCTATTGAGGAGTGGCGGCACTGGCTAGAGGGCGCTCGTCATCCTTTCCAAGTCATCACTGACCATAAGAACCTCGAGTACATCAAAGGTGCAAAAAGACTTAACCCTCGTCAAGCTCGATGGGCCCTCTTCTTCACTCGCTTCAATTTCACAGTCACTTACAGACCAGGAAGTAAAAACAGTAAGGCAGATGCTCTCTCCCGGCAACATGATCCTCCTATGGATATTCACCCACCAGAACCCATCCTTTCACCCACTGTCATTCTGGCTCCCATCTCATGGGACATCATGGAAGAGATTCAGCGCAGACATGACCAGGACCCACCACCACCACAATGTCCACCAAATAAACACTATGTACCTCAAGAAGTGCGTCATCAAGTACTACAGTGGGTCCACACCTCTCTCAGTGCAGGTCATCCAGGTATATCACATACTCTACATCTGTTAAAGAACTCATTCTGGTGGCCATCAATGACCGAAGGCACCACTGCATTCATCAAATCATGCCAGATCTGTGCCCAATCCAAGACCCCCAAGGAATTACCTTCAGGTTTACTTCAACCACTACCTATTCCACAACGACCCTGGTCACATCTCTCCATTGATTTCGTCACTGACCTGCCACCTTCCCATGAGTTCACAACCATTCTGGTAATCATTGACCGTTTCTCCAAATCCTGCCGTTTAATCCCATTGAAAGGTCTACCCACAGCCATGGAAACAGCCTTAGCCCTCTTCAACCATGTCTTCCGCGTCTATGGTTTACCTGAGGATATTGTAAGTGACAGAGGAACTCAGTTCACATCACAAGTCTGGAAAGCCTTCTGCAGGCAGCGCGACATTAATGTCAGCCTCACCTCAGGTTACCATCCTCAGAGTAATGGCCAGGTGGAAAGATTAAATCAGGAGATCGGTCGATATCTACGCGCCTATTGCAGTCGAGAACAGCATAGATGGTCAGAGTTTCTCCCCTGGGCCGAGTATGCCCAAAATTCACTCACCCATTCCTCTACAGGAGATCCAAGCCAACAGACGCCGCCTTCCACACCCTCCCTACCAACCTGGACAGTGGGTCTGGCTCTCTACAAGGGACATCAAGCTGCGGCTGCCCAGCAGGAAGCTCAGCCCAAGGTATGTAGGCCCATTCAGAATTCTTAAAAGAATTAATGAAGTAACCTACCAGCTTGAGCTTCCTCCTAACTACCGTATCTCTCCCTCCTTCCATGTGTCTCTTCTCAAACCGGTCCACCCGGAGGCTGACCCCGGCCAGATGGCCCCAGAACCGCCTCCACCCCTGGATGTAGACGGCTTGCCCGTCTATCAGGTAAAGGAGTTACTGGACTCTCGGCGTAGAGGGGGTCAGCTCCAATATTTGGTGGACTGGGAGGGCTATGGACCTGAGGAGAGGTCATGGGTAGCCGCCAGCGACATTCTGGATCCGTCTCTCACAGAGGAGTTCCACCAAGCCAGACCCGACCGTCCGGCACCACGACCATGGGGACGTCCTCGCCGAGCTCCCAGGAGTCGCTCCTAGAGGGAGGGGTTCTGTAATGCCAAGCCAGCAGAGGGAGCCATCACCCAAATACTGACTGCGCGCTCCCTCTGCTGCTTCTACACTCACTTCCTGTTTGGGACTACTTAAGCTGTGACCATGTGCTTCCACATTGCGAAGTATTGCCAGTTTACCTGCCTTACCGAGCGTTTTCTGATTATTCTGTTTTGTTTGCACGTGTATGATTCTGCCTCGTTTTCTGACTACCGATTTCTTGGATTTCCCCCGTTTGGATTGTTTGCCTGTGTGGACTGATATCAAGGTTTGACTTTATTGCCTGGTTTCTCACTACGATTCACGGATGACCCTTGGACTGTCGAAAGAGTGGACTGCTTTTGGTTATCGACCCTCTGCCTGGTTACACGTGTATGTTTGCTGTTATTTGCAATAAACTTCCGCATATGGATTCTAACGCCGCCTCAGCATCTCCGTTACACAAGTAAGGTAATGCATTATGTTTTTTAAGTGAATAATGTGTATTACACATTCTTGAGTAGTGACCCCAACACTGATGATATCAAATATCAGTAGCATAATACCATCAAGAGATGGTTTTCAAAATAAAACACTGTCTGTCTGTTAACTTACTTGTAGATGCCTTTTGAAATTTGAAGTAGCCTTGATGGAGCCACAGACTGGAGCACTGCAGTGCTTGCATATGGCTCTGTGGTTTCCTGGTGTTCTTGTTGGAATTGGTTCTTCAAAATGTACTAGTACAATTGACCTTTTAGGCCTGCTATTTTCCATGTTGCTGTTATTACAGGTGTTAAATCTATACACGTTTGTAATCTGAAGTTGTAAGGGACTTCCGAAACTTAAAAAGTCCGGTGTTGACCATCAAATTGTGTAGAAAAGAATCTTTCAAACAAATGTCCACCTCAAATTGTTTGGCAACCATTTTAAATACTTGGTTAAAGCAAAGCATTCTGGGATATGGCGTCACGTTCCATTGTGTTCCACAAAATTACAATTTCAATAAATCAAACTTAATTATGTGTTCTGTGACTAGAGCTTTTAACATTCATTGCTGGGGGGGAAACATTTCCTGTTAATGTAATCTGTACAAGTAGTTCAAACTAATATCATTTATAGAATATGTAATGAAATCATATCTGACATATATTGTAAAGCTTCATTGTTAAACACTTCACTTATGTATATGAATTTCTTTGAATTTGTATTGAATTGCAATTCTGCTTCCTTTAATTCAAATTCGAATTGTAATTCTAGATCCTGTTTTTGACATCAATTCAAATTCAAGAATTGAATTGGAATTTAGGAGTCATTCTCAATTCAATTCTGAATTGTGCACAAGCCTGTAGTCCAAAGGAGCCATTCATTGTAGTTATTGAAAAGGGATTTTTAAAAAATGGAATATCTCCCTTTGGAGTGGACTTTGAGATTTGTAACTTTGTAGATCTTTTTTTTATGCCCAAAGATACACACCACACACTGACTAAAGTTCAAAAAGTGAAAAAGCATAATAGAACCCCTTTAAAATATGTGTGGCTGCATATGATTACTATAAAACATCACTACTGGCATCCAGTTTACTTACATTTATTTTTGGCCATAGGAAAATAAATAAATAAATAATAAAAAAATTAAATCCTGATTAGTATAAATAGCAGAGTTGTCCATCTGTGTAGTTTTATCTTTACGGGATCTCTTTTGATCAAGTTTAGGAAGATGCTCGGTCTCCTGTAGGGCACTCTTCTCACTCTTCTCAGGTTGCAGGTGGGTAGGGATGCCAGGCATTCACTGGGCTCTGGTCCATATTTTATTTATTTATATCTTATTTTACATTTCAGAGAGTGCTACTATGACAGACTGCACAGGTTTGTGGCAGATGCGAGATCCAACTCCTGGAGACAGTAGGTAATCAGATAAAAGCTTTGTGACACAGTATCCTCAAATATAATAAGCTGCAGCGTAAGTTGGCTTAATTTCATTTTTCACAATGTGACTGACTGACTGATTATGTCAAAAAGAGTTGTTTGAATCACAGGGAGTGTCGCCAGTCAGCACAGAATTATGATGAATGTTAATCTAGAGCAGGGGTGCTCAACCCTCTTCCTGGAGATCTACCTTCTTGCAGACTTCAGCTCCAACCCTGACCAAACACAACTGAACCAACTAATTAGGATCTGAAGGATCACTTGATAATTATAGACAGGTGTGTTTGATCAGGGTTGGAACTAAACTCTGCAGGAGGGTAGATCTCCAGGAACAGGGTTGGCATGATCTAGAGTGACGTAAAAGTCCATGACTGTCAGACTGCAGGCACATTACAAAACATCTAACCTCTATCGGAATTTAGATCAAATATGAAAGTAGCCCAAATCAAAATCCAAAAGGTTAGATTACAGTGTAGTTTGTGCTGTTCACACTGTCAAGGAAAAACAAATCAATAAATAAATAATATTTTAACTATCTGAGTAACATCATTTCTGTAATCAGTCACACTCTGTCAGTTTAAATCTAGATTAAAGACCCTTTAACTCTTTAACTTGTCTTACACATAATACACTATCGCATTTCTATAATTCAAATCTGTTAAAGGATTGTTAGACTGCATTAATTAGGTCAACTGGAACTGAGAACACCTCCCATAACACCCAATGTACTTGTTGCATCGTTAGAAGAATGGCATCTTTGCTAATATTAGTCTGTTTCATTCTTATTCCAAGGTCACCGTAGCCACCTGGATCCAGTCCGTATCCAGATCAGATGGTGGATCAGCACCTAGAGATGACCTCTACAGCCCTGAATGTCAGCGGAGACCAGGACAACTAGATGTGCCCCAGAGACTGATCCTCTTCGAAGACCTTATTACCTAGACGGCCATCGGCACAAGACCACAGGAACCAGATGAGTCCTCTGCACAATCTGACTCTGCTGCAGTCTAGATTTAAACTGCAGATTTTGTCTGGCAAGAGGAGAACGACACATTATTTCCCTGTTTAATACTATAAAGCTGCTTTGACACAATTTGCATTGTAAAAAGAGCTATACAAATAATGGTGACTTGACTTGACTAATCTGGCTCTACTGTGAGATTTAAATTTGCACCATTCAGTTATTGTTGTATCTTTTATTGCTGGGGTGTTGCAACATGCTTTTATGATAACAGCAATTTAACAGTCCAAAGATCAAAGTTCTCAGCTGCTCTGTTCAATCCCTCTTTAGTCAGGAGTAAGCAGTAGGTTTGTTTTCAGTATAAAACCACCTTCACCTTCTAATTTCTGTGTAAATCCTGAGTCTCCTATTCTGCGCCATAAACTGAAGAAATTAGTCAGACTGGATCGTTATTTTATGCCAGGACTGCAAAATACGTTGTATTTAAAGTGTATGTTAGCTGTTGGTAAACACATTTTTTAGCATAATAACAGCTCAGCTCATAAAATCTTTATCACATTATGATAATATCACACTAATAATTATGCTTAAAATGAAAAGAAAAAACATATGTCTATAACTTAATACAAATACATTACAGTACGTAACCTTTTGATAACATGATGCCACAGATGAAACGAAACTGGGGTCACATGACATAGTAGTTAATATTTAAATTGTACAGTATGGACATTTTTTTTTTTTTTTTGTAAAATGAATTATAATCTGTATTATTGTAAGAACCCAGTCACCAAACTCCCTTTGCTGCAGATCTGGCCTATATCAACAGCTAAAGTGTGGCCCAGATTAGTTTTTGTTTTTCCAAAACTGGCCCACATCTTTTTAGAACTGATCAAAATGCAAATAATGCAATAATCCAACCCACTGGGTAAAAAACTCCAAATCATTGGACCGTACAGCCTGTGATGTCATTAGTGGAGCGCCTGGAAGTATAAGAGGGTGCCTGTAATGCACTTCATCAATTTATTTGTATGAACGAGACATAACACAGACAGGCCTCAGGCATGGCAGGGGGACGCAGTGTCTCATTCCCTCTCGGGGAACCATAGTTACATACGTAACCCGAGACATTCCCCTTTAAGAGAATACCACACTGCGTCTCCTGTGTCCTGTTGGGAAGAAACAGCCACTGCATTATGCACTGCCTGTCCACTAAGTGAGAGAGCACCAAAAATAGTGGCACACATACATTAATTTAAAGGGGGGCACTCCGATGATGCTTTGGACAGATAAAATAACCTGGGGGAAACCAACACTAATATAAGGAGGGACATCTCATTCAGCCAAATTGGGAACACAACTGTCCTCAAACACTTCTGCTCCTACAGGCAGTGGGCTATCTACTTGAAACCCCAACACAGGGGGGCTGCCTGCTTGAGAACACCCTGAAATCAGGGGAGGCAGCCTAGCATATAAAAAGGGACCTTAAGGGGACCTACTTAAAAGCCCTAGAAAGCGGGGACATCTCGCTCCACCTGAGCAGCTAGTCAAGGGGAATTGTCCTCAGACAGTTATCAACTTTGATGATGTTAAAAGTTGACCACTGAAAACACACTTATGCAGCCCAACCAGAGAAGCTGCTAAGAAGAGAGCAAGGAACCCTACTCACTGGGGAGAGGCATCTTGCTGCAATCTTCACAGGGAACTGTTCTCAAACAAGTACATCTTTGATAGACTTCTGCTTAGGAGAGCCAATAAAAGGAGCTCAAAAAGTAAACTTTCTACTCCTTCTGTGCCCTACCTACAACCCTCGTGCTTGATCCCGCCTCCCTCCTCAAGCCTGGGTGGAAGCGATTATTGTGAATGCATCAAACAACATGCATTTAACTGCATCGAGAGCTAAGCATGCCTAGACTAAGCATCACTATAATCCCCTTGAGAGCTGGAAATGCTCATGTGAATGGGAACAGAAACTGCCATGAATCATCACACAGAGCCTATATGAATTTGAGAGGCAAACGCACCCTGCAAATGGTACTGTCTACAATCTTGAGCAAAAGGCAGGCAAAACTTTAACTCTCACTTGTTTCATAAGTGCTTCAGACACCGATCATGATGATGCCATTCCCCAAAGTGTCCCTTAGGCGAGTGGAGTCCCCTTGAAGTGGAATTGATTCACACTCTTTTTTTTTTTTTTTTTTTTTTTTTGTTTGTTTTTTTCATAATAGCATTTAGCATTTCATAATGCATTTTTGTAATAGCATTTTAATAACAGAAGTAACAAAACAACAGAAGTGTGCTGATATTGGTAATGTTGAAAGTTTCAAGTACATGAATAAATAATAATAATTGTTACTTTAGTATGTTTCACCAGTCTTTCTTATTCACAGTCTGGCAGGAAAAAGGATAGAATATCTGGAGCATGTACTTTAATGCAAGAAGTCATCCAAATGAAAATCACCTCTAATTTTTGTGAGAGTTATCAACCACAGTTGGCCCCAAAAATAATTGAGTTGTACGTCTAATCCATCTATACAATGAGGATGCAAAAAGCTCACTGATGCCTTGCTATATAAAACTCACAACAATGTAGTTCTACATTCTGGATAATTTCCCAACTAAAGTGCAGAGGTGGGTAGTAAACGCACAATTCATGCACAATTTATTTATGGACTGCTTTCCACAGATTTTCGATTGGATTTTAGTCAGGGCTGACTTGACTACTCAAGCACATTCACCTTCTTATCCTTAAGCCATATTGTTGTTGTTTTGGCCGTATGTTTAAGGTCAGTGTCATGTTGGAAGGTGAATGACCTGCCCATCTTCAGCTGTCTAGCAGAGAGATGCAGGTTTTCCTCAAGAATTTGGATGTACTTGGCAGAATTCTCCCTTCAATCCTGACCGTTCACCCAGTCCTAGCTGAGGATAAACACCCTCACAACATAATGCTGGCACCGCCATGCTTCAAAGTAGGTATGGTGTGTTTTGGGTGGTATGCTGTGTTTGCTGTTCAACAAACATAGCACTTGGTGTTCCGTCCAAAAAGGTCAGTTTTGGTCTCATCAAACCATAGCACCATTTGAAGGTATCGGACTTCGCATAGTGCAAATGAGAAAGGCGTCTTTTGTTCTACCTTGCCAGCTTTTTGTAAAGCTTGGGAGAGTATTGTCACATGCACAGACTAGCCAGACCCAGCCATAAAGCCTTAAGTCATTCAGTGTTGCCTTTGACAACCAGACCAGGCATTTGACTTATTAATTTTTTTTTATAATCTTCCAGAATTTTTTTTTAATTATATTTTTATTTAAATGAGGGTTATAATGTGTACATGCAGCTCAAAAAAGTTAGACTTTTCACAGGGTATGATGACTTTCTATAGGCACTGTATATGCGTAACTACTTGAGTACAGTTTTTGGATACTCCACCTCTGCTAAAGAGAATGAGGAAGAGGAGCTGTTGAAATTGTTCATTAGTCATGTGCTTCCCAAGTCCAAGCCAAGGCGTTTTAACAAACAGAATAAATTCAGCACTATTGTGTTACCTTACCTGAATGTTTTAGAAATACCAGCAAGGACACGCCCTTGCAAATGAAAACCCTATAAAAAGATAACTTAAATCATATGTTCAGTATGTTTTGTACAGATAGCATGTGGATGTTTAATGTACAGCATGAGAAAAAAATATGCATCAGTTGTATTACACAGATGCAAAATTAACAGTTTCGTATTTTTAACACAGCATATTGGATTGTTGTCATGTGCTGCTTCACGTCTCAGACCTCCAACAACTTTCGCTTTCGTTATCTTCGGTTCAAAACCAGTTGATCAGGTTGAATCGTGCAGTACAGAGGTCGACAGCTCACTATACACAGATCACGGTTTTCGGTAAGTACACAGGTACAAGATTAAATTTCAGATTTGTCATTTTGCTCTTTAAAGTGTCGATATTACTGTCGACAGTGACATAAGTAACAATCTGGAACTCCGCTGTAAATTTAATGACTACATAGACGGTCAGTTTTACGGACGATCATTGACGTCTGCAGTCCAAAGAATAGCTAAGTACGATTAAATATATGTGAAGAAGGGCATTCGTTCTCAAGACCTATCGGATGGAAATTAAATTTCTACAGTTGTTCCTGCTTGCGACTGTGTGTGCGCGAGTTTGTACGAAATGAAAATGAAACTAAACTCATTTCTTTAATCGCTTAGGTCTTCAAGACAACACGTAGGCCTAATAACTACATACACGATATTGGCAGATCAAGCATTTCACAACTTTATAATTCAACATCGACATTTTAGTGTTTTAATATGTTTAATGTTCGGCATATTTTTTTCTCTCGCTCGCTGTTGGCGTTAAGAAAAGATTTCGAAGTACTTGTCTGACTTTACACGTGAACAATAACAGTTTGCTAAAATATAGAGCATTTACAGTTTGTTTATTAAATAAAAACATCTGTTGTCATATTTATTTGGGTATTATTATAATCAAAGCAACGTTTCTTTCAGTTGCTGTTTGGAGATTTACTAGCAGTCATGTCAGAGGAGCCAATGGAAGTAACTCAGACTGTGAGTCACATAAATAACAATTAATAATAATAATAATAAATACAATCATATGCAACCCATATCATTATCAAAATGATACCTAATGTTAATTGGTTATAACAGTTTACAATCTGTGTTTTTAGAGAAAGTTTTATTATAGGTCTTGTCTGCATTCATTTCTGCTTTAGCTTGTTTGCTAATTATTAGTCATTTCTTATACTAAACTTTTATAATGCCTTGCATATTGTTGATTCTATAGCAGAATATTTTTGATGTTCTTCATTTGTCAGTCGCTGTAAATATGACAGCTAATGTTTTCTTAAAGTAATTTCAAACAGACCTGTTTAAATAGATTATATAAAAATAGAACTAGGTTACACTAATGTTAATCACAGAGCAAAATATGCTATTAGACATTTTCATCACTAAAAAAGTGTTGAAGCAAACTTTTGAAAATGTATGTCTTAAAAAAGTCTCCTTCTGAAAAAAAAAATAATAATAATAATAAAAATAAATGTTCTGCTCAATAAGATACAAAGGCACTGGGACAGGCAGAACAATTAACAAACAAACAAAGGAAAGTCAAATTCGAAACACTCTTAATGTACTGTAGGTACTTAAATAAAAATGGTAAAAGTAAATCTGTCATAATAATCTATGTGACTGTGCACAATTTTTTAGTAAACATGTTAATTAAGCATGATCCCTCTGATCCTGCTTATTTTCCTTTGTCAGCAAAAAAAAAAAAAAAAAAAAAAAAAAAAAAAAAAAGATTTACTGACAATGGTTATTCTGGAATTGTGGCAAATAAGAATAAATGACCATGCCTAATATTGTTTTTATTGATAACCATGTTAGGCTTATCAGCAGACTAATTTGTCAACTGGCACTGATCAAGATATGGTGGATGTAAGTCAGGGTTCTAATGATCAGGTGAGTCACATCTGAAATATGTTTTATTTTATTTTTATTTTTTTTCCTGTCAGTCAAAACTGATCACATGAGAAAACATTTTATGAAAAGTATATATGAAGTTCCACTTCTACACTCAATCATCACTGGGGCGTAAGCAGATCATATGAAAATATTTGAATTAATTGGATGTACGAATTAGCCACCAATTCGCAAAAGAAAAAAAAAACACCAAAAAGTTACAAATTACAAATTGTGTGGGTCTTACCTACAACAGTTAACTACATCACATATAAATTGTATTTTAAAACTATTAGTTTTTCCTGTAAATGTGGATGTTTGTACTAATGTAAGACTACTTAAGGACCGAGTGTTAATTTATAAAGTCTTTCTTTCTTAAGTGGCATTAGCCACTGAAAGCACTTTGATGGGTCTATTATTATGAGAAATAATAACCACGATAAATGATTAAATAATATATGTAAATAATATGTGTAATTAAGCTTTTTCCCTCAATTTTTTTCTCAAAATAATTGTATTTTAGCCATGGAAACTAGGCACATCTATGACTGAAATACACAGTATCACTTCTAACCCACAGTGTAAAATTGTGAAAGTTCTTTACAATACCCAGAAAAAGCAATTATTGATTGTATTTATATTAAAATAGCTGACATACTTCCAAATTCAACAGGCCCAGTCTTCATTAAGCAGTACTGATCCTCATCTGATGCAAAACAATTTTCTGCTTTCTAATACGGTAAGTACCAGTCACATGCTCAACTGACATTTACATTTAATTTCTTACCCATATTTTAGTAAAATGTATAGTTTATTGCAATTTCACATGCTTCTTTTAGCTTTTTTGTTCTGCTGGGTGGTGGAAAAAATATGGATTATTTTCTTTATTTGAAGTGCAAAAGATACAGCAGCATAACCAAATCTACTTAAAATAGTTGGTTGTATTATTTTTGTTTGTACTGTTTTCTGTTAGCATTGTATGCATTGATGAAATGTAGATCTAAATTTAGTAATTAAAAATGACATATCTGTATTTTGTGAAGAGCCAACATTACCTCAGAATCAGTTCACAAGCTCATGACATGTTTGAGGCATAATTTCATTCCTGTGTCTCTTCACATACAAGTAGCAGTAATGGGTTCAATTCCCAGGGATGCAGAAACTGATCAAATGTGTACCTTGAATGCAAATTGCTTTGGATGAGAATATTTGCCAAATTCATAAATCTAAAAGGTCATTAATAAAAACTTGTATACAAACAAAATAATCAAAAATAAACCTGAGCAATGTGAACTGAACATTTTTTTATCCATAAAGATATATATTTGAATCATATAAACTGAGCTTTAGTATAAAAAAATATTATGTAAAACTTTTTTAAATGGTTTGTCAAGATGATGTTTTTCCCCTGAATTTTAGGACTTACATGCAGCAGGACCTGGAGGTCAGACATCTGACCCACCTCCGAATGACATAACGCTTCAAAACACAGTGGGTCAAACACACTTTGGTTATATTATTTTTGTTTGTACTGTTTTCTGTTAGCATTGTACGTATTGATAAAATGTAGATCTAAATTTAGTAATTGAAAATGATATATCTGTATTTTATGAAGAACCAACATTACCTCATAATCAGTTCACAAGCTCATGACATGTTTGAGGCATAATTTTATTCCTTTGTCTCTTCACATACAAGTAGCAGTCATGGGTTCAATTCCCAGGGATACAGAAACTGATCAAATGTGTACCTTGAATGCAAATTGCTTTGGATGAGAATATTTGCCAAATTCATAAATCTAAAAGGTCATTAATAAAAACGTTTATACAAACAAAATAATCAAAAACAAAACCTGAGCAATGTGAACTGAACAATTTTTTTTTTTATCCATAAAGATATTTATTTGAATCATATACACTGAGCTTTAGTATATAAAATATTATGTAAGACTTTTTTAAATGGTTTGTCAAGATGATGTTTTTTCCCACTGAATTTTAGGACTTATATACAGCAAGACCTGGAGGTCAAACATCTAGCCAACCTCCGAATGACACGACGCTTCAAAACACAGTGGGTCAAACACACTTACAGCCAGGGGTACTAACTAAAAAGCATAGCCTGAGCCATACATTTTCTTGCAATAATATGTCAGCTCCCATTAAATAGCACACGTTAAAAAGTACATGTATGACATTGAGAATGGTTGTTAGTGAGTCAATTAGGAAAAAATTGCAATGGTAATTATTGATATTATTCAGCAGGTCCTAACTGCTCAGATGACACAGTCCGGTCACTTTTTTAATAGTCAGGTGAGTATCAGTCACAAACTCAGCTACTAAATATACAGTTCTGTCATGACAACTCTCTGAGGGTTTAGCATGGTAATGCACATGGCAATGCTAATGTGTTTGGCCTTGGCATAATAGATCTGCTACGCTGCTGCTGAGGCAGAGCAAGTACCGAGACTTGCTACTGCCAGTACATCCAGTACAGTCAATACTGCTGTGAGCATGTAAGAAATAATGTAACATATAACATATATAGAATAATACAGCGTACACGAATCTCCCCACAGCTGATCTATATAGGTGGAGCTGGGGAAAGTGGAGAGTTTCTGAAGCATGCTGCAACTGCTACAGCAAGCACTAGCCAAGCATTTGAATTTCGAGCAGCAAGTTCATTGGCTGCTGACACAAAAAGAACAAATCAGCTGCACCATCTGATGGTCCATATGTCAGGATGAGTTAGACCTATCGAACTGCGCAATGTAGAGTTTCATGACAGAACATCTCAGTTATGTATGTAACCCTCGTTCCCTGAAGGAGGGAACGGAGATGTTACGTTGTCTGACGTCATGGGGTCTCAATTGGGAGCCCAGTCACCTCTGAGCTTAGGAATGTAAGCTCAGAGGTGCTCCCAGGTGAGACCCCATGACGTCAGTTGATGTAACGTCGAATGTGACTGACTGAAAGGGAACTTTGGATTTTATCATGATAGACTCATATTTTAGTAAAATGTATTAGAGGGAAATTGTTTTAAATTAAATATGTATGAAAAAAGTATCAGAAAAAAAGACCTATTTAGAAGACCTCTAGAATGATGAAAAATAATGAATAAATAAATAAATGATTAAATATTTAATGCAAATAATATGTCATTAAGCATATCATACATTTTTATAATGTTGTTCACCAAATAATTATATTTTAGCCATGGGAACAGTTCATTGCCCATGATTGATATAGCAGTCAGTAAATTTTAATATGTATTGCCTTTAGTGTCATACACAGGTGTGAGTGAATTATCGTAAATTACTGTATACTAACATATTTATTTTACCTGCATTTAAATTCTGAAATATGGTGTTGCAAACATGCACATTAACTGTGTGATTTCACAGGTGTCTTATCACAGCAAACACTTATTGATTGTATTGATATATGTTAAAACATTGATCATTGTTCTTAATTCAGCAGGCCTTGTCTTCATCGAGCAGTGATAGTCAGCAAAACCATCAATTTTCTAATGCTCAGGTGAGTACCAGTCACATACTCAAATTAAGTTGATGGATTATTTGCTTTATTGGAAGTGCAAGAAACAGCAACTTTTAGAAATGATTCTCATATATATTTTACCTGTAATTAAATTAATTAACGCCCTTGTCTTGCGTGAGGAGATTGCTGTCCTTCTGGCAAAGAATGCAATCGAACCGGTCCCTCCAGCCGAGATGGAGCAGGGGTTTTATAGCCCCTACTTCATCGTACCCAAAAAAGGTGGTGGCTTACGGCCAATCCTGGATCTGCAAGTTTTGAATTGGGCCCTGCACAAGCTTCCGCTCAAGATGTTGACACAGAAACGCATCATCAGATGTGTTCAGCCCTAGGATTGGTTTGTAGCGGTCGACCTGAAGGACGCTTACTTTCATGTCTCGATTCTTCCTCGACACAGGCCATTCCTACGGTTTGCGTTCAAGGGTTGGGCATGGCAGTACAGGGTCCTCCCCTTCAGGCTGTCCCTGTCCCCCCGTGTCTTTCCCAAAGTCGCGGAGGGCACCCTTGCCCCGTTATGGGAAGTAGGCATCAGGATCCTCTTGATGACTGGCCCGGTCGTGGGAACAGTTGTGCGATCACAGGGACCTGGTGCTGGAGCAAACTCTCCCCCGTGCAGAGAATCTCTTTTCTCGATATGGAGTTGGACTCGATGAGTATGACGGCTTGTCTCACTGTCGAGTGGGCCCAATCAGTGCTGAACTGCCTGAGTTCCTTCAGAGGCAGGATGGTGGTACCGTTAAAACAATTTCAGAGGCTTCTGGGGCATATGGCATCCGCAACCGCACTCACGCCGCTCGGATTGCTTAATATGAGGCCACTTCAGCACTGGTTACACTCCCGAGTACAGAGATGGGCATGGTGCCACGGTACACATCGAGTGACCATCATTCCGTTCTGTCGCCGTCTATTCAACCCCCCGGTCGGTTGCTTGTCACAGCTCGCCCACCATCTCCTCTTCTGGAGTCAGATGCAGCTGAAATTGCTGCGTGCCGTTTACATCCCGGGGGAGCTCAATCGTGCGGCCGATGGGCTCTCATGACAGCTCACGTTCCCCGGAGAATGGTGACTCCATCCCCAGATGGTCCAGCTGATCTGGAGTCGATTCGGGGGAAGTCAATTTCCCTGACTGAGGGGCCTTCGGCACAGATGTTCTGGCACACAGCTGGCCTCGGGCTCTACGCAAGTATGCGCTTCCCCCAGTGAGCCTTCTCGCACAGACACTGTGCAAGGTCAGGGAGGACGAGGAGCAGGTCTTGCTGGTTGTGGCTTTCTGGCCCACCCGGACCTGGTTTTCCAGAAATTCAGAGAGGTCCCTTTGAGCTGCTGGAGTCAGGCGAGCTTAAATTCCTTTCTGCTAAGACAGCGCTCCTGACCGTGCTCACCTCCATCAAGAGGGTCGGGGACCTCCAAGCATTTCCAGTGAGTGAAGAGTGCCTTGTGTTCGGGCCGGCCTACTCTCATGTTGTCCTGAGACCACGCATATGTGCCCAAGGTTCCCACCACTCCCTTTCGAAATCAGGTGGTGAACCTGCAAGCACTGCCCCCAGAGGAGGAAGATTCAGCCTTGGCGTTGCTGTGTCCCGTAAGAGCATTGCCCATATATGTGGACTGCACCCAGAGCTTCATAAGCTCTGAGCAGCTCATTTTCTGTTACAGAGGTCAGCAGAAAGGGAAGGCTGTCTCCAAGCAGAGGTTGGCCCACTAGATAGTGTATGCCATCGTCTTCACGTACCAATCCCAAGACGAGCTGTGTCCCCTAGGGGTGAGGGCTCACTCCACACGGAGCGTTGCCGCCTCCTATGCGCTGGCACACAGCCTCTCTGGCAGACATCTGTAGAGCTGCAGGCTGGGCGACACCAAACACCTTTGCGAGATTTTACAGTCTCTGCATTGAGCCAGTTTCTTCCCGTGTGTTGGGTAACAGGTAAGTAGTGGGAAGAACTGGCTGGTGTCACACTTGCTGCGCCATTCCCCCTCACCCGGGGATACGAGCGCCTTTTGTTCTCCTCCAGTTCAGTTCCCGGGATGGCGAACCCTGGTGGTGTCCTCCAACACCCCTGGCAATCAGACTGGGTAGAGCAGTCTGATGCCAGGCCCAGTATAAGGTGTTAGCTTGCCCTGGGTCTCCGGTCGGCCCCTGTACTGAGCTAGGTGTCCATATGGCTTGATTCCCTGCGGGCCATCCCATATGTGTATTCCTCCACGGTGAGGTTTCCCGCTCGGTGAACCCGTGTCTTCCCTTGGACAGATCACTCTGTCAGTCTCTGCCGATAGTCGTTCCATCCCTACTTTCAGGTAGGACCTGCCTCAGAGACCTATTACATATTTAGTACTGCCTCAGGCCTGGGTCAGTTCATATCTGAGTCTCCACATGTCACCTCCCTACGGGCAGGATGTGGCCTCCGTAACGCCCTTCTCAGGAAGGCTTGCTTCCCCACCGTTACGAACGAGCTATAACTATAAATAGAAAAGACTTAGAAGCCGTCTTTCACTGAAGGTCGAAATCCCTTTTGGTAAGTATTGTGTGAACGGAACAGCGGCTTGGCTACCACTGGCAGCATTATACTCATCTCTGGTCCCTGCGGGTACCAAGGTCAGCGAATTCGCTGGGGCGGTGGGAAGGTTACGACCTTAGCACAGCATTTGTCTGACATACGTCGGTTGCCAACATTTGCTATGGTCAGGGTTGTGACGGGGTTCAGGTTGTGGCATTTTCCATGGACCCCTAATGTCGTCACAACATAACTCTTAGTGACCGACAGAGAGGGAACATCTCAGTTAAGTACATAATCCTTGTTCCCTGATGGAGGACACAGAGACATTACGTCCTCTTGCCACAGTCTCGAACCATCGCTGGTGGCCAGGGAGACTCTCGGCTCCTCAGCGTAAAATCTAATGAGTGGATGCATCTGCACCTCTTTATACCCATGTGCAAGGGGAGTGGTGCATTATGCAAATCTACTAGCTAGGGCTGCACGATTAATCAATTAATGCGTTTGAGGCGCGCTTAGTCAGTAAAGCCGGTACTTTGATTAGTAGTAAAGCTCCATCACGTGCGTTCAGCTGGAGCGGCAATTAATACACAGAGCCGTAAATCACTGACAGCTACGCCAAATCGCGCTCATAATCGAATGCGATTCATCTGTGATTATGAGCGCGATTTGGCGTAGCTTGTCAGTGATTTACGGCTCTGTGTATTAATTGCCGCTCCAGCTGAACGCACGTGATGGAGCTTTACTACTAATCAAAGTACCGGCTTTACTGACTAAGCGTGCCTCATAAACGCATTCGATTAATCGTGCAGCCCTACTACTAGCCAAATTTCATTGGCGTTTTCTTAATCAGAGATGATCGTGGCTCCCAGATAAATCCCCTAATGTCGTCACGACATAACGTCTCCGTTCCCTCCATCAGGGAACGAGGGTTACGTACGTAACCGAGACGTTGCAAATGCTGACAGGCAAGCGTGTCAGAACAAATAAAGCTCAATACATAACCTGTCCAATGCCCTGTAAGCCAGATAACGGGCCCACCAGGGGTGTCAGGGTTCTGAACGCAGTAACAGACTACTCTGTCTGATCTGAAACTGGGGGGTAACGGAGGACCCAGAGTTCACAGAGGGGGAACAACTAGAAGTAAGTGCATGCATCCAACAAGGAATGGCACTGCAAGCTGACGCTGAACCGGCCTCTCGCAATTGTAGGGGATTTACAGAAGTCGATTTAGCTCAAAGGGAATCATTTAAGATTGAACAGAATCTCCGTTTTACAGCGGATCAATGAATCGGCCAGTGATTCATTAAACGAGCCGTATAACATCAACTCTGTACTGGATACTACTATCCAAAATATAGTGAAAACACTATTTATTAGCACGGTAACAAGGTCGGCAGTTTAAGACATTAATTTATAAGCACAAAACACAAGATACTTCTCTTTGCAATATGAATAGGAATTTATTGGATAAACTTAAGACATATACACTAATCTAACACATAGACGCGCATTCACACATTCATACAAGTTGCCAAAGAGAGAGAGATGAGGAAAGAATGAGTTTAGAAGAGTGAAAATGTGAAATCCCAAGTTTATAGCATAAGTATATGCAATTGCTTAGACCCGAACAACCATCAATCATTTAATTAAACTTCGCATGTTTCTCAATGAGGTTATTAAACTTTATATTAAATGCACCAGTTCAGCTAGAATCTGGAGGTTGTACTTGCATTGCCTTTGTGTTAAGGGGTTTCCTTTGATGACGTTGTTGCAGAAAGGGGTTCCCCAAAGGTTGCTGATTGGTTGGAAGTTCGTGGTCGTTGGAAGTGATGTCTTGGGCTTTGGGTGGAGGATGGAGTTGTGTACACTGGTTGAAGTTTTGAGGCGGGCACGAAGTCTGAGACGCGGTTTAGCAGCAAAACTTAACATGAAACTCTCAATGGAAAGAAAAGATTAAAGTAAAAGAAAGAAATGTGACGATCTCCTCATGTTTTCGTTTTAGAGGAGTGGCTGGCGTGCAAGCCAGGAAGCGTTCAAAGAACGCAAAAAGCAGCAGCAAAAATTATGGCTAAGAGCATGGCTAGGAGCGATGGCATAAAGCACAAACTAAAAGCCTGACTAAAAGCAGTGGTTAAAACCAATAGCTAAAAGCAAAATTTTATGGTATCCTGTGATTTTAAACTCAGCTTTGGACACATCCCAAAATAGTGTCTTGACCAATTAGATGTTGTCTTAACGCGGGATATTGCTATGTTTCTCCTCCCAAAACATAAATCAACACGTTATCTTATCAGTCACATGGTCAGAATTTTCCCGCTCTTGCAGACTATAATTTGGCCATGATTTCTATAACATGAATACAATGCATTTGACAAAGAATTGATCGGTAGAAACGTTCAAAGCATGAATTTTCAAATTCATACATACCAAACATGAATATAAACCCTTAAGCTAGTCAGTAGTTATTAAATGGACATACACAACGAGTGATTAGAACATAATAGACAAATGTGTGGGTAACATACATAGTAGAGAGTTATGCAATGGTCTAATGTTCATTCAGAAGTCCTTTTAAGTATCATTTTGGTGCATGTTTAGGTAAAAGGGACAGTCTCTCTGCCATTCTGTGGACTAGGGGCATGTTCTAAGGAACAAAGAATTCTGAAGGAATTTCGGTCTGGTTCTTGTCTTGGGTGGGGGAGCACCACCCAACAAAGTTTCCTCATATGATGGTCCTGATGTGCTGTATCTTTGACCAATGGTCTTGGGTTTCTTGCCCCAAAATTGACAATCTCCCTTCTGAGTTGGGATTATCAATAATTGTGTTCTTTTGTTTTAATGTTGCAAGTCGTTCAAAGCTGTGAAAGTTGGTTGGTTAGTTTTACTTTAGGCTGGCTGGCGCCAGGTTATCCTGGACAGATTTATGATGTTGTCTGGTTAGCTTGGGCCTCTTTGTGGAATTTGGCTCTTTGGTTTTAATCGATCGGATCTTCAATTTGTCTGATTCGCTCTGATACCCTACACAATTTACCTGATGTTACCCAACACACGGGAGGAAACGGGTTCCATGCAAAGATTAGAAAATCTTGTGAAGGTGTTAGGTGTCACCCAGCCCGTAGCTCTGCAGATGTCTGCAAGAGAGGAGTTGTGCACCAATGCCCAGGAGGAGGCAACCCCCAGGGGTCATGGCTCACCTTGGGACTGGTACTCCAAGGTGATGGCATCCACCACCCAGTGAGCCAACATCTGTTTGAAGAAAGCATTCCCCTTCTGCTGACCTCCAAAGCAGACAAAGAGCTGCTTGGAGCACCTGGAGCCTGCGTTCCACATAACATGGATGGGACACAGCAATGCAAAGGTCGGGTCTGCTTCCTCCGGGGGCAGTGCTTGCAGGTTCACCACCTGATCTCAAAAAGGAGTGGTGGGAACCTTGGGCACATAACCAGGCCGGAGTCTCAAGGTAAAGTGAGAATCAGCCGGACCAAACTCTAGGCACGATTCGTTGACCGAGAATGCGTGCAGGTCCCCCACCCTCTTGATGGAAGTGAGCGTGATCAGGAACAATGTCTTGAGTGGCTCAAAGGGATCTCTCCATAATCCTAAGAGGGCCACGGAGAGACCCTGAAAGGGGACGAGGTGCAACCTAGAAGGATTTAGTTTCCTTGCACCTCTCAGGAACCTGACAATAAGGTGATCCCCCTGGATGAACCATCCAATGCATCATAGTGAGCCGTGATGGCAGCAATGTACACCTTCAAAGTGGAGGGGGACAACCTCTGCACCAACACTTCTTGCATGAAAGAAAGCACCACACCAACCGAGCATCTTTTAGGGTCCTTTCAGCGAGAGGAATACCAGACACATGAGATAGTGATCGTATCCGTCGTCAGAGGTAAGAAAGCTACCGCTCCTAGAAGCACACGGTTGGAAAGACATCTTGTGAGACACTCAATGACCGTGCTTGCTGTAGGGAATTGCTCTTTTAGTCAGTGTGCCCAGGGGAGGACCACAGCATTTAACTGTGCTAGACAGGGCGATTTCTCTGCTGTAATGCACAGGAAAAGGAGGACTCAATGAGAGAAACTCCTGCAGCCTTGATAATCTTCTTTCTTCATAGAGAAGCAGTGCGCACAAAGCGATCGGCTCCGAAGCGATCGGCTCCAAAGCAAAAATCTGAGTGAGTGGATGCATGCTGCCATCTTATATACCCGTATGTATGGGGGAGTGATTTGGCATGCAAATTCCACTCGCCGTTTCTCATTGCCCTTTCCTTCTAAGCTCAGAGGTGATTGGGCTCCCAAGTGAAACCCCGTGACATCAGTCGATGTAATGTCGAATGTGACTGACTGAAAGGGAACTTTGGATTGTATCATCACAGACTCATATTTTAGTAAAATGTATTAGAGGGAAATTGTATTAAATTAAATATGTATGAAAAAAGTTCTTCAAAAGAAAAAAAAGACCTATTTATAGTTTACTGTAATTCCACAAACTTACTAATATTCCCACTTTCCCAGTATTACAGTCTACCTGTAGTCACTCAACCCACCAGCATCAGCAAACAAGACTCTCCCGTAATGGGGCATAATAAGGTAGATAATGATGTACATTTGCTTATTTACAACACATAGCTAATTGAATTGCATCACAGAGACAGAGCTAACTTGGATTAGGCTTGATTACCTTTGCACTTTTGTTTTCTATTATTTTTGACTCAAATAATTGAGAAATATTTTTATTGCAAAAGATAAAACAGCTGGAGTTTCATATAATCAACAAAAGTAAATACACTGGTCTAGAATGATTATGAGAAAAAGTGAAATAATAAAATAAATGATTAAATAATTCATGCAAATAATATGTCACATTTTGTGCATATAATGTGCATATTACACATTTTTATAATGTTCACAAAATAATTATATTTTAGCCATGGGAACAGTTCACTGCCAATGATTGATATAGCAGTCAGTAAATTTTAATATGTGTTGCCTTTAGTGTCATACACAGATGTGAGTGAATTATCCTAAATTACTGTATACTAACATATTTATTTTACCTGTATTTAAATTCTGAAATATGGTGTTGCAGACATGCACATTAACTGTGATTTCACAGGTGTCTTATCACAGCAAACACTTATTGATTGATTGATCATTGTTCTTAATTCAGCAGGCCTTGTCTTCATCGAGCAGTGATAGTCAGCAAAACCATCAATTTTCTAATGCTCAGGTGAGTACCAGTCACATACTCAAATCAAGTTGATGGATTATTTGCTTTATTGGAAGTGCAAGAAACAGCAACTTTTAGAAATATGTTTCTCATATATATTTTACCTGTAATTAAATTAATAAAATATGGTTTTGCAGATGGGCACATTAGCTGTGTGATTGCTCAGGTATCATAACATGTTGCTGAATTACTTGTACTCACAGAAAGCAAATATTAATTATATTGATTTTAAAACAGAGAATATTCTTCTTCTTTTTTTTGTGAACTTGGATCACATGAAACCTCAAAACCACAATGGGTCAAACAAACAAATCAGACACACAGGCAGAAAAAAGTAGTGACTGAAGCGCAGAGCGTCAGACTTAGATTTTCTGAGAGTCATAAATATTTTATGGAATATCAGTATTCTTATATTTGCTTGTTTACTTTAGTGCAATATTGCAGAGAGATATGTGAGAATGAAATAAATAGCAAAATACATCTATATTAAGAATGATTGTAGGTTATAGGTTGTGGCAGTTATAGTGAGCTCTATGAAAAAAAAATCATAGTCAGGTCTAGCCTTGTTATAATTATCTTTCAATAAAAGGTTATATTTTTAGGTAACGTATCAAAGTTACGGATTCCATCTATCATTATAACACTGATATTTCTGTGGCATGGGCCACTAAAAGCATTTGAATAGGTCTGGTTTACAATAATTATGAGAAATAATGAATAATTAAATGAATTCTTAAATTATTTTAGCCATCGGAACAGTTTTCTTTCTTTCTTTCTTTCTTTCTTTCTTTCTTTTTTTGGTAAATGTTAGGACTATAATGCAGAAGGTGGTGATACTCAAGACTCTAGACAACATCTGGATCAAAAAAACATTGAAAACATCACAACGGATCAAACAAACAAATCAGACTCACAGGCAGGAAAGGTACTGACTGAAGAGCAGAGTTTGAGCCATAAATTTTCTGAGAGTCATAAATATTTTATAGAATATCAAAAATCTTATATTTGTTTGCTTTAGGTCAATTTTTCAGAGATGTGTGATAATGTTTCGCTCCCATTAAATAGCAAAATACATTTATGACATTAAAATGGTTGTAGGTTTGTGGCAGTCAATTAGAACAAATGACATATTTACATATTACATATTTATTGTACTGATATTAAAACAGAGAACATTCTTCTTAATTTTTTTTTAAGGATTCGGATCACATGAAGCATCAGAACAGCACAACGGATCAAACAAACAAAGCAGGCTCACAGGCAGGAAAGGTACTGACTGAAGAGCAGAGCTTGAGCCATAGCCATTTCTGTGGGTCATTAATTTTTTTATAGAATATCAATAATCGTATATTTGTTGATTTAGTTCAGTATTGCAGAGAGATGAGTGATAATTACTTTAATGGCTCCCATTAAATAGCAAAATATGTTGTAGTATATATTGTAGATATATTGAGAATGGTTATACGTTTGTGGCAGTCAGTTAGCTGAAATTACAATGGCTATTACCCTAAGGTAAAAAAAAAAAAAAAAAACATTATTACCAGTGGCCTGCTGCATGAAGCTTGCTGAAAAAACTCAGCTTCAGATTATTTTAGAGTAGGTTTAGAGTTGACAGCACCTAACAAATCCAACCTGGTTTAGATCAGGTTCTGCAAGTTCAGCAATGCTCGAAATATAAACGTTCTCTGTCAACTTAGGGTTTGATCCACAGCTTGTGATTAACTCCAGAGTGCAGGTACCTGAAAGTGACACATCAACAATAAGCCATGTGAACCGCCGCATTTATTACTATTTATGTGTGCCTGGGTTAATACTAGTTAGAATGCGCACTGTGTGTTGATAACAAACAGATGAGATAACCCATCCATCTGAAACAAAATATCATAATTTAAAGTCATTTGATAATTGTCATTGATATAACTTTTATACTCTTATTTGTATAGTAAAGTCATTAAATAGAGTGTGACTCAGACTCTGCATGCAGCTGAAATCAACTGCACACTCGGCAGAGCTAATGAAATTATCGCCTTTGAAAATATATGAACATGAACATTGAGGTTACACTGTGAAATATGGCAAACCCTGGTTGAGATGTATACAAATGCTTACATTTCATTTAAACCTGTTCTCATGTCTGTACCTTGTCAGCGTGTTCTCAAAGCAATCACATGCGCTAGACTTCCTGTTGCTGCAGCTGTTAAACACAGTTGCGTCAATGCTGCTGCTTGTATGCTTAGTATTTCACTTATGCATATGAATGCAAGACTGTTAAATATGGAACTTAGTTTAAAACTTTATGGTTGCTGATGTAGAAATTAATAATAAGGCAGATCATGCAATATGCAGAGTAAAATGGACAAAAAGAATGTTCGCTTCGATGTTGATTTCAGATGCTTTCTGAAGTGAGCTGCAACTGCTACAACAAGCACTAGGCCAAGTATTTAATGTTGAGCAGCAAACTCATTGGCTGCTAATTTGAAAAGAAACCAATCAACTGTGCCATGTGAATAATGATGTGATTATATCAAATTGAGTTAAAACCTATCAGCCTGCGCCATCTAGAGTTTCATGACAGCACTTTGTATTAATCTTTCAATAAAATAGAAAGGATTGGTAGTCTGTTGTGATCAGCTGCTATCTACAATACATAATGTACCTCCTCTACATGCCAGTGACAATAAGTAGTAATTCAGAATCGTCCTTCTGACACAGAGAGAGAAAAGTTAAACATTACATGTTTTTATAGTGCTCCATAGAGGCTACACCACTCTATTTTCGGTATTAAAGAAAGGTAAAAACAAATTTGAAGTAAACATACATTTTTCTCCAGTGTTTTACCACCTCAAGATGTTTTCATTCATGTAAAAAAAATCACTTAATAGATTGTTAAATACTCCCGCTGGTTTGCTGGAAGAGATCCATCATGTGGTGGAATAATCTGTTCAGTCACAGAAATGACAATGTTTGAGGTGTAATCTCATTTCCAACTCTCTTCACATTCCTATAAAATAATGACACATGGCTTTGGATGTAGTTTTACAAGAACTTGTACAATGTATACCTGAAATTCACCTGTATGTGTACCAGTATGTGTTGCTTTAAAAAGCACCTGCCAAGTGTGAATGTAGAAGATAAAAACATTTTGAAAAAAAAAAAAAAAAAAAAAAATAGAAGCTAATGTATACCAAATTAAAAACCTCACTACATATTGATTTAAAAAATATAAAAGTTTAAAATATACAATTCAAATAATTTTTCAAATGGTGTTTCATGTTTTTCAGAACTTGCATGCAAGCAGTGCTGAAGGTCAAGACTCTATATCATCTCTGGATAAACAGATGCCTCAAGATATCGAAATGATTAAAAGAAACAAATCAGATTCACAGCCAGAGAAGGTACTGACTGAAGGCAGAGCTTAAGCCAAAGAGATTTTCTGAGGGATATTTTGTCACTAGAATATCAGTAATTTTATGTTTCAGTGAATGGTTAAATGCCATAGAATTAAGAATAATGATTATTTCTGCCTGTAATTGGTATAAACACATTATCATTTACATTTTAGAATTTTGACTTTATTACTCACCAAGTTATTCCCTTCCTCAGTATTTTAACACCTGATGATGTGGTACAGTGACTGATTTGAATTTACATGATAGAAGTAAAAGGACTTTGATATTTTTTTTTATTACCCTAGCCAGATGACCAATTAAAAATGATGAAATAAAATGCGTTTACAACAGAAACAATATAAAATCTGAAACATAACATATTAATGTGGTCTGCATTTACTATTCTTCATCTTAAAAAATTGTTTTTAAACATAACCTGGACATAACCCAGCTATGAGTATTTATTTATTTAATTTGTAATAAGTAAATATGACTTTGTATTCATAATTATTTTCCTATACCAGGATGCTTGTAAAAATGGTGATGTAAACACAACCCAATCACAACCCCAAGATCCACAGGATGTTACTACATTTAAAATCAAAGTGACCTGGCCAGAACATTTTTCGGAGATACGGGGAACAAAATTACAGATGGCCCTTCAGAGCTGGTTTTCCAAAAATGTGTCTGTCAAAGTGTCTATCGAAAAAATTAAACTCATGAAGGATCCACACTGGGCAGAGGTGCAGATAACACCACCAACAGGTGAGATGATTTATGATAATTCACTTTAATACCCTTTTCAGTTTAAATCCTTTGGATGCTAGTTTCTGAAATAGCTACAGTATTTTTTCAGTACTGTTACATTACGCAAAGGCAAATACAAATGCTGGTGCTAACATGTTACTAGGATCACATACTACAATTGCAGATGACATTTTTAAGAAGTAATGAGCAAAGTAAAATGTTAATTTTAAAGTTAGGCCCATTCAAACCAAAAATTATTATAATTAGGGGTGGGCAATCTAATGATTTTATCTCATGATCAATATTGAAGACCTCCACAATCTAATTTTTTACGTGAATTGTGGAGATCGCAATCTTTTATGTCCTTGTAATAATATTAAAGCTATTGTGCTGACTGGACAAGTTATATCATTTGTCTATCATCAAATTGAGTAAGTTACTCAAAAAAAAGTAATCCACTACAAATTACTAATTACTTCTTTAAAACTGTAATTTGATCACATTATTGATTACTGCATTTAAAAAGTAATCAGATTACTAATTGCTTTAAATATTAGTTACTTACTTAAACTTACTAGTTTACTTTTCAAGTTATCAACCCTAAAAAATACACAACAAAGAGAAACTCAGTATTAATTGTATACACTCCCAATATCAACAAAATGTTTTTTTTTTCTTTTTCGTTTTATAAAATTAAGAAAACAAATAGTGTGCTTTCTGCATTTTCAGTCTTCGTGAATCTTCCTGAAACAAGTCATTAAAATGGAAAAAATGGCATGAGAAATACGGTATATCTAAAGAAAGCTTGAAGTGTCTATTGTTAAACAAAGTAAGTCATGTGGAAAACAAATATTCTCTGATAAAATAATATGTATATGAAACCAACGCGAGGTACAGTCTGTCTGAGCTCACCTATAATGTGATCACGTCCATGCATATCATCCACGCGAAACAAAGCTTGAGAAGCGCAAACATGTCAAGTTTATCTCAGCTACTTTTTGTTTTTGGAAGAAGACGTGCTGTGAGGAATAAGCCTTTTACTTATATTAGTGTTAGTGTGCCATAAACTTGTACACATTCATTTGTTGAACTTTTTCTAAACTATAATACCTGACTAAAATATGTAGAATGCAACATTTTGAAATATGATAGGCAGTGGCGCCTGCAGGTGTATGGCTGTAAGCACTGTGTGTACCATGAGCGCTCAAACTGACCCGGGAAACCTCTGCCTGGCAAATATTTTTAGCAGTTATTATATGTGCCCAATATTTCTGTCGACTGAACCAGCCATGTCATTACTTTGAATATTAGTGTTTTGAGTTGGTGCTTTCACAGTCGATTGGCATTCGTTCTAACTGCTCTCTCACTGTTCCTCCATAGTCGTCCTATCCAGAGCCGATCTTTCCTATACACAAAATATGCAAGCTGCTTAGGGCCCCCAAAACACCAAGGGGCCCCCTTGCTCTTAAAGATGATTTAATTTTAGTTTCCTTTTTGAAGTGGGTCAGCGGTTATCAAAACATGAATGTTAATTTCTTTAAATGCGGTGTGCTGATGCCCTTTCTATGTAAAAATAGGTCAAATCATGTAACGTGAATGTCGTGCAGTCTCTTGCTTGAGACTAAAAAAATGAGGTGAAACAGAGACACATTGCTTCTCAAACACTTTCTGTGAGTGTGATTCGAGACTGATTGAACCACGGAAAATATGTTTTATTCATTCATTAATACCCCCAACCCCCCACGCCAAAACAATTTTGTATACGGCCCCCTGAAGTCCAGGATCGGCACTGGTCCGATCTCATAAAAATGTTGAGATCAGTTGCAGGATTTTTGGTGTCTATTTGGTGTAGGCTAATATTTATACGCCCCACATCCCTAAATCCATCCATCCCTAAAGCATTTTCATGAAATCGGGTTAGCCTATAACAAATTATATAT
This sequence comes from Labeo rohita, assembly GCF_022985175.1. Lineage (NCBI taxonomy): Eukaryota > Metazoa > Chordata > Actinopteri > Cypriniformes > Cyprinidae > Labeo > Labeo rohita. The sequence continues at coordinate 10,101,585 of NC_066879.1, read as the reverse complement.
TATATTATATTTTACAAATGGGAATAAAACAAATTCATGACAGTTTTTTACATTTAATTAGATTACAGTAACTGTACAGTTACTGTGTAATGTGTTATACCCAACTCTGGTTCATGTGTTTCTGTGCATGGTGACATATTTAAAAAAAATAAATAAATAAACATGAGCTAGTAGTAGGGCTGTGCAATGAAGTAAAATTTTATTTTTAGTTTAGATTTTGGCTTACAGTGATTATGAAAAAGTGCCATGCAGTTACTTTCCTTTAAAGCAATGTGCTTTAAAGCAATTCTTTATTTTAAAAAGAGTTAAGAGAAAAGCAAAAGAGACCATTCCAGGTGCGTGTGCACACAGAGACAGAGTGGAGCTCAAATGTGCAAAGTATAGGGTTTTAAGCACGTGCCTTAAACGGTCAAATATACACAAAATATGTTGAAATGTCTGTATTGTGAGTATTTACATATAGACAGTCATTTATGTCTTAAGTAAACATAAAAAGTTGGGACAAAAATCTGATGCGTGTCAGCTCCGTGTATTCCGTCTTAAAGCCTAATGCAAATACCCGCTGCTTTCTGTGTCATTAATGGTAATCAAACAATAAAAGACAAAAAGAAACTTATTTGCAGCTCTTGACTAAATGAGCTTGAATAAGAATCAGTTGTATAGATTCATACAGTGAAGACTATGTAGTGTTTTAAAGTTTAACCAGACTTTCAATAGACTTTCAATATAAAAAAGGGACTTTGGTTAAAACTAAAGTTTCAATGACCACTTTGACGACTAATTGTTCAGTGCAATACTGTGTTTTAAATGGTGCAAATAGAGAGGTCCATAGGCTTGCTCCCATTCTGAATATTCTCAATATTACATCATCAACAATTTAGATTACAGATTGTGATTATGTTAAAAGATTGTTATATGGTATTTTGGAAAGAACGCCCAGCCCTAACTATAATGATAACTATATTATCATTCACATCAACAGACAATAATGTTATGTTTATTCTAAGCATGTGTGTAATTTATGTCCTGTCGACATAACTGCAGTTCTCACCTTAAAGGCATATTCATTGTGATTTGCTGGTTTCTTGCAGTTGGTTTCTTCTGACTGATTTTACTTAGTTAACCTTCATTCTTTAAATTTATTATTATTTTTTTTTCTGTAGCTCTAGAAACTTTAAAAAAACACAAGACTGCATCTTTGAATTTTAAACATGAAAATATGGATGTAACCGCACAAATTTATACGGATGAAGCACATTCTGGGACTGTATCACAAAACACCTTCAAGCCAGACAAGAACAGAATTCCATCATCACAGGTATGTTTACTTTTTGATTGCTGAGAAAATCAGGAGTGGAAAATTATTTGGGAAATTATTTAAAGACCCCTTGCAGTCACAGTTTTTTTCTTTTAAAACTTATCTTTGAACAAAATTACATATTTAAAGGGAATATGGGATGCATGTGTCTTTGCAGTGTGTGGTTCCATTCACTCCTCTTTTTAATCACCCAAAAATCTAAACAGTCTCTATTATTAAGCCATTTTGATTTTCTGAGCAGTATGACATCCTCAAAAAGCAGAAGATAGGCGAGGGGTGAGCAGTAGCTCGTTATCATTTAAATAAACATGCACTGAAATGGGTCGCTGTTAACAGAGCTGTTTTTGACAAGGTAAAAATGTGTTGTTTTGCAAGACCATTGAGGAACTTTATCCAAAGTATGTTGCAGATATTTCATGAAGACCATAAAGAATTATACCAACCTGTAGAAAATGGGCATATGATCTCTCCTTTAAACATTTTTCTCATAAAAAATAATTTCACGTCTTAAAATGTCTTGAATGTAACTCTACACCCTTACTCTACTGAGTAAACGCAGATCTATGAATATGCAAATTGGTTCCTGCCTCCACTTGTGCACAAAGTGTGTGATTGCAGAAAGATGCATTCGTTTGTATTAAACATTTATGGAACAACAGATTTTGTGTGAAAATAAATCATACACGTCATTTATTTTGTTTAAAAATCTCATAAATGTATGAGGTGGCAAGGGGGGTAACCAGCATGGGGTAAAAGGCACACAGTTTTTTTTTGTTTTGTTTTTTTAATAATGTTTAGTTAAATAAGTTAATACTTGTTCAACACAATCACTTTAGCAAAGTTTGTACTATTTTCTGCTTATTTTGATAAATAAAGTAAGTTATCTTTTGTTCAATAAATATACTGTCAATAAAATATGTTAATATAAAACAAATATTTTAAAATACAGAAACAAAATCATTTTAAAATATAAAGATTCTGACAGCTTTGAATGAGATCCCATAATAATTTAATATAATAAAATAATTTAATACAATAGTAACAACAAATGATATTTTAATATTAATAGCATGTTTTTAAATATGATGGTTTCATTCTAAACATGGTGATGATCTCTAAGATGGACACCCAACATAATATATGATATTTACCATCTGAATCTAAAAATGTCATGTCAACAAATGGAAAAGTCAGCCTTCTATTAATTATTATGTTAAGTATTGTGCCTTTTAGCCCCAACAGCAGGGGCACTTTATACCCCAAATACCATACTTTTACACACTCTTTCGTTATTTAAAAACTGTTGTTTTAATTATCTTAAAACTGAAAATCATTAAGAAGACCTTGAAGTCTCAAGATGTACTGAATAATTTTAGCGATTCTCATTTGCTACATAAATCTACAACATTTTTAAAAACATCAAATATTAGATCAAGCACGGAATCGGCTTTGCGCTGATGCTCGTGATCGTGTCAAGATCAGCCAATTTTGCATGTGTATGCTGAAAACCGTATGTTTTGGAAAGTGCTATGCCACATTTTCTGCCATCTAGTGGTTTAGAGGAAAATAATATAAAAGGTGCCTTTTACCCCGGGGCGCCTTTAGCCCCGTTGTACCCTGTATTTTATACACTGGGATTCAAAATACTGAGGTAATAAGATGGCAATGCTTTTCTTAGGGTCGCAACTATGTCACCCCAGTAGATTCATCCCTGGAGAGAACTCAGCATAAGCAAAAAGAATGGCCCTGCCTACTAGAATACACACTGATCTCTTTTAAGCTCTTTCTAATCAGCCTTTTAGTAATATAGTAAACAGTGTTGGGGGTAACGCATTACAAGTAACGCGAGTTACGCAATATTATGACTTTTTCCAAGTAACTAGTAAAATAACGCATTACTTTTTAACTGACAAGAAAATATCTGTTTTTTTTTTTTTTTAAAGTAACGCCAGTTACTTTTCCCCCCATTTATTAGTTAAAAGCTCTTCTGTCCCCATGTTGAGAGAAATCGGGAGAAAGAAGTTAGTTGTAGAATAAATGTGAACATGCATTAATTCATCTCACTCACAAAAAACAGATTCAGTATTCCGTAAAATGAATAAAAACAGTAAAATTTAACTCAGAAAATGAAGCAATCCTGCAATAATTACCATACTAATAAGCAAAAATTACTCAATATAATCTAACATTCGTTTTTATTGCTGAAGAGTTGAAATTTTTTTCTTCTGAATTCTACTGTAGAGACATGAATTTACTTTTCTCAAAGCCTGAGGCTTTTGGTGTAAAAAGGCTTTTACATTTGCCTTTTTATATTAAAAACAAACAAATGCATTACTTTCCATAAAAAGTAACTAAGTAATGTAATTAGTTACTTTTTTAGGGAGTAACTCAATATTGTAACACATTACTTTTAAAAGTAACTTTCCCCAATACTGATAGTAAAATCTGGTTTATGACTTATGTAACAATAATTTGACAGTTTAGTTCACTTATTTTAAATATTTCTGTGGGCATCATATCCTTAAATTAAATCCTATGAAATGTTCCCAGATTAGGAATTCTACGCATGTGACTTATGCAGAATCTGATGACACAAACAATGGTGGAGATGTTCCTGCAGCAAATTTTGCTCCAAATGAAGCTAAGAGCACAGCTCAGATGGCAGCTGGACTCAATGTCCCCCTCTTTCAGTTCTGGTACTTTCATCATATTTACAGAAAGGAGGTGGAGCAAATTGAGAAACAGCATGGAGTCTCAATTGATTCAGATGTGTCAGTCTCAATCAGTCCAACCAAAGGCTCAAGCCCTGATTGTGTGTCTAAAGCCTCTGATGATTTTCAGAAACTTATCAGTAAATGTGTGGATGATTTTAGTTATGTTGACATCAGTCATAATGACATGGACTCAACTATTGTGAAAGAGACTCTGCGTAACATCCATTCAGAGAAGACAAAGATTATGTTGACCAGGTCTGCCAATAATTGCATGTTCTTTGGACCAAGGAAACTAATAGAAATGATTAAAAGAGAGGTGGGGACAACGAGACTGGAAAGCAAACTCGATGAAAGTCAAATAGATGTAGACAACAACATTTCTCCACAAAGCAAGTCTTCATTGGACATGGACACTGAGGACCTTCCTTCTCACCTTGAGATGAGCAAGGCTCATTGGGATTTGATGAATCTTACTTACACGGAACAAATATCACAGCTTGAAACAAAGTATGGAGTGTCATTTCAGAAAGAAAACCTGCAGAGCAGTTTAACCATTAAGGTTCAAGCCCGATCCAAAGAAGGTCAATATATTAGTCTTGAAAGTCATGCCATCAGAGCTTTAACACATCTTTACCAGAAACTTGCTTCAGCCACTGTCAGCTGTAAACTCACAAAACCCACATATGAAACTCTTGTTGCTCCAATGGTAGAGAAACTTCAGCAGCAGCATTATTGTGTTGTTGCAACAGATGTATTCAGTTCCTGGAAGCTTGTTGGACTGCCAGAACATCTCGGTCCTGCCATTGCTGATATTGAGAAGAAACTTCAGATGAAGGTGTTTAATAATGAGATGAAGAAATTGATTGGATATTCAGGTGACATCCCTCATGTAAGAGGAATCAAATGGAATCAGACGCCTGGTTATGAACCAGGAGCAGTGAGTGGAGCAGCATGGGATGAGAGAGTACATTTGAGGAGTCAAAGTGAAGCAGTTACGGGATTTAGTGAAGAATCAGAAGGAAATTCTAGAAATGACAGTAAAGGTGCTCATGCTGAGGAGGAGACATGTATTATTTGCATGGACAGTTTCACCAACAAAGGAAAACTAAAATGTGGGCATGAATTCTGTGGGGAATGTATAAGGATGTCAGTGGAGAGTCTGGGACCCATCTGTCCTGTGTGTAAGGAAGTGTTTGGGAAAATGGAGGGGAACCAACCAAATGGAGCAATGGATGTAAGACAAATGAGACTGAGTCTCCCTGGATATCCACAATGTGGCACTATTGAAATCATATACAGCATACCCAATGGTATTCAGACGGTAAGAATATGTAAAGTTGATTGACTTGTGATTGCAATAATAATAATAAAATCACAATATATAAACTCAAAGCACTTTGCAAAATCTTTACAGATTGTGTGATCCCAATGAACAATTCCTCTAGGCTTAAAGACCTGGGGCCTCATTCATAACCATTGTATACACACAAAACATGCCACTTTCTACGCAACAGATTGGATTTATAAAAACAAACTTGACAGAAAAATTTCCGCACCTTCACGAAAACTCTGACCCGTGCGTTTGCACGCTTTTACTGCAGTAAGAAAAACGATGAAGCATTTTAAACTCTGAAATGACTGATTTTAAACTCTGTTTTAATTTTGATATAAACATTTAGATAATAGATAAGAGATAAACACTGAGATTACATAAAGTCATTATGCAGCAGTTACAAATTATATGAACTGAGACCTATTTGTAGTGGATGCGCTTCATACATTATGAGAAAATATTTTTAGCAAGAACAAGGATAAATGATGACCACCTTACTTCGATTTTAGCAATGTAATGTATATGACACAAATAGCATTTATAGTCCATATCTCATATTGTCCTACCTTTGACAGTGTTAAACATGTTACATGGATGGAAATATGCATGGAAATGATATGCAGATGAGGTTATGCCTAGTAAAACAAGGCGTTGTAAGCTCCATATATGGTGATTTCGGGAAGAAGACAGAGTGGAGATACACGTACGCACGATCTTCGCCTGATTGGGATTTATAAACGTATTTTTGCACAGGTTCTGGCATACGATTGGTTTTATAAATCTGAAAACTTTTGTGCGTACACAAACTTTTACACTTTAAGGCAGAAATCTATGGTAAGTTTTATAAATGAGGCCCCTGAGCTTTATAACACAACTGTAGAGTAGGAGTGTCCAATCCTGTTCCTAGAGGGTCACTGTCCTACAGAGTTCAGCTCCAAAACCACACCTGAACCAACTAATCAAGGTCTTCAGGACTGCTACAATTATAATTTAAGAATAATAATTTAAAGCAAGTCTGCTGGAGCAGGTTTAAGCTAAACTTTGCTAAAATTGGCCCTCCGGGAGCAGAATTGGACACAAAATGCAGAAAAACAATGAAACGATAAATCGATTGTACACTTCTCACAATTACATGTTATTTATAAACCAGATGTTTGTCTGTATCTGTGACCTCCTTGTAGGTCCTTTATTATTATTATTATTATTATTATTATTATTATTATTATAGTTTTGTTTAAGGTTATGGTACAGTAATACATAATCTGTATACATTTTTTAGAAGAAGCATCCAAACCCGGGAAAGCCTTTTCATGGGGCAGTGCGTTATGCATACTTGCCTGACAATCATGAAGGAAATGAAGTACTTGCACTGCTGCGGAGGGCTTTTGATCAGAAATTGATCTTTACTGTTGGGACCTCTACAACTTCAGGTGTAGAGAATGCTGTCACCTGGAATGACATTCATCATAAGACCAATATATCTGGTGGACCTCAATGGTATGAGTTCATTAAGCATTCACTTGTCCATCATGTCCTACAAAATTAGTAATATATTTATATAATAATATATTTATTTTGGGATTTCATGTAAATAAAATGGTGTATCTGAACTTGTATATTTCTTCTTTTTTTTTTTTTTTTTTTCTGTTCACAGTTATGGCTATCCAGACCCTGACTACCTGAAGAGAGTGAAGGATGAGTTGAAGGCCAAAGGCATTGAATGAGGATTTTATTTATATGTCCCCAAATGCACATCTAAGCCTAATATTTACAAATAAGCAATTTATTGATTATTATATCATAATATACAAAAGTTTACATACCCTTGAATCTTAATACTCTGTGTTGTTTCCTGGATGATATATGACTGTTTTAATGTTTTGTGATCGTTGTTCATGAGTTCTTTGTTTGGAGGGTCATTTGTAATTTTGAAAAAACATTGGTAAAACTTTACAATAAGGTTTCCAGTTGTCAACCATATGTAATGCATTAAAGAGTTTATTCACCCAAAAATAAAAATTAGCCCATTATGTACTCACCCTCCAGGCATCCTAGGTGTATATGGCTTCCTTCTTTCCTAAATCGGAGTTACATTAAAAATTATCCAGGCATTTCTATTGTGTTTCTCTTCATCATTCTAAAACAAGTCCAATAAAGAGCATGCATCCATAATAAAAAGTGCCTCACGGCAACAGGGGGTGAATAAAAGCCTTCTGTAGCGAATCGATGGGTTTTTGTAAGAAAAAAAAATCATATCTAAAACTTAATATTCACTTTAATCTAGCTTTTGCTAACAGTCGTACACAGAAACAGCTCCAGGCAGATGACGTAGGACGTCGACATTGCGCATGTGCCTGTAAGACTCGTAAAACCAAAGTTAAACCACAGGAGCAAAGGAAGCAATGTTTCCTTACTTTATCAAAGGAAAACCAGTCTCCTCTTGGTTTACATCGAAATCCTCATTTTGAACTTCTAATTCAGGACCGGTGCTTTGTTTTCCTTTCTCCACGTCCTTGACGTCCTACATCATCTGCCTAGAAGCGCTTCCATGTACGAGCAGTTGGTGCAAGCTAGATTAATGTGATTCTTACGTTTTAAATATGGATACTTTTCTCCAAGTGCCAGGATAATTTTTAATATAATTGTGATTACATTCGTCTGAAAGAAGGAAGTCATTTACACCTAGGATGCCTGGAGAGTGAGTAAATAATGGGCTAATTTTCATTTTTGAGTGAACTAACCCACTAAACTAAACTAACAATGAACAATACATTTGTCACAGTATTTATTCATCCCAACTATTAATTGTTAGTCCATGTTAGCCCAGGTTCATTAGATGTATATTATTAATAATTTTAATATTAATATATGTTCATGTTAATATTAATATTGAAATTAATATACATTAATAGATACAACTTTTAATAATGCCTTAGTAAATGTTGGAATGAACTAAGATTAATAATATATAAGTATTTTCATTGTTAGTTTGTTAACTAATGTGGTTGACTAATGTTAACAAAACCCTATTATAAAGTGTTACCAAAACCTTTTTCACTGGGTCTAGATACTTTTGCCAGGCTCCATATACAGTTGTGGTCATAACTTTACAAACAACTTGCAGAATCTGCAAAATGTTGATTTTAACAAAATATGAAGGATCATGACAACAGGATGACAATGTGTACATTTTTCTTATTTTGTTTAAAGATCTTTTTTTTCCATTTAGTACAGTCCTTCAGAAGCTACAAAAAATACTTACATGTTTCACAGAAGAAAGAATAACCATGATAATGATAAACCTATTGCAGATTCTGCAAGGTGTGTGTAAACTTACGACCACTCCTATATATATAGATATAGATATAGATATAGATATTTTTTAATTATGATAATGGGTTTAAATAATGTTCATCTGTAATTAAATGTTTTAGTCTGGAGTTGTCTTGTGATTTTCATGCTTATACACAGCAAATATGAAGTGTGAAGCATATTAAGTGGCACTCCTGATTTTTAAATTTAAATGTTATTAAAGTTTAACATAAATTTTAGTTCATATGAAAATGTGTAACACCACATTCTCTCAGAGAAATCAATCTGCCAGTGGTTTACTGAAAAAGTTGCCTTTGCATAAAGTTAAATGTATTCCATGCAAAACATGACATGCTTAACTAAATCTTTCACAAGCTGCCCTTAGAAATACTTTCATGTTGCTTTTACTTTTAAAATGTATGCTTTTTTCTTAGTACATCCTCTCATAATGTAGCTCTTGTGTTCAGAAAGCAAATGATAACTGTATCTCCCATCAAATTTGAATGATTAATCATGTTTTGTTGTTGACATAATTTTTGGACAAGTCGTCATACTGTAAATAAAACAAATCAACTTTAAATATTTACCATTTTTGTTGTTGTTGCAGTTTGTTTCTCTTGTAGGGTTTAAAAGTAACAAAAAAAAAAAGAAAAAAAAAAAAAAAAAACAGCCTATGGCTCTTATAATTCTATGGCTCTCTTTTCTCAGGGATCTGCTCTTAGATCCTCCTCTTCCTCTTTATTTGAGCTACTGTTATTAAAGGTTTTACTTATTTAATTTACAAATTATGTGCAAACTGGTTTAACATTTAAATAACACTGAAGCGCTTTTTACCGAAATACAGTATAGTCACACAGCCCTTCCTGTGCTTATTTCTGTTGTTGGTGTAAGTAGCAGAGGGTGATGAAAAATTAATCCTACAGCCTGAAACACTGTAGGGAAACCACAAACATCTTTTGCAAGGTCCATTTATCAGTTCTCAGATGAGTGTTTGTATATGATTCAGGCTGAGGTTTGTTGACATGGCTAACTTGGTTCAATCAAGTCAAGATGCATTCAGATAATTGTCATCTGAGATATCATAGCCAGGAGAAAACATTAATGACAATCATTACTAGTGGGTTATGATCTTTACTGTAGAATTAATTAAAAATTATCCATTATTCATGTTAGTCACGAACCTGTATGTAGTAGTTCTTAGTAGTCCTTTGAGGAGGTGTGAAAAAATAGTAATTATTGATTAGCTAATAGTGAACTACCACATTCTTCTGAACGCTACAAGACAGTATAAGCTGTTTTCAGTAACTTCTATGTGTCTTGTATCTATTCTTACAGATTCAGATAGCATACTTATAATTTAATTTCAGGATTCTATTTTCTGGACTGACATTGATGCTTAATTACATTTAGTATTAAACTTCAAGACTTAAGTTTCCGAAATCCTAAAGGTTTCAGAAGTAAAACAATGCATATATATGAATTTAAATAGTAATTCAGTTTTTTTTTTTTTTTTTTTTTTTTTTTTTTTTTGAATACAACTAAAGAGAGCTAGCTGGGATCCTTTGCCTGAGACACATTCTGATTGACCTTAGCAAGGAAAGGAAAAAATTTATTGACTCACTGACAATTTTGGTATTTTTCCTTTAAATAAATAAATAAATTAAATAATAAAATAATACTTTAAATATATAAATAAGTGATATGACATTGGACATTGTGGCTTGTTGGATAATCTACGACAGAGATACTGGATGTTTGGTGTAGCCTTTAGAAAAATGCGTAACCTGCAAAGATCTTCATGGAACTGTTGGTCATAAGATGATTTTTAATAATCATCCTGTGTCCAGATCCTCTAAGGGTCTCAGTGACTTAGAGGCCTTTACTCCTAATCACCTACTACTTCTGAAAACTCATTCATTGTCACCACCTGGGCTGTTGAGAAGGAAAAAAATGTATACTCAAAGGATTATACAAGTTCCAAGTTCAGTACATATTGTACTTATTTTGGAAGAGATAGATTAATTCTATCTACCTCAACTACAAATCAGTGAGTTTATTGTGTCTTGTTGTCTGTGCTCTGGTAAGTGGATTTTTAGTTTGTAGTTCTTGTGTTTTCTCTCTGTGTTTGCACCCGTGTATATAACTCCCACAATGTCTCACAGCTCTGTCTTACCAGAGGAAGCATCCTGTACCTTCTTCATGCTTGCTCCCCACAGAAGTCTCAATGAGAAGAAGGACAGGAAGAAAACCACCTAGTCCAGTGGTCCCGGACATCCCAATCCTATGGGTTCCCAGCTCGGTGAAGGTTCATCCTCTGATCTCCGGTGCTTCTTATGATTGCAGTCACAATCTGTGTTTGGGCTGCATACATTTTCCCATCTGACATCTTGGCCTTGAGGTGGTGACATTTGCTCCCAAGTTCACAGAGTCCATCTCTGAGTTCCCTGTGTTCCCAGCCTATACTATCACAATAAAGGAAAATTTCTTTGAGCTCCCTGTCACAACAAAAAGGGCCATCTCTGAGTTTCTTGTGTCACCTGGCTGTACTATCATGACTCAGAAGGTCATCTCAGAGCTCCCTGTCATGGTCAGGAGGGCCGTTTTTCAAGTTTTCAGAGTGGTGCCTTTTTCAAGAGCCAACCTCATGGCCCTTAGTTGTGCTAAAAACAAGAAAACTATAGAGGAATGATTGTAGTGTAAGAGGGTAGATGAAGGAGAATATGTAGTTTAAGCAGGGAAACACATGACAAAAGCCACTGACTGCCATGGAATGACTGACTGAATGAATTAATGAATGAATGAATTAATTAATTAATTAATAAAAAGATTGTGTAAATTTTGTACAAAAAGTGTGCTACGCTCAGACTTATAAAACCACGTTCTTCATAAGTGTAAAATTCATTTTATAAATTCCAGCCTGTGGAAGGTTGTACGAGCCTACATGCATGATTCTTTCGAGGTTCTGCTTTGTGAGTTATGATTTACGTGCAAATGATTCTTCTGATCCGGTTATTTCAATGAATCACTCCCTCGTGAACTCCTGTTTGGAGCAGGCTGTTATATCCTTCTTCAGCGCGACCATGTTCAATGTCTCTCCCTGCTGTAAGGCACACATTTAATCAGGTTGAATCGCAGTACAGAGCTCTCGCACACCTCGTGGTTCTCGGTAAGTATAAGACATTAACATAGTAGTTTAATGCGTTAGTACTACTATTATCGACAATGACGTAAGTAATATTTTTAAACAGCGCTCTGTAAATATATCTATAGACCGTAGTTTTGACTGTCAAGAAACTAACACCCTAACAACAACCCGTCTACAGTATAAAACTAAATAAAAGTTAAAATATGTACTGTATGAAGACATAAGCGTAAAGACCGATTAAATTATTTATTTTTAAAGTATTTCTTTTCACAGCTTTGTATGAAACGAAAATGAAACTAAGAACTGTCGCTTCGGTCTTCAGACACGTTAATATAAAGCGACAGCCCATAACAACACACCAAACGCTGTATCAGCTTGGCTTGACCTCAAATGACTTCTGTATCTTATATAATAGTTAAATGCATCTGATAAAAATAGCAATCGTCAAATCTAATATCAGTACTGACTAACTTTTGCAGTGTTATTTGTTTTAAAACGATTATGTTAATAAGTCTGTAAACCAAAACAACAGCTGCTCATCAGTTGTTTCCAGCACAAGCAATTTTCCAAACAATGTTCATATGCAAATAACATTGTTTAATTCAGCCACTAAAGTTAGATGTAGTGTTAGCTATCATAAACACTTTTAGTCACGATAACTCGCTGAATAGTTTTAGGATGTTAAAAGGTATGACAAAGTTAACATATGGTCTTGGTGAACTAGAACTGCTGCTGCAGATCAAGCTCCGAAACTTGCACTGTCAAGACATGCTTGACTTCTAAAAGTTTTTTCACTTTTAATTGTAATGCTATTTTATTAAGTTTGACATTAACCGTGGTCATGAAAACTAAAATATCTAAACAGGCTAATCTATTATTATACAATTATTCATGCATTAAAATGACCTGGTACAGACAACAGTGTAACATAAACAGTTACGAAGTCATCCAAAAACATATCTGTACTAATGATAGAAATTCTACAATTTACATGACCTAAATATTTACCAAAACAGTACATAGTGTACATAGTACAGTAATAAACTTTTTTTTTTTTTTTTTGCATTGTATAATATGTAAAAATATGAGGAATAACCTGACTCCCAATTTCACGACTCGTTTAAGACATCTATCTGATGTTCACCTTCATCTTGTTCTTTTCTGGCTGTTGGTGTTGAGCATGAATTCCTGTCTAACTTATTTTATACATTTTAATAGTAACAATTTGTTTTTTGGAGCATTTAACAAGGTATTGTATACTAATAAAAATGTTTTACTTTATTTACTTAATGGCAAAGTTTGCTTTTAGTTGCTGTTTGGAGAATCTGATGTCACAGGACGAGCCAATAGAGCCAATGGATGTTGACGACGACTATGTAAGCAACAGAGTTAGAATTCATTTATGAATCACATATAATGCAAGAGATTAATGATTATAGATAATACCATTAAAGCATTACTGAGAGATGAGTTTTGTACAATTTAGAGCAGTAAGGTATACGTAATTGTTGTGTAGAACTGACAGATATGAATCAAACTGTAAGACTATTAAGTGTTTATAAGGTCGATTAAATATTGTGTTTGTGCTTGTACATGGAGTGTCCTGTGTTGTTGGTAAATTCCCTCGCAGAATGGAGGTGTGGTCAATGAGATATTCGGCTATTGTCCAGCTTGGAGTTAGATGTAATTAACTGATTTATGAAAATGATAATTCACACCCAAAGTATACACTAATTGGTACTGTTTCAAAAGTGTTGTGTTGGTATATTTTAGCTTTAATTTTGTGATTTGTATATATGACATTTGACCCAGAATTTAAAAGTACACACACATGCTGAACAAAAATGACATAAACGAATAGAAATATTGTGCATATTAGGGCTCAAAGAAAAAAGGTTATTGATTTTAAGGTTTTTATAGTGTAGTCTTGTTTAATATAATGCAGTCCTACAAAACAAATTAGTAGCTAAACTCAAACAGAGCAGAACAAGATATTATAATTTCATATTAATTAAATAAGTAAACTTCATGTAATAAACACATGGCATTGATATGACAACTAAATACCATTTAATAAAAATGTTAATGCCACAATTTCAGTATTCAGAAATAAGGATTAACTGCTAAGTCTGTAAAGTTGTATGTAAGTATATATTTGTTTGCATTTTAGATTGCATTGCATGCTTGGAAGAACCACGCTTTATGTAAAAATACATACCCTCACAACATCATGTTGGATTTACCTGTACTGCTTCCATAAGTATGCAGGTTCAAATCCTGTCTGCTTCATGCCTTGATCTCATTCCCTGTCTCTCTTGTCCACTGTCTTGTCCATTAAAAGCTCATAAATAAAAACTAGGGTAAATTGAACAACAAACTATTATTCAGACATATTTAGTTGAACTATATAAAGGTTTTTATATGTATTATGTTTTATTATTATATTTCATTATAGTTTTTGTTTTTGAATGTAAGGACTTGTATACAGCAGGGACTGAAGGTCAAGATTCCAGCTCACCTCTGAATGACATTAATCATCTACGCATCACAATGGATCGAACATACTCACAGCCAGAGGAGGTATTGACTAAAGACTAGAACTTGAGCCAATGGGTCATTATCATACCAGAATATCAGTAATTACATATTCATGATTAATGAAATGCCAAGGCATACTGAGTTATATATATATATATATATACACACACACACACACATATAACCAAAAGATTGCAAAGTTCCAAAAATAATAATTTGTAATTCTGTTCATACGTAAATATTTTGCATTTTAGATTGTCAAAACGCCAATATTGTGCATTTAGATGCTGTCAATATGTCATACTGTACGTTTCAGTGTATACGTAAACATAAGTAAAAAACTTATCAAAACATAAATTTTAAATGTCAAACATAACATTAAGCATAATGTTAAGCACTAGTCTTTTTCTTCACTAAAAAAAAATAAATAAATAAATAAACATTATAATAAAAATAACACTTAATTTCAAAATGTATTCCCCCTATCCAGTCTTAGGCAAATCATGCTGGGAACTAGAAATCCTTTACCCAGTTTCCAAAGTTAATAAGTCAATTTCATTAAGTTTATTTTTAAAGAATTTCAATAATGCAGAAATTAATGCATCATTATTATGTCAACTGAACCCAACAGAATGTGTGCAACTTAAAAAGTTTAATTAGAATTTTTAATTTGGAGCCATGCATTTCTTTAATTTGGGGTAAAAGGTCCCCTAAATTATATTTTAGAGTGCTCAAATTAAATTGAAAACTTTAAACATTTACTGGAGTAATATTTTATTAAGGTATACTCAAGTACTTGATTTGTGTACTCCATCCTCCACTGGAATTTATACATGTGAGTTTGCATTCATATATATATATTTTCCCCCTATAACAGGACATTTACACAGCTGGTGATGAAATACCACAAGCCTCAGCACCACTGGATATTGCTAAGTTTAAAATCAAAGTGGACTGGACAGAACCATTTCCAGAGAGATGGCAAGCAAGATTACAGAAAGCCCTTCAGAGCTGGTTGTCCAGACTGGAAGGAAAACCATCTGTCCTCAGCCTTCAACTCATGGAGGATCCATCTTATGCAGAGGTGCAGATAACACCATCAATAGGTGAGTTAATATCATATATAAAAGACATTTTTCAAATTAAATGTCATGTAGTCTCAAATAGTTTTGCATATCAATGGAATATGGAAAAGAAAAAAAGTACCAGTGTTGAGGGTGACATAAATTACATTATTAGATTAATTTTCAATAAAAAAAGTAAAGATCAAAATGTTAGTTAGTTACTTTAAGGCTCATGAACACCCAAGCTAAATAACAACATGGTATGTATTATTTACAATTTGGTCAATAGTATAGTGCACCTTATAGGTAATTTGGAGCTATTTTCAGAAACTATATACTGTATGTAGACAGTGTTTTACATCCAATCTCCAAATTAATGTAAAAACATAAAAATGAACCATAAAGATGCTATATTTTAAATGTGTTTAATGACATCTTTTTTATGTCATTAAACTACCTCAACAGCATTTCTAAAATTATATTGAATTTGGGCATCCATCCACCATGACACACGTTGTCAAAAATGCTTCAAGTGCAGTATACAAATGGAGAAACGGTTCACGTATATACATGGATTACAGTTGAAATAATGATTATACAGTTTCTTAATGTGTCTGTCTGTTTTCTTCATTTTTTAACCAAATTATTATTAATACTTTTTGTTTGTATTTATTTTTTTTCCTGTAGCTCTAGAAGCTTTAAAAAAGGTCAGGACGGTACCTTTGATTTTTAAACAAGAAAAGAAGGAAGTGACTGCATGGATTTGTCCAGATGAAACACAGTGTGTGACTGCATCATGCCAGACATACATGTCATACGAAAACATATTTCCAACGCCAAAGGTATCATTCTTACTTTGTAGAATTATGGCAAAGGCCACAATCATCTCATCAGTTTATTCATCAGTCTTGATTGCTGAAAGAACTCAGCATATGCATTACCAACTAAAACTGCCTCACCTACAATACATGCTAGTACCTTCTAGGGGTCGGCAACCTTTTAGGCATGACATTGGACATAGTGCCATTTTTCATTTTTCTGGTCAGTATAGTGTTTCATAGTATTTATAACTCTTAACAGGCTGTGTGAGTATGATGAATCTATGTCACTCGTGTGCCATATTGCCAACCACTGTGCTAAACTATTTATGTTCAATAATAATAATAATATAAACTATGATATGTAGCAATAATTTGTTACTGTAATTAAATTATTTTAATTTAATTTTGCAAATAAACACCTTCAGGGCCAGTCCATGTCTTTATGCGGCCATAAGCAGAGTTTTATTTGGCAGCGGCTATTTGCACTAAATGTAAATAGCGATAGAGGCTATTTACACTAAGTGTAAGTAGAAATTAGATACTGTTTACACTAAATAAAAATAGGATATTTTCTTAGCAATAGATGCTGTTTACGCTAAGCGCTACACTAAATACGATCACTCGTGGAGAGACTTTAAAGGTTTGAAGAAGAAAAGATTTTAAATCCTAAAAAAACTGCAACCAAGCTTGTTGTCGACGACCTGGAGTTATGCAAAAAGCGACGTAGAGAAACAGCTGCGACAAGTTTTCCAAAGCCATGAAAAGAATAAAAGGAACTAGTGGAGATAAGGCAGCAAATAAATGTTGTTACACCATACTGCTGCTGCTGTATTTTTTTCTATAAGCGAATTTAAAAGGTATGCAATAAATGAAATGCCAAAACAACATAGAATAATAAACCTTTGTTTTTATCAAAATTAAATCACGAAACAAAAGGTTTAGTACCCGTCTCACACCTCATACACTTCATCATTGCATCTTAGTTGTGTTTGGGGATACGCGCGGAGGGCGCAACGCATATTTACATTATCCGCAGCGCGGGGGTGTCGGAATTTCGAAAACAGTATACCAGTACAGAGTAACAGTAAAGGCTCAGCCTTTTCGAACTTCTTTTTGCCCCCAAAACGAAGAACGAACTGTGTATATACTTTGTATATAACGAACCCGTATATCGGGGGCCTTAAGGCATGAGAAAATTATTTTTACATGAAAAAAACATTTAAATAGGTCATTTTGATTATCAAAGATGAGTTTTAAGGGATAAAATTGCCATTGTCCATTGACAAAAAAATAAACTAAAATAAAATAAACCAAGCTGTCATTTCCCACGTGGGGGCCCTAAGTAGCTGTTTAATTTGCTTATGACTTGGGCTGACTCTGAACACCTTTAATAAAATCCCATTGCATGTTTTTAGGTAAACAGTTCAATACCTGTGACCTCTGCAATATCAGAAGATACAAATAATGGCGAGGATGCTGCAGCAGCTAACAGAACTCCAAATCAAGCTGAGACTACTAAAACTGCTCTTGAAATCACTGTCCCCCTCTATCCGTACTGGTACATGCATCATGCTTACAGAAAGGAATTGGAAGAGTTTGAGAAACAACATGGAGTCTCTATTTCTGCAGAAGTGTCAGTCTCAATCAAACACATCCAGGGATCAAGCCCTGATATGACTAAAACCTCTGAGGACTTTCAGAAACTTGTTAAACGATGTGTGGAGAGTTTTAGTAATGCTGCTATTAATCATAACATGGATTCAGATATTGTGAAGGGGGCCCTTCATGCCATTCAGTCAGAGAAGGAAAAAATGATGTTCACCATGTCTGCCAGTGACTGTCTGTTCTTTGGACCAAAGAAATTTACAGACATAATTAAAAGAGAGACAACAAGAGTGGAACAACAATTTAAGGACAAACTTCAAAAGGATGTGTTTGATGATAAGATGACGGGACAAGAGAAACTGATTGGATACCCAGGTGACATTCTTCACACAAGAGGAATCAGATGGAATCAGACACCTTATTATGTTCTAGGAGCAGTGGGTGGAGCAGTATGGAATGAGGGAATTAATTTTAGAGGGCGAGGCAAAAAAGACAAGGGTTACAATGAAGTTTCAAAAGACAGTTCTAGACATGACAGTAAAGGTGCTCATGCTGAAGAAGAGACATGTGTTATTTGTATGGACAGCTTCAACGACAAGGAAAAACTGAAATGTGGGCATGAATTCTGTCGGGACTGTATAAAGAGGTCAGTCAATAATCTGGGATCAATCTGTCCTGTGTGTAAGGAAGTGTTTGGGAAATTGGAGGGGAACCAACCAGATGGAAAAATGACTGTAACAAAGAGCAGAGCGAGTCTCCCTGGATATCCAGACTGTGGGACTATTGAAATCACCTACAACATACCCAGTGGTATTCAAACGGTAAGATTATGTAACAATCCAGTCAAAGCACTTTGCAAAATACCTACAGCAGGGGTGCCAAATTCTATTTTTGGAGACAGGTGTGTTAGATCATGGTTGGAGCTGAACTCTGCAGGTCTACAGTCTACTCAACTGTATGCTCCAGTTTGAGTTAAGTGCGTTGGAGTAGGTTGGAGCTAAACTCTGCAGGACAGTGGCCCTCCAGGAACAGCACTGATCACCCCTGCTGTTCAGAAAGCACATTAACTGTAGAAAAACAATGAACACACAATATAAAGTATAAATAGCTTCTACAATTATTTTTTACACTGTTATTTTTAAACCAGAAATCCCGTGACCTCCCCATACTGTAAATCCATTTCTGGTTTTCATTGTTTTGATTAATGTTTTAAAAATATTTTTAGGAAAAGCATCCAAACCCAGGAAAACATTATCATGGGGCAAATCGTCATGCATACTTGCCAAACAACGATGAAGGAAAAGAAGTACTTACACTGCTGCAAAGGGCTTTTCATCAGAAACTGATCTTTACTGTTGGGCAATCTACAACTACTGGTTTAGATAATGTTGTCACCTGGAATGATATTCATCATAAGACCAGTCCATACGGTGGGCCTGAAAGGTATGAGTTTACATAGTTTGCTTTCAATTATATATCATGTTCTATAATATCTCATTACGTATTCATGTAAAAAAGAAGCATTTTTTTTTACTTGTAAATGTGTGTGTTTTTCTTTTCTGTCCACAGTTATGGCTATCCAGACCCTCACTACCTGAAGAGAGTGAAAGCTGAGTTAAAAGCCAAAGGCATTGAATGAGGTTTAAATGTTCCCAAATGCACATCTAAGCTTATTATTTACCAATAAACCATTTAGTCCTGGTTTCAAAAACAGGATTTACACTAAACCAGGATTAGGGAATAGTTCGGTAACAATTTAGAATTGGGAACACTTATTCACTATTTACTATGACTTTTCCCTCAATAAATCCCTAATTTGCTGCTTATTAATAGTTAGTAAGGTAGTTATTAAGTTTAGGTATTGGGTAGGATTAGGGATGTAGAATAAGGTCATGCAGAATAAGGCATTAATATGTGCTTAATTAGTACTAATAAATGGCTAATATTCTAGTAATATGCATGCTAATAAGCAACTAGTTAAAAGATCGTTATATAAAGTGTTACTCATAGTTCAGTTAGGACATTTAAGTAATTTTTTATGAACATGCCTTGGAAAAAACATTATTGGTGTGCATATTGAGACAAAACAATTAGTGAGGTAATTAGTGAGTTAATTATTTGGTTAAATTAACTGTATTTCAGCAGTTGCATGCAGAAGGTGCACGCCATCACTATTTTCAATAATATTTCATGGTCCTCACCACACTGACATGCCTTTTACTATGTGTTCTTTTGATGCTTTCAAACATTTTACCAGTTTACCAGTGACATTAATTAATAATGGAATCATAATTAAAGCAATTAAAATTTTCAGTTCTACTTTCAGCAGAGGAGGCAAAAGAAATTGTATCATATAACTCAATAAATCATGTTTTAATCTTATATTGTTTTTCTATTGCATCATTAATGCATTAAATATAGAAATATGCAAGCTTAGCCTATACTGACACTCAACCCTGCAAGACCATGCTGGTGAACCAACATCACTAGCTCCATTTTGCTTCAGAACAGCATGAATATGCTGGTCCACCAGCTAGATCAGCACTATACCAGTATAAACCAGCCTGGACCAGCACTAACCAGCATAAACTAGCATTGACCAGTACTCTACCAGCATAAACCAGTCTGGACCAGCACTATACCAGCACTAACCAGCATAAACTAGCTTGGAAGACAGTATAAGTTGTTTTCAGTAACTTCTATGTGTCTTGTATCTGTTTATACAGATTCAGATACTATACTTGTAATTTGATTTAAGTATCCTGTTTTATGGACTGACAGTACATTGGTGCTTAATTGCATTTGGTATTAAACTTTAAGATTTAAGTTTCTGAAATGCTGAAAGAAAAAAAAAAAAAAAAAGAAGAAAAAAAAAAGGCATTTAAATAGTAATTCAGCTGGTCGAGCATCCAGAGTATCAAAGATGGATTCATTTTTGAAACATCAGATGTTGGTAAATGCAATAATTATATATATATATATATATATATATATATATATATATACAGTGGGTACGGAAAGTATTCAGACCCCCTTAAATTTTCACTCTTTGTTATATTGCAGCCATTTGCTAAAATCATTTAAGTTCATTTTTTTTCCTCATTAATGTACACACAGCACCCCATATTGACAGAAAAACACAGAATTGTTGACATTTTTGCAGATTTATTAAAAAAGAAAAACTGAAATATCACATGGTCCTACGTATTCAGACCCTTTGCTGTGACACTCATATATTTAACTCAGGTGCTGTCCATTTCTTCTGATCATCCTTGAGATGGTTCTACACCTTCATTTGAGTCCAGCTGTGTTTGATTATACTGATTGGACTTGATTAGGAAACCCATACACCTGTCTATATAAGACCTTACAGCTCACAGTGCATGTCAGAGCAAATGAGAATCATGAAGTCAAAGGAACTGCCTGAAGAGCTCAGAGACAGAATTGTGGCAAGGCACAGATCTGGTCAAGGTTACAAAAAAAAAATTCTGCTGCACTTAAGGTTCCTAAGAGCACAGTGGCCTCCATAATCCTTAAATGGAAGACGTTTGGGATGACCAGAACCCTTCCTAGAGCTGGCTGTCCGGCCAAACTGAGCTATCGGGGGAGAAGAGCCTTGGTGAGAGAGGTAAAGAAGAACCCAAAGATCACTGTGGCTGAGCTCCAGAGATGCAGTCGGGAGATGGGAGAAAGTTGTAGAAAGTCAACCATCACTGCAGCCCTCCACCAGTCGGGGCTTTATGGCAGAGTGGCCCGACGGAAGCCTCTCCTCAGTGCAAGGCACATGAAAGCCCGTATGGAGTTTGCTAAAAAACACCTGAAGGACTCCAAGATGGTGAGAAATAAGATTCTCTGGTCTGATGAGACCAAGATGAACTTTTTGGCCTTAATTCTAAGCGGTATGTGTGGAGAAAACCAGGCACTGCTCATCACCTGTCCAATACAGTCCCAACAGTGAAGCATGGTGGTGGCAGCATCATGCTGTGGGGGTGTTTTTCAGCTGCAGGGACAGGACGACTGGTTGCAATCGAGAGAAAGATGAATGCGGCCAAGTACAAGGATATCCTGGACGAAAACCTTCTCCAGAGTGCTCAGGACCTCAGACTGGGCAGAAGGTTTACCTTCCAACAAGACAATGACCCTAAGCACACAGCTAAAATAATGAAGGAGTGGCTTCACAACAACTCTGTGACTGTTCTTGAATGGCCCAGCCAGAGCCCCGACTTAAACCCAATTGAGCATCTCTGGAGAGACCTAAAAATGGCTGTCCACCAACGTTTACCATCCAACCTGACAGAACTGGAGAGGATCTGCAAGGAGGAATGGCAGAGGATCCCCAAATCCAGGTGTGAAAAACTTGTTGCATCTTTCCCAAAAAGACTCATGGCTGTATTAGATCAAAAGGGTGCTTCTACTAAATACTGAGCAAAGGGTCTGAATACTTAGTGATATTTCAGTTTTTCTTTTTTAATAAATCTGCAAAAATGTCAACAATTCTGTGTTTTTCTGTCAATATATATATATATATATATATATATATAGGATACAACCAAAGAGAGATAGCTGGGATCCTTTGCCTGAGCCAGATTCTAACAGACCTTAGCAAGGAAAGGAAAAGTACCAAAATTATCAATCAATAAATAAGTGATATGACATAGGGCATTGTGGCTATGTTGGATTATCTAAGATGGAAATATCGGATGGTTGGTGTTGGTGTTGCCTTTTAAAAGAATGTGTAACCTGTAAACAA
Source organism: Labeo rohita (assembly GCF_022985175.1). Lineage (NCBI taxonomy): Eukaryota > Metazoa > Chordata > Actinopteri > Cypriniformes > Cyprinidae > Labeo > Labeo rohita. The sequence continues at coordinate 10,078,985 of NC_066879.1, read as the reverse complement.
ATCCATGGAATTACTGGTCATCAGATGATTTTTTATAATCATTCTGGATCCAGATTCTCTAAGGATCTCAATGACTTGGAAGCCTTTACCTATCACCTGTACTTCTAAAAACTCATTCATTGTTACCACCTGGGCTGTTGAAAAGGGACAAAAAATATTCTCGAAGGTTCCAAGTTCAGTACATATTGGACTTATTTTGGAAGATATGGATTAATTCTACCTACCTCAACTACAAATTAGTGAGTTTGTTGTGTCTTGTTTCTGTGCTCTAGTCATGTGGACTTTTAGTTTATAGTTCTTGTGTTCCTGTTTTCTCTCAATAATCCCTCTGTGTTTGCACCCATGTATATAACTCCCACAGTGTCTCACAGCACTCTGTACCTTCTCATGCTTGGACAGGAAGGACAGGAAGAAAACCTACCTAGTCCAGTGGTCCCGGACATCCCAATCTTGTGGGTTCCCAGCCCAGTTAAGGTTCATCCCCTGATCTTCAGTGCTTCTTATGATCAAAATCTGTGTTTAGGCTTGCATACACTTTCCCATCTGACATCTTAGCCTTGAGGTGGTGACATCTGCTTCCAAGTTTACAGAGTCCATCTCTGAGTTCCCTGTGTTCCCAGCCTATATTAACACAAGATAAAATGCTTAAGTCTCTCGTTAAGCGTTTTCCTCCCGTAGAAAAAAAGTCTAACAAATAAAAATGCATATCAGAGCAAAATGCCCTGAGGTAAAACAACAACAAAAAACTGTCTGTAGAACTTAGAGGTAGGATTGTGTGAAGTTCAGAACATTTTTGCTACATTGAATGTCAACAGAAGCATGTAACCTCAATTATCCATGATGAAAGATGTTTGGAAAAACTAGAAGTCTTCCTAGAGCTGGCCTTCTGGCCAAACTGAGCATTCGATGGAGAAGGGCCTTGGTTAGACTGGTGACCAAGAAGCTTATGGTCACTCTAGTTGAGCTGCATGATCATATATACAGATGGGAGAAACATACAAAAGGACAAACAACACTGCAACACTCCACCAATTCAGTCTTTATGGTGGTGTGGCCAAACTTAATCCTCTCGTCAGTGAAGACACATGAAAACCAACTTGGAATTTGCACATGAAGAACTCTCAGATTGTGAGAAACACGATTCTCTGGTCTGATGAACCTCAATTCCAAGCATCATGTTTAGAGGAATCAGGGACTGCCGGCATCCCAAAAGTAAAGTTTGGAAGTAGCAGCCTCATGCTGTGGGTCTGTTTTCAGTGGCAAGGACTGAGACACTCGTCAGAGTAGAAGGAAAGCTCAACAGCTCACAGCAAAATATAGAGATTTTTTAACAAGAGTGTTTCTATATAATAGAGAAATTTCCTCCAAAAGAGCAAACACAATCCCTAAAGTTTAAAGTCTTGTTTTTTTTTTTTTTTGCCTGTGTATTTCTGGTTGACATCTGTCTCCATCATGCGGTGATAATCGCTGCTGCAGTTTGGGCCATACCTATTCTGGGGCAGCTTTTGTGGATGGTTCTGTCAAGGTTCTGTCACTTTGGTCTAGTTTTCTTGTGGTTTTGCGAGAGACCCCTGACACTCCCTTCATGTCTCATTTTTTTATGTTGTCTGTGTGCCTTGTTTCCTGTTGGAGCGTGGTTAAATCCCGGCACTCAAGTCTTGTTGAGTTTCAGTTTCATGTTGGGGTTCGGACACTCACGCTCCATGTTCTGTCTTGTTGTGGGAGCATGCGGTCTCGAGCTTGCTCAGGCCATATGCTCTTTTGTCCATGTGAATTGTTTTGTGTTGTTGTTGCATGCTGCTTGTGTTTTCGGCTGTTATGTTTTGTCTTGTACTGTGTAGCATGCAGCTGGTTTTTCACGGGCTGTACATGCAGCTCATGAGTTTTCTAATGAGTTTGTGTCTTGTTTTGCACAGTGATTTCTTTTGCTGGCCATGTGCTTGTGTTTTTGTGTGAGCACATGGCTTTTGTCTTGTTTCCATGTGCCATGTGCTCTCATGTCTATTGTCTTCAACCATCTTATTTCCTGATTATTGGTTCTTTTGCCCCACCTGTATTTTCCTTGTTCCCTGCCTCGTTTGCTCCCTATTTATTCTCCTTGTGTTCGCAGTCCTGCGCCAGTTTGTTGTTGCATGTTGTCTGTTCACCTTGTGTCCTGCCTTGCCTGTTCCTGCCGTTGCCAGCCTGTTTCTTAGTTTTTGTTCATTTTTATTATTAATAAAAAGCCCATTCTCCTGCACCGTTGAGTCCTCGCCTCATCCCTCTACCTGAACCCTGATGGGTTCATGTTGTCTGGAGTCCCACCTTCAGTTATAGTGACAGTCTGAGTTGCCCAGGCAAACACATCTGGCTACCCTGAATGTTTGCGGCTGGACGATTGGTATATGGGCTTGAAGCCATGCCTCACCCCAGTGCATGAAGAGCTGGTTAAGTCATGAAAGGAATCCTTTACTGCAAGGTCCCGCTTTAAAAGTTCTTCCACCCTTATTACCTTGATGATGTATAAGCAGGGGGGTGTATGGAGATTCCATAGGTGGAATGTGTAGTTGTGGTGCACTTATGCCGCTAAATGCCACCACTTAATGGGCCATTCTGGACACTGGACAGGCTGCCTCTGCCTTGCATGCCATGGCCATCCTTTAGTTCAAGGCATTAAAGGATCTGCATGAAGGCAGTTCTGACACAGACTGAATGCAGGATCTGTGTTTGTGACTGATCTCACTGATCTCAGCTGCCCCCCTTCCACTTTGAAAGTGGAAAGTATGTGGCCACCATAGCGGCACATCACGATACAGTGGATAGTAAGTCTTTAGGGAAGTTTGGCCTGAACATCAGGTTTCTCAGAGTGGCCAGGAAGTCCTCATAGGACATGCCTTTTGCTGTCATGGAATCTATCAGTACTCTTGCCGGGTCTACAGAGAGCTCCTTTTGATCCACTGGAGTTTGTTAGGCTAAGGGTCTAATTGAAGACAGTGGTCCTGATGTTGTTCATCTCTATCAACAGGGTTGGGAACCTGCAGGCATGCTCAGCGAAACTTCCCTTTAGTCCGGTCTGGCATACTCTTACATAAGCCTGAGACAGTACTAAGTAACCAAAGTTCCCACTACCCCTTTTAGAAATCAAGCGAACTTGCAAGCACTGCCTCATGATGAGGCAGGGCCAGCTTTATCATTGCCATGTCCAGTATACACCCTGCATATTCACTTGGAGCACACATAGAGTTTTAGAGATTCTAAGCAACTCTTTGTATCTCTATTTTGGGGGAAAAATAATAGGGAAGGCTTGTAGGGAAAGGCTAGTAGGAAAACAGTATTTGGCCCACTAGATCATGGATGCCAGTGCCACAGCACATCAGACACAGGTGAACGTGCTGTGCCCCTTCAGATGCCCTTTTAGGCCAATGGTGTAACAAACTATATTTAACTACAAATACATTTGACTAATACCGTTTTGAGCCAGATTTGTCAATTTCTTTCCATTTGTGGAAAGTTGGTAAATTATAATGCAGCTTGAGTGCACTTGCTACATGGCATGCAACAGCCTGCACTTACACTAATGAAACATTGTAACACAGTTCAGTTGGTTGTGTGTTGGTTGTTTAATATAGGGATCCCTAGTTCTCCCATTAGATACCTTGTAGACGTATCACGGGAGTCGGCGGTTTTACCTTTACTGCAGGAAGGAGTGGGTGGTCAAAAAAAATGTAATGTGGCTCCCACAGTCCCCATTACATTACTTGTCCATGCGGCACCACCCCCACTGATATTTTTATAGAAATAGAAATAATTTAGTTCGGCTGGAAAATGTACGCTACACTAAACTGAAAGCGTGCGTCTGCTCTGCCCACACAGCCAAGGTTGCCAGGTCTGCGTGACAAAACTAGTCCACGCCAGTTAAAAACAGCCCAAAGTGATGCAATGACCATATCCCAAATAATAAAACTCAAAATATGTCATTTTCATACCTTAAATACACATTTTACAGTCACTGTCATGTACACTGATCATAAACACTGCTCAAAGGCTCCTTACCAGTGCCCCACCTTAGCAAAACTTAACATCTAGCACATTATTATTATTATAAGTAGAATGTAAAATGTTTCAATACAAGCATTCAAACCTTTAACCCACAGGAAGAAAAAAAATAAAATCAACCCACGTCAACAGTTTAAAAGCAGCATAATTCTGTGGATAAAAAACAAGGACTTGACAACCATCCAACACAAGCTGTCAGGCTGATAATGGGTCAAGAGTAAGGAGAGATGACTGACAAGACCGTGCTGGAGGAGTTGCTGCTCAACAGATCTTGAGTCAGTTACTACTGTAACCTCCATTCAGAGAGAATGAGACATTACAATAGCAACCAAGACGTTTTATTCTAGGAAATAAAATATGCAGTTGGGTGAAATGCCAGGAGATCTTACAGAAAAGGATCTTATAGAGAAGTGCAGTAATTGACGTTGCTGTAGTCCTGTTCCTGTTACTTTTAATTACTGCAAACCTGTTCCACCAGTTAATGCTACACAACTGACACCACTTTCCTATACATGTACATCTGGTAGAAAATGTAGTACAGTTATAGGACCTGAGGATGTGGATAAAATGCACAGTACATTAAAACACTGAAACCTCAAACATTCAAGCGATAGCTGTAAACTCATCCCTTTCATGTGACTGCATCCTAAAAAAAAACTTTTGACTGCTTCCTCTTTCCTACAACCACTTCCTGTGTTTATTTGCCTATTTCGGATTATTGAATCACTTGTTTTCCTCAGTCGTAAGTCGTATTGGTTAAAAACGTCTGCTAAATAAATACATGTAAATGTAATACAGGCTGCCCATTGCCCTGTACCATTTATCTCACCCATCAGAGTCTTTCCAGTGTTAGTGAATTAAAATAATATGTAAAATCTATCATTTTACAGGGTTAGAAATAGTAACTGTTGCGATAAAGGCCTAACTGGGAATAAAATGCTTTGATACTTTCTTTCCCCATTAAAAAGTAATAAAGATTTTTATATTAGAAAATTACAGTGCATCATTTAGCCTTTAAAATCCTCCATCACAGTGACATCTAGCGGTGAATATAAGCATGCACAAGATATTAGACAGATTAGGGTTAGGGTTGGGTTAGGGGATAGACAATATTGTTTGGTCTATGGAAAGTCCCCACAATTCACAAAAACAAACGTGTGTGTGTGTGTGTGTGCGTGTTCGTGTGCGTGTGTGTAAGTATTGGGTGTTATGTTAGCACCAAAGTCTATATCATGGCAATAACAGTAATGCAGGCAATGCAGTGACAGAAATAAACTACTAACTATCACTACATCACACTACATCTACATCTACATCTAAGTGTACGTGTTTTGTTTTCTAAGTAGATTACAATGTCTTGAGTAAAAAAACAACAAAAATAATATTCCTTTTGAGGAAATAATACTATACATACTCACAATATGCATCTACAGCATCAGTCTCCTGTTTTTTCTAGCAAACATCCTAACAAATTCATCCATATTTAAGCTACTAGTGATGGACTTCTCATGGGCCATACAGCGACATGACATACAGCAACGAAAAGGGGTCAGAACCCATGACAGAGTTGAAAAGGAGCTCTCACATGATGCTGAGGACACGCCAATGACAAGGGCGGTCACATACAATTTATTTAGCTCTGGAAAGGCTTCTTTGTACATTTGCAAGTGTTTGCACAAAGTTGACAAGTCTGTTTCATCAGGAAATTCTTTGGCAAGTATAGGTTTGGGAACAAAAATTTCATTTTCCAGACTTACACTATCTGCAGTGCCAGCAAGCAAATGCAGAGGGCTCAACAATGTGGCATCTAGAAATCCACTAGATGTAGGCACAAGACAAGATACTGCTTTCATCAAGTCAACATTTTTTGTGAAAAATCTATTTTCCATTTCAAAAATTGCCCTGTCAAGAATGGAAAGCAAGGATCTCTTCAGAGACTGACGGGGGGGTATTGTAGGATTTTCACAATCAGTATGGCCCACTGTGGACAACACAACACTGTCATCTAGTTTATTCAGTGTTCTTCTCTTGGAAGGGTGCACTACATCACCACATGTCTGATACTCATCTCTGCGAATTGCCTTCAGGGACTCCAAGGTTGCACTGACAACCTCACCAGCTTTACACACGTCCACTGTCTGAGACTGGAGAATAGCAGTGGCTGGTTTCAGGACTCCAAGCACCTGGACTAGAAATTTACCTATTTCAAAAAATTTTGGATTAAAAGGCCTGCTGCCTTAGTGCTCAGGTCAGTGGTGGCAAAATCATCCTCTGCAATGTTTGAGAGAATGCTGAGAAGAACATTCTCAACAATGCACTTTGTGACATAATGGCTTGTCCATCAAATTTTTAGTAATCGTTCAAGACAAGGAGCATCATACTTCGCATACACGTAGTGGTGATGGAAAAAGTTATATAGGGAATTGGCAAAGTCAAAAAACTTTTTCCCACATGGATCACACTGGATGGCAAGCATAACAGCTAAATGTAGCTGCTGGTTATAACAATGAATGTAAGGTACAGTGCACAGCATAAATAGAGTACACCCCCTCTAAGTAAATATAAAAAATGTATTTTCTTAATGATCACTAATATAATTCATGGAAAGATGGCAAAATTGAAATGTATTAAACATATACTTAAATGCCAATGTGCCAATATTTTCTGTAAGATAAGTAAATTTTGTTTAAATGAAGGATTGCAGAAATAAGTACACCCTAGATTTATTTCAGCAAATGTATAATATATAACATTCCAGTAGTTTTTTGTGTCCTCCAGAACATAGAAGTATACCGTTCTGACACTTCTTGGCACCGAGTGTATAAGTTCATGACAACTTTTCACATTTGTCCTGTTTAACTCCTAGAGGACAACCTCCTTAAATGAGTTTTGCTCAGCTCATCTCTATAGAATCCCTCACAGTTGCTTGTGTTAAGATTGAGTGAAATACATGTTCACTGAAGGATTTTCACCTTGGGAGAATGAATATCTTTATTGTCATGCTGAAAAAATGCACAATAATGCAGGGAATGAGGGGAGGGTAGCATGTTCAGTTTCAGGTTTTTTTTTTTTTTTGTATTACATCACACAGTGGTCTGTGAATTCATGACAACACTGATAAAGCACAACTCCCTCACACCTACAGCACTCATATATGCCTATACAAGAGCTTTACTACCACTGAACGTCACTGTGAGTACCAGGCACTTCTCACTGCACTCCTCCTCTAGCAACACCAGAGCATTTTGGATGCTTTTGGATCCAAAATGATTGACTTGGTCTCTTGAGACCAGGGTATGGATTTCCAGAAGTCTATGTTTTGTAAATATGGGCCTTGGGAAAGGTTAAATGAGTTTATTGTGCTTTGGCTACAGTAGGTAATTCTAGTGGTGACAACAACCATCCATGTCTCTTCTGCAGGCTGCATAGTACTCTGTGAGATAAAGTGTAACTCTTTTCATAGCTTTTGCCAGCTCTGAGATGCTTGCATGGTATTTCTCCTGCTCTTTTTCTAGCAAAAATTCACCCATCACTAAATAAAAACTTAAAGTGAAGACCCTGATTATTTCAGGAGCCTTGTCACGAGTCCATTGTTTTTGAAAGTCGGTGCTACTTCTACTATATTTACACACTTAAAATGATAATTTGGTATTCCTCTTGTACCACTGTCCTCTTTTATGCTAAGAAATAAGCCACCTTGCAGTTCTCTCCTAAGTGATTCCATTGCTGCCAGTAGGCTATAAAACACTTTTAATTGTCAGGAAATAACTTGTCTTTAAACGTTTTGGTTCAATATATTTACCTGTTGATCAAAAATAGCCTTAAACCTATACACACATTTTTTGTTTGTTTGTTTTATTCAGTAACTTTCAGGAGGATATACTCATTTTTTCAACGCAACATTTTATCACTTTGAAAAGAAAATCTTATTTTGAATAATTTTGACATTCTTCTTCGGTAATTGATCAAACAGGCTTTTTGGAACATTATAGCTCTAAAGAACCCTAACATGTCATCTAAGTTAAAGGAGAAGTCCACTTCCAAAACAAAGATTCACATATAATGTACTCACCCCCTTGTCATCCAACATGTTCATGTCTTTCTTTCTTCAGTCATAAAGAAATTATGTTTTTTGAGGAAAACATTTCAGCATTTTTCTCCATATAGTGGACTAATATGGTGCCCTGGTTTTGAACTTCCAAAATGCAGTTTAAATGCGGCTTCAAACAATCCCAAATGCGGTTGTAAATGATCCCAGCTGAGAAAGAAGGGTCTTATCTAGTGTAACGATCGGTTATTTTCATAAAAATAATACAATTTATATACTTTTTATTGTCAAACGCTCGTCTTGTCTTACTCTGCCTGGACTGTTTTTTTTTCCGGTTCATGACAGTTAGGGTATGTCGAAAAACTCCCATCTCATGTACTCCCTCAACTTCAAAATCATCCCATATCGTTTTACCTTTTTGGTTAAGGGTGTTTAATCTTCTTTGCATGTTCACTTTGCAAAGACTGGGTCGGTACTTCTGCAGTGAGGTAGGATGATTTTTAAATAATTTTTGAAGTTGGTGGAGAAAAATACGATTGGAGTTTTTCGACATACCCTAACTGTCTTGACTCAGAATACACAGTTTGGGGAGAGCAAGGCAAGATGAGCGTTTGAGATTAAACAGTATTTAAAATGTATTTTAAATGAAAATAACAGATCGTATCACTAGATAAGACCCTTCATCCCGGCTGGGATCATTTACAACCGCATTTGAACATGTTGGATGACAAGGGGGTGAATACATTATATGTGAATCTTTGTTTTGGAAGTGGACTTTTCCTTTAAAAGTAGTTGCTGAATTTGTTACATTTTAGAGGGGGTGTACTCATTTTTGCTGTGCACTGTATATACCTCCCAAGCTTGTTTTGCAGCAGGGCTTGCACACCGCCTTGTGCCCCACTCATGACTGAGGTACCATCATAGTACTGACTAACTATGTTGTCAGCACTGTAGCCAGCAGCTGAGAGGTGGTTCAGTATTTGAGAGGAAATGTATTCAGCATCTATTTGACGCAAGTCAAGCAACCCTATCAAATGCTCCTCTTGCATACATACCAAATTATTACAGACAAATTTTCTACATTACACTTGTCTCATGTCCCATCACTTTTAAGGCAAAACCCTGCTGAGTCAGCAATTGTGTAGCCGTGCTTAATCTCTGAAAGCACCATATCAGCCAGTGTTACAATAATTTTTATTATAAATGTCCTTGGAAGTATACTTTGCATGTTTTAGTATACCCTTTACTATATCGGCCAGAAATGCATCCTTTTCTGAAGTGTATTCAAACAAGTTAAGAAAGAGGCCTGCAGATGTATCATTGTTTAATGTGTTTTCTGTTCGATAAAACAAAGAAATTTAACCACACCTCCAGTGCTTTTCACATATTTTTTTTCCAGCTGTGTTTTACCAACTAGCATGCAGTCTATAGTTTCCCCAGATGCTTTCCTACATTTTAAATCGGACCATGTTGCCATAGCCTGGACATGACATTGGCTGGATGCATGCTTTTGCAAACCCCTGTCGAGTTCCAGTACTGCTTTCCAGTTGGTGTAACCATGTAACCATGAGGTAAAAACGTCATCTGTCTCATTAGCAGCACAGAATTTTGCAACAGGGGAAACAGAATTATGCGTCCCGCCATACACTGTATTCCAGCCATGGTCGCAAACGGTACCATCAAGCATTAAATGCCCACGAGATGGACCCAAATGTACGTTTAGGGTAGCTATTTAACATTGGCTGAGATGGAGCGCCGCGCTGGCCATGGCCGCCATTTCCCCTGCTGCAAGCCCGCTGACTCCCATCAGCCCTCGCCTCGCCTTCCCTGAAAAGTTCGATGGGAACCCAGCCAAATGTAAGGGCTTTTTACTACAATGTTCATTATTTGTTAACCAGCAACCAGCGTTATACCCCACGGATTCCAGCCGCATAGCATTTGTTTGCTCATTGCTAACGGGAAGAGCTTTGGATTGGGCGACTGCTATGTGGCGTGATGATGGCTCTACTTTCCCCACCTTCGGACAGTTTCTACATCACTTTCGTGAAGTTTTCGAACACCCCACAGGAGGGAAAGGAGCCGGAGAGCAACTGCTGGAATTATCCCAAGGGAGGAGAACGGCCGCAGATTATGCCTTATCATTCCGCACGCTGGCCGCTCAAACTACGTGGGTGGAAGACACCCTCAAGGTGCTTTTTCGTCGGGGATTATGCCAAGACCTGCAATCGGAACTAGCCTGCCGTGATGAGGGTCGATCACTCAATGAATTCATCGAGCTCTCCATCCAGGTGGATAATTTAATTCGTTCCCGTCGCACTCAAGGTTCAACCACTCAAATTCCACCCGTAACTACCTCAGTTCCCGAGCCCATGCAGATCGGAGCAACTCACCTTACCTCAGAGGAAAGAGAAAGACGCATGCAGAACTCTCTGTGTCTTTACTGCGGTCAAGCCGGACACATTAAATCCACCTGCCCGGTTCGTCCTGCCAAGCCTTCACCTGCGGTGAGTGTGAACCGTTTAATCACGACTTCCCTTTCTAGTATGCAAATTCCTATAGTCATTCGCCATGCCTCCCGTACCATACATACCACGGCTCTGATTGACTCCGGAGCCGCTGGAAATTTCATTTCTATTGAATTTGCTCACCAACAAAACATTATTCTCAACTCGTGTAAATCTTCCTTGTCAGTGGAGGCGCTAAACGGCAGACCCCTGGGAGAGGGACGAATCCACAGCCTCACCGAGGAAATGCGGATGGAAATTGGAGCTCTGCACCGTGAACTCATCCAGTTTTATACCATCCATACTCCTCATCACACAGTCATACTGGGACTCCCCTGGCTCCGCAAACATGACCCACACATTTCATGGAGAGAGGGAGAGCTATTACAGTGGAGCTCCAACTGCCAGAAAGACTGCTTACCTGCCGTTCAACCCACACTTACTCCCAGGCCATCCCTTTCTGAGTCCACCTTCAACGCAGGCAACCTGCCTACAGAATACCATGACCTAAAAATGGCCTTCAGCAAGGACAAGGCCTCCCAACTACCACCTCATCGCGCCGTAGATTGCGCCATTGAACTATTGCCTGGTCACTCGCCCCCTAAAGGATGTGTTTTCCCCCTGTCACAACCAGAATCTGAGGCCATGAACAACTACATCAATGAAGAGCTAGCCAAAGGTTTTATCCGTCCTTCCACCTCACCTGCGTCAGCTGGCTTTTTCTTCGTGAAGAAGAAAGATGGGGGTCTTAGGCCATGTATCGACTACCGTGGTCTCAACGAGGTAACCGTAAAATTTCGATACCCCCTGCCACTCGTTCCAGCTGCCTTGGAACAACTTCGCCAGGCCCAGTATTACACCAAATTGGACTTGCGCAACGCCTATAACCTCATCCGCATCCGAAAAGGGGACGAATGGAAAACCGCCTTCTCGACCACTAGTGGGCACTACGAGTACCGGGTTATGCCCTTCGGGTTGTCCAACAGTCCGTCAATCTTTCAATCCTTCATGAATGACGTCTTCCGCGACATGCTGGACAAAGGGGTAATTGTCTACATTGACGATATCTTGATTTACTCAAATTCCATGTCAGAACACATTCAGCACGTTCGCAAGGTCCTCCAACGACTCATCCAGTACCAGCTCTACGCCAAATTAGAGAAATGTGAGTTTCACCGAACCTCCACATCCTTCCTCGGCTATATAATCAGTCCTGAGGGGGTCGCTATGGACGAGAAGAAGGTGGAAGCGGTACTCAAATGGCCACAACCCCGTACTCTCAAGGAGTTACAGCGCTTCCTAGGATTCGCAAACTTTTACAGACGATTCATCCGTAACTTCAGTTCCGTGGCCGCACCTCTGACATCCATGACTAAGCGCCAGACCACGCGGCTAACCTGGTCCCAGGAGGCTCTCCAGGCTTTCGATGAGTTGAGGGTACGGTTCACATCAGCACCCATCCTCCGTCACCCGGACCCCAATAAACCCTTCATTGTGGAAGTGGACGCTTCCAGCACCGGCGTGGGGGCCATCCTCTCTCAACGGCATGGAGACCCTGCTAAAACCTTTCCCTGCGCCTACTTCTCCAGGAAACTATCCCCCGCAGAACGCAACTATGACGTGGGCAACCGCGAACTGTTGGCCATGAAACTGGCTTTAGAGGAGTGGAGACATTGGCTAGAGGGCACTAAACACCCATTCACCATCCTCACCGACCACAAAAACCTTGAATACCTGCAATCAGCTAAGAGACTAAACCCCCGGCAGGCCAGATGGGCTCTTTTCTTTACCCGCTTCGAATTCATTGTTACCTATAGGCCAGGCTCGAAGAACACCAAGGCAGATGCTCTCTCCCGCCAAACTTACACAATCTCATGTCCCGATCAAACCGAAACCATAATCCCCACAAGCCTGCTGCTGGCTCCCGTCCACTGGGACATCGTCACCGAGATCGAACATGCCAATCAGGAGCACGTGCCCCCCACAGAATGTCCTCAAGGAAAACTATTCGTTCCCGAACCTCTCAGAAACCGCCTTCTCACCCAAGTGCATGAAACTCCCAGTTCCGGTCATCCGGGAATCGACGCCACCATCCATCTTCTAAGGAATCGATTCTGGTGGCCCACCCTAGTCAAGGAAACCATCCGGTTCATCAATAACTGTCCCACCTGCCAAACTTCCAAACCGTCCAAACACCTACCAGCCGGACTATTGCAACCCTTACCACTACCCCAACGACCTTGGTCCCATATAACCATTGACTTCATCACTGATTTACCCAACTCACAGGGCAATACCGTTATCCTCACCATCTCCGATAGATTCTCCAAAGCCTGCCGCCTCATTCCTTCAGCATTGGAGACCGCAGAAGTTCTCTGCAACCAGGTATTCCGCCTCTATGGCCTTCCCAACGATATTGTCTCTGATCGTGGACCCCAATTCACCTCCAGACTGTGGAGTTCTTTCTTCAGACTTCTCAATGTGAACATCAGCCTGACTTCAGGATATCACCCGCAATCCAATGGGCAGTCGGAACGCCTCAACCAAGAGATCATACGATTCTTGAGATCCTACTGTCATAAGAACCAAGCCGACTGGAGCCGCTATCTGATGTGGGCTGAATACGCCCAAAACTCACTAGTCAAACCCGCTACAGGTATCACCCCTTTCCAATGTATCCTTGACTATCAACCACCCATGTTTCCCTGGTCAGGCGAACCATCTGACCTACCTTCCGTCACCGACTGGCTCAATCGCAGCGAGGAAATCTGGAACCAGGCCCACACCCATTTATCACATGCCATCAGAAAGCAGACCAGAACCGCCAACCTCCACCGACGCCCTGGGCCCCATTATACCCCCGGGCAGTGGGTCTGGCTATCCACCAGAGACTTACGACTCAGACTTCCCTGCAGGAAACTCAGTCCCAGGTATGTTGGTCCATTCCAAATTCTCAGACAAATTACCCCAGTATCTTTCCGTCTTGATCTACCCGCTAACTATCGCATTTCTCCCACTTTTCATATGTCCCTACTGAAACCCGCTGGTGGTCCGAGGAGGGAGCCGGAGGAGGAAGCCGAACCACAGACCCCCCCCATTCTGGTCGACGGCGAGGAGGCCTATCGGGTGCACGAACTCCTTGACTCAAGGCGCCGGGGTAACACCCTCCAGTACCTGGTCGATTGGGAGGGGTACGGCCAGGAGGAACGCTCCTGGGTTAATGCTGGAGACATCCTCGACCCTACCCTCACGGAGGAATTTCATCGGAGGTTCCCGGAGAAGCCGGCCCCTCGACCCCGAGGTAGACCCCGGCGCCGTGCGCCTCCTCGCGTCAGGAGCCGCTCGCAGGGGGAGGGCTCTGTTACAGAGGCGGCTTCCTTACCGCCGCCTCCTCGCCACCAGAGGGAACCCTCTCCTGAGTTTTAATTCGGTCTCATTCGGACTCCATTTCCCATGCTCCTTCATTCCTGGGACTGACACACCCACACACACACACCTGCCTCTCATCACCCACTCCATTTAAGCCTCACTCTCGCGCAGTCCTACGCGAAGTCTTGATTTGCTACTGCTGTCAATTCTAAGCGTTGTTTATTCCTTCAGTCTACCCGTTGCCGAACCCAGTTTGTCCCTTGTCTGTGTGTCCTCTCTGCCTGCCTACTACTTGGATTGTTTATTGGATTACGTTATCTCGCCGCCTGCCCCGACCTCTGCCTGCCCTACGTTTACGAACTGTTTACCTCTGTTGCCCTTGTTTGCCGGCGATCGACCTGTATCCTTCTGACTTCCCAATAAAGCTGCTTATGGATCCGAACACCTCTGAGTCCCTGTTACACATAGCAATTATTCTTCTTCATTTCAAAATGTATCATTTTTTTAAATTAAAAGTTGTATCTGTTGACATTATTTAACGCACAATAAACAAACATGAATGATCAAGTGTTTGTATAAAATAACATTCACACACATTAATTAATGTTCACTCACTGTAACTTGATGTTAAATAACATATTAAGTCATGTTAATGAATAGTATCTTTTACCAAACTATACAGGACTGTATTTGACTGTACTTTTATTTAATCAAACTAAAGCAAACTATATTTCATAGCCTAGAACTGCTTTTCTGATGGACCGATTTTAAGGACATAAACATTAACCATACATTTGTACATTTGTTCTCTAACACACATATTTTAGCTACACAGGTCATTTAAAAGCCTCTGGTGTGTAAAAATAGTACACTACCATGTTTTTTTAATAAACGCTATAGGAACATTAAACACTTAATAAAGAAGTTTATTCTAATACTTGCGTTAGCATTAGCCACGCTTATGCTAACGACTAACTAAGCAAATGGCGATGTTTATTTAGGGTATGATTTAGGGTATAACAAAAACTCTAAATATAAAATTAAATGAAAACTTACCTGCTTGAACTCTTTCATTAAATCTGGGTGTCGGTCTTTGAGGTGTTTTATTAAGTTCGATGTATTTCCTCCTTTTGAAAGTACACTTCGATTACACGGTTTACAAATGGGTTTCTGATGATCTATGATGTTGCCCTTGCCATCAGCCGCAAATACAAAATATTTCCACACGTGGCTCCTGAATTCCTCCTTTCTTTTCAACAAGCGGATTCAGAGCAGCAGCATCAGCAGCACCACCGGTCGCCATGTCTCTGTGCACCTTTCGGATAGCGCAGCAAGAACCGGGTTGACCGGGTGCTCGGTACCACCGGTACTTAAGAAAACCTGGTACCGTAACATTTACGTTTTTTTATTACCGACTTGGTACCAAAGTACCGGGTCTTTTGACAACACTACCTGTGATATTGGTGGGTTTCCTTCAATGAACTGCTTGCTTCAGGTCCTTCCACAACACTTCAATTGGATTAAGGTCTGGACTTTGACTCAGGGATTCCAAATCATTAACCTTGTTCTTCTTTAACCATTTTTTGGTATAATGTACCAAAAAATTAACCAAAGGTATTAACCAAAGGGCTTTGTGTGCTTAAAAGTTACCCTGAGGTCCTTTGCAACCTTGCAGACTATTACAATCTTGCTTTGGAGTGATCTTTGTTGGCTGACAACTCCTAGGGAGGGTAATAGTGGTCTTGAATTTCCTCCATTTGTTAACAATCTGCCTGACTGATTTGTGGAGTCCAAACTCTTTAGAGATGGTTTTGTAACGCTTTCTAGCCAGATGAGCAACAAAAACTCTTTTTCTGAGGTTCTCAAAGATCTACTTCATGCCATGATTCACTTCCACAAACATGATCAGACTTTGATAGATTCCTGTTCGTTAATTAAAACAAAGCTTACACTGCCACCTGATAGCCATCCTATTGATTGATAACACATCTGAACAAAAAATTAGAAATTTCACCTTAAAATTAACTGCTAATCCTAGAGATTCACATACTTTTGCAACTCACAGATATTTAACACTGGACCATTTTTCTCAATAAATAAATGACAAACTATATATTTTCATCTAATTTGTTTGATTGGGTTCTCTTTGTCTACTTGCAGAACTTCTGATTTAAAAAAAAATCTGATTAACTTCTTGGTCATATTTATGCAGAAATATAAAAAATTCTAAAGGGTTCACCAACTTTTAGGCAGCACTGTATATGAACGGTCACCGTGTTGTCCCACACATGTTTGCCCTGGATCAATGGCTGAAACCTCACAAGGCCCTGTAGCAATTCAAGGCAATTGATATGCCAACCTAGCGGATGTCCTGTCTAGAAGCCTGGGGCTTCATGCCCCTGCCAGACTTGGATGCATCTCTTGTAACAATAACATGCCTGCACCCTTGCTCTAAGCGACCTCTGCCTGTATAAATGCAATGTCTTTCCAAGGGCTGAACAGATGCATACCCATCTTGGTACTAGAGTCTGAAGTCAGTGCTAAAGCAGTCTCATATGCATCAGTCCAAGTGATGTTACCACTGCCAAGGACACCATGTGCCCTTAAAGATGTGCCATTATGGAGGATTGAGAACGCCATCCTCAGAAAAGAGAGGCTCTGCACTGGGGAGAGCTTGCTCTTTTCCTATTTGACCTAAATTCCCAACAGACTGAGGTGTAAGCACAAGGACCCTGTGCAAACACAATAAATATTGAGAGTGATCTAGAATCAGTCAGTTGCAAGATAATTGAGGATGCAAATGCCCATTTTCCTTAGCAAGGCAATGGCAGCCTCTGCAACTTTCATGAAGGGAGGTCCTCGTACTGATATGCCTGACCCTCAAAAGGAAAGTAAAGAAATGGTCTGTGTCCTTTTTGGTGTTCTTAATACTCGCCTGATGAACAGGTTCCATCGCTTTGCTGCAGGTAGCTCAGCGCTGCAGTCGGTCTGAGGTCTCGGGCTGAAGAGGCCAGGAAGCTGTCTCATTTCAGCAGATTCAAGGAACAGAAATAACAGTTGTATAAATTTAATTAACAACACAGCGGTTTTCATTTCAGTCATGGAAGCTGCCAAACAAAAGGGGTCAGAGTCAGAGATCGAACATTCTACCCATCCTAAAAAGCCTCAGCATCCATTCATAAAAAACGTATGATCAACGGTATAATAAAAGCCGTATAAGTATGGACCCTTTTCACAAGCCTGTGATGACACATTTCAATGGTCATCATCATCATAAATCCTTTTTAAGTTTTTTATATTTTGTACATTTGTAACACTATACTTTGTATTATATCACCTTTTCATCAAGTTACCCAACTATAACGACTTCAACGATGAGAAACCTGGAAATGTGAGAAAGGCCCACTGGAGATGTGAGGTGGAGACAGCTTAAAACAGACTAAGGTTTCAAAACGCATGCTGAGTTGGCTAATTTTCTCCTTGACAGGTAATTAATTAGCTAAAGTTAGTTAGCTGATGTATCCTGGCTTCTAGTAGGAATATTTTAAGTAAATTCAACATTCAGATAGTTTCGTGATACCTGGTTGTTAAGACAGCGTGCATTCAAGACAGTGTACAGTGTAAAGGCCTGTTCACACTAAGAAGGTAACTATAACTATAAAGATGATGTTCTAAAATCGTTTCAAATTTAAGAGAATAGCAGAGCTCACACCACGACTATAACGATATGATACAGGGGGACGATATCGTTGGGGTCACTTTCAGAACGATTTTTTTTTTTTTAACAGTTGATGAACGATAAACACTGACAGCTAATTAAACTTCATTCAAATGTGAAGGGCTTGCGCATTTGAAATAGCAGGCGACATAGAGAAGCAAACAGAGAAACATAAAACATAAAATTACCTCAGAAATTCAGCGCTAGTTTGGACAACATTGCCTTGCCTCCTTTAAAGTAGCAGTAGAAATAAGTACGTATTGTTTTTATTCCACTACATTGACTACGTTAGAGATCAGATAGTTTACTTAGATTCACTGTTTATATGTGCTCGAAACGCGCATGCTGAGGACATCTACTGGTTAAAGTCGTGTAAAGGCAACAAAACCAGACAGTTATCGTTCACTGGTGTAGACGCAAATTATCGTTGTATTTGTAGTTATCGTTCTTGGTGTGAATGGGCCTAAGGCTCGATGCTTTCCATCGTCAGCTTTGAATTTGGACTGCAATGCCTAGTTCAACCGCTATATCGATCCTATATACAGCCCCTTTAAACAGTAAATGATCAAAATGTAATCACGTCATATTTTTAACTTTAATTAGTGAACTCTAAATTGCCATTTGTTGTCAAACCATATTCCCTGTCAACAGGCTCAGGCGTATTCAGGTACAACTGAAAACTATTAACAGGACAGTCAATGTATGCTTTACCTCCTCTGTCCACTGGATGGCAGTATCATGTACCACAAGTTTCACACAAATACCACAACTTAAATACCTTAAATAAACTTAAATAAAAACTTAAATTAAAAAATAGGTTCAGGCAGTTATAGTGATTGAGTAGTAAAATCTACCTCTACACAGGTTTTTCTTTCATTCATATGTATTAGGTGAAGATTGCATCATATAACAGGCCTGCCACAATTACAATAATTTATTTATTTTATTTTATTTTTTTTAAAAGGGTCATTAATATTGAACTGACTTCAAAGGCACTTCCTCACTTTCTCACTGTTGCATCTTGTCGACCCCTTATCCTGTTTTGACAAGGACTTACAAAAGCCTAACTCAGGGAGACAGGTAGCACTTTCCAAAAACAACAATTCCGAGGGAGTTTAAAGTTTGTGAGACAAAGAGTGCTTTGTGCATTTTCCCATGCTTGAAACATCTCACAGTTTGTAGTCAAATAAGGGCGATAGAACACATTGTACTCATAACATGGCTTTTTTTCAGCTCTGGAAACTATATGCCTGTACCATGGTACAAAGTAATATTGTTTATAATATATAATATTATTCTTAACACAAAACATTTCAAAAGTGTTCATTTTTGTATGTAATTAAGAAAAATACATAACCATTTTCACCTCAATGAGATTCATCTAAGTCTAATGTGTAACACTGATATTTGTTGCATTACTCAATGTGCTTCATTATGAAATAGTCTTCTTCACTATCCACACAGTGCCATTCAGTTTCAAACAGTAGTTTAGCAAAGTAGCTCATTACCCACTCCATGTGTTTATAATAGTGTTTAGGTGAATGTTTTGAGTAAATGCAATATGTATCAAATTCCTCACCCACCACTTTTTGATGAAGCATTGCTCAGTATCATGAGCAGGGGACTGTGAAGACAAGTCTTGGGGAATCAGACACATGGACTACTGTTACATGGAACAGTTATTGTGCAGAAATGAATGCAGAAAGTTAGTAATGTGATACATATCTTTTTCAGTGATGTGCTTCAAAAGATTTCTAATGGCTTAATGTTGATGGTTCTTATGTAATCTGACTTATGCACTCTCAGAAAGAAAGGTACAAAAGAGTTTGTGCTTCAAAGAACGAATTTGTCCCTTTCCTTTAAAAGGTGCATTAGAAACCTGCACACTTGAAAACCTTTCAAATAATTTTGTAGCTGCCTTTTATGGTTATGGTTAACATTCTTCTTTTTCATGTTTACATAAAGGCGCTGAGCCCATGACATCTTAAAAAAAAAAAAAGGTAATAACAGGAAATATTTCATTTGCAGTCATTTGTCCTTCTATTTTTCATTGTTTGAAAGTTTCAAAAATGTAAATGTTATTGTTTATGTCTCTCTTTTTTAATCTATGCTTTTATTGTGATTTGTATGGACACTTTAATTACTTGAAATCTATTTTTTGGTAGGTTTTTGTTTTTGTATTTGTAATTGTTCTTTTAATTTAACCTTTCATTTTATTATAACCTGACATTGCCACATCATTGTGCAGTATTGGTCTTATTGAATAACATTCTGTATTAGAAAATCTGTGATCAAAGGGATTTTGCTGTGACTTCTATTGGAAGCCCCCTGCATCTATATCCAGCACTCTTCTCTGAAGAGTGTTTCATTAAATTTCCTTTTACCCTAAAACACTCAAAATACAAAAAAAAAAAAAAAAAAAAAAAAGTGAGTGTGATAGACAAAGTTATTTACTTGTGCCGTTGGTCACAGTGAGATTCTTGGACAAACTCATTTAGTTACACAACCGGATTTGAGCTGAGCTCTGAGTGCATGGTAAGCAGTTCTGCCCTTATGGAGAAAAGGAATAATTATCCCAAATGTTGCCAGCTAAGTGTTTCCTTTTAGTTTGGAAGTCATTCAAAGTATTTTCTAGTTGTGAGCCCTGTGCAGAATACAGACTGTTTCTCACTGTTTTTCAATCCACACATCCTGGTGTTTTACTGTCTTACTGTACCCTTGGTTTTGGTTTAGATGTTTTTCCCATTACAGCTCAGAAAAAAACAATAAACAGCTCAAATATGCATCAGATCCTAGATCAGTCTCAAAGTGATCTATCTATCTGATATCTGATGGATCTAATACACTTTTTCGACATACAGGCCTATAGTTCTATTTTATACTGTGTCCTTAGTATCATTATCAACAACATCAACAACAACAAAAAAAAAAAAAAAAAAAAAAACGAAAGATCGATGGTTAAATTACAAGCTTCATTAAATGTAAAACTCTAAAAGTTTAAGTAGGCTAACACAAAATTCCTTTGCTCAAAATATGTAATTTAAAATAACTTAATGTGATGTTTATGTTTGCACACTGGACATAAGCTTCAATGGCGTCGTTAAAACTCTCAAAGTAGTCCGTTTCTCAATAAAAAGGATTTTTTTATGCATTATAGGTGTCGTATTTCTCGGCGTTGGCTCAATGCATGCACCGCTGATTGGATGAGACTCTTTTTCGACATCGCAATCCGCCAATAACGAAGCTCCGCGCTTATCCATCGATTACCAAGGGGATGGAGCTCTTCTCCTGACGTCACACAGCAGCCAGTTGGAAGTGGGATTCATTCTCGCGAATCGGTTCTTTCGAACACTGTATCAATTGACCACCTCATCGATTCTTTAACGTCCTCACGTGTTTCCAGACTTCCATTTTTTTCATGCTTCAAACATTTTTATAAATATGTCTGTGTATTAAATTCAAGCATGACACTTATCAGTTATTGGCTCATTTTGTGGCAGACCTGACCGAACGAGTGGTGCAGTGAACTTGTGTTACTGTTATTTTATTATAATGGCTACAATCAGTCACACTGAGTATAATAAATACACAAAATAACATACAACATAAACAAAAAGGCAACGAGAGATATTGTTTCATTATATATATATATATATATATATATATATATATATATATATATATATATATATATATATATATATATATATATATATATATAATGTGAATATAATATTGATGGATATAATCTTTCACCGCAGTATCAAATCACCCGAGAAACGATTACCAGACCAGTTGGATTTCTTGAACCAATCTATGTACGACTCGTGAACCGGTTCATGAAAACGTGAACCGGATCACGAGTCCGAACATCACTAGTTCAGGATTGGACCACACATTTCGCCCAATCTGTTACCAGCAGCAACAGAGAGAATCGGGCTCGCATTCATAGGTGTCATTGGCACAGAGCGGAGCGCTGGCTGTCATCCTCAACAAAGGAATGGTTTGAGCGCACTGTCTCCATGGTGATGCCGTGTATCAGACATATATCATCCATAGGTTGTGCCATGCATTCAAGGAATACGTGAATCGTGTGTGCCAGAAGAAGCCTTTTGCGCCAGTGTGCGCATTTGGAGAGGCGCATCAGCCGTGATCAGACTGCAGCTTTACTGGATCATCGGACCCTGCTTTTGCATTTTATTTTGCTCTTTTGTTTCTGGGCTTTTTCTGTTGACATATAATGTTGCGCTTCACAGCTGGCAGGCTGCTTGTCGGATTGTTCTTTTTGGGGTTTTTGCACAGTTTGGAGGTGGTTCTTCCGGCAAGGGCAATAGATGGTGAGTGTACGAAGATGGTTTTTCATCTGGCATATGTATCATCATACAACACCCACAATTCAGCAACTGTTGCCTTGCATTTAGATATAGTATCAATACAGAGCTTCCTTTGAGACCCAAACTGCGTAATTACACAGTTTCTTTCTCTATCTGAACCGAATATAAATTGTCATCAGTGAGAAATAAAGAAACGGTTATATGAAAGGTAGATGGCAGGTCTTTTAATGGTTAGATAACGGTTTACGTTGAAGTAACTAGCGCATACATCACATAACCAGCTCAGGAGTGCAGATACATTGATAATCTGTGGATGAACCATCACAGCGCACATGCCCAGAATACAACATGACACATACAACTTTTTCACATCAGTTTTCACATCATGTGCACTAATTACACCAGACAAAATGCCTGTTACGGACATTTGGAAATGGAAATAAATAAAGAGCTTAGAGAACTTGTTTGCTATTGAATTTCTGTGAGTTTTGCAGACATTGTCATATCCAGTCATTTTGATGAGGTTTAGTCTGCATTTAATGAAGGAGATGGTTTGTTTAGATGTGTTATGTTGAATCAGAACTCTCTCATGAGTAGCTGTGGTATCTGCAGTCCAACAGGCCCTTTCCATCAATGACATATGTATTTGTACAGGAAAGAAAGGAATGGTGATCCTTGAACTGAAATGCATGATGGATTGCTGCTTCTTTGAGCCTTCACGTCTCTTTGAAAGCTTTGCAGTCTGTCTGTTGCATGTTATTTTTACATACACACAGTTTGTACTGAATCCCAAAAAGTGGAAGTGCTATGAGCAGACAAATGAACTTCAAGATCCAAGATTTGTGATATTGATATATTAAGAATCATTTAGAACTGAAACACACTGTTATCTTGTCAAATTGTACATTATTTTAGTGCTGTAAATGCTGATCTGAAGTCAACAAATTCATGATGAATGTGTGTGTGTGAAATGGTTTGTGTGGAAGTAAATCCTACCTCTGGAAACAACTACACACTTGTTTAATTAGCTCTGCAAAACAGGACAAAGCACAGACTTCATTGTTTTTATATAAAGCTCCTGATAATTAACTACAGACTATCCCTACTACAGATGAAATATTTCACACTATTTCAAAATATAAAAAAAATATATTTTGTTAAATTATTTTGACATTGAGGACATCTCAGGGGAGGCTTTGGCAGATTAAACTAGTTTGAACAAGTTTGTGTGCAAAGTATATCTATCTTCACACACGCGAACCCACATATATATATATCTGCTTGTTTTGCTGAAAATGTCCTCACCCTCAGGCCATCCAAGATTTAGATGAGTTGATTTCTTCATGGGAACAGATTTGGAGAAATGTAGCATTGCGTCACTTGCTCACTAATGGATTCTTTGCAGTGAATGGGTGCCATCAGAATGAGAGTCCAAACAGCTGACAAAAACATCACAATAATCCACAATCTACACCAATCCACCAGTTAAACGTCTTGTGAAGTTAAAAGCTGTACATTTGTAAGAAACAAAACCATAATTAAGGATTTTTTTCATTTGAATCAGGAGAGTAATATGTACAGTTCACGAATCAGTCCAATAACAGTTTTAAACAAATATGTGGGTGGATTTTGGTGTGAAGCATTATTATAGACTATGGACTCCATAATTGCAGCGGTTTACATTTAAAAGGCCTTAATGATAAAGATCTTAAACATAAACATTGCAGAGAATCCACTGGTGAGCAAGTGATGTAATGCTACATTTTATTTCAGTTATTCAGAAGAAGAAACTCATCTACATCTTGGTTGTCCTAAAACATAAATTTTAAGCAAATTTTCATTTTTGGTTGAACTATTTCTTTAGTGAACTATTTACTTCCTTGTTTCTAACAGACTGCAATGTGCAGTTAAAGTTATTCTGATATTAAGACAGTTTTCTCACAGTGGCTTTTACCACAGTATAGAATATTCATTCTCACTGAGCTGAAAGACTTCATGTTCAGTTCAGTGGCTGGCTAAGCTCATCAATGGTGTTAATTAAGGGGCCCCTATCAGAGAAGTACACAGAAGTTTGCTGTTGTATCCAGGGTCCTTTGAGGTGATGCACACTTTCGTCTCCTTTTTAAAGCAACCTCTAAAACAAGGAATTTAAACACCACTAAAATTTTTTTCTAGTAATATTGTTTAGTTTAAAGCATACCCTGACAGGCAAATGAATAGTTGGATTAATAGTGACTAAAATTTTAAGATGATCACTTTTCACTCACTTGGCCGTCGTCCAAAATCTGTCAACCTTAGATAGTAAGCTTAACATGCAGCTATAAGAAGGCCATTCACAGCTTGAGTCATCTGAAAAGTGGAAGCACTGTGACTCTGTAACACCGTCTAAACATCCTGAGCAGCTCAGCGCCAACACTGGCTCAACCCTGAGATGGGGAAAGACTATCTGTTGGGGTCTTTTAGAAAATTGTTATTATTTTTGCAATTCCATTTGGTGATGTTATCTGTAATTTCAGCAATTTGCTGCACAGCACAATTGCTCTCATTGAACTGTGTTATGTATATTTTACCATTAGATAGGCCATCCAGCCATATATGTGCTCTAGAAAAACCAACATTAGTCCACCGGAACTGCTTAGTTTATCCTGAACAATGTGACTTCATAGTGTTGTTTTGGTTGAAGGAGAAACTAAAAGGATTATTTACTCACCCTCCTTTAGATCCAGACTTATGGCTTTTTTTTGTGTGGAACACAAAAGGAAATGCTCCTGAAAGTACAATTACAATGAATGACGACTAAAATCCTAAAAGGAATTTATACAATCATGCACTATATTCCTATAATATACATTACTTTGTGTGAGAAGCAGACCAACTGAGTAGATAAAGATACAATTTTCCTGTTGTGCTTGGGTTGAACAAACTTCCACTCGAGTCTGTTCAGCCAGTTTTGTCTGCAGCCAATGTCTTTATATATCCTGACAGGTAACCTACCCCCTAAGGGTTTGACATTTCAAGAGTTGGAGCTGATAGGAAACTCTTAATAAGAGCTGAAGAGATACTATACTGTATATGTTCTGCATAGCACAGGAAAGACAGAAAAAGGAGGAAATAAACAATGTGGAGACAGACGAGTGTGTTCCCCACCCCCAACCTCAGTCTCCTTCACTCAACTGTGAAACACATCTGGATAGGGAAAGGTCATTTGTTTGGAAATATGCATGAGGAGAGGGTGGAAAAGTGGGTGGATATTCTCTCAAATACCCTTTACACATTGATCGCACCCTTAGGCTCAGTGCATTTGTTTTAAACAAGATGTTTGGTGGAGAAACCTGCATCAGCTATCCAAGAAATTACAAATATCAATAGAAAGTAAGTAACATGGATTGGGGAGAATTGCATTTGAGAACTTTGAGCTGAAGTAAGGTGACAGGAGAAAGACTGAACTGCTCTTCCCGCTCTTTTATCCATCGGCCCCCTTGGCAATGTGGGTAATGTTGCATGATGTGTTTTAATGATCTTAGATAATTTGGTAGATTAGGGTGCTTTGTTTGTTCTATAGGTTTAAAGCTAATCCAAAAATAGAAAATCTGTCATCACTGATTTCGTATGGCCATTTTTCTTCTGTAGAAATGTATAAGGAGAAATTTTGAAGAATGTTGACACTGCTCTTTTCCTTAAAATAAAAGCAGCAATGACCAGGGGCTGTCAAGCTCTAAAAAGAACAAAAGCATTACAAAAGTATCAGAAAAAGTTATTTTATGGGTTTACACAGTCATTGAATCTGAACAACACATAGGCTTATTGGAAAAACCTAGTACAAACAATTCCCTGCCGTTTCCGTCTGAATTCAACACTAGCGTTGATAAAACACCAACCAATTTTATTTTTTTTTTACACAAAATATTATGACAGGCACAGATTATTAATGGCTTATTTTCACATGGTTCCTTGCAAAAATCTATGTTATGACCTCAAAAAACTACCATAGTACATTATTTGTAAACTAATTTTGAGGTTTGCGTCACATGACAAACTCCATACAATATACATGTATATGGATTTTCTGGCATAGTCAGTTTGCTCATTAGTTCACCCGGTACAGCATTGCACTTGCACTTGTATCCATTGCACTTGGATACAAGTCCATTTAAACACAATCAGAGAATTGTAGATGCAAGATAAAATAACACTGTTGCTTCAGCAACGTTAAGACTTTTGGTTAGTTAGGTTTACGGCAGGGTACTTTAATGTAGGTGGTATATTACTTTCATACACCATAGACCATTTAAGGGATAGTTAAACCAAAAATGAAAATTCTCTCATTAATTACTCACCCTTATTTTGTTCCAAACTCGTAAGACCTTTTTAAGACAAATTAAGACATTTTTTATTAAATCCAAAAGCTTTCTGAGTCTAGTTGCATAGATAGAAACGCAACTACCAAGTCCAATGCCCAGTAAGAACATCGTTAAAATAATCCATGTGACATCTGTGGTATAACCGTAATGTTATGAAGCTACGATAATACTATGCGTGTGGTGCTGCTTACAGGATCCATCTCTTTTAGTTCATCGTCTGCATATTCTGGTTCAAATAAGTAAGGCTGGGCAAAAAATTGCAAGTCTTCCTTATTGTCAAAGAAATTGTTGAATAAAGTTGCTATTTTTGTCTGTTGAACCACTGGTGTCCCATGGACTATTTTATTAATGTCCATACTGCCTCTCTGGGCCTTGAATGTGTCAGCTGAGTTGCTGTCTATGCAGGGTCAAAAATTAAATGATTAATTAATGGCAGAATTTTCATTTTTGAGTGAGCTGTCCCTTCAACTTTTTAATGTCCACTCACTGAACATTTCATTTCCAAACTGCTGTGATACATATTCACCAGCAACCATGATAAAATGTAGCCTTATATTCGTTACATCTTTTTTAGATAAAACTAAACTTACTTTATATATATATATATATATATATATAAAAGTCATGGAAATGTCTTTTCAAAAGAAAGACAATGAGTTAAAAGGAGATGAATATATCAAGTCCTGTGAAGGCATAAGATTTAGAATGATGTTGTTATTCCCCTCCAAATGTAGCTTTCTGATTTGTGTTTCCACATATTTAAACTTAAAGCATGAAGGCATGATGTGCTGGGTGGCACCAAACAGTTCATGTGTCTCTCATAACAAGTTTGCACTCTCTGTGTGCATGAGATTGAGAAGTACTGCACAAACATTCTTCAAAATATCTTCTTTTATGTTCCTCTGAAGAGAGAAAATAATACAAGGCTGGTTTGCCCTTATCTGGTTTAAGCTGGTTTCCTTGCCTTAGGCAGGTCAGTGTTTAGCTGCTTAGCCAGTTTGTCCCCTGTTTCATCAGCTAAAAAGTGCCCCAAATCTCTCTAAAATTAACCAACAGACCAGCCTGATTAGGATGGGTGACTAAGCAAGAGAGGCAAACCTGTTTAAACTGGTTTGAGATGTTTTTCAGGAGCGTTATTCCTTATGAAAAACAAGTGGCGCTCTACACTTCAGAAGTTCTGTGATGACCATCTCAGCCCATAGACAGTGCTTGCCATCTTTAACGTGTTAGTGAGGGTGAAGACTGTTTTAGCAGTGTTCATGACAACAGAGCTGTTCTTGGAGCTCGCAGGGCTGGAAACACTGAGCTCACAGGGCCATAGCTGTCACATTACTCAGATCCTCGCTCGGCCGCCAGCAGGCTGAGATGGAGGAAAACAGCACTGAAGCAAGAGCTGAGGGAACATAGAGACTGTTGCGTCCCATAAACTTGCTGTTTAAGATTTGGATTTGTTAGTGCAGATAAGGCTGAGGCAGTGACAGAATAAATGTCTTCCTTTGAAACTTTAGTGAAAGAGTGGAGGTGTGCTTAAAGGAAAAGCCATTTCCTATCTTGAGACAAGACACAACGTTTCTGTTGGGTCATGGTAGGGGGTACTGATTTCTCAAATTACCACTGATTGGAAAGAGCAAACACACAGTAGTTGCTTTGGTAACATCCACTTTACAGCTGCGTGTTGTTCTTTCCCTGTCGATTGTGGCATATCTCTGGGTGGAAATTCTCTCATTTTCCACTTAATTGAACTTTTTAAGTTGATAACATGCTTCTTTGATCAAAATGTTTGAAATGTCCTAAAGGTGAAACTGAAATGCAATGCAGTTGTGATATGCATGAATATTGGCTATATCCATTTTAATGATGTATAGTTATAGCTATAGATATTTAAATTACTAAGAATGCCACCATCCTGTCTCCACCTGAAGTTCAGTGCAGTTGCATTTTTAATTTGGTTTTGTGTTTGTGTTATTGTTTACAGAAACCTAACATTTTGAGGTTTAAAGTCCACTGCCAGTGAATAGCTGTCATACTTGGCTAGACTGGTGTCTAAACAGAAGGCTATAATGGGTGTTTGAGACAGCCATGGATCACTGCTTTTAATGTAACTAATGTTTCAGACGCTACAGTGTTTATACAGTGGATTTTAAGTTTGTAACCACTATCTGTCATAACTGTGAGAAAGAACAGAAAAATCTGAAGCAAGACTAAATCTGAAACCCTGACCCGTTATAAATGCACAGTTTCCTATTTCACAAATAGGAAATTATACGTGTGAGTCAGGACCCACATCTGATAGACCTTCACTGACGTAAGAGACAAACTAAAAGCATACAATGCAAACCGTCCACCTAAGAAATCCACCATGAATTGGAAACTTTTAGCATTTTAGCAGAATATTTATAATAAGACATTTATAAAGGACGTCTGAAGGATTTCAAACTCCATGTGGCAACACATATGTGGAAAATCTGATTATATAATGTACAGTGTGTCTTCATGTTTTGTGACAGGTGCAGTTTCACATAGAGATGAACACTGACTCATCTTGTATGTGATGTTGCCAGTTTATGCTAACTAGGAAACAGCAAACAGAAACATTGCCAGACTCAACTGAAGGGTATTGATACTAGGGCTATGCGATATGATAATATATATCGGATTGACGAAATAAAAAGTCTATCGTTCCATATTATGCTCTATCGTGTATTTTGTGGTGTCGTAAAAAAACATTGTTTACAGTAATATGTTTTCATCATTTGGATGACTGCAATCTTACACGCCACCACAAAGATCGCGTTTTAATAAATGAACGTGAGCCACTTAAGGGACATGGTTAGATCCTTGATAGCTGTAGCCTGTTATATTGTATATATAATTTCACTTACCACATAAACAGAAGAAGGAGAGATGACTGAGGATGATGGCGAATGATTTGCAGATCCTGGGCGCCACTTACAAGCATCTAATCTTATAAAATGCGTGGCAAGTACTGCCGCTTTAGTATACACAGAGCAGGTGCAAATCTTGAAAGTAAAAGTAAAAAGCAATTGTGCATTTAAAATCAGTTTTAATGCCCCGCATATTAATAGTGGCTCCCTGTTCGCCACAATTTATATACAGTACAATTACCTAACAATATAACTGGGAGAAAGTATCGGAATATATTTTCCTCCCATCTCGTATTTTTTCCCTTTTGGGGTTCTGTAGAACACATTTTCTTTCTGAACACGGTAGTTGGATGCGGCAGATTGCAGGGGGAATCACGATGCAGCCTCAACATTGTGATGTCTGTCAGCCATCAGCGATGGACCATGGCATTGTCTATCAGCCCAACCCTAGATAACAGAAGCCATTGCACTTACATCTGCTAAGACATGGTCCCAATTTACACAGTCGAGAAACAGGGGTTTTGTGCATTGACATTCGACTCCAGGTACACATTACACAAGTTGAGTTGCCTCGTTTGTATCACAAGTGTCAGGCCAAAGTAGAGGAGGAAATCCACCAGGTAGCAGAAAAGGTACAAAAAAGGTACTATACCATGATATATATCGTTATAGGGATATGAGATTACTTATATTGTGACATAAGAATTTTGTCATATTGCCCAGCCCTAATTGATACCCATAAATGGAACATTGCTTTAAAACCTAAAATCCAATATCTAGGACCACTGCATGAGGACTTGGAAGCAAAACTGAGCCGCCATGATTTCAAACCTTCTGAGTGGCCCTGTAGCAGTCATGCAAGTGCTATTGAGATGAATGTGAAAGTCAAAAGTAAATATAACAGGTATTATAGATTTCCTTGATTCTACACCTTGTTGGAGCCATATTTAATTATTGATTAAGTTACATTTATTTGTTTTTTATTTGAAACATGATTGAAATATTTAAGGAAATTTTATGTTGAATGTTTGATCATCTGGATAACCGGTCATGTGAATTTAGCTGCTCCTCCTATTCTACGCGTTGCTACGACAGATCATAATAATTTACTAGCATCGTTTGGCAGGATAGGGTTAGAGGGTGGATAGCAACGGTTTCTTCAATAACATTGTACCATATTTTCACATTGGAAGTTGTATTTTTTGGAAAGTAAACCAAAGATTGCGATTAATAAACCATGCATTTTTTGGTTGTCACAACTGCATCTCCGTGCATGGCTTAATGGACATGTATGAGAGGACTCCCCCGATAACCTCAAGAGGCTAATGTTAACGTTAAAGGAACTTGCAAAGATTAGTCACTATAACACCAGGGTTTATTTCAGATATTCTAAAACACATGTGGCCAAAGTTCCTAAAAATCATTGGACAATGACAGCTTTAAGTCAAAGTCATTCTTCATGTGTGATTTTGGCACATTTTCTTGGCTTTAGCTTTGAGTCTATGTTGGACATTCACATTTCACTTTAAATGTGAACTTGTTTTGAGATTATTGTCCTGCTGAGAAATTAACTTTCTCTAGGATTGCCTTGCACTGTTCCCTGTATTTTCCATGTTAATTGTTACTACATTTTATATAGCCAGCCAAATCATTGTGAATATGTCATGACTATTCTGTCGCACTACAGGGAATAGAGGAAATTACAGATGAATTTGTCCGAATTTGTCTGATTGCTGACAGGAAGTGATGATATCATATTGTGTAAGATGAAGGTCATTTTCTGTGATGGTTTTAAAAAACAGAAATGTAATAAATTAAACTTTACAATCCCACACCAGACTCATGTAGCAACTGCGGGCAAAACATATTCTCCTATATCATAATTTCCAGCAAAATGATGTTGCTACTGTTGATATCAAATGACTCATACCTTGTCAAAGGATTTTGGTCGTGCTGCCCACCCTTACTGTTAAGTATCAGTTGGGATTTTTCTTCAACAGAAGAACATTTGCACCTTCTGGCATGTGGAACTGTTTGCTTTCCACACCTACTCAGGCTGCAGATATTATTGCTTATATTTCAATTCTATTTTGCCACAAAGTTGCCAGTGCTCTCCTGTGGATCCAGCATGTGTGCACGTACATACCTGTAATGTAGCTGAGTTATTGCTTTCCTTTGCCGTCTGTGTTTTCCTCCTTTTCTGGTACATTGTCTCCAATTTAGTATTGTCTTTATCAGGCAGGAAATTCACACCAAAGGTGTCTCCTGTAGAATTGTGGCAGTTTTGTGTTACTAACAAAAGTTACTAACAAGGAGTTATATTTATCTAGCACAAATTCAATGAGGGACTCAATTTACCATTTACTAAGCTACATATATTTAGAATCAAACGTCTGTGTCTATATTTACACTACAGTAATAATAATAGTAATAATAAAAAAACTAATAAAAACAATACTTTAACTAAAACAAGCCATTTTAATGTTTTAGTAAAATATTTAGGTGTAAAATTCTGTGCACACAAATTATGAAGAATAACAAGTTATTACATTTTGATTAGATATTATACAGACTCACATCCAGTAAGACCAAAAACATGCATTAAAGTTGCATTTGTTTTTTTTCTAATTAAAATGACATGAACGAATGTCTTTAAATTGCAGGACTTTTTAAATCTTCATCTCACTTGAATTGCAATTCTGAATCCTGTCTGCTACCTCAGTTCAAATTCAGGAATTAAGCTGTAATTTAAAAGGCATTCCCAGTTCATTTTTTGAACAGCACACAGACCTGATTGATAGCATGTGTGACATTCTCCTGAGCTGTGCTCCACAAGTCTCCAACACTCAATTTGTTCCCTTCTTACCTTCTTTATCTTCTCTTTATTGTTCTTTTCCTTTGCTCTGATCCAATTTTCTATATTCGTAATGTAATTACAGTCGCATACCGTCTGCAAACTACAGCCTATTACTCACAGTATTATTCACTGTTCACCTACTTTAGAGACTCCAGACGAGGCAATCATTGCTCATCTTTAAGAAAAAAAAAATCAGTGTTTCTTCTGTGATGAATGTCTTTGATTATCTTTAATGGGGTTACTTTAGCTTAATTCTAACTTTATTTTCCATGATAGTTAAAGTGCTGTTATATTTTCATCTATTCTTTTCTTGAGATCTACCATTTGAACATGCTATTGTTTCTTTAACATCAGAACACTAAAGACTTAAAGCCCCAGACATGTCTTCCTAATATAGAAGAAATAATAATAAAAAATTTTATACATGCTACACTTAATATACATACAGCAAATAATAATAAAATAATAAATAAATAAATAAATAAATAAATAAATAAATAAATAAATAAATAAATAAAGTCTTTCTTTGGTCATTTTTCTATTATTGACTGTTTACTTATCCTTTTTGAAGCAATGTTTACATAAGTTTAAAAAAATGCTTGATGGTTACATACCATTGATTTAATGTATTCATTTATATTTTTTAACTTTAATTTATATTCAACTTTTTACACAAATAAATTAGGTACACATTTAAAATGTGTTTAATAGCAAATTTTATTGTATCAAAATTAGTATCTAATACATGAAATTTCACTGGCATTGGTGCTGATTAACTAACTAACAAAACAAGTAAATAAAAGTAATGAAAAATAATTAAGAACTTTCGGTTTTTAATTAAGGTAACATATCAAATGCCACATAAATACTTTTTTAGATTTTTAACCTAATTAAATCAATAACAAGCAGAGCTTTAGTTGATCACTTGCATAGACAGAATATAAAACAATGTTATGCAGTAATACTGAAAATGAATGATTTCAGAATGTGTGTTATAGTGATATATCAATATCTGAGCTGTCTCAAAACATTCTAATACTGTGTATAACAAAGAATCAGAGAGAAACCAAAGAGAGTGTTGACAACTTTCACCTTTTTTGTTGAAGGGTTTATTTAACCCCATTAATGAGTCAGGCTGTCTAAAGATGTGTCTAAGTGAAGTGTGGCAGATAACCTGCTAACCACTTCCTCTTCCTGCCCGGCAGTTGGACGGCTGCTGCTGGTTATAGAGTCTGATTTATGACGCCATGTAAATGCTCCCATTTATTCCACTGCCGTTACAGCTGCAGTTCACTTCAGCACTGCATATGCACACTTCTCCAGGGCCTCAGCTTGAGTATCCAAGTTTCGCAGTTAGTATGTGTAAAGAATGTTAGAATCACTGAGGTAAAATGAACCAGACGAACATAAGAACAGATAATCCATTGATGGTGTTAAAAGAGCAGAGAATTCTCAGCTGAGTCAGAACTCGGTAAAACTGAATTATTGTTTTTACTGTCTTGATCAGAAGTTTTGTGGTAGTGTACTATGTGTATATGTGTGCACTTTTTCCTCGCTGTTAGAAAGCCACATAAAGACGCCCTTCATGTCTTTGCAGCCCTGGAATGTTCTGAAATAACCAATGGTCAAGTTTATTTAAGAAAAATATATATGGTATAAAAAATAAATAAATACTGTGTGCGTGGTCACCTTAAAGAGAAACAGACTACTGGGAATGTTTAGTGTTGAAATCCATGCGGGTTTACTTTAATTTCCTGCCACTAACATTTTTGAAACATTTCAGAATGTTAGCTGTTGCATTTTTTGTCTGCATATTCATCAGAAATTTGAACCCTTTACATAAACATTCATAATTTTTAAACTACACTGTAAAACGATTTTTCAAGTTAAGAATTACTGAAGTATGCCTTACAAGAAAATACTATTTCAGTTTTTCTACTTAAAAATTCATGTTTAATTGAATGTTACTTACTATTACTCTTAAAGGAATAGTTCACTTCCAGAACAAACATTTATAGATAATTTACTCACCCCCTTGTCATCCAAGATGTTCATGTCTTTCTTTGAAATTATGTTTCTTGAGGAAAACATCTCAGGAATGTTCTCCATATAGTGGACTTCGATGGTGCCCCCAAGTTTGAACTTCCAAAATGCAGTTTAAATGCAGCTCAAAACAATCCCAGCCAAGAAAGTAGGGTCTTATCTAGCAAAAAGATCGGTCATTTGCGAAAAACAAATTGAGAACTGATATACTTTTTAACCTCAAATTCTTGTTTTTGCCTGCTTGAACTTCCGTTTTTTCCAGTTCAAGACAGTTATGTTGAAAAACTCCCATTTTGTTTTCTTCCCCGACTTCAAAATCGCCA
This sequence comes from Labeo rohita, assembly GCF_022985175.1. Lineage (NCBI taxonomy): Eukaryota > Metazoa > Chordata > Actinopteri > Cypriniformes > Cyprinidae > Labeo > Labeo rohita. The sequence goes on along the minus strand of NC_066879.1, from coordinate 10,044,508 downwards.
GTACCAACCCAGTGTTACTGGGTAAAAAATGAACATGCAAAGAAGATCAAACACCTTTTACAAAAAAAAGGTAAAACAGTGATGAAAATGAAGAAGAAAACGAGATGGGAGTTTTTCGACATACCCTAACTGTATTGACCCGGACTACACAGACTATGCATGTGCATCGCAGAGACGAGACAAGACGAGCATTTGAGGTTAAAAAGTGTATGAATTGTCAATTTGTTTTCGAAAATGATTAATTGTGTCGCTAGATAAGACCTTTCTTCCTTGGCTGGGATCATTTAGAGCCATTTGAGGCTGCATTTAAACTGCATTTCGGAAGTTCAAACTTGGGGGCACCATTGAAGTCCACTATATGGAGATAATTCCTGAAATGTTTTCCTTAAAAAACATAATTTCTTTACGACTGAAGAAAAAAGACATGGATGACAAAGGGGTGAGTACATTATCTGTAAATTTTTGTTCTGGAAGTGAACTAATCCTTTAAAAATGGCATTTACAAGCAATTTCTAGGTGTAAATTATTATACTATTATTATTATTAATATTATATTTTTCAGCATAGAGTATAACTATTTTGGCTGCAGATCAATTAAGTTGATTCTAGATATGCTAATTCAAGGTTTTCATAATATAGTCATAATCAATAATTGCAAAACTATGCTCAAAGCATAGTTGGTCAAAAATAACCTGAAACCTGAAGCTGATCATAAGTCTAATAAGTCATAGGTCTAAATTTGATGTAGAAACAATTTTTATTTAGAAAATTTCATAGAATTGCTATAGAATAGAATAGAGTTTTAAGTTTCCACCCTCTTTTCCTGTAGATGGAAACTCAGTGTGGTGGAGGAAGTTGCAATTGATAGTCAGGTCTGTTTTCTTGCTGCTTATGTCTGGAGGTACGGTGCAGATAGCAGACTGGAAGTTTTTAGAGAGCTTTTGAGAAGGTGGTCTGGAATGAATTTGCACTTGATTCCAAATAGACAACCAATGAAAAGCAGTCACATTTTTTGCGCCTTCTGCAGCCAAACCAGAACAAGATGTCCTTTGATGGCCTCTAGACTCATTGCATCACTGGCACTGGTGTGGGAACACTGACCCCTGGATGTGTGGAAGCACGCGGGTTTTGACTCTAAACGTGTACAGTCAGGAGAGCGGGAAACAGATCAACACTGTCTACCCCCTTTTCCAGTGGCTTGGCTTCTGGAAATACTCTTCCCATTCGTCTTCTCCATTAGGAATTTCAGACATTTCTTTAATAAAGAGTACTAAACCTTGAACCAGACCAACCAACTCTGAGATTAATCATTATTTTATGATGTATTACAAAAATACCAGGTGTGTGACATATTTTATGTCAGTCTTAAAAAACCCCACAAATTTTGTCTGTAACTCAGAAATATTTTCTAAATTCAAAGTTACCACTACAACACTAATGCTCACTAGCTTGCTCAATCTCTCATCCTGTGTCATGTTTGTGTAGTTAAAGTAAAAAATAATTAGACCATTTCATTTACTAGTTTTAACATTGATTTCAAGCTGTTATTATAAAACACAACAACATTCTATATTCACTAATGTTGAATTCTGGAATTAATTTGGGCTTAACTCAATGATTTACTTTTATTAGAGTAGATTTGAAATGGTATTTTTTGTTTTTGTTTATTCTGAACCGTATTGGACCAGAATAGAAGTCAGACGTCGGCCTTGTAGCGGTAATGCCCAGGCTGGGGAAAAACAGTCTGGCAGGCAGATAGGCTTGGCTGTGATTATTTTGTTTTGAAACAGACATCAGCAACTAGTGGTAAACTGACAGTACTTGGCGTCCTCGTACACTGCCAAACACTGGCCAGACCACAGACATTCTCATGGGCTGTTTGATTTCTGTTAATTATACATGTGTCACATATATGCTCTTTTTTCAGACAAGTAATAAGTTAGCGGTGCTAATAGCTGAATGCATGGTTGATACATTCACTCATTCTTTGCTTTGGCTCTTCTTTCTTGCAGCTCCAAAAACCTGCAGCCCCAAGCAGTTTGTTTGCAGGGATCAGGTGACGTGTATCTCAAAGGGTTGGCGGTGTGACGGGGAGAAGGACTGCCCTGACGGATCGGACGAGGCCCCAGATGTCTGTACGTATTACTGTTTCTCTGCCATCAGCTGCTTTGAGGTTTTATTTGCATTTTAGACCTTCAGTACACTGATAGTCTCACAGGGCCTGCAAATAATTGTAGCAGTATGTACAGGTAATGACTGCAGTTCTGCATTTCCTTCTGTAGCATCAAACTTTCCCAGAATATGTCCTCGGTTTAAGTCCCAGCTGGAGACCTTGTGATCGTGAGTTTGTTCTCCTGTGTGTTTGCGGATTTCGTCTGGGGGCTCTAGTTTCCTCTATGATCCAAAAAAACACTAAACTGGAGAGAGTAAATTGTCCATAGATGTGTGAGCAGGCATGTGTTAGCAATGCACAAGCCATCCATCAAGAATTTCAGAGCATTGGAAAATGTTTTTTAGATAGTAGATGTCATTTTAAAAGGCCATTTAGATTGCCCCCCCCCCAAAAAAAAAAAAAAAAAAAAAAAAAAACACCAAAAAGTCAACCCCACCACAGCACTTTCCTAAACACCTGCTCTATGTGCTGCAACATTTTCATGATCCATGCAGCCACTGTGTACAGTGGCAGATATTGAATTTTGGTTATTTTAATTTAATCCAACATGCAATCATTTTTCAAGTTAAGAGAAATGTTTAATGTTGACTTGTCTTATGAGAATCCTTTACAAACATTGCTTATATTTTCAGACAAAAAATCTGGGCTAAAACTCCCACATGCTGAGGCAAAAAAAAAAATCTATTGTTATCACAAATACCACCCAAAATGCTGTTAGGTTGGCAAGAAAAAATGCAATCAGTTGTTTTCCATAACAAAACATTAGCAAAGTTAATTTATATTTACATTATTATTATTATTTTTATTGTATTTTTAAGTAAGTAAGTAAGCTTTCACCAGTTCTTTTACACAAATTGTGTCAAAATTTAATAAAAAAAAATATTTTTGGTTATTTATTTTTCTGTCCTCAAATCATATTTTCTACATTTAACTAAACTGAATTTAAAAAAAAATCATTAGTTTGAGCTTTTAGCCATTTTTTCCTTTTTTTTCTTTCATGCCCCTTACGAAAAAGAGAAGTTTATTCAAGTGTGCTATTAGTATACTTTTAAACTAAAAATAGGTCTACTTTTCATGCACTTCTCATAAATATGCTTTATGTGCTTCTCAGAAATATACTTAAAATGACATTTAAGTATACTTAACTTATACTTAGAAAAAGTCAAAATATATTTAAGCTATACTTACTCCAGGAATCCATGTTGTATGGTTAAGGGGCACTATCACACATCTAATGTACAGAATTTCCAAAACACAAACGAAGAAGAAACCGAAACAACGGATGCTTCCAAATGTAATCTAACATGATCATCTGACATAAAACAGCATCAAAACTGTGTAAAGTTGTGGAATAAAATGTCGTCTCATGAAGAGGTAATAATGACTGTCAAGCTTTGGAGTTTGGACTGATTCCATCTACGTTTTGATTATCATTCTGAATCCAATGCAAGCTTTTTGCTCAAAATGTTATTATTTCTTCTTTTCCCCCCCCTTATTTATGAAACACCCACAATTAAGTGTTTATAAAAAAGAATGCATGAAGCTAGAAAAAATATTTTTGTTTACAAGCAGATACCCTGTTCTTTCCTTTGATGTTTTGTATGTTCAGATATTCATATAACAAAATATATACAAATTAATACCTAAATAGGGACATAGTAGTAAACCTAAAGTACGATGTAAAGTTCACTTAAAGAAAACTTATAATTATGATGAATTGCAGTATAAAATTGCTGAACTAGTAGTTTACTGAGACTGTACTTCAAAGTGTACTAATAATGCTACAAGTATTTAATTAGTAAACTATCAAAATACCTATAAGTTCACTTTTAGTATAGTTGCAGTACAATCTAAAAATATAAATGTAAACTAGCTGTACTCAAAGTTACACTTAAAGTATGCTTAAAAGTATACTTTCATATACTATAATGTGGGCCAAATAGTACACTGACAAGTATACTACTAGAACACTGATATTTGTATACTTACTACATAAAGTATACTTAAAAAAATATACTTGAACTTTACTTAAGTATACTTAATAAAATAAACTTGAAGTATACTTTTTTTGGTAAGGGTAGAAATATGATTTCAGATTCGAAATCTGAGTGCGGTTGATTCCCACCACAGGCTGTACACAGCTGTTATGTGTGTCTGATAGGACGTATCACTGTTTGGTTTCTCTGAGTGGTCATTCTGTTTCCCAGATGACTTTGACCTGAAGCACATGTTCTTTTGCTCTTTTTGTTTAGTCTGATCAGTTCTAATGACATTGACTTCATGTGGCCTTGCCTATATCTGTTTATGCTATCAAGAGGACACTGCGAGTACCAGTTCTGTTTTCATATCCCCTATATTCAGTGCAACACAACAAATTTATATCACTGTTATGATCAACGAAATGCCTTCAGTTGATAGACGACCTCTTTCTATTATCTGCATAGCGACTCCAGCTAGTCTGTTTTTCCTGGTCTGACAGCAATGTTATTGCTTCTTCCCAACATATTTAATTTATTTGGGTCAATTGTATTTTTAGTCCTTAATATTGCCACTCAAAACCAATTAAACATGCTTTTTGCCCTTTAATGATGCCTGCATTAATGGTGTTTATTTTTGGGCCAACTCATAAGTTTGCATCCCCCTGCTTTCCTTGACAAAAACCCAGTAGGATTTTTCCATTAACTTTTATGAATTTTGAAGCCTAAATAAAAAGAAGTCAAAAGCTAAATGTAGGCTATAAATGAGCGACACTGTGGTCACATGACTTCAGTGTCACTACCATTAAGCTTCCATCAACTTTTTTTGAGACAGGTAAAAGCTTTAAAGACATCACAGACCGGTATTGCTAATATATTTTATGCTGTAGAATAAAAAGTTACAATATCTTGAGCTTGTGTGAACCACAGACTTTATTTCAGGCATTTAAACTGAAAATCCATTTAAAAAACCCATTGACGATGGAACTGGGAATGCTTTAGTGCGAACTCAGGTTTTCAGGTTTTGGTTTATAAAAATATGCCGTCCCTGCAGCAGCCTATAGTATAGGTATAAAAAAAAGATGTCGCCTAGCACTGCACATGATTTACTTTCATTTGAATGTGAGAAAGCGAAGATCGATTTAAGAACAGCTTCTAATCTCAGGTTGGGGTGAAAGTTTTCGACTCTCAGCGTGTAAAGTACGCGAGTGTGAAGTATCTTTCCATTCACACCCTTTCTGGCAGGGCCGCCTAATAGAAACACGTTAAGCAAATAGTGTGCCATCAGTTTATCATGGGGCGAGCGGGGGAAGGGGGCCGACGTAATTAGAATTAACTCACTACTTAAAATCTGGCCCTGGAAAACAATGGCGCAGTTCATGAGGCAGCATTAGGACTTAAGGAATGTTTTTACTCCTTCGTCACAACCAATTACATGCTTTGAAATAATTTATCTTTCTTTAAAGAGCTGGCGTGGCTTTCAGAAGTGTTGGGTAAGAGCAGAGCTGAAGTGCAGGCAGTTCGCAGAGACTGAATCCGCACCATAAGAGGAGGAGAGGAGAAACAGAGGCTGAGCTGCCTTCAGTCTGGAAGTCATTAAAACCCCATCCAGAGGAATGGAGGAAAACTGCTGTTTTTTCATGACCTGCTTTTCTCAGCTCAAAACTTCTCTCTCTCGTATTTTCTCTCTCAACACCCATAGACAACTGACAACATAGTCTTCAGCGTTCTCTATTTTTGCTGCGCTACAGGGTATTGACTCCTTTACACTCTTTGCATTAAAATTAGACGGTCTTTTCTTAATACTTTGAGAGCCGATGTGACGTCTTACTCACTGCTTTAGTAAAATGTTCCACTGCTCTGAAAAAGGATGAACGTTTTGTCGTCACATACTCAACCTCATTTCAAACCGCTAGGATTTTGATCTTCCATGGAACAAAAAAGATGTGTTGAAGAATCTCTGCTCCTTTCCATACAATGAACATCTTTAGTTCTAGTTACTGTCAAGCCACAAGGACAAAAAGACACCATAAAAATAGCGCATACAATGTGTGTTCTATATTCCAAGTCTTCGGAAGCCACACAAGGTTCCAAACGGAGCTTTTCATAGCAATGCCATAGAACCATTTTTGGTTACACTGTAGTTTGAGGATGAATTTTCACTATTAAGTATTAACTATGACTTTTGCCTCAATAAACTTCTAATTCGCTACTTCTTAAAAGTTAGTACGGTAGTAGTTATAGGTATGGGGTGGATTAAGGAATCTGAAAGTGATCATGCAGAATAAGGCATAAATAATGTGCTTTAAAAGTACTAATTAACAACATGCTAGTGATAATAAGTAACGGTGATCAGTTCTTATTAATATTATTTTAATAATCTGAAGAAAATTTCCAATATATGTATGTATATATATATATATATATATACATTTTTTCACCAATGAGTTTCCATGAATATTAAAGGTTCTTTACTGAACCATGAATGGCATTACAATGGCATTACCTTTATTTTCTAGAGTCAATAATGTCAGACAAGAGGCAACATATCTTCATACACAAAGTTTTGTACATTTTATACTTTCATGCTTTAATTTTTAGGAAAAGAGCAGCGCAGACATTCTTGGAATGTTATTTTGCATTCCATGGAAAGCAAAAAGTCTTGTTTAGAAAAACATGATGCTGAATATAGATGATGATAGAATTTAAACAGAAAATGTCACCTATATCATGCTTAACTAGGATGTGTGTGGAAACGTGCTCTGTGTGTGGATCTGTCAGTGCAGATGCCTCAGATCACTGAAGATCTGCCCCATGAAAGAGGTTTATTTATTTACGTGGCTGGATTTCACTGTGTCTTTTGTGAAAGTGGCCATGGCTAGCAGTGAAGTCTGTCGCTGTGCCCACTGCAGCTGCTGTGGCCATCCTCTGTGGACCACTGCAACACAATAGACAGCTTTGTACTGCCAATCCTGAGCTTCAGTGAGATGAGGACAGTGATATGCCTTTAGGAAGAAAATAATTATCATTCTTTTATCATCAAATGTCAGAAGTGTGTATATTAAAATATGCAATGTGTTTGTTTGTTTGGTCTGGGAATATCTTTCTTGTATCTACTGGAGAAGCGATCTTAAATGAGGTCTCAGAAGTGTGTTAGCGGTCAATATTGTCAATTTTCACAAAAGCAGAAACATAAACAGTAGAGCTTGGCCATTTATTGAAAATATTAATATTATAAAATTAAATAACACAATGAGTATCTGTCAGGACTATGGCCCTGTTTCTTGTTGTGTTGCCACAGCTTCGTTTCCTATCCTTGTTTAGTTTAATTGATGATTCCAAGCATCTGTGTTTTACAATAACCCTGTGTATTTAGTTCCTCTCTGTTCATTTGGTTTTTGTTGGGTCTACTCATTGTTACGTGTGTCTTCTCAAGCCTTTGCTGTGGATTATCCTTTGTGTTTATTGATTAAATGACTATTGATGTTTATTCGTGCTCCAGCGTGTTTCTCCATACAGCGAACTATGACAGAAGACCTGACCCACAAACAGTTACCTGCGTGTTTATCCCCCCCTCCCCCGTTTTGTTTCTGTTTTTTTTCACAGTTTTTTGTTTCCGTTGTGTTTCTCCATATGGATGTCTTGTTTTGCCCCGAATAACTCCTCCTAAAGCTCAGAGTCCAGGACTCCGCCTCGGCCCGTCGAACCAGTGGCTCCACCGTGGCTCCTAGCTCCCTCCTCTCCACAATGGCCCAGCAGTCCATTGGCTCCACTGGGCTCCCTCGTCCCTCCGACTCTTCCTTAGGCTGTCGTCGACCGTCCTGTCCACTCCTCTGGCTTCGCCTCATCCCTCCATTCCTTTCAGCTCCGTCAGGCTTCTCTATTCCTTCAGCTCCACCTTGGTCCAGTCGCACCAGCTCCCCTGTGGCCTTCTGGATCCATGCCTCCGTGTCAGTTGCCGCCGCCATTTGTTCCAACTCGGCCCTCCGGATCCTCCTTGTCACCCTGGCTTATCGGCTCTCTGCCTTAGGCTCCCCCTCCACCTGCTCTGCTGCCGTCGGTCAGCCCCCTGGAGTCGTCGGCCCTTCCTCCTTAATGGTTCGTCCCTCCTGTCGTCTCCCTGGCTCCTTCTTACGTCGTCTTCATCCAGAACTCTGTTCATCGTCCTCCTCCCGAGCCTCCTCCCAAGATTCCATTTATGCCTCCCTCTGTGGTTATTATTGTTTACAGTGTGAGGACGGCACCTTCCGGGAGGGGAACGATAATGTCAGGACACGTTTCGTCTTGTGTTGCCATGGTTTCGTTTCCCGTTTTGCCTTATTTGGTCACGTTCCTATCCTTGGTTAGTTTAATTGATGATTCCACGCACCTGTGTTTTGTAATTACCCCATGTATTTAGTCCTGATCATTTGGTTTTTGTCAGGTCTGCTTGTTGTTACGGTGTCTTTTCTAGCCTTTGCTGCGGATTATCCTGTTGACGTTTATTCATGCTCCAGCGTGTTTTCAAGACAGCGTACTGTGACAGTATCATGAATTAATCTAATTTTTAGTTTGGCAAGGTACCTATAGACTGCTGGTATATACCTATTTCTCACTTCTGCTTTGTAACACATTTCACATGTAAAGTGCAAAGACAGAGATATTTTAAAAGCGAGAATATAATTTAGCAAAATAAATAAATAAATAAAGGCCTCCTGTAGAGAATCGATGAATTTTTGTAAGAAAAATATAAATATTAAAAAAATAGTAATCACTTTTCTCTAGCTTGCACTAACTGTCATATGCAGAAGCCATTCTGGACTGATGATATAGGATGTATGCGTTGTGCATGCGCCGGTGAGAAGTGACCAATATGGAAGCACAAAGAAGAGAGCAAAACAAAACAACAGTAAATAATTAGAAGTACAAAATGAAGAATTGTAAAGAAAAATGTTGGAGGATTTCGATTTAAGCCAAGATGACACTGGTTTTCCTTTGCTAAAGTAAGGAAACTTTGCTTCCTTTGCTCCAGTAAACAAACGTTCATTTTCGTGAGATCAGCAGCACTTGCGTGCAACACATAATTCCTATGTCATCTGCCTGGAATGGCTTGCACATATGACAGTTACCACAAGCTAGATTAAAGTGATTATTACGTCTTAAATATGGATATTTTTCTTACAAAAATTCATCATTTCACTACAGGAGGCCTTCATTCATCCCCTAGAGCCATGTGGAGCACTTTTTTATGGATGGATTATATTTATGGATTTATGGACTTATCAATTAAAAAACAATGGAAGATTTGAATTAGTCAGTGCTCATTGTTGACTGTGGACTGTACAATTTAAAATATACAAACTGTGCAAACTGATAAAGCTTGACAAAATACTACTTATGTTGCTGGTTTATGAAGTGCATTTCCCATCATCTTCTGCACAAGAATGAAAAAGATAATTTACCAGTTACACAACAGATGCACAGCTTTGCTCTGCATTTTGTCGTAAAACAGTTAAAGTATTTGTCAGTAATTAAAAAAAGAGATAAATATAACATTTTATTCTAGCCGGAATCACTTGAATGCACATTTTTATTACTTCCAAACTCGTCAGTAGAAACTTCCATTGTGGGCCTGAAGGGAAGATAAGTTCTTCTTGGCAAATTAAATTGTGCCATGTGGTAAACAACTAAACAGTCATTAATTGAATATTATAAAATTAAGTGTTAAAAGAAAAAAAAGGAGCTTTTTGAAGCAATACCTCACCCACAACTAAACCTCACTTCATCCCAGAGTTGTGAGCTGCCTATGGCTGTAACGTGTGTGCAAAAGTAATTTAGATTTGTCTCACATTGAGAGGGTTGAAGGTCTGAGCTCTGATCTCACAGTGGAGCTCTGACCCGCTGTGCTGAGATGAGAAGAGTCTGTTGTTTAACATCTGACAGCTGGAAAAATGAACCGAGCATAAAATATCAGCTATGTGTTTAGCTTCAGAGGCTAAATTCTATAAAATGTTTAATCATTTATACACCTACTTGGTTGGCTGACTCATTGTGCATTGAAGTGTTCAATATCTGTGCTATTTAAATGCAGAATGAAAGATTTTCTCCCTCCAGCACACAGAGTTTCAGATGTAGTTTTTGTAAGAGGTGGTAAATCTGCTTCGGATCAGTAATGCCTAATTAAACAGGTGAATTATTTTTTCCACAGAGTGTTTAAGCTGATCTGTCTCAGATCTGTGTTATTGGTATTTCTTTACCTCTCACTTTAAATATTGCGGTGCCTAATCATTTACCGTAACTATAGCCTTTGTTCTAAGATGCAGAACTTTAAGAACTGTTAAAGAAGTCACGTCATGAGAAATTAAATTTTACATGATATAGTAAATTCCAGGAATTAAAGAGTATTTATTAACACCAAATTACAAATATGACTTGCCCTCTACTTCCTCTACATCGTGACATGGTACTAGAACATATTAGCACACAACTGCCAGCACAGCAACACATCAATAATGCCTATTCTCACACCATTGCCTCCATATGGCAATTTTCAATCTGTACTGACTTTGACACAGTTATACTCCCCAGGCCCAGTCCATACTGATTTAGAACCTTTTTTAAGCTGCTGGGGTTATTACAACTGTTGCTCTAAGTACACATACCTACATATGCAATGTGTTACATTGTGGAGTCCCCCAAGGCTCAATTCTGGGTCCTTTATTGCTTTTTTATTACATATGCATGCTTCCATTAGCTGATGTAATTATCATCAGATCTCCATAAATCATTTAGTACTCTACTGGACTACCCAGAGAACATACATTAGTGGTTGTACTAGAACATTATACAGCTTAATTAATATTGAGTACTCCCAGAGAAACATTTGCCTCTGAAGTCCAATAATCACATCAATACTTTAGAAATCATGTTTGACAGCAGCTTTATGTTTTAAGAAACCCTTAGCACTGTTTATAAAACAGCATATTATCATCTCTGTGCCATCTCTGAAGTATGCAAAATTCCCTCCCCTCCTGAAAGTGAGAAACTCATTCACACATTTTCTGCAAGACTTAACTGCCGCGGAAGTGTTTTGGCTGGCTTATCAAAGAGTTCAATGCAGCTGCAAAAATGCTGACTCATACTCGACTGAGGTATTACATTAAATGCCTTTAGTCTACATATGTCCCACAGAATGGATTTTAAGATCCTTCTATGTCTTTACAGTGCCGTCCCAATGTACCTTAGCAATATAATTACTAAATACAGTATGCTTCCGTTTAGATGTACCTAAACAAATCTGGAAGTTGGTGAATCAGCATTTAGTCTCTGTGGTAACACTGTCCCAGATAAATTACAAGCATTTGACTTAATTAGCACCCTTTAAAAAGTGCTGGTAAATATGTCACAGAATAAATATTGAACAGACTATTTATTTTCATTCTTTGTTAAAGTGTTCATAGTATATTTTTACTGAATTTACTCAATTTTAAAACTTTGAACACACACACACGTTGGGTTTCCATGTTTTATGGGGATATTCCATATGTAATGGTCTTTATACTGTACATACATTATTTTCTATCCCCTTACCCTAACCCTACCCCTCACACCAAACGTTCTGCATTAGTATATTTCAAAAAAGATCATTTTGTACGACTTATAAGCTGTTTTTCTCATGGGGACCAAAACATGTCCCCATAACGTAGGTAATATCTGAGCCATAATGATTATGGATTTTCAGTATCGATTTGGGACTATTATAAATATAAAATCTATACAGAAAACGAAGTAGCAAAAATAATTACTGTTTTAAAGTCCCCCTGTAGTCAAAATTTTTATCCTTTAAAACTGATCTTTGATCATCAAAATGAAATATTGAAATGTTTTTTCTTGTGAAAATAATTTCCTCATGCCTTAAAACAGCATGAATATAACTCTACCCCCTTGCCTAATTTATACACAGATCTATGAATATGCAAATTAGCCCCGCCCCCACGCAGTCACACCAGCCAGAGACCCCTAACTTGAACCGTAGTAAACACGATATAATGGCGAAACATGGATAATGACTGATAAAACTATGTTCTTACTAGTGGACAACTACAGAGGATACTGTACCATTTGTTAAAGTTACTTACTTTATGATGTTGTGCCCTCAAAATGCCTTGAAGGGTCGAATGCAGCTTAGTTTGTGATCCCAGTTCGTGCCTGCAAGCATATACGAGTAAAGTGCAGACGGCAATGCGGGAGAGGTGCGTCTAACTCCGGACTACTTTCACACTGTTGCCGCAGGTTATTTTTCAAATTAGCGGTTAGCGCCTAATGGTTGTGCTCTATTTAATGCTCTATATGCTCTGTTAAATGCTCTATTCAATATTAAGTTTTATGCTGATAATCCTATTGGCATATTTTGCATCTAATGAAAGGAATCTATCCTTTGACATGGTTGGTTCCTGAAGTTTGTGACGTAGCAAAAAAAGGGGCTGGGACAGCCTTTGGGAAACTACAGTTTTAAAGGGGTCATCGGATGCTAAGTTCACTTTTTCATGTTGTTTGAACGTTAATGTGAGTTGGCAGTGTATGTACAAATCTACCCTATAATGATAAAAATCCATGCAGTGGTTTTTAATTAATCTGTAAAAATAATATCCCCTTTTTCAAATCAAGCCATTCTCAGAGGCCGCTCCCATGATAGTTGATTGACATGAGCTCTTACCTTAGACCAGCTGTCACAGTCCAGTAACTTTCCTTGTTTTGATGCCAGAGCAGGGATGTAAGTTAGACAAGAATATCTCAGATTGAGCGATTGAGGTGTTGTGTTGCTGGATGTAACAATGAACATAGTGGTCGTCATTTACTCCCGAAATCTGAGCTGCTGAAGATGCTGTAGATTATGTTTGTTTGTGAATGGAATGTGCCTCCCGATCTATATATATATATTAGCGTTTTTTATGAATCTTCTATCGCCTTTCCTTATAACGTGGTTGTTAGGAAGTTTAGCGGCTAAACGCGGCTAAATATGGCTAAAGTAAACAAGATCGCCTTTCCACAGAGAGAAGAAAGGGGCGGGGTGAGCAGAGCTTATTTGCATTTAAAGGAACAACCCCTTAGAATGAGATGATTTTTGCAGAGCTGATTTTGACAAAGTAAAAAGGGTGTTGTTTTACAAAACCATTGAGACTTTTCATTAAGACCCTAAAGAATCATATCAACTTGAAAATGGGCATCTGATGACCCCTTTAAGGATAATACTCAGCAATGGTGTTGATTAACAGAACGGCACATGGTTTGTCTAAAAGCATATTAAAACACCACATAGACAAATAAACAACATAAAAATCTTGATTTTCACTACAGGGAGACTTCATAAATATCAAACCCTAGTACCACAAACAAAGGAAAGTTTGTTATAATGTTCACAGTCTCTTCATATTTCACTGATGAATGTATGTTAAACTTCACACTGAAATGACTGATATATCAACTGGGTGAAAAGACTTGCTTCTGTTATTCTTGTTTTTTTTTTTTTTTTTTGTTTGTTTTTTTTTTTATGTTGTTTAACTTGTACCAGAATATGAATGTTACCAGAATGTTGCAGATGCAGATTATGTGGGAAGTGCTGTATATATTTTTAATGGTATTTTAAAATAGACCAGGTTGCCTGAGGTTAAGCATTCTGGGTTTCCTAATGGGTTTGATTGTCCCAGCTGCCTAAACACTTCCATGGTCTCTAGAGAGATGATCTTCAACAGGGGTCCAAAATAAAGATCCATTCGGACAGAGACTAAGCCGTCAAACAACCTCCTTCACTTGAATGAGCTTCAGATTCATCCAGGGGCAAGAAGAATTTCAGAAGTAGCCTGCCAGTTCACACTCTTGGGTTTATCTTCAAACACTCAGCCATGGTGGTATGTGGATAGTTTGCGTGATGTTGTGAGGATTCGAGAGGTCATGTCCAGTTCTCATTCATGATGTGAAATGAATTCTTGTTTTGGATCATTAATCTCAGCTGGAAACCGCGGACATCTTAGGAGGGACTGAAGAGAAACAATTGTTAAAGAAACACATGTTAGTAATAGTTACTGTGGTCAGGTCTTTTGTTTTGAATAATAGTTTGTCTAGAACACACGCAACAGGCAAAGCCTCTGTTGTGGGCCATAATTGCGTTCTATATGACACACAACTGTAACTGTGTTTGTCATTGCTTATTGAACCTAAAACAAATGTGCCTTTCTGACATCAGTTAGGGAACATTTGATGTCTGTATAGAACATTTTATTTGGCCGAAGAATCTGTGATCACTGCTGATGATCCGTCTCACGTATGGAAACTTTCTCATGTTATGTTTGGGCTGCTTTGTAGTTAATGAACAATTAAGGAGAGCAGTAAGACATGCATTGATCTTATTCACGCATGAATGCACTGGTGGCCTGGAACGGCCAATTACTGCACTATTATATGGAAGAATTGCCTGACATGGGCAATTTGAATTGTAGATTTCACCGACATGAGTCTCTGAGGTAAGATGTTGTGATATAAATATACATTTAGCTAAATAATACATCACTATTACTATTCCTCATACTTAAAATTAGGATTTTAAATATAAACCTTATAACCTTAAGTATTAAACTTTGTTGCAAAACTGATCCTGCGCCATTTGACAACCTAAAATGTGGCTTGTTCAGAAGAACAGCTATTGTGTTTCAGACATGCATCTACATGGCCTTTGCACACATTTTTTTACATTTTAAGAATACATTTTTTTACCAGATCTCTGGTCGCTACCCGATAAACATCATAGCATTATGCAAACTGTATTTGCCGAATCAGCTTTGGGTCTCAGTTTCAAAACACTGGTGTTAACAGAACATATGTTTATTTATAATGTATAGCATGAGGGCAATGACTCACATATTCATATGTAGCTGATTGAAGATAAGCTAATTACAGAAACTCTAGTACTGTTTCCCACAGTGCATTGCACTATACTTGACCTTGTGGAATTTAAATTTTTACATTTCTTGATCCATTATTTGGACTAAAATGTTGAGATACTACTGCACAAAAATGCTAGTCTCTTTTTTTCAGTATGATAACAAGATGCCACACACTGTATTAACAAGCTGTGGGAGTAAAGCATACATTTTTACAACTGACTATTTTTAAAACATAGTAGACAGTATACAGTGAACTGGAGAGTATTCAGAAAGTAGTAAGCTAGTATTCCATTCTGAACACAGCTGGTATATTGTATGTCTGGCTGAAGTATGGTTTGTTTTCCAGCCAAATGACAGTCAGAGATTTATTATATGGCTGACCGTTGGTGGGTTTGGGTAAACCACAGAATGCAGAATAGAAACTAGTCTAAATTTGAAAGAAGTCACAGAGGAAAACTTAAGTGATAAACCCTTTCACATTTGCTAACATTTTTTTTTTTTCAAATGGACAGCTGATCAAAAAAAAAAAAGTTTAATATTTTTAAATATTTGAATAGCATTGTATCACTGTTACTCCAGTGAATATTTTCTCATATTAAGTTATTTTTGACTCCTGAATTTCTGTTGCTTTTTTTATTGACAGTTTGAAATATGAAAAAATAACATATTTATATTTACAATGTAGTATAAGCCAATTAATGGCTTTCGAGCAATGTTAAACAACAAAACAATTATGAAAAACAAAACAACTATAAAAGCATCAAAAATGTTAAAATACCATTAAAATACAAAAATATTGTTTTGACCAGATGAAATACTAACTGCTTTATAAAAAATAATCATTATGTGCATGTTATTATTATTATTTTTTATTTTATACAAAATTACAAAACACATGTGACAGCCTGATATTTAAGACAAATACCTCTTTTATTAGAACACAGCTCAGCCTTTCAGTTAAAATCTGCCTTCACTAAATATTTGACCCTTGCCCTAAATTGTTTTACCTGGTTTGAGTTTTACTCATATGGAACTTCAAGCATCTGTTATCTATAAATAATAGAAATAAACGAGCTGTCAGCATGTGAAAACTGCTCTAGCTTTAGTTCCAGTGCGCTCCACATTCTGTCTTTATATTTCTAAATCTCACTCTTTGCTTCATTTGTCTGAATGGCATGTGGTCTTGTCACAGGGGCCCCAGGTCACGTTCCCCATGTGATGGGTCTTATTCCAAAGTTTCCATGTGGCTGAGGTTTTTTGACCAAACGTTTCCCCTTCGAAGAGAGTTTCCACCTCCAGATCCTCTGGAACGCCACATGTGATCATAATATTACAAGAGGCTTATGGTCTCAGCACACGCCTGTGCAAGGTGTCCGCAATCCCTCACGCTTACAGGACCCCTGGGAGAGCAACAATGCCAAAGCTAGGCTTTTAAATTTCTAATGTCCAAAAACAGCTTCAGTCTTTAAGGTTTAATATTATGAATACTTTTTGTAATATTATTCAAAGCTTCTTGCTCTACAACTTTTTTCCATAAACATCTAACATTACAATGCAGTAGTGAATGTGTAAAGTGAATGAGTGTAAACTTGAAAATGAAAACCAAACAAGTCTAACACTAATGTATTTTGTGTTACATGTATGAATTAAATTACAAAGAATGAGTGTGTTGTGTGTTGTGCATGAGTTCTGAAAACTATTTTCAGTGGCTTTAAAAAAAAGTGGTGTGGACAAATTTCATAATTTGGCAAAAGTGCTAAAAACATTTCCCACCTGCCCTACAAGTAAATGACACTAGTGTTCTCTACAAAAGAACTGTTCCCTTTTATTTGCTATGCAGTGTTATTGTTATTTTAGTAATTGTACAAGGCACACATAGAAATTATATAAACACAAAAATGTATAAAAAGCTGTGAAGGGAAAATAATTACACTTAAAATGAGCTTTTTGACTTTTAACTTCATGTTCAAGTCTACATCTGTTTTTTTTTATCCGAATACACAAATACAAATAATTTTGCTGTTGCAAAAACAAGTTGATTTGTTGATAGGGTTAACATAGACATAAAAATCCTGGAAATATCAGGGAATTTGTGATTTCTAGGCTTGAGAAAGCATGGAAATTAACGGAATCCCTAAAAAGCCATCAAATACTATTTTACTTAGCTATGCTTTGATATAAAGGTTTCTTAGAAATTGCAGTTTGTGTGAGCATGAAAGCTGTAAAATATATATTTTCAATTTAAGTTAAAAGTTTGAAAAGTATTAACAGTTGATTGATCAAAAGGTTGTGATGTCATAACAATTTTTACACTTTGGTCTGGATGGACTGCAAGAAGGAGTATGTCATTATTATTATTTTAGAAGAGCAAGAAGACTCGTGTTTTCCATCATATGAACTTTCGGTAACACTTTAGTTTAGGGACCAATTGTCACTATTAACTAACTGCTTATTAGCACGGTTTTAACTACCATATTGACTGTTTTTAGATTCCTTAATCTGACCTCATACCTAAATTGAACAACTACCTTACTAACTATTAATAAGCAGCAAATTAGTTTACTGAGGTAAAAGTTGTAGTTAATGGTTAGTTATTTTTTTTACCCATCACTTACTGTCATGCCAACGCCTTAGATGGGTTTCAAAAGGGGCATTCGAGTGTTTTTCCCCCCAGAAAATTCAATTTTTAACACATTTCTATTCAGGTGTCAACAGCAAAGTTCAGAAAATCACATAGAATCTATCTAGTCTCATGAGCTGTTTAAAATTCTATGTGAACCAGCTGCTTCCCATATTCCCTTAGATCACTGGAGAAGTGCACAGTCTCCTTCTGCCTTAAACACTCCACCATCATCCCAGGAGTACTACATGATGCAGACCTGTTGCCTTTTTGGTCATGAAGTTTTTTGAGAGACTAAAGAACATCACTGGTCTCAGTTTCCTTTTGAACGATGCTAACCTTGACAGCCCAGGAGCTTATGGAAGATCCTTTTTGTGTTGTCTTCTGAACACCTTATTATCAAGATCTTGAAGCTGCAGATGGTCTACGGTCAACACAACCTATAACTTTCTGGTTTGCTTTGGGTCCAAGTTGGACAAAAGAAGGCTATAACAGATGGTGAGGATTGCTGAGAGAAAGCCTGGTGCCCCTGACAATCCTCCAGGACT
This sequence comes from Labeo rohita, assembly GCF_022985175.1. NCBI lineage: Eukaryota > Metazoa > Chordata > Actinopteri > Cypriniformes > Cyprinidae > Labeo > Labeo rohita. The sequence goes on along the minus strand of NC_066879.1, from coordinate 10,026,272 downwards.
TTTACATCTCCAGAATGAGGCTGGACACAAGCAGAAAAAATCATTACAGAAAACACATGCCCAGATCACAACCTGTTTGAGCTCCAACCCTTCGGCAGACGCTACAGAGCACTGAGCACCAGAACAAGAACACAAGAGCAGCAGTGTTGCGCGGCTACTTTTACACTTTTGCCGCGGGTTGTTTTTTATTCCATGCGTTAAAGTAACCGCCTCCACCCCACACACACAGCATGATTTCAACAAAGGGGACATGAAGGGGATGGTGGTGAAAACTGCAGGAAAAGAATGCAATTGGGCTAGTTTTGCCCTAGTTTTGAATAGCAGTTGGGCTGGTTTTCTTTCACAGGCCTAGCAACTCTGAAGAGCAGCTTCTTCCTTCAGGCCATTTCTCTCATACACAATTACTGTATAGCCTTATAAAGAAACCTTATGGTACAATATCTCAGAGGCATTGTGCAACAAGTAATCCTTAAACAAGCATGTTTACTTAATAAAATAAACTTCGTAAGAGAAACTGTGCCAACCTAAAGCTGATTTGTTAATATAAACTTGAACATGTAAAGCTTGAGTACTACCTTAAAGAAGCCAATACAGCATGTGTGGGGAAAAAAAGTATTTGATAGACTATATAAAAAGAATAAAAATAAACACAACTACAAGCCAAGTATATTAAGAATACATAATCATGCTTTTCTTGAGTATATCTCTATGAAGAGATTAAGTACAAGTACAGGTCAAATATACTTTTATATACAGTATATTTGAGTATAATTTTGTTAAATCTCTGATTTGTACATAAAAATACTAAAAGTACAGTTTCTGTAAATAATTACTATAGCACACTTGAATAAACTTATCAAACTTGTTTCACCTGTTTTATCCTCTGGCAGGTGATTATCATAAAATAACAGCATACTTGTCCTCAACAAACCAAATGATTTGATATATCATTCACACTGGTAGTGCTCTAGAAGTTTATAACTCACGGTTAGGGGTTTGTTCAAATCACTGAAATGCCTGAATTCAAATGAAATTGCCTGAAATGCCTGAAAATTCAAATGCCTGAATATGGCCAGTAATACTTGCCTTTAAGCAAACATCACTAATGAGTTAAAACACTTCCCAAATCTTTCACTCTTTGGCCCTGAACTCATTGGTTGAGCAAGTTGAACTTGTCAAATAAGCAGAACAATTCTGAAAGTGACAAAGATGTCAACCTAACAATATAGTAGACTGAAACTGGGATATGAGAACATATTTTGACAACCAGACAACGTACGTGTCCCACATGCTTCATTGAAACCCTGTATTGTTTGTATTGGCACTGTACTGATGATCTCACCAACAAACTAGACGTTCAGAAAACATTATTGTTTTAAAATCTTATGCGTTACATCATCTTTCTGCAGAAACACATTCATTCATTTCTGGTCAATAATTTAGGGACTTTTGGTCTGTTTTCACTCCACGCCTAGCGTTCTGTCTACTCCAGAGCGGATGAGAGCTCAGACACACAAATACAGCTCATCCAGTTACTCAAAGACAAACAAATGACTGCACACTTACGGACACAGTCATAATAAAACCATCAACTGGCATATTTAACCTACTGTGTTTGAAAGCAAAAGAAAATGACATGGAATGAGACATCTGTTACATGAGTTTAGAAAAAAAGACGTATTTTTCAGATTTTTGCGGTAAATAGTTTCTAAAATAACAGATGTCATGTATCAACGCAGTAAATTGTAGTATTCCTTTTTTTACCTACACTTTAAGCATATGAGTCCTTTTTCCAGGGTTACTATATGGTACATATATTTTGATTTTGATTTTGATTTTGATGCAAACTAAAGTAGGATGGTTTCGAGGCACTTTTGTAGTATCATCATCTTTATGCTTTTGTTATCTGCTTTCTCCCAGGTCCTCATAACCGTGTGTCACGGTGTCCTCCTAATGAACATCAGTGCCTGGGTTCAGACTTGTGTGTTCATATGAGCAAACTGTGTAATGGCGTCCCCGACTGCACTGATGGAGGAGACGAGGGTCCGCACTGCAGAGGTAATGACTGCATGGCTACAAACATTGCTTGGTTATATATTGCCATATATTTATAGTTATCAGACAGAATATTATTATTATTATTATTATAAATGTTACTAGTATTAATTATATCAGTCTTCTGTGGAAATAAAGCTTGGGGCCTGAAACAGATACTTTTAAAGTTTCTGTTTTTCATTTAGACAAACCATGGGCCAAATGGCAAAACATGCTATTTTAATAGATTTTCTAGTAAAAACATTATACAAGGTAAATGTGCTTAATGAACAAAACTGCATGAGACATTAAGAATATGTTTTCAGAGAATAAAATCTGAATGTAAAAGTATTTTGTTTTGAGGCCCTGGCGATTACTCCCTTGTTTTTCACCCAAAAATTAAAATTGTGTTATCATTCACTCAATCTTATGTTTTTACAAACCCATAGGACGTTCATTCATCTTTGGAACACAAATTAAGATATTTTTATTGATGACTTCTAATTTTTGTCGATCCACTGAAGATACATGAAACCAAACCAAACACATCAAAAAGTTCACGAAGAGATTGTTAAAAAAATCCAAATGAATCGAAGTCTTATGAAATTAAATCTTCTTAAGAGACACAATCACTTTATATTACACTTAATTTAGGCTTTAATAGACATAAACGTAGATCAACACAAAGAGCATATCAAACAAGAAGCAGCTAAAATGTTCTTTTTTCAATAGATGGACAAAAATGAGAGAATATTAAAATATCTTATGTTTTGTATTATTGTTCAGAAGTTGGATGGTCTTATGGATTTGGAGTGACATGACGGCAAATAAATGATTGTGAGCAATACGTATTGTTGTAAAGACAGTTATGAAAGAAATGCTTTCAGAATTAACTGACCTATAGGTCAAGGGTTTGATGGTTAAGCAGTTGTTGGACAAATGAAAGCGGTGAAATGGTGTGGTCAGGTGATTAGTTAGTAGCAACTCTGCCGAGAGAAGATCTGTTGATGTGTCTCAGTTCATACTAATAATGTGCCCTAAAAGTATGAATTCTTCACAAAAAGAATGTCCCTACACTTTTCTTACACTGCTACACATTGAAAAGTGTCGGATGTCTCTTGCATAGAATCTTTTCACCATAAACTGCCTTGTCAATAATTTTGTCACTGTTAACATCCTCATATTCAAACTCCACATTTCAAGAGAAAAGAAGTAGCATGCTGATCTGCCAGATGTGGGTCTATTATGTAGAGAACCCTCCTCATGTTTTTGCATAATAGTGAATTTGAGAGTTAATGGACAAACATGTTTTCTAAATCACACTAATTAACTGTCAGTCTCGCACATGTATAACGTTTTAACAATTTTTATCTGTGTTTGAGGATATAAACCAAATCCTCCTTCAAATTTCAATGGCTTGTGGCCAATATTAGCTGTTAGAATGTGCATAGATCTGCATGTTGAAACACAAACAAAATACTGATGCTAGAAAGTTTGTGAACCCTTAAAATTTCCTGAATTTCTTTGTGTCTCCTACTGACAATGTTACCATAGTGTTCAATCAATAAATAAAAATAATTATATTAAAAATAATACACAAAACTGTTTATGGTTTTACTTTTTCATCTCCCAAAATGATTCTGCAGAAATATGTAAACCTCCAGAATTACCTGCTCGTTTAAAGACAGTTGGATTCAGTTGTTTTAGTTGTTTTGGTGGTATAAATCTGTTTTGAGTTTAGCAGAACTACCCTACGGAAAGAACACAAACCTTGATCGTGTCTATCAAAGTCTGGGCCTCATCACGCTTGTTTGTGGAGACTTACCATGCCTCAGTCAAAGCGTCTGATAAAAGGTTGTTGATGCTCACAAGGCTGGAACATGTTAGAGAAGTATCTGTGAGGAGTTTGATGTCCATCAGGTACACAGTGTACAAATGGAAGAAATTCCATTCCTCTACCAAGGAGTGACCATCCGTGAGATGCATTATATAAGAACCTCAGGGAAACAAGGATCCACAGGCTCTTGCATTGGCTTCATATTCTTGAGTCTATCAGACAAATGAACATGAATGATGAGCACAGCAGGATACTGCAGCAAGGAGGAAGCCACTTCTCTCCAAGAAGAACACTGTTGCCTGTCTAGAGTTTGCCAAATACCACAAGGATAAGCCAGAAGACTATTGAAAGAATTGATTTGTTAATGGATGAGTCCAAAGTAAAGCGGTTTGGTTTGAATAAATAAAAAATTACATTTGGCAAAACCAAGACCATTTAATAATAGCAACCAAATCGCAATTGTAAGCATGGGATGGCAGTATAATTATTTGGTTTGTAAATTACCTGCTTTGCTGCCTCTGGATTATTGATGAAGCTATGAATAATGCATTATCTGAGAAAAGTCCACTACTGAAAAAGTAAGGTCCAAAGATACCTCCAAACCAGTGTGCAGGACTGATCCACAGTTACTGGAAATGGTGTGATGTGCTACAGACGCAGGAGCCGTTGTTCTGACGTAGAACTTCCATATCTCTTAGTTCATTGTTTGTAAATTCTGGTTCAAATAAGTAAAGCTGGGCCAAAAAATGCAAGTTGTCTTCGTTGTTTGTTTTCTGTACAGCTGACGCAGAAAAGAAGAAATTGTTGAATAAAGTCATTATTTCTGTTTTCTTTGCGCATAAAAAGTATTCTTGTAGCTTCATCAAATTATGGTTAAACCATAGTTACATAGACTATTTTAGTTGCTGTCTATGCAGGGTCAGAAAGCTCTCATATTTAATCAAAAATATCTTAATTTGTCTTCCGAAGATGAAGAAAGGTCTTACAGGTTTGGAACAAAAGGGGTGAGTAATTAATGACAGAATTTTTTTTTGGGTGAACTATCCAGACGATCTGATAACAATCATAACAATCATAACAAACAAAATGACAAACAAAACAGACAGGAGAGTAGATTACCTTTGGTGGACTTAAACTTGAAAAATGGTGTGTATTGATGTCTTTCTGATGTTCATTCATGAATAAGCACTGTTTTCATCCAACGAGGCAAAGAGAACAAAATTGTCACTTCCTGATAAACTGGCACTAAATATCACTAGGAAAAGTAGGAGAAGCCACTGAATATAATAATTTTCACAGATAATAAATTACTTGCGATTCAGAGAGAGTAGACTAAACAATACATGCGTTCATTGCTTTCTGAGGTGGATGCCAGCTATTTTGGAATGCAGTTCTTTGAGGCAATTATACAAAAAATACTTTGATGGCAGACTTTGCTTAGGCATTTTAGAATGACCATAACAACATTTCAGATGCTGTGCAGTAAGATCAGTCTGCTAGTTAGTCGTTATCCCATCCCATAACACAGTCACATGACTTTTTGGTGCGTGTAGAGGAGTTACTTCGCAAAATGCGTTTTCCGTCTCCCATTATTCACATTAACCCTTTTTTGCACAATTCAAAAACCACCTCAAGTGAGCGTAAAAGCTTTTTTGCTAATTCTTTTTTAAATTTTGGTGTTTTCATCACTCGTTTCTGTTGCGATACTTCAAAATGTGCATTTAAACAAGGTGATGGAAACATAGCTAGTGACAACATTTTAAAGCAGAGACAATGTTTCACACCAGAACTAACCTGCTCTGTCTTGTCTGTCGGCACATTGTTAGTTTCCTTTTTGCTCCGCAATGTATTTTTCACTGCGTGAGAACATGATGTGTAGTGTGAGAGAGCGGCATTGTTTGTCAGACGTAGCAACAGTAACTAAGGGGGCAGGTTTTTACGAAGGGTCAGTTGGCACTGTCATTGACATGAGCATTGAAGAATTCTTTAGAATTGGCCACTTTCTACATGTTACATCACTGCACCAGACAAATATATTTCTGAATGAGTTGCATAATCCTCTTTATACTGTAGGTGAGTGTAATTGAATCATTCAGTCAAACAATTTGCTTAAAAATATTAATTAATTCATATACAATACAAGAGACTGTCTTTAGTTACTCATTGGTTTACCCTGCTTTGACTTTGGTTGGAAGTATTTTTGTTGGCAGACTGAAAATACACAGCCAACTTCTTGTTGATTGAACTGTTATGAAAAGCCTATATCACACTTGCAATCTTGCTGTTGATTGTGGGTTCTGATGTAGGCGTTTCATATGTGGTTAACCTTGATATACCTTTTGTCTATTTTAACTTCATCCCCATATACATACACACACATACACACACGCACACATTCTCACACACACAGCTGTAGTCACTCTTTTTAGGCATGACACTATAGGTGAGGTGAGGACAATAAATCAAAAACATAACAACCAGAAACTGCTTTAGTTAAAGCAACTAAGACCAGGGTTGCCATGTTTTCACAACAAAACCTGCCCAATTGCAACTTAAAACTAGCCCAAAACTAGCCCAGTCACATTTTGAGGGGGTTTCTGATACAAATTGCATAAAATACACGTTTTTTTCGGCGGGGTTCTTCCAGTAAAATTCACATTCCAGGGGCTAAATATCACGTTATTGGGGATGCTTCAACTTGCAGGCATGAAAAACAACCCACGGCAACAGTGTTAAAGTAGCCCAATTCCGTGTGAAAACTGCAGACTTGGCAACACTGACTAAGACAGTTTTAGTAACTTTGCTTGTTCAAAATGAACAAAATTTAAATAATGAGTGAGTACATCATTAAACTGCATTTCATTGGTTTTACCTTAATCTAAATCTTGATAGTAAGCCTATAATAGTTATTTATATTTTCATTATTCATTATTTCATTATTCATCAAAGCATGTTTATGTCCTATTCATAAAAAAGGAAATGTATGTCATATTTGGAGTGGAAGTAGTTTGAACACAAAAAGTTTGCAAGCAAAAGAGAAAGTGACGTTACGGCATCTATAATAAAACACATATCAACATTTGCATAGCATCACATTTCTAGGTTCACAAGCAGAGTTAATTCTGGTAATGTCTAAACCAGTTACTACTACTGATTTGCCTATAAATATCCTTTACCTGTAGCCTTGTCCAGTTTTACCAAAGGAATTGCTTTAGTTTTAAGCATTGCATGTTTATTTGAGCTGCTGATTTTCAGTGGTGACCCCTGCTGACTGCATCACTTTTCTCTTCTCCAGCATCAACACAGGTCTGTCTGAGGAGATAAAAGAATTTTCTGACTGAAGTATCATCAAAAAAACGATTTGCACTTAAAAATATGTGGTGTTTTATGAGTGTGTATTGACTGAGAGATTCGTGCAGACAGTCTAGCCCTTGTAATGCATTATCTCAGTAATTACTACAAAATAAAATATATAGATAATTTAGAATGACATCAGTTGCATTTTTGAGGGAATATCTAAAAGTACTTACATAAGTGCATTTCGTAGTATCCAGTATGTTTGCGGCGTCCCCAGGATGATGAAGATGAAACAAGGGTGGACATTCAGCAAGACAATGATCCCAAACACAGCCAAGGAAACTCTCAATTGGTTTCAGAAAAAGAAAATAAAGCTGCTAGAATGGCCCAGCCATTACCTGACTTGAATCCAATAGAAAATAAGAACTAAAGATCAGAGTTCATAAAAGAGGCCCACAGAACCTTCAAGATTTGAAGACTCTGTGGAAGAATGGGCCAAAATCACACCTGAGCAATGCATGCACCTAGTTTTTCACCTAGTTAAGACTGTTTTCTCATATTTGTGATTTCTTTAACATTTATATTTCACAATTAAGTGTGATAACGTCAGAATTTTGAGGTATAATCTTGCAGTTTTGAGAAAAAAGTCAGAATTGTGAGATTTTAAAAAAAAAAAGAAGTCATAATTACCTTTTTATTTTTATTCTGGGTTAGATACAAGCTTCCATACATGTAAGGTAACTGCTTAAATGAAATGGACATTTATAGTACAACAAATTTGTGTCACCCATTATGTATGAGAACGATGGACTAATTTAACTTAATTTTGAGATGTGCTTTTTGTGCAAAGTATTTAGCACTGTCGGAAGTAACCCATCAGAATACTGTGTTACTGTAGTGTGGTGAAATGTGAAGTTCAGGCAAAATCCCTGTCAAATTTCCACTCAATCCTCTTAAGGATTAGCAGTGAAGAACTTACTTCACATGCTCAACACTACATGCTTAGACTCATCCACACACATATATCCACATGAATATCAAAACACACGTTATGCTGTGATCATATATTGACATAGAGTATATTGTTAGCTCTGTCCCAAAAGCTAGTGAGCTGCCTTGCTGCCTACTTCCAACAAAAGCAGTTGTCTTAAGGCAGCATCCTAACTGTAATGGAACCACAAAAGTAAGTGATTTGGAACGCTCCACTTGCCACACAAATAGAGCTTGACTTGCTGTTTTCCGTTAACATTTTGCTAAGCACATAGTATATATCTCTGTTTGGACTTTTTGGACTTCATATCAGAAGTGTGCTTATGATGCCTTAAAATGCTTCATGTTATGTAGACAGCTAACTGGTTTTTGGACTGAGCATATGATTGCACTAACAAAACCACTAAGGCTGTCTAACTGTTAGCATATTAGCATAGCTGCTGTGAGCTGTTGAATTAGTTTATCCAGAGGCTCATTTGTTTCTGACTGTACGCTTATGTTTGCGGCGTCCCCTGAGCTCTGAGACAGGTGTGTGTATGTGTGTGTGTAGTGTTAACATCACTCCTGTTCACTGCCTGCTGAGGTACCAGGTGCTGTTATTTCATTTCAGTCATTCTGAGGTTTGTCAGATCGGTTAAATAGGCCATTTCATGGAAAATAGGATTTTCCTTACTGTTAAAAAGGAAAAAAAAAAAAAAAAACGAAAGAAAGAAAGATCAAATTTTGTGCAGATACTCAAAAACAGCTAACTCAGAAGTCTTCATAAACCGTGAGCTTATTTATCTCACATTTAGAACACCTGTTTAGTGTTCAGCAACGCTACTTATCCTCATTTAAAAACAGTCTGTAATAAAAATAGGGCCTAATTAATCTTGTTAATATGATGGAATTTGCTATTGATTTTTTTTCTCTGGTGTTTTACCTGCATTTTGAAACATTGGATTGTGTTGTACTTTTAGGTAAAAGGAAATTTCCATAACCTTATCAGATAATATCCTGGCAGAAAATTGCCAGTACGTTTTCTGTTTTTCTGCAGATTTAATTTTCTTACCATGCTGATAAACTACAATGGCTCATTTATATAGAAGTCTTAAAGGCTTAAAGGTACAGCAGGTACAGCAGGTTTATTTCCAAGATATTTTTAGCTAAAATACTAATTAGCTGTAATTCCACATTTTAAAATTTCCCACTATATCCTAGGTTTTGCAGATTTGTCAGTAAGAATGTTTACTCATTTAAAACACAACACACAAAAAAAATAATATGCTCCCTTATTCTTTTATATATGTGAATATATACAAGTATGAATAAGCATGTTGTTTGAATTTTGACATAAATATTGCGTTATACAGAATGACAATGTAACATTATTTCAACCAAATTTTGACATTTTATTCTCCAAAAACTTTACTTACACTTAATGTGCTTTCTATGGACATAAAATCACTTTTGCAAATTTCTTTTGATCTGGACATCTTAACATCTTTGACCCATATTTCATTTGCTTTTAGATACCTTTTAGTACATTTTGTTGTTGTTTTGAACTTTGCAGTCCTTATGAAGTCTCTTTAGTGAGTGTTGATGAGCAGCATGAGTCAGTGTGTCAGTCTGTGGTAATAGATTGTGTTGTGTTGTTTGACCTCTAGCTGTCCTCTGCTCTGATCTCTGTAGAACTGGCGCTCAACTGTACTCTCAATGGTTGCCAGGACAACTGTGCTGTCACACGCACCGGCCCCATGTGCTACTGCAAGAGCGGCTATGAGATCAGCCAAGACGGAAAGATCTGTAAAGGTCGGTTACATTTACACACACTTTCACAAGACTGACATGAGTATAGACTCCTATGAATGCAACAATATAGACATTGTTGCTGATACAGATAGTGGATTATTTTAATAGTATGGGAATAACTACAGCATTTACACTAATATGTAAAACGTAGAATTTTGAATCAGGTCTCATGTAAGGAAAAACTTGTGATATTTCCTGCATCATATGCTTTCATTTGATAAATTTAATTTGCTTTCAGTCTTCATAAAATCTCTTTTCTTAAGGATGTGTAGATATTTAATTGGAAACCAGAACAAAAATACTGTTGTTGTTTTTTTTTTTTTTTTTATTTATTTTTTTTTGTCTGTTTGGGTTCAGATTTCGATGAGTGCACGGTGTATGGCACCTGCAGTCAGACCTGCACAAACACAGACGGCTCGTACACCTGCTCCTGTGTGGAAGGTTATCTAGTTCAACCAGACAACCGTTCCTGCAAGGCCAAGAACGGTAAGACAAACATAACAGTCCAAGATAAGATAACAGTCCCTTAATACATGTATCCGAATCAGACAACAGTTTAATTCATAATTACTGGCTAAACTGTTATTATATTTGAGATAAAACAGATGTCTTCCTGTTGCTGCAGTGCCTGTGGACCGTCTCCCCGTGCTACTGATTGCGAACTCTCAGAACATCCAGATCACGTCTCTAAGTGGCTCCAGCAGCCCGTCGCTCTACATAACCACAAAACAGACCACAGCCATGGACTTCCTGTACGCACAGGAAACGGTGTGCTGGATCAATGTGGGGGACTCCCCTGCGGGTACGCGACTGAAGTGCGCTAAGATAACAGGACTCAAGAGCTTCACAGATGAGAGAACCATCAACATCTCCCTCAGTTTACACCGTAAGTCACACTGCTGTGATTTCACATTACAAACGACCTTTCTACAACAACTATGTTTAATTTTTGTAAGGGTCTAATTTTCTAAACATCTAATTTTCTACATTGGTGTTTGGTGATGAGTTTTTGGCTTAAGGTCTGCATTTAAAGTCACACCAGAGGTACACAATTACACAATTGCATTGCACAATTATACACAATTGCATTGTCATGTTAGAGTAGAAAAGGGTCCTGCCCAAACTGTTGCTATAAAATTAGAAGCACACAATTCCCTAGAATATGCTTAAATATTAAGAGTTGTACTCATGGACATTACTAAAGTAGTCAAAACTGTTCATTAGAGGGGGTTTCCCAATACTTTTGGCAATATAGTGTATGTAATTAAAATATTATGTAATTGAGTGCAGAAATGAAAGTGAGTAATCTTTCCTGATGTTGAAATTTCCATGGCCCGTCTTAACAGTTTATGCAATCTGACTCTTGTTTTAACTGTTATTATTGTTATTATTATTTCTTCCCCAGGAGGCAAACTTCATATCCATAATGAATGGCACGCAAAATGTGCTCTGTAGTTAGAGCGTCTACTGTAGTCACACAAGTACATAAGTAAACGCAAGTAAACACAAGTAAATGCGTTGTGAAAAAAATATATTGTCTGCAATCACAGACATTCGCATTCGGACAGGATTAGATTTCTCAGAGGATCACTGAGTTTGCTGAAAAACAGTAGGTAATTTAGAAAAACAGACTGCAGATTTGGACAGGATTAAAATCTCAAAGTACGTCTGTGAAACACAAATTTCTCTAATGTCCCCCTGTAAGACTAGTCTTGTCTGAATAGGGCTTAAGTGTGGTTGACCTACCGTTGACCGTGTTTGATATGCCCTATAAACAACTCAATTCATGTGAACTACTTTTATAAAGCCTTTATGCTCTTTTTAAGGCCTGGACATTTTGTCAATTGGACTGGAATGGAATTTCATTAAAAATATCTCTATTTGTTTTTCAAAAAGCAACAAAAGTCTTATGGTCTTGAAATGACAAGAAGGTGAATAAATGACTTTCTTGGAATTTTCAAGTCATTATTCAATGATAATCGTCGCTTCTAGCATAGCTCTGAAATCTCATTCATGCAAGTAGATATTCAAATCAGCACAATGACATTTACAATTATATTAATTTGTTTAGCAGACACTTTTGTCCAAAGCCATTTATAAATAAGGAACATCACTAGCATCACATTCGTTTAAGAGACATGTGAGACATGTGTACTCGGTTACGCATGTAGCGTTGGTTCTTCAAGAAGGGGAATGAGACACTACGTCAATGATGATGTTATGGGAATGCCTTCCGCATGAGCCGTTTGAAGTATGTGTGCAAAGACGCCCATATAATTGGCTGACGGTAGTCACATGATGGAACATAATGTGCTGGCAGTGCTATAAAAGGGCACCTATGTCATGGAATCCCCAGGTTATGTTTGTCTGAAAGAAGATGTGCAGACATGCCTGAAATATGGCAACGTGACACAACGTCTCGTTCCCCTTCTCAGGGAACCAAGGTTATATATGTAACTGAGATATTCTTAATTGAAGTGGAACTTCTACGCTGCGTCAATGATGATGCTATGGGAACGTTAATACACACTGTGCCGTACTGAACAAATACCTGCTCACTAAGTTGACAACGAGCCACGAGGCTTGACATCAGCGCCTTAACCCAAGCTACCCATCCCCGATCTGGGGTTGAAGTCATCCAGTTATGCAACTGACAAGAGGGAGCCAACACTGTACTGTTAAACCACCTCACAACCACTGGTACCTGCTCCCAGGGGTAACCTCATCAAAGGCAGGGAAAAAGACCCTGAATACTGTCCGACCAAATAAAGAATGGGTTGCAATATTGACAACACCCATTCACATGATCTAAAGTTTCCTTGTGAGTCATCAGATACCATATTCTAAATACTTATAAGGCTGGGCTAAATTCCTATCAGAGTGAGCAAACTGGCATCTATAGACATTACCACTATGTGGATGCCTAAAGAAAGGGAAAGCAGACACACGTTGTCCAACCTCCCAACTGAATCACCTGCAGGTGCTTCTTTATATGCTGTGATATTCTGTTGTACTTTCTCTGTAAAGAGTATCTCCATAACCTCAGCCAGCAAAATAATACCGCAAGAATGGGAATAAGAAGGAGAATGTGAGTGCCTAATCCCACTACATAATTAAGCATCATAACTGCAGCAAGAGTAATAACAGCAGAGCAACACTCAACTTTAGTCTGTGAAAAATGAGAAACACAAGCGAGTCATGCTTAGCCTCAACCAGAACATAAAATCATATATCATATATATATATATATATATATATATATATAATGCTGTGAGCAAAAGAGGGAGAGAGCCATGCTCAACCTCAAACGAACTATGTAATCATATACCAACCTACCAACCAGCATATAAATTTATGCTATGCAAAATGAGAAATAACAGGAGAGAGCATTGGTCAACCTCAACCAGCATATATATATATATATAAAGTTGTGTTAGAATGAGAAAATAAAAGGGAGAGAGCATTGCTCAGCCTTACAATAAATTGCATCCTTAACAGCATACATCTGTAAGAACACCTCATTAAAAGGGAGACAGCAACACTCACCCTTGACCAGTACTTGAAACCACATCCTCAGCCAGCATATATCTTTATGTGCAATGCTGTGAGAATGATTGTGAGAAGGATTGGGGTCTTGGTTTTTGTTGTCTCTCCTCCATATGATGTTTTATTATTAAAGTTTGGGTGGAGCATGTTCAGATAATCAACCAGTTTAACACATGTGGATCATGTTCAGATAATCAACTCACAATAGTAAATATACACTAACCAAAATTAGAAACGCAGCACTTTTGTTTTTGCCCCCATTTTTCATGAGCTGAATTCAAAGATTTAAGACTTTTTCTGTGTACACAAAAGGCCTATCTCTCTCAAATATTGTTCACAAATCTGTCTAAATCTGTGTTAGTGAGCACTTCTCCTTTGCCGACATAATCCATCCACCTCACAGGTGTGGCATATCAAAATGCTGATTAGACAGCAAGATTATTGCAGTGGGGTTATGGTATAGGCAACAAACACAGGTGCATTTTATTGATGGCATTTTGAATGCACAGAGATACCGTGATGAGATCCTGAGGCCCATTGTTGTGCCATTCATCCACAACCTCATGTTGCAGCATGATAATGCACGGCCCCATGTTGCAAGGATCTGTACACAATTTCCGGAAGCTGAAAACATCCCAGTTCTTGCATGGCCAGCATACTCATAGGATGTCACCCATTGAGCATGTTTGGGATGCTCTGGATTGGCGTATACGACAGCGTTTTCCAGTTCCTGCCAATATCCAGCAACTTCACACAGCCATTGAAGAGGAGTGGACCAACATTCCACAGGCCACAATCAACAACCTGATCAGCTCAATGCGAAGGAGATGTGTTGCACTGCGTGAGGTAAATGGTGGTCACACCAGATACTGCCCGGTTTTCGGATCCCCCCGGACCCCCCCGGACCCCCCCCAATACAGTAAAACTGCACATTTAGAGTGGCCTTTTATTGTGGCCAGCCTAAGGCACACCAGTGCAATAATCATGCTGTCTAATCAGCATCTTGATATGCCACACCTGTGAGGTGGATGGATTATCTCGGCAAACGAGAAGTGCTCACTAACACAGATTTAGACAGATTTGTGAACAATATTTGAGAGAAATAGGCCTTTTGTGTACATAGAAAAAGTTTTAGATTGTTGAGTTCAGCTCATGAAAAATGGGGGCAAAAACAAAAGTGCTGCGTTTATAATTTTGGTCAGTGTATATATAGCCAACTTACCTTTGCTGCACAACGGTTTTCTGGCATTCTTTCTCCACCTCAACTCCACACTCCTAACTTTTCCTATTCCAGCTTGGGAAAAGCGGGAGTTCTCTAGGTTCGGGCTAAGTTCCAAGCTTAGAGTCCCCCCTTTGGACAGCATGCCAAAAATGCTTATTATTTGAAAAGCCAAGAAGGCAAAATTGGAGCATGAAGGAGAAAGCTCTTCTCTCACTTCTCAATGCATGAAAAGTTTAGCCACAATAGCTCTGAGAGAGTGGGCAATTGAATGATCCACCTGCTCAGTGGCACAAAGGGCGAGGTCTGTGGTGTGGCAGAACTCCTGGAGGAGTTACATGGGTATACCCTTGCCTTGATTGAAGACCCTCAATAGGTTTTCATGGTAAGCTTGCAACACTGCAGTGGTGTGCAAATCTCCAACAGCCTGGCCTGCTACCATGTCTACTTTGCCTACTAGCCAAGATGTCTACTTTGCCTACTAGCCAAGATTTCTGCCACATCAGGAAGTAGCTGGAGCCCGGGCTTCTGGATCCAGCATTAGAGTGTTTGAGCTGGCGAGCGAATCTTGAGATAAGGACAAGCTTGCCCTCAGCTAACTCCACCTATGATTTCCACAGCTATAGCTGCCACACCGCACACTTAGGCAGCAGTGGTACCCGATCCATGGGGTGCAAACACCTGGCTTCCATCCCCTTCTAAAGAGAGCCAGGTGTGAGTAGAGCTTCTTCACTGTGGTTTTACCACATTGATGATAGCCAGCCCCCTCGAAGGGCTGACCATACATGCTCCACTCCAAGGCAGATAACATACATGGTGACATGTCAGTACACATCTCCTAAATTTTTTTTTTGGCCCTCCATTCTTATTATTCCAAGACAGAATAAAAAGACAAAGAAATATGGGTATTCCATGACAAAGGTGCCCTTTTATGGCATTGCCAACACATAATGTGATTACCGTCAAGCAATTGTATTGGCTAGTTTGCACACTTGCTTCAAACATCAGCTCACTCTGAAGCCATTCCCACATCATCATCATCAGCGCACCGTAGAAGTTCCACTTCGATGGGAAACCAGTCTGTCTTGCATTGTGACGTTTGATGAAAATAAACAAAAGTGAATGTTATACTAAAGCTCCTTTGGTCTTTCATGGAAGAAAGTCATAATGGTTTAGAATGATGCAAGAGTAAGTAACTATCCCCGTAAATATTTGGTGTCTGTCCTATATTCGCATTCTCATGTAGTGCGCAATATTTTAAAATTGTTTGTTAATGAAAACATTGAGAATTTGTCTGCACCCAACTGGAAATAATAACAATATTAATCATCAATCTGAGCATTAGCTTGAAGACAGTTAAAAGAGTGTGTGTGTGTGTGTGTTCAGTCTTCTTGCAGACAGACTCTTCAAATTGCTAAGACTCAGACTACATAAAAAGAGCAAAGATTTTCTTTCCATTCTTCCTGCTAAAGTGAGTGAGGGAGAATGAAACAGACTGAGTATTATAGAGAAGTGTGTGTGTAGGCCAGTATTTCTTCCATACCCATGATGCCTTCTGTGTCACTGAACTGCAGTCAGTTTTACCATCTACTTTCAGAACAATGCCATGTGGCCCCTTTTTTTTTCAGAAAAATATTGTTATAAAATATGATTCATCAGGTTTCTGAGGAACATTGTTCATCTTTCAATCATCATTTTATTGCATTTTCATAAAACAAAGATTTTAAATACCATCTATCTACAGTATTGAGAGATACAGATTGACAACTACACTGTAAAAAACAATTTTATGATTCAACTTAAAATAATTTGTTACCCAGCTGCCTTAAAATTGTAAGTTCAGTCAACTCAAAAAAAGTTTAGTTAACTTGAAATGTTAAGTGACAAGTTAGATATTTAAGTTTATTCTACTTAAAATTTTAAGGCAGCTGGGTAACAAGTTTAACAAACCAAATTTTATGTTTAGTCAACTCAAATATCTAAGTTTTCACTTAGTACAACTTAACATTTCAAGTTGACTAACTTATTTGAGTTGACTAAACATAAAATTGTAAGTCTGCAGGGTAACAAATTAAGTTGACTTAACAAATTGTGTTTTTTGTTTTGTTTTGTTTTTTTTACAGTGTATATAATTTTAAGTAGTCTGCTATACTGTTATAAAGATGTAATTGATTTAAAATTACAAGTTTTAGTTTGTCTATGCTCTCACTATATCATACTGTATGAACCCCAATAGCCTGATGTATCAAATAAAGTTCAATAAATGTCATATTTTCTTTTTAAAAATTAATATGAATTATGTCTTCCAATAGTTTAACATTTGCATGTGTTGTCTTTGTTAGCACCTCATTTACGATTCACTCATTTGCAGTGATCAAAACTTGGATTGAAAAAGTTTCGAGTTAAAAATCAGAAATAGAAGGATGAGCTGTGTTCCATATACAAAGATAATTCATAGGCACACTTGCACAGATGTTACCCAGTCATAGGAAAGAGTGTTTACTTTGAAGTCTTAAAGGAGACCCACCAATTTAAATAGGGATAAATAGTATTTAAATTACAGGGCTAAACATCAATAAAGAAATGGCATTTTATGTCAAAATTACAGCAGTTTATTCATCTAAAAATCTTGCTAACACTGTAAGTGAAGGTTTCAAGAAACATAAAACAAAATTGGGTTAACAACCCTTACCCTGACCCTAACCTGACCAGCCAATTCCCTGCACTTATTCTTCACAAGGTATGGCTATTACTGACAGGTGGGTGCAAATTCTAGAGCAGCATTTCCTAAATCCTTCTGTAATCTCAGAATGCATTGCAGTTTGCTCAGTGAATAAACAAATCCCCCTCTATGCATGTATTTATCCATCAAACAACTCTCTTTTACCCTCATTTTCCTGTTTTGGGCCTGCTTTCTTCTATCTTCTATAGTTGGAACACTAGTTTAGACAGGAAATTTCTCTGTTAACCTGGAGTGCATATTTTGGGTCTTACAACAACTCTGGCACTCAGTAACTGGCCAGATGGAAATTTAGGCCAGAAATGTACTCTACGCAAGTCTGCAGACATGCAGAGTGTTTGTGTTCACATACTTTCTTAGAGTTTGTTTCAGAAATGTCTCTCGTTGAGTTAGTATAAAATGTTATTGGGTTTAAATGTTAACATTTTTTTCAGTTATTTTCAGGTTCTTGGCAGTTTCTCAGACGCACTCACAGGTCACAGGTCACAGGGTTGACTGCGGCAGTGTGCCCTCACTAGGAAGCGATAAAGAGATCATTGGCTTCCTGTTGCCAGTTATTGAGTTCCTGCCCTCAGTGTTAAAGATATGGCTGCCTGCCACGTGTGTGAGAGGAAGAAAAACTAAAGGGAAAATAATAATGAAGACATGAAAGCAGCAATCTCAAATAATGATTTTGTTCTTTCGAACAAACTTGAAAGTACTTAGAGGTCTTATGGTAAAAACTTTTCTTGAAGAAACAATGAGTAATTTAATAACTTTAAAAAGTGTAATTAAAATAATTTGGTATTTTCAGTGCAGACTATTGCACCATTTTAAATCTCACATTGTGAGATCTACTTTTTAAGATATTTTTTTCCTTTCCAGAGAACTCGTAAAGCTGAAGCGTTTCTGTAAAAATACTGTCATGAACCTGGGTTCAGATCTCTTTTAGCTGGCGGGTTTGTCGTGGCAGTCTCTGGAAGGGTCACACAGGAAATGTGTTTGCCGTGATTCATGACCTCAGCATGACACGCAGATGAGGCGACCAGATGTTTTCCACTCTTCTTCTTCTTTTTTCTTGTATTTTTACCAGAGTGCAGGATAGTGCTATATTCTCTATTTATTTCATCAGACTATAACATACCATTGTAGAAATATACATTGTAATGCATAAAGAATGTTAGCAAAAGAATGTATACCATGCTAGTTAGCAATTACAAATGATGGCATTAATATCTAGAATGTTAGATGACAATATTAATGACTTCTGTACATACACTACCGTTCAAAAGTTTGGGGTCAGTACATTTTTATTGTTTTTTTTTTTTTTTTTAAGAAATTAATACTTTTATTCACCAAGGATGTATTAAGTTAATAATTAAAAGTTTATTAAAAGTTAATAATAAATAATTTACGTTGTTATAAAATATTTATATTTTGAATAAACACTGTACTTTTTAAACTTGTTATTCATGAAAGAATCCTTATCCATGAAAGAAAAAAAATAAACACAGGTTCCAAAAAATATTTGGCAGCACAACTGTTGATATTATCCAACATTGATCATTCTAATAATAAATCCGCATATTAGAATGATTTCTGAAGGATCACGTGACACTTAAGATTGGAGTAACAGCTGATAAAAATTCAGCTTTTCATCACTGGAATAAATTCTATTTTAAAGTATGTTAAAATAAAAAAACATTATTTTATATTGTAAAAACATTTTGCAATATTACTGTTTTTTTTTCTATATTTTTAATCAAATAAATGCAGCCTTGATGAGCATAAGAGACTTCTTTAAAGACTATTACAAGTCTTACTGACCCCAAACTTTTGAACGGTAGTGTATATTGAGTCAAATCACTTATAAATTAAAATTCTTGCATTGAGTATCAGCTATGGAGCGACATACAATGTAATAAGACACATTTTTTAAAAAGTTAAACACATTTTAACTTCACAGACCATCCATTTTTTACTACAGTTATAGAGATTGTCAATTTTTAATAGGATACTGTAAATACAGATATTTGATGTGTTTAAAACTAGCTCTTTTCATGCTTAGTAAAAAAGTAAATAATATTATGTAAATAATAGTTTATCAAACACATCTTAAGAGTTTTTAAAAAGCATGGGATTTGTACTTTATAAGAAATCATGGGACAGCAAAGTATATTGCATTTGTGGAAAGTGACTGGTTGCTCCACTCTCACACACGCCTGTGCTCATACTGTATATGTGGTCTGAATCTGCTGGGTTGGGTTGAGTTCAGCCTCTGAAATACAGTATGCAGACACTTGCTGTTGTACAGCATCTGTTTAGACTGCGCTCCTCCGGAAGCCATTATCCATATGTCCATTTGTGTCTGTGTTTATGTGTGTGTGTTTTATGAGTGGTTTGTGTAGGTTGCTGGGGTTTGCTGCAGCATATTTATATTCTGTTTTGTGGAACATTTTCCAGACATTGTGGTTGACATGAGGCAACCCAACCCCCCACCCGTCTGCGGCTCCGGAGAAACATGAAAACTGACGTGTGCAGGTGGAGATGTGATATTTACACGATCTCTCTCTGCAATCTTTGTGTCATCACTATGTTGTCTCTTAAAGAAATGCAGCTCTCTTAGCATCTTGGGAAAAGACGAGGTGACGAAGGCCCAAAATGACATGCACGAGTGTGTTAGTCAGAAATCATGAGTGTTGTTGACTTGCGGCATTCCAATAAAGTCATTTCTTGCGTCTCAGCATAAATAGCGGAAAGACAGGATGTGCAATGAAGTAATGTGGGATAAAGCAGAAGGGAGCGGCTCTCTGATGTAAGGTCTGCTTGGTACAAAAGTTTCCGGAAAGCCTCTTAAACGGTCATGTGCTTGAATCAGATCACGTTCCAGTGCTTCCGCCACACGTTTCTGGCTCCGCCAACATTCAGGGCATTGTTTTGGTATTAATCTCTCTTTACCGAACCCTCACCCTTTTTCTCTAGCTATCTGTACTCTGTCTTAAAAGCTTTTCATCAGATGTATGTTTTTTATTGGCTTGCCTTCTGCTTTATTGGTTTTTATCTCTAATGTAAACTTTTTTTTAAGTCCTTGCACCCTTTTTTGCCTAAATCTCTGACAGCTCACTCTTGGTCTTTATAGTGTTCCAAATCCCCCTCCAAATTTCTGTATTTTTGACACTATGGGGCTTTTGGAGCAGACTGAGTTTGACTTTAATTTGTTACACTGGTGTGCAGACTGGAAGCAGTCCAGCCTAACTTGCAGAAGTGACGTACTTTAAATGTTTTTATTTATGCTAAATGTGGTACAGTGCATTTTAGTTCCTTAATGTTTTTGCAGAAGTCTTCAGTGAGCAGTATGTACCAGACAAAATCAAAACAACAGAGATATAAATGAGTAAAAAAGGGAAGATAATGCAGAAAGATAATGTTTCTAATTTTTGCTGTTTCTTCTCCTAAGTTATTTCCTACCTAAAAACAATCCTTTTTTTGTTTTTTGTATTTGTGGGGATTTTGTGCCTTTATTTTTGTAAAGACAGTTTGAGAAGAGACAGGAATGAGAGGGCAACCGGACTAGGACAGATTGGGACAGGACCTCATGGCGGGACAGGATCATAAGCCAAGACTCAAACTTACTTCACCCAAAATGCTGCTGTGTGATATGTCATAGCCCTGCCACAACTCTGTTGCTTGAACTAGACAGTACCTTAAGGTAGTGTCTAGTTCAAGCAATAGACCAATTATAAGTTTGTAAACATTTGGGATGCAGCATGGTTGCGGAAAATCCTGGAGAGATAGCCTTTAGACTTTTTACACGGATACGGTACGAAATAGTTAAATTTAAAAAGTTTATAGATTATATTGATTAGAGGTGTAATTTTTAAAATGTTCTCCACATATTACAAGAGCTTGCCTCCCAGCGATAATCAATGTTATTCAACAAAATTGACGTTAGATAGTGGGATAGTCTTACAGATCCGAAACAGGGATGATGGTTTTTGTGGGCGGAGCCAATCTGGTGACAGACAATGAAGGTTTTCAAGTGGTAGTCTATAGAGGGTAAAAAAAGGGTAAATTTGATTTTATATTTCAAAATTCTGACTTTTCTTGCAATTCTGAGATTATATCTCACAATTCTAATAAGGAAAAATAACTCGTCATTCTCTCTTTTCCCCTCGGATCAGAATAGGAGTTTATATCCCACACTTCTGGCTTTTTTTTCCCTAAGAATTGACAAACTCACTATTTTTTAGTTAAATCTAAGTTAAATCGAGATATAAAGACAGAATTAGGAGATATAAACTTGCATTTGAGAAAAAAAGGTCGAAATTGTGAAATAAAATAAATAAATGTTATGTAAAAATGTTAATAGTAATAAATTTAAATAATATTTCATACTGTAACTGTAGGGCTAATACAATACATCCCCTATGAACAGCATATGTCAATATTATGTAGACCTATTGTTTAAATCAAATTTGTGCTTTAAAAGTTAAATAATCATTGCAGTTTCCATCCATAGTATGTGGGTTTGAACTAGGGTTGCAAAATTCCGGGAATTTTCAAGACTGGAAACTTTCCATGGGAATTAACGGGAATATATGGGAATTAATGGAAATTATTGGGAATAAACTGGGAATTTGCAAAATTGCAGGAACTGGGAATGTAAATGTAGATGAGAAGAAAAACTTGCAGCATAATCTTGGTTAAAACAACCATGTTTAATGCAATTTTAGTTTAATTTCTGACCTACACACTGCTCAGTCACATGCACACTGCTTACTGCAGGGCTGTTAAGGCCACACACCCTACATCCACTGTACATTCCTCTATAACATGCACAGATCAAACTATCAAAATATATTATGGTTAGTGTTCATGTAAATTACATAAATATTACAAAAATATATATGTTTATAACTTCCTTGTGCTGTGTGTAAGCTACTGCGCAACTAAATTATGCCATTGTTAAAACAAATACACTGGCTGAGCAAACATTTAGGTGAGATAATAATAATTTAAAAAACAGTCTAAAAATGACCCTCCCCCACACAGTCCCCCTAGTAGTCACCTAAGGGGGGAATTCCCCCCATTTTCTCTGAAGGCACAGTTGCTGCATTTGAGCCCAAGGGCTACATCTAAATTTTGATATTACTTGTGTAAAGTAAGTAAGTTTAGGTAAGTTTAACTAGCAAAAACCAAAATGTTTATACAGTATATCTCATGTCCGAGTGTTTATACAGTAGCTAGCCAGTAAATCAGATATGAACAATCTAAGCTAGTTAGCATTATTTCATTTACTATTTAGGAAGTATCAGATGCTAGCTAGCTTAAGCTGCAGTGCTATTCCTTATACCTTCTGCTAGCCAGTTTCATACAGAAGTACAGAACTGGTCAAAAGTTTGGACACATTCCTATTTTTGATGTTTTCTGAACATCTCTTATGATTTCTTATGTACATCAAGCCTTCATTTATTTTTCAGCAAAATTACAGAACAAAACAGTAATATTGTGAAGTATTACAATTTAAAATAATGGTTTTCTGTTTTAATATACTTTAAATTATAATGTATTGCTATAAAAAAAGCTGAATTTACTACAGTCTTCACTGTCACATTGACGTAATCCTTCAGAAATCATTCTGAAATGCTGATTTATCAATTTTGGAAACAGCTGTGCTGCTTAATTTTTTTTTAATTCCCTTTTCTTACAGGATTCTTTAATGAAAAAGAACAGCATTTATTTAAAATATAAGTCCTTTTTTAACAGTACAGTACTGTTCAAAAGTTTGGGGTCAGTATGTTTTTTTTTTTTTTCAATACTTTTATTAAACAAGGATGTGTTCAGTTAATAAAAAGTAATAGTAAAGACTTATATTGTTAGAAAAGATTTCAGTTTTGAATAAATTATGTTCTTTTTAAGTTAAATCCAGGAAAAAAGCATCACAGATTCCAAAAAAATCAAAAAATGTCATTTTTAAAATTTGTATTAGTTTGCATGCATGTCAGCTTATAATCAAACAAAATATTGAAATTTATATTTGTTTATGATACAGCTTCTCTAAATTTCCCCAAATTTCCAATTAATTCCCATAAATTCCCATAAATTCCCATAAATTCCCGTAAATTCCCGTAAATTTCTGTTAAATTTCCAAATTGGAATATTTCCAAAATTCCCCGGACAAAGTTTCCATGGAAAGTTTCCGGAAATTTACCGGAAAATTTCCGCCCCTTTGCAACCCTGGTTTGAACGTGTGCGTTTAGCTTCAAATGGCGTCATTGACGACAGTATTCTATAAAAAATTTTTGCATTCTGATTTTGACATCGAAAGGCACAACATTTGCTTTTTTCCCCTCTTATTCCATGGATTTTACCTGTTTACCTCCACTTGTTACCAGTGTTTTTCTGCAACCACTATGCGCGCAGCTACATGTTTACAGTGATTTTAGAACATGTAGTTCTTCAGCAATGTTTAGCAGATTGATTGCCACTTAACACAGATGTAGCAGAGCAGTAATACTGATGTGTGTTTATAGAGTATTTTACGTCTTAAAATGTGGCTCAGCCAATCATAATCAAGGACTGTTCTGTTTTATAAATTTATCTTGATGACAGAGACCAGCAGAGGAATAGCCAGAGGGTGTTAATCAAAACTGTAATCATTTATAAAAGTGTGAGACACAATAGAAATTAAATGCTTGCATGCCACAAGTGTCAAAGAAGTCCATATAGCGCAGTGGTCTTGGCAAATTTCTAAAGGGGCGCAAGTAGGTCTTAAAATGATCGTAATTTATTTATATTAAAATAATTTGTAATGCGATCTAGGAAAACCCAACACATGGTGAAATTTTACTTTTTTTAGGTTTTGATACCATGCGAAAGCTGGGTTCAAGCCCTTTCCAAAATGTTTTCATTTTGTCCATAGCTTGAACGTAACAAAAGTTTTCCGTTGTTTATCATGGGCATCGTGTCTGAACTTTTGATCACCCCTTGTATATTTAGATACAACGAATAGTGTACCTTGTAGTTTACATTGAGAAAAGCAAGCGCAGTGTGGTTTATTTTGATAGGTTAACTGTTTTTGTGGTGTTAAGAGAAAGCATTTCCACAGCACATTCTTAACATAAGAGAAAGACACAGTCATCAGTTTAGATGTCAAATAAACATCTATTAGATGTCTTTAAGATGTTTATGATTTAGAATGTATGTAAAACTGACATCTTATAGACGTCTGTCAGATGTTTGTACTCAGAAGATGCTTTCAAGATCAAGTGATCTTTAACAGACATCTTGCATCTGCATGTGTGCTATCTGGGATGTTACACTTGTATTTTTGAGTTTATTTTTATCGCAACATAATTTTGCCTTGGACAGCAGGGCCTTCAAATATTTTCTTGGACAAAGGAGTCAAAAGGGTTGAGAACTACTGGTATCAGGTCAGGTTTACATAGAAAAACAATTTAAATAGAGAGTAGTGGAACACAAAAACAAGTCCCTAACAGTGGATCTTAACCAGGTGTAATGCAATAAACAACATGTATTAAAGAGGGTTTTATCCTACTTGTACTACTAGCTGTGACCAGTATGATTACGACCAGTATGACTGGACATTTGGTCAGTTGTTTGGCTTTTACTTCTGTGGTTCCCTTGCCGGGTAAATCCAAAATCCCACTCCAAACATCAAATATGTTCTGACTGGTTATGATTGTCACACAACATTTCAGTATGGACAGAAATATTACTTATTTCATAGCTGCAAACCTGGCTAGTCAGGACAGATGCCAGCTCACTTGTCAGTTGCCCTTAGTTTTGAACTCCAGTGCTCATTCTTGAAATGCCACGCTGTCTGCAGATTGCAGTTTTAAACAAACTTCACTATTAATAAAATAAAGTTAATGATGTAAATACAGACCTTAGTTTGTTAAGCTCAAAGTATTTTCATATGAAGCTGTCTCAGGAAATGAGAGCAAGAGTCGTAAGAGCGTTTGTTTTTCTTCAGCGTAGAGGGAAGTTTGTGTCACAAATGGAATTTCTTACCCTCCTTCCACGGAGACCTACAATTTTACTACGAATCACAATGAGTGCGAATCCAGGTTCCTCAGCCCACTGTTTCTGTGTTTTTTCTCTGTGGCGTTCCTCTATTCTTGCATTGTTGAGACGGCAGCTGCTCTAAGACCCATTTGTCTTCCTCAACCTTCATTTGTACACTTGGTCTTTTCTCCGTCTTTGGTGTTTTTGATCTGTGTTTTTAATCACTGGCTTTTAGTCCGGGCAGCTGGAAAAGTTTAGGCAGGACTCGCTCTTAAATAAACAACACCTTTGGGGATACAGCCCTTGATTCCGGTAAACGTCTGGCCCTTGCACAATGGCCAACTTTCCTTTGTAGAAACAAGAGAGGCCAATGCTGTGTCTGTCTCCACTCCTCAGACTTCCATCGCTCCATCTGTCTGGATTTTGCTGCATCTCATGCACCATTTTACCCAACGGTCACTGCTTCTATGTCTTCCTGGGCTATGCTTTTACAGCCACTCAGTGTTCAAATAAGTAACATCCCATTAAAAGTATGTATTTGTGAGACCTTGAAAATATGTATGTCTGGGGTTATAGAATGAATGGGTGAGATACATTGAGACATTTGACATTTTAAAGTCAGAATGAGGTGTATTGAGGATCTGCAGAAGAGCAAGAATCCATGCTTAGCCACAGCGATTGCAGCTGTTAAAACAACTTTTTTGGAAATTGTGTAACATGCGCACATGCCTCCAGAGAGGTCCCTGACTCAGCTGTTTCAAAGAGAAAGAGCGTCATTGTAGAAGTGAAAAAGAGAAACATGTATTCAAGACCACAGTATTATTATTAGCACTATTTTAAAACAGGTTCACAGAGTCATCGAACCACAAATCTGCTTGGTTTGGTACATGGACATTTGCCTTACTCTGTACCAGTCAGGCACCAGTGTTTATATGTTTTATTGGCATAAACATGAATTTACAAATAGCGATCTTTTGATTTACTTTCTTAATAAATCTCATCTTATTGTGCAAGATTTTGTTGAGGGTTGAGTTAAGACCGAATCCACATGCTCTCAAAGCCATGACGAGACAAAGAAAATATGGTCTTGGAGTTGGATTTAAAGACCAAGTACATATTTTCATTCTTATCCGTGGACTTTGTCTTGACTCAGACAGTTTTTGCTGTACTTTGGATCAAATAAATGCAGGCTTGGTGTGCAGAAGAGACTGCATTAAAAATCTTACTGTTCAAAAACTTTGACTGGTAGTGTAGTCTTGTTTTAGAATAATGTAAAATTAAGACTAATAGTTTAAATTGAGATACATATATGGACTAGACTGGACTGTATGTTAGATATACAGTACTCAACAGAGATTCTGCCCACAATAAGCAAATTGGTATAGGACACATAAACACAAACACAAAATTTCTGTTTAACTGAGATTTCTCTCTTCGTTCTGTTCTTTACAGATGTAGAGCAAATGGCAATAGACTGGCTCACAGGAAACTTCTACTTTGTTGATGACGTGGATGATCGAATCT
Organism: Labeo rohita; assembly: GCF_022985175.1. Lineage (NCBI taxonomy): Eukaryota > Metazoa > Chordata > Actinopteri > Cypriniformes > Cyprinidae > Labeo > Labeo rohita. The sequence goes on along the minus strand of NC_066879.1, from coordinate 9,999,287 downwards.
TTGTATGTGATAAAGATGGAGCCACATGTGTGACACTTTTGGATCAAGAACTCTACAACCCTAAAGGCATCGCTTTGGACCCAACTATGGGGTATGAACATGGTCAAGCTCACACTTCCTCCACGTATATGACTAGCTAGCTGTATAATTAGCTGTTACCTTCAAACATTAGGTATACTTTAAGTTTACGTGAGTATAACAGTTACTTTCTCAACATTATCTTCAACAGAAAGGTTTTCTTCACCGACTATGGGCAGATCCCAAAGGTGGAACGCTGTGACATGGATGGACAGAACCGAACAAAATTGGTGGACAGTAAAATTGTCTTCCCGCATGGCATCACCCTGGATTTGGTCAACAGATTGGTCTACTGGGCCGATGCTTATTTGGACTACATCGAAGTAGTGGACTATGAGGGCAAAAACAGACACACCATAATTCAAGGACTGTTGGTAAGGAACAAATGCCAAGATCATTTTAAGATGTCCTTGAGTGTCCTGACATGTCCTGAAGAATAACGTGGTTGCACGTTAAAAAAACATTTACATGTTGTTGCGCAAGAATGTGTGTTGCTCAAAACCTAAATTATCCATTGATTTAAATAACTTAAATGACAGTGTTGCTAAATATAATATTCAACAACGTTCAGCTTCCCTCTGTCTCTGCTCTAACAACATTAGTCTGTTGATAGAATAAACATTTTTTTCTTTTTAAAAGTTCTTTAAGTCAATAGATAAAGATCCCATGCATTTATCCTAAACATTTATATCTCTGTCAATGATTCATCTATTCTATTCATCCACAATCACTTTGTAATCTGCCAATCTAAGGTTTGTTTATAAAGCACATTTAAAAACATCGGATGTTGTACAGAATGCTCCATCCAAACCACCGTCCACCCATTCATCCTAATGCTCTATAGTCCAAATGTCAATATCTTCATCCTTGAGTCCAAATGTCCATCCATCCATCCATCCATCCGTCTGTCCATCTGTCCATTCATCCATCAGTCCAGGTGTCCATCTATTCTTTTTGTCCATCCATTCATCTAGAACAGGGGTGCCCAAACTCGGTCCTGGAGGGCCGGTGTCCTGCAGAGTTTAGCTCCAACCCCAATTAGACACACCTGAACCAGCTAATCAAGCTTTTATAGGCATACACGAAACTTCCCGGCAGGTGTGTTGAGGCAAGTTGGAGATAAACTCTGCAACACGCTGGCCCTTCAGGACCGAGTTTGGGCACCCCTGATCTAGAAGTTTGTCCATCATCCATTCATCTATGTTAACATCAATTCAAAATACCACCTCTCCATCCATTCATCAGTCCAAATGCCCATCTATTCTATCTATCCACCCATCCACCCTAACATCCATCAGTCCAAATGTCCTTCTGTCCATCCACTCATTAGTCTAAATGTCACTGTACTTCAATCCATTTCACTTAATCTCCCTGTATTCATTCATCTGTCCATCTATTCATCCCTCCATCCATCTATTTATACATCCATTCATCCAAACATCTGTCCATCCATCCATCAGTCCATCGTAATGTCCATTATCCACCTTAAAATTCATCTCTTCAGTAATATGTACATCTATTAATTTATCCACCCATCTGTTCATCTGAACATCAATCCATCCACCCATCCATACTTAACTCATTGTGTTATGAAAGTCTGTTCTTTTAGTGGCTTGCTATATGTACTGTGATAAATGCTTTAGTAGATGGAAGAGGCAGCGGTGTTTTATTAATGCTAGTGAGTCATTTTATCAAAGCTGTTTCTGTCAATTTATTAACCTGATTCCTTTCTCACTGCTTGAGTTATGGCTATCATTTAGCTGCTCAGCTCAAAGATAATCTGTGTGTTTCTTGCTCACTTAAGCCAGCAGAGCAAACACAGCATCCCAAATAATAGAATTTTTTTTTGTTTTTTTTTTTTCAGATTGAGCATCTTTATGGGCTCACAGTGTTTGAGAACTATCTATATGCCACAAACTCAGACAATGCCAACATGCAGCCGAAGACCAGCGTGATCCGCGTCAATCGTTTCAACAGTTCAGATTATCAGGTGGTCACCCGTGTCGACAAGGGAGGAGCTCTACATGTTTACCACCAGAGACGCCAGCCCCCTGGTATTAAACAGCTTCTCACCTAATGCTACTGAATACATAGTTTAAGCCAGTATAAAGTAGTATACTTGAGTAAACTGTATAAATGCAATCACTATACTGCAGTCTAGCTCCACCACAGCTCCGGCTCAGTCTAACTCTTCAGTTATTCTTCTTCAGTGCGGAGTCACGCCTGTGAGCCGGATCAGTTTGGGAAAGCTGGAGGTTGTTCAGACATCTGTCTGTTGGGCAACAGCCACAAGACCCGGACATGTCGCTGTCGGTCTGGCTTCAGCCTGGGCAACGATGGCAAATCATGCAAGAGTGAGTGACATTACAGTACATTCTACTCTATTGATCTAATCTATTGATTCACCAAAAGAGTTTGACTTAGTTTTGCCTAGTTCAGAAGTAGAGGGGTTATGGCCATTTCCTAGCCTGGCCACGTTGGTCAGGCTGGTCTTACCTGGTCAAGCTGGGAGACCACCAGCTAAAACCAGCCTGACCAGCCTGGCCAGGCTGGGAGACCAGCTAAAACCAGCTAATTCCAGTTTAAACCAGCTAAGACCAGCCAACCAGCCTAGGATGTATTTAGCTGTTTTTTTTTCAGCAGCGTTGCTTAAGAAGTATGTCTTTTTACTATAGTATTACCATGTTTTTTTTTTGTTGTTGTTTTACATGATATTTTAATGTTGTAAAACAAAAATGGTACATAATTGTAATTCTGGTTCTCAAATTTGATTCAAACAAGCAGAGCCAATGATAATCAGGTAACCTCCTACCAGCCATTATAAGTCCACAGGACTACAACTGCAATGAAGTGTTATTTGAAATAGTGCCCTTGTGAGTGAGTGACTAAATCATTCACTCAGTTTGTTTAAAAATTCCAAATCTATCATTTACTGCTAGTAGAGACACAGTGCTTCTGTTTTTATTTTGTTTGGAATTACGTTTTGTACTATTTGACATTATGTGACAATGCTATGCCTAAAATGTAAGCTAACCAATATTAACTTATTTTGAACTCTTGACAGTGTGCCACTTGTACTATGATGCTGTCGATCTTGATTTTTTCCAAGCTTATTGCCTGTGATTATCTTTACTCAGCCTGTGGATATTTGGGAACAATTAGCACTCTGATATTGCTTGCTAATTAAATATATGAGGATCAAGTTTCAGATAATTAAGCAATACAGAAATTAGATGTTGTGCTTTATTGTAAAAATGCACGGCTCAATGCATACAGAACTGTGACTATCAATTTTATAATTGGACCACATATTGTGTACATTTAAAAACTGGATTATTATAATTCATGATTGTTCACAGACTTATTGCACATTATTAAGCTCATGCACTTTTTTTGTTCTTATAGTTCCTCAGTGATGCATATAATGCATATAATTGAGACTGGAGGTTTGGCCCAGACTTTAGCTGAATCAATTTACAAAAATGAAGGTCTTTTCCATTTACCCCCAATATTGATTTCAAGTGGTTTGCTTGGAATATGCAATGAACTGTTGGTAGTATTGATCAGACTTTTCAGTGACCTCTGAACATATGACCTTGAAAAAAGATAAGAAGAGGATTAGGAATTGATTGTAAGAAAATATTAATACCATCATCATAGACTCACTGTTCACTTTATAAATGTTTCCAATAAATTTAAAGTTTTATGGAAAGTGGTATAAAGCCATATAAAATCGAAAATTAATAATAAACAGAACATTTCTACAGCCCAGTACATCTTTCATTGTCTTTAAGAGTGACATTTTTACAGCATGAGCCAGATACATTTTTTAATTCTATATTTAATTCAATATTTGAGCAGAAACATTCATTGAATTAAACATTAATTTAAAAAATAAATAAATAATTTTTTGATATATACCAAATCCCCAGAGCCCGAGCATGAGTTATTCCTGGTGTACGGCAAGGGTCGTCCAGGCGTTATCCGTGGTATGGACATCAACCCTAAAGTTCAGGATGAATATATGATCCCCATTGAGAACTTGATGAACCCTCGAGCTCTGGACTTCCATGCACAGAGTAACTTCATCTACTTCGCTGATGCCACCAGCTATCTGATTGGCCGACAGAAGATTGACGGGACAGAGAGAGACATCATCCTTAAAGAAGGTGCCGAAATGTTATTTTTTTATTTCTTAATCTTATCGCTGGTATTATAAGTGTGGTTATGGGTATATTGTCCTGTTCTGTGTGGTTTTCCAGGTATTCACACTGTTGAAGGAATCGCTGTGGACTGGATGGCCAATAATCTTTACTGGACAGATGATGGTCCCAAGAAGACCATCAGTGTAGCTCGGCTTGAGAAAGCTTCTCAGACGAGGAAGACTCTAATTGAGGGCAAGATGACCCATCCTCGAGCTATTGTTGTGGACCCTCGGCATGGGTGAGCTCCTGATTTCGAATGAACATGGTTAAATTGTACAGCAGTTGTTGGGTTATTTATAATATCATAATATTTTGTTGAATAAAATATAAAATTTCAGTATGCACAGCCTCAAAATGCTTCTTGCTTTTAAAACAAAACAACAGTAATATGATAAATGGCACTAAGGCTCAATCGACAATTCAATTTTTAAACAAGGATCATCCAAATTTTGAGTCTGAAATAAAAAAAAATGTTTTTTTTCTCTTTCAGCTGGATGTACTGGACTGACTGGGAGGAGGACCCAAAAGAGAGCAAGCGAGGGAAGATTGAGAAAGCCTGGATGGATGGAACAAACCGGAACGTTTTGCTGACATCTAAGACGGTTCTGTGGCCCAACGGCCTAAGTCTGGACATCCCTCAGGGCATCCTGTACTGGGTGGATGCTTATTACGACCGAATTGAGATGGTCTATCTCAACACCACTGCACGCAAGGTGCTCTCACACTGCTGATCTAATAGATGATGCTTATAACAGAGCATGTGTTTGTGTTTAAGAATGAAAAACAAGAGATAAATGCTAAAAACACTAGCACAGTGAATTTACTCACCAGCTGTTAATTATGAAATGTCACATTCTTTCTTCTTAGACGGTTTATGATGGACAGGAATTGAACCATGCCTTTGGCCTGTGCCACTACAAACAATTCCTGTTTTGGAATGAGTACCGTAGTGGCAGCATCTATAAACTAGACCAGAACACCAAAACGGTCACTTTGCTACGCAACGAACGGCCGCCCATCTTTGAGATCCGCATGTACGATGCCCAACAGCAGCTGGGTAATTATACAATGTTTTTGCCCTGTTTTTTTGTAGATTGCCAATGCAAGACCAAATTTCCTAGTAGTAGTAATTTTCCTAGTAATTTTCCTATCCAGGCAGTTTGACTGTTGAATGTTCATCAGATGTTATCCCTACATGTTCATCACAGGAAGTAACGCGTGTAGAGCCAATAACGGTGGCTGTAGTAGTCTGTGTTTGGCCACTCCCACTGGCAGGTCATGTGCCTGTGCTGAGGACCAATTACTGGACCCCGCAGACAACACCAGCTGTAAAGGTAACACACACTAGCAAAATATCCCACTACTTACTGGTGCATCCAGGTTGCACACAAAATCATCATTCACTATATGTTCTACAATGCTGTTGCCCTCATGTTTTACGCAGGACAGCAACTGTGAGTAAATTTTATTTTTGCAGCATTGTAATTTAAAGATTATACATTTTTGGCAACATTATGAAAGTGAATAGCATTTTTAGAGCACCTCCATTTTCACACGACAACACAAAAACTGTGTTTTCAGTTAACTGTGTTAACTTTATTGCACATTTTCTTTTTCTTTGGCCAATGAATCACACTCAAAATATGATAGTAGGGAGGCTAAGAGAGAACTGTAACCATAATTAAAAACAAAAAAAAAACTCTTAAACACCACTTCTTGCAGACTTGGGTGTCTAACAACCTATCATTTTTGCAGTCTCTCATCTTTTCTGGCATGCGTGGCATTAGTAGCTACAAACTGCGTCTTCTACTACTTGTTCTTCTCTGTTTTATGACGGGTAGAAATCAATGGTTTAATGCCGCCGCCTATGCTGGAGTGTCAGCTGGACAACCTGGATTAATTATGATACTATCATATGTGTAGTATTAACATGATATCAATGTTTCATTTTTTTAACAGTCACACTGTCAGAGTTATTGTCAAAACCTGTATATTCTGACAGTTCTAATTTGAGTATCAAAGGTGATTAACTATGGGGGTTTGGATGTAACTACATACTCCCAAATGGTTAAAAATGACTTAAAAATCTGTCCTTAAGAGGATTAACTACTGCTGAGGAAATCACATGGTAGAAACCTCCATTCAGAGCGATCAAGGTGAGAAATGTGCCAAATACAGCGGGCTAAGAGTTCATTCAGTCCTGACAGAGCAAGAACCGCTTGCTGAGCAGAAGCAAATCTGTTTGTGCCAGCTGCTCGATCATACTGTCAGATAATGCATCATTTCTACAGTTTATCTTGTGACTGGCTGTTGATACAATCAGCTGAATTGAACATCAAGTGGTTTGGTTTCTGTCTGAATATTTGAAACAGAAACTCTTCAGATGTTTCTTTCACAGACTTTGGCCTTGAGCAGACTTATTTACATTTTGTGTGTGTGTGCGTGTTTCTCCACAGCAAACCCATCATACATTCCCCCTCCGCAGTGTCAGCCGGGAGAGTTTGCCTGTAAGAATAACCGCTGTATTCAAGACCGCTGGAAATGCGACGGAGATAATGACTGTCTAGACAACAGTGACGAGACCGCCGAACTGTGTCGTAAGAACACTCTCACATTTAACTTAAAAATTCCTCCTTGTGTTGAGATACCACACACATGCAGCACGTGTTTGTCCATCTGTAGATCAGCACACATGCCCTGCAGACCGCTTCAAGTGTCAGAACAACCGCTGTATCCCCATGCGCTGGTTGTGTGATGGAGATAACGACTGCGGCAATGACGAAGATGAATCTAACACCACATGCTCAGGTACACAATCTGAATTTGCAACACTATGACATATATATGTATACATGCACAAAACACAGGTTCAACAAACTTTGCCTTAGTCCATTTCAGACATAAAGTGTTTAAGTTTAAATTTACACTAATCACACATCTGAAAACTGGAACTTGAGTTGTCATCTTCATATCATGCAAACTCCACCTAAAGGGCCAGCTGAAATAGTTTCTCTGGCTGGTTTGAGTTGTGACATTCATGACCTTCTCCTAAACTCTGAGTCAGCTGAAATGTGCTCTAGACAGCCGTGTATAAATATAGAGTTTATCACACATGGTATATCTGATGCAGCTCTGGGCTCTTTGGCAAACTGTTGTGCTATAGTTGACTTCATGGTTGAATTGTATGGTTTGCACTCTTTAATTTAGACTGTATCTATTTTAAGGATATGGCTGACTATGATGCTGCATTTGCAAGTAATTCTAAACTGCAACGGAAACCATTGCATAAGAATATAAATTCATATAAAATGTAGGAATTAACTGGAAAGCAAATTCTGGAAATAAAATGAAATGGTTTGACAACACAGTTTTCTTTTCTGTGCTGACACATTTCCTGCTGAAATCATGCGTTTTTCCTTCACGAGTTTGTCAGAAGATCTTACTTCCCATTTTTAAAGTTAGAATTATGAGTATGTAACATTCAAGATCAATATATACATTGTAGCCATGACTACACTTTGACTTGTTTTAGTTTTGCTACACTGCATGAATAGGCATAAAATCCATTGGTGTTGGAACCAATGAATGTGGGTGGGACAGGAACCACCCACTTTTGAAGACCTATGATATCGGACCCACCCACTTTTACCGTCTCTAATTCAGTGAAAATGTCATCATAGAGCGCCATCAGTTAAATCCATTCCACATGACAAATGCGCTAATAGATTAAGCTCTATGCTCACACGTATGAACAGGCAGCATCTGGGGTGGAAGAGTGGATGGAGTGGGCGCATCAGGCGCAATCATCAAGCATATTTCAAAGGAAGCGGGCGCCATGGTCCTGACCGCATCGCTGTCTTTACTGGGTGTGTTTAGGGAATATTTGCATGTATTCACATGATTCTCATGATTTTGGCTAATACAGGATACTACTGTATGATGCGCCCTATACTTGGGTATACCCCCCAGACAGCAGCATAATGTTTGCCCATACTGGTCAATACTTTATTTAAACTTTATGATTATTTCCTTCATTTTTATTTTTATTGAAAACAAATGCCTTTCCGATGTGAAATGAGATGTGAAAAGGCAGAAGAACGATGTCGTCAGTAGGCGGATGCGAACTCGGGACGTTTGCATCAAATGACACTAATTACTTGCTTTACAGCCGTCTTTTGTAATGTTGTCACGTTAATTTTTTGGGGGGGAGGACCCACCCACATTTATTTTGCTTCCAACACCCATGATAAAATTACATAGCAGATCTAGACAGGTGGAGCTGAGGGAGGTGGAGGGTTTTAGAAGAGTGTTTATAAAGGAACGTCTTACAGCAAACACTGAACCAGACTATATAAATATTGAGCAAGCAACCTCATTGGTTGCAGAATAAGCATAGGCCAATCAGCTTGTGCCATGTAAATTCAGAGAGGTTCATCGTAAAACAGTATATGGTTCCAAACTTTAATTTTGTTATTAATTTTAATAATCCAGTGAGATTTTTGTATGCACAAGGAGTCCTACAACAGACAATATGGTCCAGAGATCTGATCTCATCTTTGAGTCTGTCTGGGATTATATGAAGCAATGGAGAAAACTGAGATCATGTCCACCATACTGAAAAGGTCAAGATCCTCCTGTAAATAAATCAACAGATACACAGAGACAGGCAGCAAGATTCCCTTCAGAGAATTCCAAACTATTGGACGCTATAGAAATATCCTTATTATCACACAATACATATGACTTTACTTATAAAACTGCATTTTTTCCCCATAGAAAAGCAGTGGGGAGTGGATTCTAATTCTAGGACAAGAAGGGCTATAAATTTTGCATGCGTGTATCTGCTGCTTTTAAACTTTTAAAAATACTTCATTGGCATACAGATGACCTAACGCTATAACATACATACAGTGAACATTTAATGCGATCAGCTTTGGTTCTGCATTGCAGCTCGGACATGTCCCCCTAATCAGTACTCGTGTGCCAGTGGCCGCTGTATTCCCATCTCCTGGACATGTGACCTGGATGATGACTGCGGAGACCGCTCCGATGAGCCTGCGTCCTGTGGTAAATGATGCCTCTTTATGTTGATGCCAGCTTATTAAAATTAACGAATTTGTCCATTAATATGCATGTGATACTTTTAGAAAAACTAGTTCAGTGTGAGTTTTGGTCAGTTCCAACTGTGAAGGAAATGTTTGACATTTTATGCATTTATTTATATGCATTTGCTCTTGCAAATGTTATAGACATTTAGAATTACATTTAATTTATTAATCTATTACCTTTTCTTAGTGTAAAACTTCTTAATTAGGAAATGTAAATAATCAAAAAAGGTGATATGACCCTTTTAAAAACAGTGAAGCATATGAAGCATGGCATAAAGTCACAAAGTCATATTCATATTTACTTGCAACCAACAAAAACTTGCATTTAAAATTGTTTAATATTGCATTTAATTATTATTATTCTTTATAGTGCTTTTGGTTATATAGGGTCAGGAATTTTGGTTAGTTTTATATTATTGATTGTTTATGATAATATTTGTGTCGTCAGCATACCCAACCTGTTTCCCGCTCACTCAGTTCACCTGTAATAACGGACGTTGTATCAACATCAACTGGCGCTGTGATAACGGTGAGCTGCTGACATGTTTTCTTCTGTTTTTTTTTTTTCTTTCTTTTTTTTGTGTGTCTGTTGCACTTTTTCAACAGATTTCCCTCATTTGTCTTTGTTGATCATTTCATGTGTCTTTTGTGTAACGTCATGTCCTCTTCTCTTGACCATTTGCCCCTCCCCCTGTGTCACATGGGCTGTGTGTTGCAGAAAAGGATTGTGGGGACAGCTCTGATGAGTTCAATTGTCCGAACCCGACCGGTTAGTGCATAGATCAACATGCACCATAATTTACTTATGGTATAACATAGATATTAAGTTATAAGTTATTATTATGGCTGTGGAAAGGTCTAAAATATCTGCAGCAATTTATTATTTCTAAAACAGGTCTTGTAAATTATGGAAAAATCCTGTCCAACAAAGTTAAAAAAGCCCATGGCCACCTTACTTCAACTAACACCACTAGTAACACCCATAATAAGAGATTTAACATTAAATATTAACCAGGGTTCACTCCCAGTGGTGCATGTGTGATCTATGCAATTTCTGTGATGTTTATTATTCATTTTCTCTTGTTTCAAATTGTTAACTATGAAATGTGTTTCTAAAGACAAGTTTAGAAACACCATATTGTCTTTATGTGAAATACACATAGTTCATCTTATATTCGACTTGTTTGTGTACTTTTATAAATGGAATGTATTAAGTCATAGCCTATAGCTCACATGGACATGTTCCATGTTGCCCCAATATATCTCAGAAAAAAGGTTTCCCAGCAAGGCTGCTACTTTTATACTGGTAAAGTATTAAAGGTAGCCTGTAATTTCATTTCAGACTACTATAAAACTATAAAACTATAAACTATACTATAAAACATTTTAGTTTCAGTCAAAAGTTTGGACTCACCTTCTTTAACTTTGTTATTAATAATAGTCAACAAACATATTAAAGGTAATCAAAACTGTAGAACAACATAAATTGCAGTATGGGAATTATGCAGTGCCCAAAAATGTTAAACAAATCAAAACTATCTTATATTGGTTAAAGTCCACCTCTAAAAGAATTGTTAATTCTTATAACTTTGTGAGGCGGATTCTGGTATGCTTTTAAACAGTGTTGAAGATCCTGTGTATTTATCTGCAAGCCGTTGACTGACGACTTAATTTATGCATTATATTTTAGATGATAGCATATATTTGACAATTTGACCTCTTCCAGACAATGACTGTGGTGATAACAGTGATGAAGCCGGCTGTAGTCATTCATGCTCCAGCGCTCAATTTAAATGTAACAGCGGTCGCTGTATACCCGACTACTGGACCTGTGATGGAGACAACGACTGTGGTGACTACAGCGACGAGACCCACGCCAACTGCACTAACCAGGGTAAGATCATGACACTAAAGCTTTGTTCCACACCACTAGACTGAGGCAGCATCAATGTGTTGAAGTAGAAATACAAAACAATGTGACAGCTCTTGTTTAAAGGGGTCATCAGATGTCACCATTTTCCACAAGCTGATATGATTCTTTAGGGTCTTAATGAGAAGTCTATAACATACTTTGGTTAAAATTTCTCAGTGGCAGTGTAAAAAACCCTTTTTACCTTGTCAAAATCAGCCCTGTTCAGAGTGAGCCGTGCTATTGCATGTTCCTTTAAATGCTAATGAGCTCTGTTCATCCCGCCCCTCTCTTTTGTGGGATGACGAGCCGGACTGTGTACTTTAGCCACATTTAGCCGCAAAACTTGCTAAGTAGCACATTATTAAGAAAGGCAAAAATTTTTAAAAAGATACATGAAAACCCTTACACTCACTTCAGCTGTAGGTGAAGCTGCATAATGAATAATTTGTGCAAACATAGACGCATTAATGTAGATCAGTGTGCGTATTTCCTTCTAAAGTGAAAGTAACATTAATCCTCAGTGGCTTCAGTGGCTCAGATGTCGGGAGTAAATGATGACTGCTATGATCATTATTATATCCAACAACATCCAACAATCACTCAATCGGAGACATTCTTGTCTTCCTCTGCACCGGAGTAGACACAGTGGCGGCTGGAGTAGGACTGTTCACAGATCTGTCAGGTCAGGTCTAAGGTAAGACGGTCATGTCAATCAATTATCGTGGGAGCGGCCTTGGTCTGTATGACATCACACCGACAAGATGCTGAGAATGGCTTGATTTGAAAAAGGGGATATTTCTTATAAAGATTACAAAAATACCACTGGCTGGCTTTTTATCAAAATATGGTGGTTGTGTACACACACTGACAACACATATTTATGTTCAAACAACATGTAAAAGTGAGTTTTGCGTCCGATGACCCCTTTAAGCAGCACCTGCTTTTGGTTCAATTGGCATGAAGTGAAAGCTACACCAAACTCCTAGCACACAGTTTAGAAAAGGTCATCCCTGATAAAGTAATTCCAGGCACAAAAGAAATATACACTGACAGACCAATTATGAGTTTAAAAGAGCTGCAGAGTTCATTCACTAAAGGGTACATTAGATAACCAATGCTAGCTAACCTGAGCTCTGCATAACACTGGCCTTTATAGGCTTATTGATGCTATAAAGAAGCTATTACTCAAAGATTACCACGTGAAGGCACATCCTGAGTTTGACCTGAAGGGGTTATCAGATGCGAAATTCGCTTTTACATGTTGTTTGAACATAAATATGTGTTGGCAGTGTGTGTACACAACCACCCTATAATGTATTTTTGTGTGGCAGTGTGTGTACACAACCACCCTATAATGTATATATTTTTTTAATTGCAATGAATAATATCACCTTTTTCAAATCGGGCCATTCTCTGGTTCTTGGCTGTGTGACATCACACAGACCAAGGCCGCTGCCACGACTATTGATTGACACTGGCGTCTTACCTAGGAATGGGTATCGTTTACATTTTATCAATACTGATACCGATACCGATACTGCTTATCGATACCGGTACTTTTCGATACTCTTATTGATACTATTTGGTGCAAAAAGATATATGATGTAAAAAGTTGTTGAAAATTTCAAGTTATTTTATTACTGCTGAACTTTAGCAACTGTATTAAAATTCTTCCATCAAGAGCAGGGAGTTATTTTTCTCCTTGTGTTTTATTTTAACATTAAAGGAATAGTTCACCCAAAAATGAAAATTTTGTCATAATTTACTCACTCTCAAGTTGTTTTAAACCTGAATGAGTTTCTTTCTTCTGTTTAACATAAAAGTTATTTTGAAGAATGAGGGTAACCAAACAGTTGCTGGTCCCTAGTGACTTCCATATTTTTTATTTATTTTTTTACTATCAACGTCAGTGGGGACCAACAACTGTTTGGTTATCCACATTTTTCAGAATATCTTCTTTTTTGTTCAGCACAAGAAATAAACTAATACGGATTTGGTACAACATGACAGTGAGTAAATAATGACAGATTTTTTTTCGTTTTTGGTAAACTATTCCTTTAATGACATTGGCAGCATGTTTAGTACTGTCGCTTTAAGAGCTGCATGCACCCGTTTTTTTTTCAACTGTTTACTTTCACTTTAGACATAACATTAACTAACTGTGTTTATATGTAAACCTTGTGTGTTTTTGACAGTATTTGCACAATCAAATGATAACTAAGAAGTAATCATGTGATGTTTGACCAGCCTTTTAATGTACGCATGCTTTAAGTGTACGTGCTCTAAAAAAGAGCATGTTAGAACGGCGCGAATGAAATGCTTAACCGGCAAGGCTAACGCAAATAATGTACATTTGTGACTGCGAATAAGTGCAGTGTCCCGTGAGTGCAACTCTATCACTGAATTGACATTTGATGTGAATGTATGTTGTGAATAGAAGTTGGAGCTAAAGCCGAGAGACATAGAAAACACAGCGCATTGCATGAGATAGATGTGTTTTGTTAGTAAATGTTTCTTTATATTACTAGTGTTGCCTCCTATGTTCACTATTACACTACTGCATATATTGCATCTGACATCAGTGTCACTTAGTTTTGTAACATGAGCCCACACTTTCGAACGTTTCATTCTTGCCGGTGTGACTGATTGTCTGCACACAAACGCACACCACATATGTGCATGGATATCAGACGCACGTCAAGCAAACTTCAGCCACAGCATTCAGTGAAGGAAAATACAAGCAGCAGGTTCTAATTCAACATTAACACTGAAGTATACAGAGATAAAACAACGCAAGTATTGATAACAGTTTCATTTGTCCTGAAGCTTATCGGTAGTCCGGTATTGATCCAATTACGTACCGGTTCAAAAAAATACCGGTTCTTGGTACCCATCCCTAGTCTTACCTTAGACCCGCCCTGAGTGAGCTGTAAACTGTCCTCCACTGTTTCGATGCCGGAGCAGGGACGTAGACAAAAATGTCTCCTAAGCGATTGAGGTGTTATGAACATAGCAGTCATCATTTAGTCCCAACATCTGAGCCACTTCAGACGTAGAGGATTACTTTCGCTTTTGAAGGGAATGCGCCCCTGATCTACATAAATGTGTCTAAGTTCGCGTGAATCATTTGTGATCCAGCTTCACCTACAGAAGAAGTGAGTATAAGGGTTTTTTATGAATCTTCGCAAATCGCCTTTCTTAATAATGTGCTTGTTAGCAAGTTTCGCGGCTAAAGTAAATAGGACGGCACCCCACAGAAGAGAGGGCGGGGTGAGCAGAGCTCATTAGCATTTAAAGGGACATGCAACAAAATGGGTTGCTATGTGCAAAGCTGATTTTGACAAGGTAAAAAGGGTGTTTTACACTACCATTGAGAATTTTTAACCAAAGTATGTTATAGACCAATGGTTCTCAAAGTGTGGTATGAGTACCACTAGAGGTATCACTAAATTAAATATAAATTAATGTTAAAACACAATGGGCTGGTTTCACAGACGGGGCTAAGAATAAGCCGGGATTAGATCATAGTTCAATTAGGATATTAAAGTAATTTTTATAAACATGCCTTATAAAAGACATTACTGGTGTGCATCTTGAGACAAAATAAGGCCACTGACCTACAGTATTTCAAGATCAATCAGTGCAAGTTTCTTTAGATTTGCATTTTAGTCTGAAACTAGGCTGAAGCCTTGTTAAGCCTTGAAACTGGGGAAATACATTTTAATGTAATCTTTTAATTAAATCTTATTTCTTTCTTTTTTTCTTTCTTTCATTCTTTCTTTCTTTTACATTTAAGCACAGTACAGTTTTTATTTAACTTTTAGGTAAAACACATTTAATTTAATCATCATGTAAGTTTTTTTTATTTACGTGTTTGTAAGCACAGTGCAGCATTAATGTTCAAACTATGTATGTACAATGTTAAAGTGGCTAACGAAAAAAAAATCTTATTAGGAATAAAACATTTTTAACTGTGCAAAGCTGTAGCTGAATAGTTAGGCCTGCTACACTACTGTATTTTAATGTTGGTCATTATTGTGTTACTTGGAGAGACACATTTTCTGAGGTGGTACTTGGTATACAACGTTTAAGAACCACTATTATAGACTTTTCATTAAGACCCAAAAGAATCATATCAACTTGTGGAAAATGGGCATCCGGTGACCTCTTTAGACCAACTTTTACAACAATTGGAATGTGGCACAAATGTAGAATAACAGATCCTGAAAGTACAGCTTTATAGAGTTAAAATCTTATTCATTCTTCTTTCGTTGGGAAGTCAAAGCCTCTAAACTGTGCTATGTTATAGGTGTGCAGGACCAGAATTTGTGAAAGTGCTTTATCTCACCATGCATCTCAGTTAGGCTTTGCTATAGTGCTGCTCATTCTAAGTCATGGTGTGAAGTTTCTGCAATTACAAGCCACATTAATTAATGAGGAATACCTGCGTTCATATAAACCACTGCCATTTTTACCCTTTTACCACTTCTTTCTTTTGTGGGGATAAACGTCTTTGCCAGAGGTTATGTTAGAACTAGAATTAGATATGAGGCACATTGCAGGATGATGATGAATTTAAAAAGGGATTAATACAAAAAAATCCCACTTTACGCAACCAACACAATAACCGTATTATTTCCCTTCGGAGAACTCACAGTGTTTACCTTTGTTAACTTAGCAGATACTTTTATCCAAAATGACTTAGAAATGAAGAATATAACAACGTAAGTGATGCATCCTAAGGAGACAGTAACATGAGAAGTCATGCAATACATAAAAATGAAAGAAAAGTAAAAGCTAAGACTGGGATGTGGATGTAACACAATTAAACAATAGTTAAATAGTAGGAAATTGTATTAAGAAAGTTCCAGACCTCAAATCCGTTTGATACCGTGTTTATGAAATATTACCCTGAAGTTTGTAATTCATTTCTTGATGATATCGTTGGTGATGTTGTGTTGAATTGCTAGCTAGCTGGGAAGACGAGAAGCCCTGTTCCTACAAAGTTGGAAATGGAAATGCCATTTAGACTAGAGCTGCTTGTCATTGATGTCGCACTGAACATCGGTTTGCCTAAATAGTTCCTTGTGATGTGGTGTGTATTAATATGAGGACAGGGCCAAGTACCGAACCCTGAGGTACACCTCTTCTCCAGGATAAGCTACCCTATCTAGGATCTTTTACAGAGTGTATACTGTTACCAAATAGCTTGCATGAAAATGTTGAACCTATGAATTATATAGTTGTCTGTATATTGCCATACAATCTCTTAACTCCTCTTTTTTTCCTCTCCACAGCAACCCGTCCTCCTGGTGGCTGTCACACAGATGAGTTCCAGTGTCGTGTGGACGGGTTATGTATTCCCCTCCGCTGGCGGTGTGATGGAGACACTGACTGTATGGATCTGAGCGATGAGAAGAACTGTGAGGGTGTAACGCACATGTGTGATCCAGCAGTGAAGTTTGGCTGCAGGGACTCTGGTAATGATGCAGAAAATATAGATATATGTTCTCAATTTAATGGTCTGATGTTTTCAGACCTATTAAAAAACTGATTCTGTTTATCTTGAGATTCAGTGATCCACGTGTAGACTGAGTTTATGAGCAAATGGGTCACAGTCATCACAATCTTGGTAATGGTTTCAGAATAAAATGCAAATTAACTAAGTAAACAAGCGAGGTGAGGCAATAATGAATCACTCTCATAAAATGTCTTCACTCTCTCTTTAGAGCATTTTTGGCTGTTCAGTTTATAGTAGCGAATTGTTTCCATTAAAACAAACCATTTAGAGTCATCACTCTAAATTGCTTCCAGAAGTTAATTTGGTATATATTTAGTAATATATCTGATCCCACTTTATGTCACAGAAATTAATTATAGATGTATAATATAAAATTATTATTATTTTTTTTTTTTTTCACCTTGTAATGTATGAAGAAGGTAATTTCCAGAGTTCATTGTTCACATGGTCATAAGGTTTCTTTACTGTAGTTAGCCACTTGTCAATTATAATGTTAACAAGCATATTTTGTGTGTGTTTGTTGTGCAGCACGGTGTATCAGTAAGGCTTGGGTGTGTGATGGTGACAGTGATTGTGAAGATAACTCTGATGAAGATAACTGTGAGGCTCTGGTGTGTAAACTCTCCCATCACGTGTGTGCCAATGACACCAGCATTTGCCTGCCTGCCGAAAAACTGTGTGATGGCAAAGACGACTGTCCTGACGGCTCCGATGAGAAGCTCTGTGGTAAGATTCATATTGTAAATGAGTTTGTTCAGATTTGGAGAATTTGCATTGCATAATTTGCTCACCAATGGATCCTCTGCATAGCTGCTAGAATGAGAGTCCAAACAGCTGATGAAAAATAATCACAATAATCTACAAGTAATTTACATGACTCCAGTTCATCAATTAATATACAGTGGGGAAAATAATTATTTTATCCCCTTCTGATTTTGTACATTTGCCCACTGACAAAGAAATTGTCAGACTATATTTTTAATGCTAGGTTTATTTTAACAGTGAGACACAGAATAACAAAAAAAGAGAAAAAAAAGAAAAACGCATTTCGAAAAAGTTATAAATTGATTTGCATTTTGAGTGAAATAAGTATTTGACCCCTTCGCAAGACAAGACTTAGTACTTAGTAAAAACCCCTGTTGGCTATCACAGAGGTCAGATGTTTCTTGTAGTTGGCCACCAGGTTTGCACACATCTCAGAAGGGATTTTGTCCCACTCCCCTTTGCAGATTTCAAGGCTGACGTTTGGCAACTAGAACCTTCAGCTCCCTCCACAGATTTTCTATGGTATTAAGGTCTGGAGACTGACTAGGCCACTCTAGGAGCTTAATGTGCTTCTTCTTGAGCCACTCCTTTGTTGCCTTGGCCATGTGTTTTGGGTTATTGTCATGGTGGAATACCCATCCATGACCCATTTTCAATGAGGGAAGGAGGTTCTCACCCAAGATTTGACAGTACATGGTCCCGTCCATCGTCCCTTTTATGCGGTGCAGTTGTCCTGTCCCCTTAGCAGAAAAACATCCCCAAAGCATGTTTCCACCTTCATGTTTGACGGTGGGGATGGTGTTCTTGGGGTCATAGGCGGCATTCCTCCTCTTCCTCCAAACACGACGGGTTAAGTTGATGCTAAAGAACTCAATTTTGGTCTCATCTGACCATAACACTTTCACCCAGTTTTCCTCTGAACCATTCAGATGTTCATTGGCAAACTTCAAACGGGCCTGTACATGTGCTTTCTTGAGCAGGGGGACCTTGCAGGCGCTGCAGGATTTCAGTCCTTCACGGCGTAGTATGTTTTCAGTTGTTTTCTTGGTGACTACGGTCCCAGCTGCATTGAGATCATTGATAAGATCCTCCCGTGTAGTTCTGGGCTGATTCCTCACTGTTCTCATGATCACTGAAACTCCACAAGGTGAGATCTTGCATGGAGCTCCAGACCGAGGGAGATTGACAGTTATTTTGTGTTTCTTCCATTTGCAAATAATCGCACCAACTGTTGTCACCTTCTCACCAAACTGCTTAACGATGGTCTTGTAGCCCATTCCAGCCTTGTGTAGGTCTACAATCTTGTCCCTGACATGCTTGGACAGCTCTTTGGTCTTGGCCATGGTGGAGAGTTTGGAATCTGATTGATTGATTGCTTCTGTGGACAGGTGTCATAGAGGTAACAAGCTGAGATTAGGAGCACTCCCTTTTTCCTAATCTCAGCTCGGTACTTGTATAAAAGACACCTGGGAGCCAGAAATCTTACAGATTGATAGGGTATCACATACTTATTTCACTCATTAAAATGCAAATTAATTTATAACTTTTTTGTGTTTTTACTGGATTTTTATGTTGTTATTCTGTCTTTCACTGTTCAAATAAACCTACCATTAAAATTACAGACTGATCATTTCTTTGTCAGTGGGCAAAGGTACAAAATCAGCAGGGGATCAAATTATTTTCCCCACTGTATTGGCAAGTGATGTAGCAAGTGATGTAATGCTAAATTCCTAAGCTATTCCTTTAAAAGGTTTATACCTGAAAAACATAATTTTGTAATTATAGGCATTATAGTGTTAATGTGAAGGGTTTTAAATACTTTCAGCCTATAATAAATACATCAGTACTGATGTAAAGAAACAGTCCCATATTGTGCTATTGTGTTCCCTTCCTTTGTTTTTATTGTCTAACTGCACTGTTTCTTTTCATCTAGATCTGTGTTCTCTGGACAATGGTGGCTGCAGTCATAACTGTACAGTGGCCCCGGGTGAGGGCATTCTGTGCTCATGCCCACTGGGAATGGAACTGGGCACTGACAACAAGACATGTCAGATCCAGGGCTTCTGTGCCAAACACCTGAAGTGCAGCCAGCGCTGTGAACAGGACAAGTTCAATGTGAAGTGTTCCTGCTATGATGGCTGGGCCCTCGAACCTGACATGGAGAGCTGCAGGAGCACAGGTGAGATCAGCTCTTCCAAAGCCTACTAAAATACTTTATTTTTTAATTGCATATAAAATTTGCACCCATTTTGTATTATGCAGTAAACTAATAATCTTAATGTGATGCCTATTTGTCAGTCATTTAATTAAAATCAAATACATGCAAACAGTTATAAACTGATTTTTTGACAAGAAAAATTTCAAGAAATATTTCAGTTTCATTTCAAGACAACTATGCAAGTTTATTATGTTAATTTAAAACCGTGTAATCCAAATGGATGGAAATTTTATATTGTTATTATGTTTTGTTTTTCTTAGACAACTAGACTAGATATAACTGTTGTGGTTCACAATTTTTTGCAGAATGTAACAAGTATGTGCACCAAAGGAAAACTTTATCCCTCACATAGGAAGTGGCCTTCTATAATGTCATTGCAAGAGTCGATGTGACAGAACGAATGTAGAAAATGACGTGAACTTTTTAGCAGCATACTGTAATTGGTGGTATATTTTTGTAATGAAAGAATGTAAATGGCAGAAGAATGAGGTGGGGTAAAAGATTTACTGTGACAAGAAGTGGCACAGCAGCCCACTCAGCCATTCAAATGATGGATAATGTATTGCTGGACGTATTTCACATTCCTTTAAAAAATAAAAATCTTTTAGATAAACAGAGGAAATTTCACAGGCTTGAATGTGATTGCCAGTCTCACATCATTTTACAGACATGTTGTGCAACAGATGATGATGGAAAATTTCAGAGCATTTGCCCAGTTCAGTACCTTACTTCATGAGTTATGACATTCTTTCAGTAAGTTTATTGTTTTTCCAGATCCATTTAAACCCTTCATCATCTTCTCCAACCGTCATGAGATCCGACGGATTGATCTTCACAAAGGAGAGTTCAGCGTGTTGGTGCCAGGCCTGAGGAACACCATTGCGCTCGACTTCCACCTCAACGAGAGCTCGCTCTACTGGACTGATGTTGTCGAGGACAAAATTTACCGTGGGAAGCTGTCAGAGAATGGTGGTAAGTTATATAACAATTTTGAATTTCTGCAATTAATTCAAAAACAGCTTCATATCATAATGAATAAAATAAAAAGAATGGACTTCTAGAAAACAAACAAAACATTTTGTGAAAAAAGTGCAAACAAACAAATAAATAAATGGTATATTATAAGGTATAATAAATATTTTAACAAAATTGCTTCACTTCATTATTATTATCATTACTGAAAAAATAAAATAAAATAAAAACTACAATAACAAATAACAACAGTATGCCTACATGTTATTAACAATTATTATTAACAGTTTCATCCTTATACTGAGATTTATCCCCCCATTGAACACATACATGATTAGGGTTGGGTATCAAGAGCCGGTTCCCTATTTCCAAGAACCAGGATTTGATAAGACACGTGCATTTTGATTCTGCTTAATGATTCCTCCATTCACATTTTGAAGTGATTTTAAACGGTTTGCATGCAGGAAGGGAAAGAACTTTAGCACTGTTTGCATGCAGCGCACACATCTGAAGCGCGGGCACAAAGAACAGCAGTCCCGGTGTGTGCTTCCAGCAGGGTTGCCAGGTTTCAAAACAAAACCCGCTCAATTGCTACTCAAAACTAGCCCATAAATAGCCCAATTGCGTTTCGAGGCGGGTTCCCCTGGTAAAAATCGTGTTCCAGTACACGGGAAAATACACGTTTTGTGGTGGGGTTCCTCTGGTAAAATTAGCATTCCAGGGGCTAAATATTAGCGTCCGTCTCGAACCGTTCCGTGCATTTCCACTGCAGAAGATTTGTTCCGAGCCTAAACGTGCTTCTCTTTCACATTTACCAACCAATATGCACAAAAATCCGTCAGTATATCTATCATCATAAAGCAGTCTCGATTCTATATCTATTTATGTGTATATACTGTACATATAAGGGGATAAAAATGCAGCTGAATGCCTTTTTAGCACCATTTTACACTTAGTTTAAATTCAGTATTTGCTTGCATTCATTGTGTGTTATCATTAAAAAAAAGGATGTAAGTTATTAACTTTTTAAATTTCACATTTAAAAATATAGGGTTTAATCATTTCTAAATATTTATTCAAATGAAAAACTTAAAAATAAGTAGGCAGGTATAACCTGCAATATTCTAGATAGTATTAATGTATATTTAGTAAAGAGCCATACAGGTACCTAGTGAGTAAACCATGGCATTACAAATATATATATATATATATATATTTTTTTTTTTTTTTTCTTCTTTCTGACCACAAAATGAATCTATTTGCTTCTTTGCATTGGAATTTAAAACCCTTTTCTCTATTTAACCTTAAATACTACACTAATTGTAATATAAGTTATATATATATATATATATATATATATATATATATATATATAGATATAGATATAGATATATATAGATATATGTAGATATATATATATATATAGAGAGAGAGAGAGAGAGAGAGATATATATGATCTCCTTAAAATATTAAATAAATATTATTGAACCAAAATATAGAACATGCATGGTCACATTATAAGTAAGCAATACCTGAGTGTAACCCTTATGAAAATTAAACCATGGTTTTATTATAGTAAAAGTGTAGTAACCATGTTTTTTGGTGCATTGATTACCATTTGTATAACCATAGTTTTACTACAAATACCATGGTTAAACTATGGTTAGTGTAGCAAGACCATGGTTAATTTGTGGTTACCATGGTTTAACTATAGCAACCATGCATTTTTTTTTTGTTTTATTTGTAATAAAACCATGTTTAATTTTCGTAAGGGTTGCCTCTCCATCACTCTCCAGGATAAAATTATACTGTAAATGTCATCGACGTAAAAATCAATGCACAATATGCTGTAATGTTTACCAAAAATTGCTGCAAATACCTGTATATTGAAGCTGTCTTCTCTATCCCAGTTAAACACATTCAAATATACTGATAACGCTGGTTTGTTTGCGGAGCTCCGTGAATCACGTGACCACGTGGCGGCGACACGTTCATAATTTTAATGACAATTAATGTATATAATATTTATGAAAAGAAAACTATAGTGTTTTTACACTTTTGATTTCAATTTCCGTACCTGAAATTTGTTCAGTTGTATTTCTTTATACTGTTGGTAGTTGATTTGTTTGTCCTTGTCTTATTACTGGCTGTTTACTTGTCTTTAACAATGTAATATTTACAATTTATTAGTCTAGTTGTTTTTGCTGTGTTATTTTTTGTTAAAACCATAGGCAAATGTTCCTAAATGTAAAAGACCTAAGTGTTCTGTAAGTTACTTGCTCAATTTATTCAGCTGCAACAGAACACTGTAAAAAGGCAGAATAAGTTTGACATCAAAGATTGTTTTTTTTTTTTGTGTTCATCTT
Source organism: Labeo rohita (assembly GCF_022985175.1). NCBI lineage: Eukaryota > Metazoa > Chordata > Actinopteri > Cypriniformes > Cyprinidae > Labeo > Labeo rohita. The sequence continues at coordinate 9,976,142 of NC_066879.1, read as the reverse complement.
ATTGGAATCAAACTAAGAATCGATAAGAATCAGAATCGATAAGCAGGATAGGAATTGGATACCCAACAATACCCAACCCTATGCATGACCATAATCTGGACCTTTTCAGTTTACCAATAGTTAGGTAAATATGTTTCTATAGATATGTTTTCTCTGTTTCTCTCTATTTCCTTCATTTTTATTTCACACAGCAGCACTGACCAGTTTTGACGTGGTGATCCAGTATGGATTAGCTACTCCTGAAGGTCTGGCTGTAGACTGGATTGCTGGAAACATCTACTGGGTGGAGAGCAACCTAGATCAGATCGAAGTGGCCAAACTGGACGGGACGATGCGCACCACTCTGTTAGCTGGAGATGTGGAGCATCCGCGGGCCATTGCCCTGGACCCTAGAGAGGGGTAAGCTGTCCATCATTACTGGTTTAATACTTCTGAAACATGTGTTGAGCCCCCTCAGTGTAATGTGCTTTGTAAGCTGTGTTATATTAGTATTGTTTATGTATTTGTAGGACAGTTCGTAGATGCGGAAAGAAGGAGGCTCACCACAAACAAAAACTTTAATTACAAACTCGAAATAAACAAACAAAGCAAGCAGCAGCCGTCTCACGGCTGAATGTAACACACACAAAATACAAAAGTCTTCCACTGGTGTCAATCCTCCTTACAGTACATTCTTCCGGAGCTCCCCCATGATGCTTATTAGCATTTGTGCCACTGGCTTTACTTTGTTTCGGAGCAGCTTTGCCACAGTACTATTGTAGTATTTGTTTTTATTTTGAATTAGATATTATTTTTATATATTCAGGTTTCTTTTTAAATTTACTTTAAGTTTTGTGTTGTTGTCATCTTTAATAGATATTTTAAGACATTTCTATTTATCTTAGTAATTTAATTTCAGAAGTTTTAGTAATTTTAATACTTGAAATTAAACTAGTTACCAAAGCAGCATGCTACCCTTTTCCATACAGTATAGTCGGGTGTATACGGTGCAATTTTTGCTGTCATGCAAGCTAATATGCAATGTTTTCATATCAGGAGAAATTGCATGTAAATCGTTGATGCTCATATGGTCATGGCTCACATTGTGTGAGAGGAATTTACGAGCAGAGCTGAGCACCTCCCAAGCAGCTCTCAAGCATATAGGCTCTTCCATATTACCAAATCATATACAACCACATAGTATGTTGTTGTAGCTCAGTGGCCGCTAGGCAATCCCATATTGTGTGGATACACCGACACACACACACACACACACACACAAATCTCTCTAGACGTTTTTGTTGAAAGGAATGATTATGCTGTTCTCTGCTGAATGTTCTTCTCTGAGAGTGCTGTAGCCTTAATGCACATCTATTTTCACATATATTTTGTGCCATTCTTTGTTATAGCACAAAGTGCATTTATAATCACTAAAAAGCTTATTATCTTATTTCATTGCGATTGCAAAAAGCTCCATTATATTCAGTGAAGCTCTACACTGCACAATGAATCTCTCTTTTTACATCACATCCACACTTTGTAATAATGAGATGGTTCACAAGCGTGCTGAATTCACAGATGGACAAAACTCCAGCTTTATGAGTGGATTGTAACATAAATGTCTCTGACTGAACATTGTGTTTCAAAAAATCAACAGGTATGTCAGTGATTGGCTACATTTCTCACCGCTGCCAAAACACATTGTAAAGAGAAACTTTTGACACTCCTCAGAGCACAAACACAAATAGGCACTGGATTGCTTGTCAAATCTCTAATATTATTATTACAGCTTCAGCTGAGGGTGCTCTTGCTTTCGTTTGAACACCCCTGTAGAACAGGGCCTGTTTCTGCAATATAGCAAATCATTTGAACAATTATGCCTTATTTCCCTATCCAAAGCTACAGTGAGGGAAAAGGGATTTTGTCCAACTCCTCTTTGTAGATCCTCTCCAAGTCATTAAGGTTTCAAGGCTGACATTTGGCAACTCAAACCTTCAACTCCCTCCACAGATTTTCTATGGGAATAATGTCTGGAGACTGGCTAGGCCACTCCAAGACCTTAACGTGCTTCTTCTTGAGCCACTCCTTTGTTGCCTTGGCCGTGTGTTTTGGGTCATTGTCATGCTGGAATACCAATCCACAACCCATTTTCAATGAGGGAAGGAGGTTCTCACACAAGATTTGATGGTACATGGTCCCATCCATCGTCCCTTTGATGCGGTGCAGTTGTTCTGTCCCCCTTTGCAGAAAAACACCCCCAAAGCATAATGTTTTCACCTCCATGGTTGACGGTGGGGATGGTGTTCTTGGGGTCATAGGCAGCATTCCTCCTCCTCCAAACACAGCGAGTTGAGTTGATACAAACTTTGTTCACTGGCAAACTTCAGACGGGCCTGTACATGTGCTTTCTTGAGCAGGGGACCTTGCAGGCGCTGCAGGATTTCAGTCCTTCATAAATAAAAGACTGAAAATGTATTCCTGTTTTTTTTTATGTGTTTACAAACTCAGCACACAACACTAATGGTCAATAACTGTCAATAAATGGTCAGTAAACACTTCTGAAAGCAGCATGTGCTCTGATTCGGTAGAATCCTCTTCTGGACAGATTGGGATGCCAGCATGCCCAGGATAGAGGCTGCATCCATGAGTGGACATGGCAGACGTACCATCCATAAGGAGACGGGCAGTGGAGGATGGCCCAACGGTCTGACTGTGGACTATCTGGAGCGCCGCATTCTGTGGATAGATGCCAGGTAATGTCTGAAGACTCATCTCATACAATGGGATGTGCTTTACCCATTTAGGACAAGCTCCTAGTCAAGCAGTGCCCTGACACTATCCAAATCCCTATGCCATGGGTGCCCAGTCCTGTTCCAGGAGGGCCAGTATGGAGTTTAGCTCCAACACTCCTTCCTGAAGACCTTGATTAGCTGGTTCAGGTGTGTTTAAATGAGGCTAGAGCTAAACTCTGTTGGCAGGTGACCCTCTAGGAGCAGGACTTGGCACTCTTACCCTGACTATTGACATTAAAATGCTATAATTTTGTTTTATGTCACAGATCTGATGCAATCTATTCAGCTAAGTATGATGGGTCAGGACTGATCGAGGTGCTCAGAGGACACGAGTATCTCTCGCACCCGTTCGCTGTGACAATGTACGGCGGAGAGGTTTACTGGACAGACTGGCGCACAAACACGCTGGCCAAAGCCAACAAATGGACCGGAAACAATGTCACTGTGGTTCAGAGAACAAATACACAACCTTTCGATCTGCAGGTGTACCACCCATCTAGACAACCGCAAGGTAATCTTCAAACCTTTTTTCAAAGTTGCTTTGGTAGAGATATTACTAATAGCTGTTAGTACTGTAAGCAGAGAAGTGATGTATATCAAAGTACTGTGATATAACCATCTAATACCATCAATGTACCAACACAGAATGTTTTTGTGAAGAGTAAATTCTTGATTCTAATTGATTCCAAATAGTTGATTCGTGTAGCGTGTGTTTTTTTCCCCGCTAAACTGGTTAAAAAGAAACCCTGCCTCGCAACCAGTTCTAAAGATTTCATCGGTCATGCCAGTCACCAATCGTCTACACAAACTTGACACAAATACTAACCCCTAACCCTAACCTACACACTAACATATAACATTTGTAGCACATCAACTTTTGTTGACAGGTGACCGCATGATTGAGTTGACCAATGAATTCATCTGTGGGTTTAAGTTTGGGAAGTTTGACGTTGCAAAGCTAACAACACAATCATCTTAACTACAAAAGATACACTGAGTGCATTTTTAATTATCATTATTAATGCCATTTCTGTCAAATTTTTGAGATCTCATGACATTGAGCTCATCACAATGCATTCGAAGATCCTCATTCATGACATATACATGACACTGTAGCATAAGAAGTTTCTAGTGGTTGATTTTAAACACCCCAGAATTGATTCCAGATTTCAACATGGGGCGTCATTGTGACCTTTTAATGTAGGTTTGGTGTCTGGACATCACAGTTTTATTGTTGAGTACATTTTAAATGTTTGATTAAATGCTAACTTTAATTCTGTGAAACATCGCAGGTCAAATTGAGGGAGGAGCCTGTCTGTTTGATGGACACATGGTTTGATTATGTTTGGCACTTAATAAAGCAGCATTTGAATAAACTTGTCATGATAGTTTAGCTCAGTGACTTCGTCTTATAGAGGCAGACGTCTGTTTATTCATGTCTGACAGGAGCGGACAGATGGGATGAATTGGTTTGGACATGCTTTCAGAAGCTCCACTATCTGTTTTAAACCCTTAACCTTTGGATTTCTCATTCTTATTTACATTTTCATCATACTTCTTACCCTTATCAAAAAGCATAGATGTAGATCATGCAAACACAGATGATATCAAAATAGCCATATGTTGGCCATTAGTTCCAAATCATTAGTTCCTGTCTCAGCTGGTTTGGTTTCTTGGTAATGGCAAGAAATTTTAATGTGACACAATAAAGCTCAATACATCTCTCTCATCTTTGATCTCATTTCTCTCTCCAGCGCCGAACCCATGTGCTGCTAATGGTGGTTTGGGTCCATGTTCTCACCTGTGCTTGATAAACTATAATCAGACATTCTCCTGTGCCTGCCCACATCTCATGAGACTGAGTGAGGACAACCACACCTGCTACGGTATGAACTGAAAATGATGAGTGCATCTTCAGATTTATGTTTGTTTTTAAATAAATAAATAAATAAATAAAAACCAGCAGTGTTATTGTTAACAAAATCTAAAACTAATGAACATTGTTTGTGACACTGTTATTTGCATTAATGATCAAATAAAAAAGAAATTTAAAAAAGTATTATGAAAACTGAAACTTAAAGGGATACAATACAAATAGAAAAAAATAGAAAAAACTAAAACTATAATAAATTAAGTTTAAGTAGAAGTACTGAAATGATTAAAACTAAAACTGAAATACAAATAAATAGAAGCTATAATAAAATAAAAATAAAATGTGTATATATATGATATAATATATGACCATATTCTACATCCCTAATTCTACCCAGTACCTGAATCTAAGTATCTGAACCCAGTATCTGAAACTACCTTAATAACTATTAACTAGATAAAAAAGTTTGTCAAGACAAACTTTAAGTTGGCTTGAGAAAGCCGGAACAGAAAGTTTTAAAAAGTTTGAAAAGTTTATGAAGTTTAAAAAGTTTAAGAAGTTTTAAAAAGTTTTAAGTTTGATGTTTTTCAGTCTGAAATAGTTTGAATTCTAAAGTAGTTTTAAAACGTTTGGATGTTTTGAAGGCAGTACAGTCTGTCAGAGATAGATAGATTGATAGATAGAATGTTGTTAGCATGTTATTAACATGATTAACATGTGACTAGCATGATGTTATTATGATTAGCAAGGTACTAGGATGTTGTTAGCATGCTTATAGGATTATTAGCAAGTTACTATCATTTTACTAACATGGTGCTAACATAATTAGCAAGTTACTAGCATATTGTTAGCATGATTAGCAAGTTACTAGCATGGTTAGCAAGTTGATAGCATGTTTCTATCATGATTAGCAAGTTACTAGCATGTTTCTAGCAAGATTAACAAGTTAGTAGCATGTTGCTAGCATGATTGTAGCATGATTAGCATGTCGTTAGCATGTTATTAGCATGATTAGCAAGTTACTAGCATGTTACTAGCATGATTAGCAAGTTACTAGGATGTTGGTAGCATGTTTCTAGCATGACTAGCAAGTTACTAGCATGTTGTTAGCATGATTAGCAAGTTACTAGCATTTTACTAGCATGGTGCTAACATAATTAGCAAGCTACTAGCATGTTTTTAACATGATTAGCAAGTTACTAGCATGATTAGCAAGTTGCTAGCATGTTTCAAGCAAGATTAGCAAGTTAGTAGCATGTTGCTTACATGATTGTAGCATGATTAGCATGTCGTTAGCATGTTATTAGCATGATTAGCAAGTTACTAGCATGTTACTAGCGTGATTAGCAAGTTACTAGCATGTTGGTAGCATGTTTCTAGCATGACTAACAAGTTACTAGCATGTTGTGAGCATGATTAGCAAGTTACTAGCATGGTGCTAACATGATTAGCAAGTTACTACCATGAGTAGCAAGTTGCTAGCATGTTACTAGCATGATTAGCAAGTTACTAGCATGTTGGTAGCATGTTTCTAGCATGACTAACAAGTTACTAGCATGTTGTGAGCATGATTAGCAAGTTACTAGCATGGTGCTAACATGATTAGCAAGTTACTAGCATGATTAGCAAGTTGCTAGCATGTTACTAGCATGATTAGCAAGTTACTAGCATGTTTTTAGCATGATTAGCAAGTTACTAGCATGTTGCTTGCATGATTAGCAAGTTACTAGTATGTTACTAGCATGATTAGCAAGTTACTAGCCTGTTTCTAGCATGATTAGCAAGTTACTAGCATGATTCTGGTTGCTAGGCATAGACAGATAGATAGATAGACAGATAGATGGATAGAGTTTGAATGAGTTTAAATGGATTAGAAATACAGTACGTAGAAGGGAAGCTTGATTGAGGCTCAAAGGATTCTGGGAGCTTTGACATTTGGAATTTGAAAAGTGTTGGCTCATTTGAACATTCCGTCAATGTAAGTCTATGGGATTTTTCCCAATTTTAATCATCATTTTTAGGAAAATCGTAAGTCCGATCAGTTAGAAAAGATAGAGCACACTCGGTCGGATCAGTCTGAAGATCTGGGCTGAATTTGGAGTTTGTAGAGTTAAAGCTCTAGTACGAGTTAGTGTCGACAGATTTAGTCTCAGAAGAAAACAGCATATTAGTAAGTTGGCTTTCTCAAGCCAACTTAATAAGCAGCAAATTAGGAGTTTATTGAGGCAAAAGTTGTAGTTAATGGTTTGTTATTAGTGAGAACTGGACCTTAAAATAAAGTGTGTCCTTTTTTTATTGCTTTAGCTGAGCGATCGGTACCTTTTCCTTTGTAGGCTGACCTAATTTTTAAAATAGATTTGTCTCTTAGTTTGTGAAAACCAAATATATATAATTTTAACATTAATGCTCTTACAACAGAAATCTGTGGGGCCGAAGAACTGCACATTCTGTATATTTATTAGATCAAATTTCTTAGAGATCTTTGTTGCAAAAAAATCCTGCACTTTTCTTTTAAACATACATTAAAAAAAACAAAAAAAAAACTTTTATGGACTAATGTATTGTGTTAATATGAAGAAAAGGTACTAGTAATTTTCACCCAGGACATTATTTATTACAGTACAGAGTGCTTTAAAGCTTCTAGGCAGACATATTAATCACCCTTTCTTATAATTGACAGATTTATTTTCCCCAAAATTTGTTTCAGTTTGACATTAACAGTTAATGGATCTTCATGGCCTGCTGACACTCAAATTCATTGCTTAGGGGGAAATCATTTTTTTCCCAGTGACCTTTTGTCAGGTTTGATTTACCTTGTTTTTGGCCCCAGTCATGACAGGTGTCTCTTTGTCTCTTCCAGAGTCGCGTCAGTTCTTGCTGTACGCTCGTCAGATTGAGATAAGAGGAGTGGACATCTATAATCCATACTACAACTACATCATCTCCTTCACTGTCCCTGACATCGACAATGTCACAGTTGTGGATTATGACGCTCTGGAGCAACGCATATATTGGTCAGATGTTCGGACTCAAACCATCAAAAGGGCCTTCATAAACGGCACAGGAATAGAGACGGTGGTGTCTGCAGGTACATTCAGGTTTTCTTTCATTTGATTGAAAAAAAAAACTGCTTCAAACAGTGGTTTTACAGTATTTGTTGTGAAGAAAATGCTGTTCATTTGAACTTTCTATTCATCAAAGAAAATGTATCATGGTTTCCACAAAAATATAAAGCAGTACAACTATTTTCAACATTGATAATAATCAGAAATGTTTTTTGAGCAGCAAATCAGCATATAAGAATGATTTCTGATGGATCATCATGTGACGGAGTAACGATGTGAAAATTGGAGTAATGATACTGAAAATTCAGCTTTGCATCACAAGAATAAATTACATTTTACAATATATTCCCAGAAAAAAATATTTTAAATTGCAATAATATTTCACAGTATTGCTGTTTTTATTGTACAACCCCAATTCCAGAAAAGTTGGGACAAATCAAGAATATGTTATCTGTTTGTTCTCTTTAACCTTCGTTTAATTGACTAATTTGACAATTTGCTTGCAAAACTTGAAGTATTAGTATTCTCAATTCCCAAACAAGTAAACATGAAATGGAATTAAAAGGAAAGTTGATGTGGCACAGTGTTAAACATGCCTCCGTCCCAACTTTTTTTGGAGTGGGTTGCAGCCATGAAATCAAAATTTGGTTCTATTTACAAAATAAAATTAAAAGTTGGCAACTTAAAACATTGAATTTTTTTTTGTTTTGTACTTTAGTCAATTGAATAAGGTTAAAGACGTTTTTTTAAGTTGCTTTGGATAAAATCATCTGCTAAATGTCTAAATGTAAATGTAATATAAATGTAAAGAGAATGAACAGATAAATTCTTGATTTTATGGCATTACACAAAATGTTCAGCTTTTCTGGAATTTGGGTTGTATTTCTGATCGTGTAAAATACAGCCTTGGTGAGCAGAAGAAACTTTCAAAAACCAAAAAAAAATCTTAGTTTGACTTGTTCCGTTTCACAAGTTTAAATTCGAAGGCACATACAGTAGTTGTTATGATTGATTATCACAATCAAAATATAATTACACTAAAGACACTAAAGCAAGATATTTTACAGAATGTCTATTGATTTTCATTATATTGACAAAAAGTTAAAGTATTCGTAAAAATATCATGTTTTGTTCCACAGAAGAAAAAAATGACATGAGGGTAAATAAAAGATGACAGAATTTAAATTTTTGGTGAACTATCCCATTGAGGCTTTAGAATTTAAGGATGTTGTTGTTTAAATCTGATGTTATTGTGTGTATGAGAACCTCAGTCATTGTTTACAGTGCAGAACTGCTGTTATGTTTACAGTCAAGTGTGTTTTTAGCGAGTACTGTTTAAGTAAAATTAGCACAGCCCTCAAAACCAAATTACAGACATGTTGGGTTTTATGATGAAATAATGACTCACACTTTACCATCCTTCTTTCTGTTCATCCAGATGTTTATCCCTGTTGAAATGCTCTGAATGTTTTGATATCTTTGTCTGTCATCTGATTATATTGATTCAGAGAATTAATATCTGGAAATGGTTATTTTGTGTGTCTTGCATGTGATCAGATATTCCCAATGCACATGGGCTGGCAGTGGACTGGGTGTCACGCAATCTCTTCTGGACCAGCTATGATGGCAATAAGAAACAGATCAACGTCGCCAGACTGGATGGCTCCTTCAAAAACGCTGTGATTCAGGGCCTGGACAAACCCCACTGCCTTGTGCTTCATCCCATACTGGGGTGAGTTCCCTCATGCCACAGACACCATAGTTACCTTTTCCCATAGAACACTAACACCAGAACACATCTGACTTCCTAAAGGCGGAAAAAAGATGCAAAACAGAATGCAGCCACATGTACTCTTGTTTTCTCATGTGTTACTGGAAGACATAGTGTATAGGCTTTAAGGGGAAAAATCTGCAATTACATGTGCTTGTTATTATAGTGTTATCATATTTGTTGTGCAGGGCCGCATTTCTGTCACGCTGTCTGTGTCAAAGCTCATTGTGCATGGTGGAAATAAACAAGAGCCATTCATTCACTTAAATGATTCATTTAAAATAACTTGTTCATTGGTTCATTTGCAGTAGAAACACAACTGCAACACTTCACTTTGAGGCACTCAGCACATGCTGTTCAAATAATTAAATCATGATTTAATAATCGCACAAGCCCATATTGCAGTTTCAGTTTTACTCTGGTTAATTAAGTTGAACGTTCAGTGATGGGATGTAACCTGCTGAACATTCTTCTTTTCCTAACTGTTTCATTTCCAGGAAGCTGTACTGGACTGATGGAAATAACATCAGCATGGCCAACACTGACGGCACAAACCGTACTGTGATCTTCACCAATCAGAAAGGACCAGTAGGTGAGTGACAGCTGAGACAGAAGAGATGTTCCCTGTGGTGTTCATGCAGGCTCAAAAAGCCTGTTAGGAGATTGTATAGTGTTGTAGAACTACATTTAGACCTAGAACTAATTAGATGCATTACATACAGGGGATAATATTCACTTCCAGAACAAAACATTACAGATAATATACTCACCCCCTTGTCATCCGAGATGTTCATGTCTTTCTTTCTTTAGTCGTAAAGAAATTATGTTTTTTGCAGAAAACATTTCAGGATTCCTCAAAAAAGGACTTCTATGGTGCCCCTGAGTCTGAACTTCCAAAATGCAGTTTAAATGCAGCTTCAAAGGGCTCTAAACAATCCCAGCCGAGGAATAAGGGTCTTATCTAGTGAAACGTTCGGTTATTTAAAAAAAAAAAAAAATAGTACAATTTTTATACTTTTTAACTCTGTTTTTTCCCCAGTTCAAGACAGTTAGGGTATGTCGAAAAACTCCCATCTCATTTTCTCATCCAACTTTAAAATCATCCTACATTGCTGTTTTCCTACATCGTTTGACCTTCTTTGCATCTTCACTTCGTAAACACTGGGTTGGTACTTCTGCAGCGATTTAGGCTGATTTTAAAGTTTGATGAGCATTTGAGGTTAGTATATAAATTGTACATTTTTATGCAGATCGTTTCGCTAGATAAGACCCTGATTTTTTGGCTGGGATCGTTTAGAGCCCTTTAAAGCTGCATTTAAACTGCATTTTTGAAGTTCAAACTTAGAGAGGAATCCTGAAATGTTTTCCTCAAAAAACATAATGTCTTTACGACTGAAAAAGAAAGACATGAACTTTTTGGATGACAAGGGGGTGAGTAAATTATCTGTACGTTTTTGTTCTGGAAGTGAATTTCTCCTTTAAGACTTGGAACTAATTAGATGCATTACATACAGGGGATAATATTTAAATCATCCTCCAAATGATAATTTCCTTCATGTAATTCTGAGCTAACAACAACCGTTTACCAGCGTGAGAGTATCAGGCGGTGCAGTCTGTTACATTCTTTACATTTTTGTTAGTTTTTATTTTGGCCTTTATTACATAATATGGTGTAGAGCTTACAGGAAGCAGTGGGTGGGGAGACAGGAACAGGATCAGAAAGAACCTCAAGCCAGGGCTCGAATTCAGGTCACAAAAAGTGCTAATGCACAATACTGTGTGTCAAAGCACCGTCCACTTTGGCTTCAAAATGTACATGTGTACATTTTGCATTGAAAGACTAATATTATACAGAGATCATACAATCCTTATTAGTAGTGATATTAAAAGTAGTGATATTAGGAGTTTACAATAAGGTTTCATTTGTTAATGTTAATGCATTGTCAACATGAAATAATGTGTAATACATTTAAAAAAAAAAAAATACTTTTTTTGTATTTAGCTAATTATAAATAAAAGTATTTATTTATCTTTGTTAAGGTTAGTAAATAAAAATGCATAGCTCATAGCTCAGCTCCATTAACTAATATTAACTTTTGATTTAATAATGTATGTATATTGTATAATGCTGTAGATGTATTTTTCATTGTTACTTTAGTTCATGTTAGCTAAAGTTAACAAGTGGAACCTTATTGCAAACTTACCAATATGTTTATAAGCATAGTTAGTAAATGAGACCCAATAATGACCTTCTTTATAATTACTTCAGAAGAACATTCCTTTGAGCTGCTGGTCTCTGTCTGTGCTGCAGGTCTGTCCATAGACTACGACACAGAGCACCTCTACTGGATCAGCTCAGGAAACAGCACCATTAACCGCTGTAAGCTGGATGGATCAGGATTGGAGGTGTTAGATGCAGTCAAAGGCAAACTGAACAAAGCCTCTGCGCTGGCCATCATGGGTAAATACAGCACTGATTGTTTCATTGGATGTCTTTTTTGAAATACTAATTTTATGACTGATGTTGTGTAGGTGATAAGCTGTGGTGGGCGGATCAGGGCACGGATGAGATCGGCACCTGTGACAAGAGTGATGGAGGAGACTGGAAGGTCTTGAGAAACAGCACATCTCCCATGATGCACATGAAGATCTACAATGAGACCGTGCAGACAGGTTCAAGAATCAATTGCATGCAGTGTCTAAGGAATTATTCAGTTGACATCCAAAAAATCTGTGCTGAATGCAAATTTCAGGCTAGTTCATTGTGACTACAATGAGCCTCATTAGCATAGAAAAAAAGGATTATTTGTGTTGAAAAGAATGACCTTGGCTTAATTTGAAGGAATGGTTCAGCCAAACATGAAAAATTGCTAAAAATGTACTTGCTTTCAGACCATCCAAGATGTGGATGAGTTTGTTCATAGGAATAGATTTGGAGAAATTTAACACTTGCTTATCAATGGATCCTCTCCAGTGAATGGGTGCCGTCAGAATGAGAGTCCAAACAGCTGATAAAAACATTACAGTAATTCACAGTCATCAGTTAACATATTGTGAAGCTGTGCTTATTCTAAGAAACAAATTCATCATTAAACATTTTAACTTTGGCCAAAATGTGAGTTCATAATTTATAATAATGCTTTCTCCATTGATAAAATCCATCCCCTGTTGTTCTCTCATGTCAGAATCCAACAATATTTTTGTTTAGAACAGTTTTGGACTGTTTTCACTTGTAAATAATGCTTGATCTGTGCATTATTCTCTCCTAATTCAGACAAGATGGCTTTTTCACTGGAGAAAGTAATGTTATGGATAGTGGACTCATATTTTAGTCCGAAACAATGTCTTAAAATTGTTCTAATGATGGATTTGTTTCCTACAAACATGCAACTTTTCACCTCACAAGGTGTTAACTGATGTACTGGAGTCGTGTGGATTATTTGTGGATTATTATGATGTTTTTATTAACTGTGTGTAATGCTAATTTTTTCTCTTCATCTTGGTTGGCCTATGGGTGAGTACGTCTTCAAATTTCAGCATATTGTCATTTTTGGGTGTACGATTCCTTAATTTAAATACTTGCAGCACGCCACTCTACAGTGCCAGTGCAGATGATCTCTGTTTAAACTGTATTGTGGGTGGTTTGTGAATACCAGTGCTTTTGTGCTGAAATTTGTCCCCTAGGTAAACTGTGTTTACTAATGTTTACTAGTCGTGACTGTCTGTTGTATCATCAGGTTCAAACATGTGCAGTAACAACAATGGTGACTGCTCTCAGCTGTGTCTGCCCACGTCTCCCACCACCCGCTCCTGTATGTGCACCGCAGGATACAGCCTGAGGAGCGGACAGCAGTCCTGTGAGGGTACGAGCAAAACACGCACACCTGACATTCACACACAATACACACCTGACATTCAGACTCGTAATTATGTGTGACTTCCTTTTGGGAATATGACATGGAGGTACAATAGACCACAGTGTTTGCATTTCCTTCAGAGAACAGCTGAAAACACCATATGAATAGGAGCAGAAAACAACATAAAACTGTAATTTTATTAGCTAAAGACACTACAAAATGTTTTGTAGTCAATGAAAAAAGTAATTAATTAATTAATTAATTAAAAAATAGCATACAGTAAATTGTAACAGCATAAATTCATGGGCATTTCATCAACTATGGATGTTTTTTTCTGACAAATAATGTCTAACGATTTTTATAGATAGCATTTTTATGTGTCATAGCACACATAATTCAGTTTTCACACATTTTTAATAATAATTTTAACAATTCTTTAAAATGATGTAAAAACAAATAATTTTCAAGAAATACATATTTCAATGGTTTGTTGGATTGTTATATTAACTAATATTAATAATAACAGTAAATATAGCTGCAAGCAGTGATGATGGGCCCTCGCCGTCAGTGCAATCGTCATGCCGGTAGAATCAAGAAAACGGTGCCCAAAGGGGAAAATTACAGAGATATAAATGTATAAACCTCTCTCTGTTATGGACATATATTACTGTTAAATACGTTTTCATTGCAATATTAAGATGCAAAAGATATTTTCGGAAAGGTATATTGTCCCTTTCCTTAAAAGGGTTATTTGTTTGCTTTCAAATGATAAAACTCATACAGTTCGCACATGTATTTTTTTCTTATTCGGAGAAAACTGTGATATTTGGATGCAGTTTTTTGTTTGCATGTTATTGCCCCCACACCTAGCTATTGAATTGGATTATATAGATATATTGAATTATCATTCTCAATCACACTGATATACCCCCCACCATCCATTTTAGTTTTTGGCAATGTTAACTACAAATAAATGCTATGTCCACCCTGGCACCCTATGAAGTCTAAGTGGCCGACAGGGTGGACATTTTTAGCCTCAATTAGCATATTAGCTTACAACGAACTGTGACTAGCTAAATAGTCTGGTTGTTGAAGGGAATTTGGTATATTTAAACTTACATATTTTGAAAATACTGTATTCTAATCACTTCTGGCATATTTTATGCTGACAGGGTGGGCATGTTAAGCTTAGGAAAAGCAAGTAAGCAAACTCATATAAAGAAAATTTGTCAATTTAAAAGTCACCAACTTACTCACCTCAGCCGTTGAAATTCCCGCTACTGAAGAGACAAAAAATCTGTCCAGATGTCACTAAAGCGAATGGCCTTTTCTTAAAGAGGCAGATTCCCCAATACGACAGGGTGGACAACCATTCAAGGGACATGGACAAACTCTTATTTTTTATTAAATAAAAATATTGTTTTTATTACCAAATGGTTAGTGCACTCAAATTGAGTAATGTCTTATTTAACAAAATATTAATAGGAGAACAAAATTTTAAAAATGTATGATTTGACTATTCTACTCTCATTCAAATTTAATAAGCAGTGCATGGGACATAGCAAAATATCACACATCCTCCTACACAAAACTTAAAAAAAAAATCTAGAAAATGTATCTAAAGAGCCAAGTAATGCTTTTGTTTTGTTGAATATAAAAAAACTTAGCCTAATATAACACACCCTTTCATAGTCATTTTAATGTTAAGTTATCATGGCAAATTAGTTATTTAGTTATGTACAGGACACCAAAAAGCACCCTACAGTGATATTGACTTATAATGTTATAAAGATTTCGATTTCAAATATATGCTGTATTTTGAACTTTCTATTCATCAAAGACTCCTGAAAAAATAAGTTTCATGGTTTACATATAATATGCAACACAGCTGTTTTCAACATTGATAATAAGAAATTAAGACGTGAAGACGCGAAATGGCTGCTGAAAACTTAGCTTTTACATCACAATAAATTACATTTTAACTTATATTCCAGTTTTTAAAAAAATTATATTATTTACATTTTTGCTGTTTTTACTGTATCTTTGGTGAGCAAACCAAAGGAAATGTATGTTAGGATTAGTTTTCAATGGAAAAACAATGGTCAAATTTATACATAAAGGAATTAAAAAGATAGCAAAAATGATAACGAAAGCCTGTATTTGAAGAAACAGCCTGAAGTGTGGTGGTTCTTGTCTTGATTTCAGGTGTGGGTTCATTCCTGCTGTACTCTGTTCATGAGGGCATTAGAGGAATCCCACTGGATCCCGCAGACAAATCCGATGCCCTTGTACCAGTTTCAGGAACATCACTCGCTGTTGGGATTGATTTCCATGCCGGTAAAAATTGTTCAATTAAAAATCCATTCAATGAAAAAATAAAAAAACATGATTATGTACTTCAGTAATTACTAGAAGCATTTTTTGATTAACTTTTGTACATTTTGTTGTTTTAATTTAATTTGTTCAATTTAATTTGGAAGAAAAAGCATATTTGGGTTTAAAACTGGTATCAAGTATTCATGTCATCTGTTATATTGTGTAATTAGCATTGCTTGTAACTGTATTTAATCTATTCTATAATTCATGTGCATATTCTTTCTATTGCCATGTAGATAATGACACCATCTATTGGGTTGACATGGGTCTGAGCACCATTAGCAGAGCTAAGAGAGATCAGACGTGGAGAGAGGACATCATCACTAACGGAATCGGCCGTGTGGAGGGCATCGCAGTCGACTGGATCGCTGGTAATTCTCTGGCACAGACACATTTTCCACTTTCAGGTGCATTCAGAGCTTTATTACAAAACTGATCAGTAAAACCTTGCCTTGTTCCTCTTTGTGCTGCAGGAAACATCTATTGGACGGACCAGGGCTTTGATGTGATTGAGGTTGCCAGATTGAATGGCTCGTTTCGATATGTGGTCGTCTCCCAAGGATTGGACAAACCTCGGGCCATTACTGTACATCCTGAGAAAGGGTGAGATCTGAGTATCCCTGACTTCCTGTCTTTTATTGTGCATTTCTGCTGCGTGACTGAAGCAGCACACTCCTCATGGGTGGCTGTGTGTGCAGGTATCTGTTTTGGACGGAGTGGGGACAGTATCCACGCATAGAGAGATCTCGTCTGGATGGATCTAACAGAGCTGTGCTGGTGAACGTCAGTATTAGCTGGCCCAATGGCATCTCCATCGACTATCAGGTGCGTATGACACATTTATCGATTACAAATCCTTTTAGTACATTAAACTTGAAATGCAGTTGCTTCAGCTTTTTTTTTTAACATGAAAACCTCATTGCTTTTTTCTATAGGATAAACACATTCGGAGAAGCATATACATATTGTAATCCTAAAAAACAACAACAACAACAACAACAAAAAACACACACACTTTAAAAATAGAGAACTCATCAAAATTGAATCAAATTGAATATTATTGTCAATTGGACCTAATCAAATTGTTCTGAATTTGCGTTCCTGAAAAAAACAAAAAAAAAACATTAATTAATTAATTTTTAGATTTTTCTAATTTTTCCCACCATTTTGAGTGGATTTTTTGCTTGCTTTGTTGACAGCCTATGATTATTGTGTATTTTTATGTTTTAAATAGGGCTATCAAGCGATTACATTTTTTATCTAATTAGTTACATGATGTGGCCATTAAATAATCAAATTAATCTCAAATGAGTGAGATTAATAAATTAACACATCATGTGCCAATTAATTAAATGTAAAGTTATTATAAACGATAACTTTAAAGTCATTATTGTGTTAAATTAGAAAAATACTGAATAGAAATTACAAAAAAAGCAGCTTTAGGAAGAAATGTTTTAATTCAACATACAAAAATACTAATAAATACTAAAATATGAAAACATTTTAAAAAAGAAAGGATAACCTACCTTAAATGTAGAGCTAAAAGCACCAGTAGGTGGTGGCAAATCACTGCCTTACAGGAGAAGTCCACTTCCGGAACAACAATTTACAAATAATTTACTCACCCCCTTGTCATTCAAGATGTTCATGTCTTTTTGTCTTCAGTCGTAAAGAAATTATGGTTTTTGAGGAAAACATTTCAGGATTTTTCTCCATATAATGGACTTGATTGGTGCCCCGATTTTGAACTTACAAAATGTAGTTTAAATGCAGCTTCAAAGGGCTCTCGAGTCGTTCATCTTATGGGGCTGTCACGTGAACCCAAAGACTCAAGAGATGAACTAATCGATTCTTTTTCTGCCTCACACTGCATTGGTTGAGCTTATGGGGCTGTCAAGTGATGAACGAATGACTCAAACCCAAAAATATGTCAGATAAGAGGTGAGGTAAGCTAATCATAGACTAAAGACCCAGGTAAACAATGAATTAATATTTTCTGTTTCTTATAGCATTATAGTTTTGTCTTGTTTGTAGTGTGATCAACGTTTGTGCAAGCAGTACATGTGTTAGGGAAGTAACACGTAACATTTTAATTATATTTTGCTAAAGTGAACGAAATGACTCGAAAAAAGATTCGTTCATTTTGCTGAACGAGACTCAAAGGTCCGAGTCGGTAAAATGATCCGAACTTCCCATCGCTACTACGAATCACGTCTAAGTTCATTGTCTGTGTACTCCGGCTAAAAAAGGTAGAGTATGGCAGAAAACTCCATCTTATTTTCTCCTACAACTTCAGAATCGTCCGACATCGTTGTAGCTTTTCATTGTAAACAACGTTTGACTTACTTGCATTTTCTTAGTCTTTGCATGTTCGTTTTGTAAACACTGGGTCTGTAATTCCGCCTACGTTAGGCGTGACCTTTCGACATGATTCAATAGTACGTGAACGCGCATCCCAGAACCTGTGCTACATGAGCTTTTGTGCTTAAAAAGTATACAAATTTTTATTTTCCAAAAAAAAATTACTGATCGTTTCACTAGATAAGACCCTTCTTCCTCGGCTGGGATTGTTTAGAGCCCTTTGAAGCTGCATTTAAACTACATTTTGGAAGTTCAAAATCGGGGCACCAATGAAGTCCATTATATGAATAAAAATCCTAAAATGCTTTCCTCAAAAACCATAATTTCTTTAGGACTGAAGACAGAAAGACATGAACATCTTGGATGACAAGGGGGTGAGTAAATTATTTGTGAATTGTTGTTCTGGAAGTGGACTTCTCCTTTAGTCCTTTAGTCCTTTAGTCATTTAGTAATTCATTCAGTCGAGTCATTCAAACAACTGAATCATTCAGAAGTGAAGCAAGTGACTGCCTTTATAAATGGCTAACTGAGTCATTGACTCACTCGATTCATTTTAAAAATGTGGATTCATTCAGTAATGAAACACCGCTGTGTGCTGATCAAAGAACAGTTCTCCTCTGACTTTATTTTTGTTGGTAAAATTACACAAAAACAGACAATGTGTCTAAAATGTAATAATATTAACTTACTGTCTTTTGAACTGTTGTATAAAATCAATATCACATTATGCAGATAAGAGGGTAAACTTTATCACTCAACAGAATCTGCACATGCATTTTAGAAGGTGTTCTTGCTCCATCAAAGCAATAAATGCATGGTTTTGAATGAGCACTGTAGTGTATTTAGCTACTTCAACCGCTAGGTAGTCAGGGGGGTTCAAGCGTTCTTTGGGGAGGTCAGACCCCTCAAACATCAATGTAATTCGCACCCTGTTTGTAGCATGATTTAACACACTGGTAGCTGCCAGTAAAGCTAGTCTGAAAAAGAACTGATGACATTTTTACATTTTACATATTACATGAAGAAATGTATTAGCAACTTCTTCTCATTAACTGATCAGTGTAGATGCACAATAACACAGACTGAAGTTCTCATCATTATCTGTGTGTCCTGTAGGAGGGTTTGCTGTACTGGTGTGACGCACGCACGGATAAGATTGAGCGCATTAACCTGGAGACAGGGGAGAACAGAGAGGTGGTGCTGTCCAGCAACAACATGGACATGTTCTCCGTATCTGTGTTTGAGAGCTACATATACTGGAGTGACCGGTCAGTGTGTGCTTGTACACTTTAAACCATATATATATATATATATATATATATAGTTATATAGTTATATATAGTTATATATAATATATATTACACATATATATTATATATAACTATATATATATATACATAATTCTTGCATATAACTATACATAAGTAAATTGCATGTCACAGTTGTTGTTGTTTTTTTTTCTTTAGGACTCATGCAAATGGTTCAATAAAGCGTGGCAGTAAAGACAATGCAACAGATTCAGTTAGTCTGAGAACAGGCATTGGCGTCCAGCTCAAAGACATCAAAGTCTTTAACCGAGCACGACAACAAGGTGAGCGTTAAGTGACTTTCCTGCAAGAATGTGCTGTTGTTATTCTTTATTATTTAATAATAGGTTATTAATAATTTCTCCACTGGGTATACTAAATAAATGTTAACTAAAAAAATATAATATATATAAGTCTCATACTTATTTTATTACAGCTGGTTGCCAAAGCATTATTTTTGTGTTACAGTCATAATGCAAAACAAAGATTAATAAAAATGAGAGGGGGAAAAAAAAAAACACAACAAAATTAATTAAAAACCTTACCCATAATTAAAAATATGAAACAACCTACAAATCTCAATCTACAAATGTCAATGATAGTAAAATAACACTAGTTTGGTAAAATGTGGGGTTTTTTTGGTTATTTCTGCTTAATAGTATTCTAAAAATAAATTTTAAAATTGATTAATTAATTAAAAAAAATGAAAAAATCATTCTGTTTATAATGTCATCATTTCTTTCCCTTTTTCTTTAGCGTTCAAACAATTTTTTATTATTATTATTTTTTTAAATAAAATAGTCTATAAGTAGTTAATCTCAGTTTCTGATTCCTGAGTCACAAACTTTGCATATTGCTTTCATGCTAATACTAATCTAGCATGAAACTAAATTCAGATTTCTTTATTCAGTATTTTGTGATGTTTTCAAATGAATCTCTCTGCAGGAACTAATATCTGCAAGAACAACAACGGTGGCTGCCAGCAGCTCTGTCTTTACCGTGGTAACGGACAGCGGACGTGTGCTTGTGCTCACGGAATGCTAGCCGAGGACAGTCAGAGTTGTCGTGACTATGACGGATACCTGCTTTATTCAGAACGTACCATACTAAAGAGTGTGCACTTATCAGACGAAAACAACCTCAACGCACCCATCAAACCATTTGAAGATCCCGACCACATGAAGAATGTCATCGCGCTAACGTTCGATTACCATGGAGGAGGCGGAAAAGGAGCCAATCGGATCTTCTACAGCGACATCCACTTTGGAAATATTCAGCAGATCGATGACGATGGTTCAGACCGGAAGACAGTGGTCGAGAGTAAGTTTTAAATAATGACATCTTTCTACTTTAATTCTCAAATTTATCTGTGTCGTCTTTAATGACCTCATTCTTCTTTCGCTCTGGAAGTCTATGACAGCCCATAGAACCACTTGTGGTTGTGAAATTTGGCACACTGATAGAGGACAGTCATTAATTACAGCAAGTTTGGAGTCTCTAACTTAAACTCTCTAGCGCCACCACTTGTCTAAAATTTCGCTCATGTTTATGCTACTAACATCCAAAATATTTGTTTTTCTGTGAAATCCTTGGCTCATGGTTTAGTAAAAGTTTAGTAAAACCTACTTTTCATCCTAGAAAGTTTGTCTGATTTTCACCAAAATTGCCTCCAAACATTTTCAGACCATGCTGGCAAAAAGTTATGGAATTCAAGTTGATTAGCCGTTATCGAACAATGTGCGAACGGATTCTACGAAAATCACGCAAAAGTGGATCTGAGGCTATATCTCTGCAACTGCTTGGCATATTGAGGCCAAACTTGGTGTGTGTTATAACAAGCATGACCTGTGGCTACCTGCAGTGTTTCGGCACACTGCCACCTAGTGGTCAGGAGATATGAAAAATGGCCATTTTTGCTTAACTTTTGAATTGTTTGGCCAAAACTGGTCTCTTTAGATTAGGTGGACTATGCCGAGCTGAACCATACCAAATCTTCCCATGTCAGCCATTTTGGGCATCGGCCATTTTAAATTTTACAGACAAAAACAAGCTCAACCTCTACAAAACTCAGTATGTATATCTTTGACACCATGCCCTGACAATACTCAAAAACTGCAGCGCCACCTTGTGGCGAAAAGTTATAATAAAATTTTGAAAAATGCAAATAACTTTTGTTTAAATTAGCCTATTGTAATGAAACTGGTCTTGATATATTCCTTGGATAATGTCGAGAACATCTATACCTATTATGCCATAATTGGATGAACGTCCTGTCTGCTGTTTTGATTCATGCTGAAAACCTAATTTTTCGAACTCCTCCTAGACGTTAGTCTGATTTTCACCAAATTGTACTCTGATCATCTTCAGACCATGCTGGCAAAAAGTTATGGATTTTGTGTTGATATACGAAACCATTTTCATTTAGTGCATCAGCGAATTTGCTGGAAAGATGCCAAACTGCATCTGAGGCTGAATCTGTGCTTTGACATATTGACCAAATTTTGTATGTGCTATTGTCACCTCACACTGACCACGCCTTACAAATTGCACCACCTATTGGTCAAAAGTGAAATCTCATTAAATCATATTACCAGAGTTATATTATTTATGATTTTCAGCCATTTTGAATAAAATCATCCTAAAATTGCTGCTTGCAGCTATATTTTTATTTATGATTGTTGTACTATTATTAATATTGCAGATATATATGGTTAGCGATTTAAACCAAGGATATTAAAATTAACTAAAATTAAATCCATAAAAACCAGGTTTTCTTTACTTGAAAATAAAATAAATTAAAATAAAAACTAAATAAATAAATGAAAAAACATACATTTTATTTCAGTTAGTTGCAAAGACAGTAATTTCTCATGGTTTAACGATGCACTAAAACAACAAATCTGATATAAAAAAAATCAATAAAAGCTACATACATATTTTTACAAAAAAATAAACAAAAGTGTACAACAAAATGATTAAAATTGTAACAAAAATTAAAATGTGCATTAACATGGGGTGTATGCATTAGCCCGGCATCTGCGTTAACCCCAGACGTCATGTGTTGTCGAACTGAATTGTGGGTCCGTTGCATTACATCACTGGCTTTGCTTGGAGCAGAAGTTTTTCAGCTGTTCAAGTGGCAACGCAGGCGTCAGCCAGTCAGATCACATTTATGCAAATATCTTAGTGCAGACCAATCACGTTCATACAGCAATGGAAAAGTAACGTGATTGGCTGTTGTCACTATGATGGTCGTATTAGCACCAGGCTTTAGACACGCCCTCTTTCAAGCATCAGTGCTGTCGCATGTTAATAAATTCAGCATTTTACGTACACTGTTTGTGGCACAGACATCGACAATAGTTCAGATTAAAAAGATAGTATTTACATGGTAAAATCTTTATAATGCCTTAATAGTTATTTTACATTTCCCAGAACACATCCATGTGCTTGAATATGCAGAAGTGTTTCGTAGAGGTTTGATCGCACCACCTTCCTGTTCAGCTCTTTATTTCCAGCTCACATCTGGATAGAAAAAAAGGCAAAGACTGAATCACCGCCGTAGCTGGCGGACTCACAATCTTAACCGGACAGGGAAAGTCTGAAGTCACAGCCAGTTCCTTTATGAGAGCACAATAAACTCATTCTTTCATAAGACATTTGGCTCTCACAGCAGGAGAACTGAGATGTGCGTATCTGTTTATTCTTTTGTTGCCACAAACACCATATGAACGAAGGATAATTATGATAATTGCAAACTCTTGACCAAAATGCCTCCTGAAAGAATGTTGGCTTCCTTGTGCTAAAGTGAAAAAGTTTGTCTGTCTGAAACTACAATCGAAACCAGATTCACTATACATCTTCAGTTTTATTTACTCTTATTTTGGGGTTTTGAACAATAGTGTTTAAGTTTTGAGCTTCACTTATAGAGTCCCGCCTGCGCAAATATATATAAAAGAAATATATATCCATTTGTTTTTACCTTTAAGTAGCAAACGTAAACACCGAATTCATAGTTTGCAGCTTATTTATGAAGGACCTCAAAATGTTATTTACAATTTTAATCCAGAAAGATTTGTTTCAGTAAACCAATGTGTAACACAAATTATCTGCTTGCCAACATATTTCTTCTTTATTTGTTGTAGTAACATTTAAGATGCTTATCACCATTTTTCTGTCATATGAATAACAAACTTTAATGTAGTAATCAAGCTAGATAAGATACTAAATGTTTCAAACGTTCAGGCACCGCAATAACGTGAAGAGTTTATATATGTTATATTTCATCAGCATGAACATAATTCTTAAAGCATTAATGCTCTTTTAGGCATTTACAATATTAATTCTTTTTGGCTTTTTTATATGTTCAGTGCTTTTTGGTTCTGTACAATGTGGTTTTCATTAAACTGGCTATGAACCAGTTATGTAATTAAAGCCAGGCGTAAATCTTACGATAAAAAGCCTTTCAGTTCTTGCATCCTACACTCCGTCTTTGAACCATCTTCAGTGATGAATGAACAAACAAACATTGAATCATTTGCTTTTAAATCTTTTTTCCCCCCTGTTTTCATGGTTGTTAAATCCAGATATAATTGACTTATGACTAACACGAGTATTTGGATCCTGCATGTAAACATGGTAAAAAATAGAGCACCACTCTACACAAACAAACTATTTCCACATGGATGTGAAACTTTTCTGCACGTGTTTCCTCACACTTGCTCAAAGCTTAGTCTGTGGAGAAATGACCTGTCCTGTGCCATTAACTCAAGTCCAGTGACTCAAGTGATTTGGCATCTAATTTTCATCATAATAGCTGCACTTAGTGTTTTTGTTATTTTTATTAATTTATAAAGGGATAGTTCAGCCCAAAATTAAAACTGACACCATTTACCCACCCCAATATAGTTTTAACCTTGTTTGACTTTCTTCCTTCTGTGAAACATGAAAATAGAAATTCTGAAAAATGTTCATGCTGCTCTTTTGTTTACAGTGACAAAATGTGACTGTTGATGACCAAAATGTAAAAAAAAATAGTTAAAGGGATAGTTCACCCAAAAGGAAAATTCTGTCATTAATTATTCACCCTCGTGTCATTCCAAACCCATAAGACTGTTCATCTTAGGAACACAAATTAAGATACTGTTAATGAAATCCGAGAGCTTTCTGACCATGCATAGAAATCAATTTAAGTACTATGTTCAAGGCCCAGAAATATACACTGACCGAAATTATAAATGCAACACTTATGTTTTTGCCCCCATTTTTCATGAGCTGAACTCAAATATCTAACATTTTTTCTATGTACACAAAAGGCCTATTTCTCTAAAATATTGTTCACAAATCTCTCTAAATCTGTGTTAGTGAGCGCTTCTCACAGGTGTGGCATATCAAGATGCTATTTAGACAGCATGATCATTGCACAGGTGTGCCTTAGGCTGGCCATTCAAGAACTGGGATGTTTTCAGCTTCCAGGAATTGTGTACAGATCCTTGCAACATGGGTGATGGTTGCAGCATGGGTTACCATGCTGCAACATGAGGTGATGGTTGTGTATGAATGGCACAAAAATGGACCTCAGGATCTCATCACGGTATCTCTGTGCATTCAAAATGCCATCAATAAAATGCACCTGTGTTCGTTGTCCATAACATACACCTGCCCATACCATAACCCCACCGCCACCATGGGCCACTCGATCCACAACGTTGACATCAGCAAACCGCTCACCCACACGACGCCATACACGCTGTCTGCCATCTGCCCTGCACAGTGAAAACCGGGATTTATCCGTAAAGAGAACACCTCTCCAAAGTGCCGGACGCCATTGAATGTGAGCATTTGCCCACTCAAGTCGGTTACGATGACGAACTGCAGTCAGGTTGTGACCCCGATGAGGATGACGAGCATGCAGATGAGCTTCACTGAGATGGTTTCTGACAGTTTGTGCAGAAATTCTTTGGTTATGCAAACCGATTGTTGCAGCAGCGGGTGGCTGGTCTCAGATGATCTTGGAGGTGAAGATGCTGGATGTGGAGGTCCTGGGCTGGTGTGGTTACACGTGGTCTGCGGTTGTGAGGCCGGTTGGATGTACTGCCAAATTCTGTGAAACGCCTTTGGAGACGGCTTATGGTACAGAAATGAACATTCAATTCACAGGCAACAGCTCTGGTGGACATTCCTGCAGTCAGCATGCCAATCGCACACTCCCTCAAAACTTGTGACATCTGTTGCATTGTGCTGTGTGATAAGACTGCACATTTTAGAGTGGCCTTTTATTGTGGCCAGCCTAAGGGACAACTGTGCAATAATTATGCTCTCTAATCAGATCTTGATATGCCACACCTGTGAGGTGGATGGATTATCTCGGCAAAGGAAAAGTGCTCACTAACACAGATTTAGAAAGATTTGTGAACAATATTTGAGAGAAATAGGCCTTTTGTGTACATGGAAAAAGTCTTAGATGTTTGAGTTCAGCTCAAGAAAAAAGGGGTCAAAAACAAAAGTGTTGCGTTTATAATTTTGGTCAGTGTAGTAAGGACATCGTTAAAATAGCCCATGTGACATCTGTGGTTCAGCCTTCATTTTAGGAAGCTGTGAAAAAAAAAAAAATTTTGTGTGCAAAGAAAACAAAAATAACGACTTTATTCAAAAGTTTCTTCTCTTCTGTGTTAGTCGACACACGCTCATAAGAGTACCACATGGACAGACACGAAGACTGACACGGAACATAAGAGCGCTATAAGATCAAAACACAGTCTAAACAAATTTGTATGCTATTTTCCAAATTTTGTGATTAATCAGATGT
This sequence comes from Labeo rohita, assembly GCF_022985175.1. Classification (NCBI taxonomy): domain Eukaryota; kingdom Metazoa; phylum Chordata; class Actinopteri; order Cypriniformes; family Cyprinidae; genus Labeo; species Labeo rohita. The sequence continues at coordinate 9,949,953 of NC_066879.1, read as the reverse complement.
GATAATCAGATCAAACTGGATGTAAAGTCAAACACTATTCCTGTAACAACACATTAAAACATGTACAATAAATAAGTAGTACATAAAGAATTGACAGTATTGTTTTTCAATAGTGTGAACCTCTTTTTTTTTGATACATGGTTTTAGTTCATACATGTTTAAATTACATAAAATTATCTAAAATATGTGAATATTTGGTTTCATTTTGTAATTTTTCTGTCAGCTGAAATGCTGTTAACTAATAAACGGTGCTGTTTCAGTCAAAGTAAAACTAACTGAAATGAATAAATATAACATGAAGAACTAAATTTAATGAATTTTTTTGTAGAATTGTAATATAATCGAGTTTTGGAAATAGCTGTGATAAATTCCATAAAAATGCTGTCTATATTTTCTACAACAATACACCAGTTCTAAAATGTTCAGCTACATTATTTTAATGTTTTCCCCGTCTGTTTTTGTCTGCAGATGTTGGGTCAGTGGAAGGGTTGGCGTATCATCGGGCATGGGACACTTTATACTGGACCAGTTACACCACTTCAACTATTACCCGTCACACTGTGGACCAGAGCCGCTGGGGGGCTTTCGACCGGGACACCGTAGTTACCATGTCAGGGGATGACCATCCACGTGCATTTGTGCTGGATGAATGTCAGAAGTGAGATTTTCATTTCGCAACAAATTCTTTTATGTCAACATTCAAACCAGTGTAGCAACAATATTCACGGGCACTAACTGTTCCCTTTTGGAATGGAAGTCATGTTGAATTCAGCAAGGCATTAGTAAGACATGAAGATCATATTACATTTAATGTTTGTGATTAACTCACATTCCTCTGCTGTTCGCCAGCTTGATGTTTTGGACCAACTGGAATGAGCAGTCTCCCAGTATCATGCGCGCTCAGCTGTCTGGAGCCAATGTCCTGGTGATTATTGGCAGTGACATTCGCACTCCCAATGGACTCGCCATCGACCACCGTGCCGAGAAGCTCTATTTCTCAGACGCTACACTTGATAAGATTGAGCGCTGCGAGTACGATGGTTCCCACCGTTATGTAAGTCAGAGCTTTCACCCATGAGTGTCCTTTTTGCTTAACATTCACCATGACGTAATCAAGACAAATCCCAGTGTGTCCACACCAGCCACAATCATGATGTGCATTAAGATATTTTCATAGCTTAATGAAATCTCAATAGTTAAAAAATGTAGCTGTACAGCAGGATTAGAAATGAACTTCTCTATCAAAGGACAGTACTTGCCCCCTGGAATAGATGAGCAATTTTTTAATTATCTCATTAAATGTAACTCTGTAGTCTTGTTACATCGACTTTCCAAGGCAGAAATATCAGCCCCAGCCCCAGATGCCAGATCCTGTCAGAAAATATCCGTTTTGTCTGTTATCCGAAAAGTTAGTCAGCAGGGTTGTCTGGTACCCAAAACCATATTAACAGTCTTCCGTCGGCCAAATTGGTTGAATAAAGTCATAGAGGACCAGAAGCAGGAGATGAAATGATAATAATAAAAGAGCACTAAAAGCAAAGAATATGCATTTGAGGATTCTTAGATCCTTCAGTCTCAGATTAATGTAAAATTTTTAATTAATCAATCAGGCCTGTAGGCTGTAACCACTAACATTTTGCTCAACTTCAACAAAGGCATTTTACACTGCAAAAGTGGACCAGAAACTGCATTTGACAGGGCATTTATGTTTATTCACACAGACTTTTTAATGTTGCTGAAAGGCATGCATGTTTTTACACAATAGTTGCATAATGGGGAAAAAATAGTTTAGATAAAGTACACAAATTCTAAAATTATAAATTAGAAACACATTTGATGATCAATAAAATACATTAAAAAAATGGTTTTGTATGTGGGGAAATGGCACCTCATATTCTGGCTACACAGACAAAACTGAGGAAGTGAGCAAAGAGCATTTCCCATCACTGAAGCAGTTCATGACTTCAGTTCATTGCAAGTTCACTGAAGCTGTCTACCCTGAGAAATTAATTTCTTACTTGTATCTGTGCTTTGCTGTTTATGATGACAGAATGAAGAATTTCAGAATTTAGTTTTTTAGCTGTGAAAAATCTGATTGCCTCTGATTGCCCATTGCTAAGATCAACAGAAACAAGTGTCGTTATGTTGTTTATGATTGTATTGTGAACAAATCTAAATTTAATGTGGCAATCATCATTTTCATTCAGATTTATTTATTTTGATTACTTACAACTTGTGTGCTTTTGCTGGGGAGTGAACCTGAACACGCAATGGTGCACACAAACCAAAGTCAGAATTTTCGTTAAATAATTAATTTTCAGTCTGTTTTTGACCAAACCCTGTTGTATACTCAGAACTCTTGGGATATGCAACTTTTGGATGCTGGTTGCTATTCACTATCGTTATGTGGATGAGTGTGAGCATTTCTTTAAAAGTTTCCTTTTGTGCTCTGATTCAGAGAGAAGGGCATAATAAATGAATAATACTTTTCAAAAGATCAAGTCAAGTCACCATTATTTATATAGTGCTTTTTACAATGCAGATTGTGTCAAAGCAGTTTTACAATATTAACAGGGAAACAGTGATGACTTAATATTCTTTCTTGGGTGAAGTACCCCTTTAATTGTGATAGCCGTAATAGTTTTAGTTTAATTGTCCAGAGTCATCTTAAATTTAAGGGGCATTTTGGTGGCCTGTTAATTTCCAAACCTGCTGTACAGTAAACATCACATATGTTCTGATTGGGTGTAGTTTTGGTTATTTTTGTTGTATCATGTCACTTTTCAAGAAAACAGGAAAAAAATGACTGTTGGGAAGATCACATTACTCACTGGTTCTTGTCTCAAACTTAACTAAAGCAGAAGTTTGATTTGTGAATTGATGTGACTGATTCAGCCAAGTTCATTGACAATAAAAGTAAAAAAATTATGAATGAATTGCAAATCTTGATATTGCCCATTTTAGTTGTATGAATTCAATAATTTATATACTAATACTATATTAAACACAGTCTAGAAAAGTTAAAATGTTAACATTTCTACAAACCGAATGGTTACGTTCTATCTGATTTGACATTTGTAGGTGGTTCTGAAGAATGAGCCAGTGCATCCCTTCGGTTTGGCTGTGTACGGTGACCACATCTTCTGGACAGACTGGGTGCGCAGAGCCGTCCTCAGAGCCGACAAATATGTTGGAGGAGACATGAAGGTGTTAAGAGCTGATATTCCACAGCAGCCAATGGGGATCGTCGCTGTGGCCAACGATACAAATAGCTGTGAGTGAACTGTTGTAATGGCAGCATGGTCAGAAGTACTCTAAATCAACTGCATGAGAGAGCGATTGCCTTATAGTGTCCTGTCATCTCAACCATGTAATTATGTGCCAAAAGTAATCTGTGATTGTCACAGAACCGAGAAGAACTCTATATCGCTTGGGAATGACACTATTACACACAATCAATATCTTTCATCATGCTTATCTAAGTGTGATAGAAGCAATTCTCAAGCCCTCAAATCCCCAAAGACAACATCTCTGCCTGTTCTAAAGCCCCCCATTTACTGTCCTCCCAACCAAACCCGTTCAACAAGCCAGTAATGATAGATTTGAGAAAAGAAAGAAAAAAAAGAAGAAGAAGGTTATCATTAAGATACACACTGAGGTATTTTATACTTGGAAATATGAAGTAAAAAATTTCATCTGCACACCACTGTGAGAAATACTGTTTGAATGTTTACATCTGTGTGCTGTGAATAGAAAATAGTTTTTGCAAATGGGTAGTGAATGTTAAGTGGGTTATTTGTATCTGTTTGCGTGTTTCATGAAGGGCTGCATTACGAATACACATAATGCTTCTTGTGACTTCTCAATGTCAAGAGCTTCTGGGGATGCTAAATTACTGTGTGTCTGTCTGTGTGTGTGTGTGTGCTTGCAGGTGAGTTCTCGCCCTGTCGGGTGAATAATGGAGGCTGTCAGGATCTGTGTCTGCTCACATCAGAAGGACGGGTCAACTGTAGCTGCCGTGGAGAAAGGAAACTGCTGGAGGATAACACCTGCATAGGTAAGTCAGCGCCGACCAATCACAGACTTCATACGTCATATGTCTGCATATGCAAGTATTGTCATTAAAGTTCCCCTACTATGGATTATGAAAGGTTCATATTTTGTTTTTTGGTGGACCAAACACAATACACACAACTAAATACTTATTTTGCATGCTACAGAGTACATGAGAACAATAATTTTTAAAGGATTACTTGATATTTTACTCACCCCTTGTCATCCAATATATTCATGTCTTTCTTTCTTCGGTCGAAAACGGATTGAAGGTTAAAAATTCAATTTCAGTGCAGCTTCAAAGGGCTCTAAATGATCCCAGCAAAGGAATAAGGGTCTTATCTAGCGTTTTCATAAAAAAAAAAAAATATATATATATATATATATATATATTTATACACATTTTAACCACAAATGCTCATCTTGTGTAGCTCTGCGATGCACATACATAATTTGCACTCCATTTCAAGACAGTTAGGGTATGTTGAAAAACTCCCATCTCATTTTCTCCTCCAACTTCAAAATCATCTTACATCTTTTTTCGCCCTTTTTTTGTAAAGGGTGTTCTTGCACATTCAAAAAACACTGGTGCGGTACCTCTGCAGCGATGTAGGATGATGTTTAAGTTGGAGGAGAAAATGAGAAAATGGGAGTTTTTCGACAAACCCTAACTGTACCCTAACGAATTTACCCTCACAGTACAGAGCATAGCGTCTTCTCAACATGATGCTATGCCAGAGGCTGCGCTAGACTTTAACATTTTCCGTCATTTTGACGCTCTCTCTATTGAGACGAACATGGAAGTGACTTAAACTGCAATTCATCGACTGGCCGCTAGAGACTGGCTCCAAAAGGGAGTCAATCCCATAGACTCCCCATGTTAAAATGCACAACTTTACGGCAGAAAAAAATATGTTTACAGCCTGGTACAAAAAGTGGTTTTGGTCTAATTGTGCCCTTCATGTCAACTGTGAGGGGGGTGAATTTTTTTATAACTCATCTGTTTAAATTAAATTAAGCCTTAAAGTTCTTCATAATTTAAGTGGTTTCAGCAACCAGCTCCACCCACGACCCGCCTCTTTGCCGATTTTTGATTATCCGGGACTGACGTGCAGTGACGCGATTCCAAGATGGCGACGTCCAAATCCCATCCACTAAGAGCAAAGAGTATACTTCTATACTCTTTGCTAAGAGCTTCAAAAATGCTCTTCAAAAAACTTGCGGGTGACATCACGGACACTACGTTCATATTTTTTACAGTCTATGATTATTACCCGTCATTATAATTTTCATATTTTAATTAGAACAAAACATTTAATTGCTTTTATTTTTGTTCACATTTTCATTTTTAATCACACACCTAAGTTACAGGATGACAGCACAGTTTAAAAACAACAAAATATGCTAGGGCCGAGTAAACAAAAAAAAAACGATTTCTCGATTTTAATAAATTCTCATTTTAATGAGCCAAAAATCGATTCTTAAATCACAATCAATCTTTTGGTCCATGCTGTTTTCAGTTGATGAATAAACAAATAGCAATAGGCTAGGCTTTGTGTTACTTTTGATATCAAACAAAGTCTCAGATTTCAAATTCTGTCCCTTTCGTTAGGAAATTCAAGCAATAAATACCGTTTTGGCACTTTTTAACGTGGCGTGATAGATCGTTGTAGCTTCTGTGTACTCGTCTGTGCGTAATCAAACGCATAGGAAAACATTCGTGACAGTTCCGTTTTTGTTTTGGATCCAGCGCTCTGATGCTACATTGGAGCGCACTCACCACCAACTGGACAGGGTGGAAATTACAGCTACAATTTTGCAATAGATCACACTCAGTGTAATCTGTCAGATTGGCGGACAGCCTTCAGATTTTTCCATCACTGATAAAAAAAAAGATAGATGACGGACAATTTTCTGTTAATGTGACCTATACAGGAATCCGCTACAATGTTTGAGGGTTCCTGTTTGCCAGGGTTTGCACACACAGCAAGTGGGCTGGGAATATGCTAATGTTTAATGTTGACATCACCTTGAAACAGTTTAAGATTAGTTTAAAAATGACTCGTTTACATGACTCGGAATCGACTCTTTCTTTTGAAAGTCAATAACTTTATGCACAGAGCACTTTCAGATTTACAACTTTGCAGGATGTTTTCATTCACTTGGAGCTGTGTTACACACTACATGAACGGTAATTTTCAAAAATCCATAATAGCGGCACTTTAAAATACAGTGTTCACTAGTTAACTGATTTCTGTGTGCATGGGCGAAACACGGACAAGTATAGGCTATTTTGGGCTTCAGGTGTGTGTTTAAACAGATAAATATACTAGGGCTGTCAGTTGATTGAAATGTTTAATCTAAGTAATGACATGATGTTTCGATGAATTTATCAAATTATTCGCAAAATACATTTGACTGTGAAAATACCCTCAAAATATTATTTAAAGCTATTTTGTGTTAAATGAGAAAGTAGCAAGTAGACATTACAAACTATAGCTTTAGAAAGAAAAGTTTTGTTTGATTCAACATAAAATGTATTTCACATAAACATTTAAGCAACAACGGCCTAACATAAACTATGGAACATAAAAGAAGATAATTTGAGAAACATCCCTGTTGAAAAAAAAACAGCATATGCTGGTAGGTATGTTTTGATGCTGGGTGTAATGCCACGCCAGCAGAGGGAGCCATCTCCCGAGTACTGACTGCGCGCTCCCTCTGCTGCTTCTACTGTCACTTCCTGTTTGGCAGTATTTAAGGACTCACCATGTGCTCACTCACTGCGAAGTATTGCCAGTTTACCTGCCTTACCGAGCGTTTTCTGATTATCCTGTTTTGCTTACACGTGTATGATTCTGCCTTGTTTTCTGACTGCCGTTTTCTTGGATTTCCCCTATTGGATTGTTTGCCTGTGTGGACTGCTATTACGGTTTGACTATTCTGCCTGGTTTATCACTACGTTTACGGATTACCCCTGGACTGTTGTAAGATTGGACTGCTTTCTGGTTATTGACCTACTGCCTGGCTACACGTGTATGTTTTCTGTTGTTTGCAATAAACTTCCGCAAATGGATTCTAACGCCGCCTCAGCGTCGTCGTTACAGAATACTTCGCCTACCATGAATCCAGCGGAGGTCTCCAACTTGCAAGCAGCATTCGCTTACCAGAGCGAGTTGTTAAAGAGTTATCAGGAGCAACACGCTAAGCTACAATCAGTCAACGAACACCTGACGCACTACGTACGATCTCTGCCTCCTCCCACGCCTTCAACGGTAAGCTTCGCTCTTCCTAACAAGTTTGACGGTACGGCTGAACAATGCAAGGGTTTTGTTCGTCAAGTGAAGCTGTATTTCGAATATCAACAAGACCGTTTTGAATCAGAGGAGAAGAGATGTGCGTTCCTGATGACTCTGCTTACAGGAAGAGCTTTAGACTGGGCTTCAGCTGTATGGGATGCCGACCCTCAATTCAAGAAATCTGTTGAGTATTTCCTGCTACAGATTCGAGAAGTGTTCGAATATCCCGCAGGGGGCAGGGATGTTTCGACACAACTCATTCACGCTAAACAGGGTAACCGTACAGCAGCTGAGTATGCTATCGAGTTTCGTACTCTGGCGGCTCAGAGTGGATGGAATGATGTTTCTCTCAAAGCTATCTTCTACAACAGCTTACATATCGATCTGCAAACCGAACTGGCCTGCCGACGAGAGAATTCGTCATTTTCTGAACTCATCAACCTCGCTATCAAGATCGACAATCTCATGAGGCAGTCACCTAAGCAACGCTCAAGCAAAAGCAACCGGCATATGTCATCAACCTGTGATCCTGCAACGGAACAAACACCGTCCGAAACCATGCAACTCAACGCTTCACGGTTGACTGAAGAGGAACGGATTAGACGTCGTCTAAACCATCTGTGTTTTTACTGCGGTGGACCAGGCCACCGTAGTAATGGATGTTCCCTCAAGTCCAAGAATTCATCAGGGGTAAATATCAAAGATCTCACATCATTGCAGTACAAATCTCTGACATTGCCGGTTACCATAAGAACTGATACTCTCACTCTTGATCTTACAGCGATGATCGACTCTGGGGCAGCACTGAATCTCATAAACAAGGACATCGTCAAGAAATATAACATCCCGATTCAACCATGCATACCACCCATCCAAATCAAAGCCATCAACGACACTCTCATCGACCACGGCATCCACCATCAAACCAGAACCGTAAAATTACAGATTGGATTACTTCATCAGGAGAGTATCACTTTATACGTGGTCGATTCACCCAAGTACGAGGTCATCCTTGGATTCCCCTGGCTCTCCATTCATGATCCTGACATCTCCTGGTTCCAGGGGGAGCTGACTCACTGGTCACGATTCTGCATGGAGAACTGTCTTCTCGCTCAACCACAACCATGTCTCACCACAAGCATCGAGAGCCCCGACACCCAGGTAAAGATCACCATTCCCAGTCATTATCAGGATTTATCTGAGGTCTTCAGTAAGACTAAAGCCACCCAGCTACCTCCACACCGTCCCTGGGACTGTGCAATCGATCTGCTGCCCAACGCCATGCCGCCCAAAAGTAAAGTTTACCCGTTGTCTCGGATGGAGGACCAAGCTATGGAGGATTACATTGAGGAGGCACTTGAATCAGGCTTCATCCGGGCATCTACATCCCCTGCTGCAGCGGGGTTTTTCTTCGTGAGCAAGAAGGATGGTGGGTTGAGACCCTGCATTGATTATCGAGGACTTAACAATGTCACAGTCAAGTTCCGGTATCCTCTGCCTCTTGTACCCCCGGCTCTAGAACAACTACGGGAAGCCACCATTTACTCTAAACTTGACTTACGAAGTGCCTATAACCTCATCAGGATCAAGGAGGGGGACGAATGGAAGACTGCATTCCTCACCACTAGGGGGCACTACGAATACCAGGTGATGCCGTATGGGTTAGCCAACGCCCCAGCTGTCTTCCAGTCCTTCATAAACGAGATACTTAAGGACTTTATGAACAAATTCGTAATCGCCTACATTGACGACATCCTCATCTTTTCCAAGTCAGAAGCAGAACACATCTCCCATGTACGTGCTGTACTATCTCGCCTTCTGGAACATCAACTATACGTCAAAGTGGAAAAGTGTGAGTTTCATGTCCACCAGACATCCTTCCTCGGATATCAAGTCAGTCACCAGGGGGTCAAAATGGATCCGAGTAAAATCCAGGCAGTCACGGAATGGCCTCAACCATCAACCGTCAAGGAGTTACAAAGATTCCTGGGCTTTGCCAACTTCTATCGCCGATTCATCCGTAATTATAGTACCATTGCTGCTCCTCTAACTTCTCTGCTAAAGAACAAACCCAAGAAGCTCTGTTGGACCGAAGGCGCAGAACGTGCATTCACTACCCTCAAGGCAAGCTTCACTACCGCCCCTATCTTGAAACATCCTGATCCGGAGCTACCATTCGTCGTGGAGGTGGATGCATCGGACTGCGGTATCGGAGCCGTTCTGTCTCAACGTCACGGTCAGCCAGGCAAACTTCATCCCTGCGCCTACTATTCCAGAAAACTCACCAGTGCAGAACGGAATTATGACGTGGGTAACAAGGAACTACTATCCATGAAGGCAGCTATTGAGGAGTGGCGACACTGGCTTGAGGGCGCCAAACACCCGTTTCAAGTTATCACCGATCACAAGAATCTTGAATACATCAAGGGTGCTAAGAGACTAAATCCACGCCAGGCTCGTTGGGCCCTCTTCTTCACTCGTTTCAACTTCACAGTCACTTATCGACCAGGAAGTAAAAATAGCAAGGCAGACGCTCTCTCCCGGCAACATGATCCACACACAGATCTCCTTCCACCAGAACCCATTCTTCCACCCACCGTCATACTAGCTCCCATCTCATGGGACATTATGGAGGAGATTCAGCGAAGGCACGAGCAGGACCCTCCACCACCACAATGTCCACCCAATAAGCTCTATGTACCACAAGACATGCGTCAGCAAGTTCTGCAATGGGTCCATACCTCGCTTAGTGCAGGACACCCAGGTATATCTCGTACTTTACACCTGGTGAAAAACTCATTCTGGTGGCCCTCAATGACTGCTGACACCTCTACCTTCGTCAAGTCTTGTCAGATCTGTGCACAGTCTAAGACCCCCAAGGAACTACCTTCAGGATTGCTACAACCATTACCCATTCCTCAACGACCCTGGTCACATCTCTCCATAGATTTTGTCACGGATCTGCCACCCTCCCAAGAATTCACAACCATACTGGTAATCATCGACCGCTTCTCCAAATCCTGCCGTCTCGTTCCTCTAAAAGGTTTACCCACAGCCATGGAAACAGCCCTAGCTCTCTTCAACCATGTCTTCCGAGTATATGGCCTACCTGAGGATATTGTCAGTGATAGAGGTACTCAGTTCACTTCACAAGTCTGGAAAGCCTTCTGTAAACAACTCGACATCAATGTCAGCCTCACCTCAGGTTACCATCCTCAGAGTAATGGACAGGTGGAGAGACTAAACCAGGAGATCGATTGATACCTCCGTTCATACTGCAGCAGAGAACAGCACAGATGGTCAGAGTTCCTTCCTTGGGCCGAGTATGCCCAAAATTCACTCACTCATTCCTCTACAGGCCTCACCCCCTTTCAGTGTGTCCTGGGGTTTCAGCCCCCCATGTTCCCGTGGTCTGGTGAACCCTCTTCGGTACCGGCTGTCGATGATTGGATTAAGCGTAGTGAGAGGGTGTGGGACAGTGCCCATGTGCGCCTCCAGCGGGCCGTAAGGAATCAGGAAATTCAGGCCAACAGGCGCCGCCTTCCGCACCCTCCCTACCAACCTGGACAGCGGGTCTGGCTCTCAACACGGGACATCAAGCTGCGGCTGCCCAGCAGGAAGCTCAGCCCAAGGTATGTTGGACCATTTAAAATTCTCAAACGAATAAATGAAGTTACATACCAGCTTAAACTTCCTCCTAACTATCGCATCTCTCCCTCCTTCCATGTGTCGCTCCTCAAACCGGTCCACCCGGAGGCTGACCCCGGCCAGATGGCCCCAGAACCGCCGCCACCCTTGGATGTGGACGGCTCACCTGCTTACAAGGTGAAGGAGTTGTTGGACTCTCTGCGCAGAGGGGGTCAGCTCCAATATTTGGTGGACTGGGAGGGCTATGGACCTGAGGAGAGGTCATGGGTAGCCGCCAACGACATACTGGATCCGTCCCTCACGGAGGAGTTCCACCGAGCCAGACCCGACCGTCCAGCACCACGACCACGGGGACGACCTCGCCGAGCTCCAGGAGTCGCTCCTAGAGGGAGGGGTACTGTAATGCCACGCCAGCAGAGGGAGCCATCTCCCGAGTACTGACTGCGCGCTCCCTCTGCTGCTTCTACTGTCACTTCCTGTTTGGCAGTATTTAAGGACTCACCATGTGCTCACTCACTGCGAAGTATTGCCAGTTTACCTGCCTTACCGAGCGTTTTCTGATTATCCTGTTTTGCTTACACGTGTATGATTCTGCCTTGTTTTCTGACTGCCGTTTTCTTGGATTTCCCCTATTGGATTGTTTGCCTGTGTGGACTGCTATTACGGTTTGACTATTCTGCCTGGTTTATCACTACGTTTACGGATTACCCCTGGACTGTTGTAAGATTGGACTGCTTTCTGGTTATTGACCTACTGCCTGGCTACACGTGTATGTTTTCTGTTGTTTGCAATAAACTTCCGCAAATGGATTCTAACGCCGCCTCAGCGTCGTCGTTACACTGGGATGCTGGTTAGGTATGTTTTGATGCTGGTTTAAGCTGGTCCTTAGCTGGTTTATGCTGGTCGTTTGCTGGTTTATGCTGTTTTTTTTTCATCAGGGATCTCAGTATTTTTTTTTAAGTCAATGGTTACCGAAACAGCTTTCCAACAGTCTTCAAAGTACCTTCCTTTATGTTCCACAAAAAAAAAGGTTTGAAACAACATGAGGCTAAATAAACGATGACCGTTTTTTGGGGCGAGCTATCCCTTTAATGTTTTTATTTTTATTTTTATTTTTATTATTATTGTTTCATTTATTTAAATTTAAATTTATTTATTTTTATTTACTAAATCTGCCAGCAGGTGGTGGTAAATGTCTTTATGAGTCATTCATTCATTAGAAGGGTTGATTCATTCAGGAATTCAGTAAACGGCTCACTTTATGAATGGGCCTTTGAATCATTGGTTCACATGATTCGTTCAGAACGTGGATTTATTCAGAACTAAACACTGCTGTGTTGCTCGGAGACGCACAACAATTCTTCTATGACATTAAAGGTATTATGTTCTCTGCAAAATTGAGCAAAAACACATAATACTGTGTTTAAAATACCTATATAACACAATATCAACTTCTTATTTACTAAACTTTTGTATATCACATTTGAACTTGTGATATTCGGAACAAAATCAGCACTCGTCTGATATTGCTCTCGCTGCTGGTGTGATATTGCTTATCATGTGATATAAATACAAGACAAAAACACAGCCTATGGGGCATTTTGCAATATCTTGACTTTGAGGGCATAAGATCTTGACTTTTAGTGCATTAAAATATTTTAATTGCGTTTTCATAACTAAGTTAACGCGTTAAACGAACAGCCCTAAAATATACCAAAAATATGCCAAAATGTCATGATGAATCTTGATGAGTTTTTGCTTAAACATGGTAAGTTTTGTCTTAAGTGAACATAAACAGTTGGGAAAGTAGATGAATGCTTGGCAGTGTATTAAGTGCATTCAGTCTTAAAGTGACAGCATCCTAAAAAACCTGTTGCTGTCTTTGTCATTTAATGTTAATCAAACAACAAAAGAGAACGAGAGGATCATTCACTGCTCTTCGCTGAATAACTTTAATAACAGTTAATGTACAGGGCCCCCCTGATAAAGTTTTGCTCTGGGCCCCCAGAAGTCTAGGACCAGCACTGCCAAAAACAATATTTCAGTGGACCAGGGTAGACACTGTTTTTTGGACAAAACAATAATGCATACATACAATAGTGCACAAGGAAGTTGTGATCGACATGCTTGTATTGCACATTTGAAAGAATATAGTGACTTAATAGTTTCCATCTTGCATCTCTCAGCTCAGAACACGTCATGCAGCAGTATGGATGACTTTGAGTGTGGAAATGGAGACTGCATCAAATACACGCTCACCTGTGATGGCATGGCCCACTGCAAAGACAAGTCAGATGAGAAACAGTCCTACTGCAGTGAGTGTGTGATATTCTGAATGTTCACAGTGGATACGAAGGCCTGCCATTCTAACAGTCTGTTTGTTGTGTTCAGCTAACCGTGTGTGTAAGAAGGGCTATAAGCGCTGTGTGAACGGACGTTGTGTCAGCCACAGTTCCTGGTGTAATGGCCGAGATGATTGCGGGGATAACTCTGATGAACTGTTCTGTAATGGTAAAACTAACTGTTCATACACATTATATTCTGAACTTCTGTAATGCTGCAGCCTAATCTCCATATCCAGTTTGAAGGCCTCTTTGAATTCTATAGATTTCAAACTTTATGATGTTTTACAGCAACCCTGTGCACGGCGGATCAGTTTAAGTGCAGAGACGGATCATGTGTGTCGAACTCCAGTCGCTGTAATCAGGTGCTGGACTGTGAGGACGCCAGTGATGAAATGAACTGCTGTAAGTTTGTTTATTTATTTATTTGTATGTAGATGAATAATAATATTCAGCCTTTTACCTAAAGTTCAGGTTTAGTGTATGTACCTGCTGTAACATGCTGTTGATTATAAAAGATGGCAGCACTTTAGATTAGGGAACACATACTCACTATTAACTAAGAATTTTCCCTCAGTAAACTCTTAATTTGCCACTTATTAATAATTAGTAAGGTATTTGTTAAGTTTAGGTATGGAGTGGGTTAAGAGATTCTTAAATATGGTCATTCAGAAAAAGGCATTAAAGGGAAATTAATACTTGTATGGCTTAATATAACATAAAAATTATGTCTTTTACTGAAATATGTAGCAGAAAACCCATGAAAGATGAAGGCATTTAAAAAATCCACATCATTTTATACATATTTTAGATACGGGAGGTGCGTAATTATTTCAATGATGTGAAGTGGTTGTACTCTGTGAGCTACTGCCGCTACCTGTTTCTATTTTGTACCTCAACACAACTTGTAGTGCACAACTCGGAAAATAAAATACTGATACGATGACCACAGCTACTGAAAAAGCTTTCAGGTAGCGATGGATACAAGCGTAGGCTTAAACCGGAAGCCGTACCATTGATTTTTCCCCACACGGAGTCTAAACGCCCTTGGCTGTCTAGTGAAATCATTGCTGAGAAACTCCTTCAGTGGCTGTGGCAACATGACAAGAATCAGCATGTTTACATCCTGCCAGGATGGCATCTAGCATTTCTTGTCTCTGCCGTTTGTAAGGCAACAGGGCTAAAGTGGAGAGAACAAAGATGCGGGTCTTCAGGAAGTTTAATTTGTCCACAGGCATCTTCCCATTCTTTTCTCCTCTTCTTATCGTTAGGAAGGCAGTGAAGACTTGCATCGCTTCTCTTGTTGCCCTTCAACTGAAAATTACAACCAAAAGCCACACATGTGGCATCGTATCAGTATTTTATTTTCTGAGCTTTATAAGTTGTGCTGAGGTAAAAATAGCTACAGGTAGTGGCAGTAACTCATTGAGTGCCACCATTTCACCTCATCAAAATAACAGCGCCCCCCATAGTCCAAAATATGTATAAAATGTGGATTTTTTAAGTAATGTAAATCTTTCATGGGTTTCAGTAAGAGACATCATTTACATTATATTAAGCGATACAAGTCTTAATACTCGGGGTTCCCTTAAATATGTGGTTTAGAAGTACTAATAAACAGCCAATAATATTAATTAATAGTGAATAGTGTTTCCTATTCTAATGTGTTACCAAAAAGACAATAATTGTAGCATATCCCTCAGTTTAAAAAAATTAACAGCTCATAATTACAGTATTGCATATGGCTACTGTGCAATAAACTTAAATAAATCTGCAGTTATCATACTTATTGTAAAATAATTATCGTAAAAGTTTATCCATAACAAAAATATACATGTTAGCAAGACATTCCCTGAATGTTGCACATACTGTTCTTTGATTTCTTGAAAACATTTGTCATATGTCTTGCTTTTCAGCGGTCTCTGATTGTTCCAGTTATTTCCGCCTGGGAGTGAAAGACGTCACCTATCAGCGGTGTGAGTTCACTACGCTGTGTTATGCTCCATCATGGGTCTGTGATGGAGCAAATGACTGTGGAGACTATTCAGATGAGAGAAACTGCCCAGGTAAACACACACATGCTTCAGCTGTGTGCTGCATTTTAGATCCTGTAAAATGGATGTCTTGCCTGGTCCCTTGTTTCTGTCTTTTCCTTTGGAAAAGATATTGGAAAATCTGAGAACAGTTTAAGATAGTTGTTTACTAAAATCTCCCCCGAAACTTTAGAATATTTCTGGGAAGCAGGTTATTGCTCTCCTTGTAATCTCATCACTGTCTATCAGAAACAATAGTTATTAAACAGGTCTGTTTGCTATTATTTTCATTTTTTTATTGGCTAGCCATTTTCTTTGCAATCAGCTGGTGCTTAAGAAAGGGAAAAAAGTATTAGGTATATATACAATACACTTACCGCAGAGCCTTCAAACCAAAAATTTTTTAGGAACAAAACAAATTAAAGAGAAAATAGTCTATTTTTATTCATTTTCATGTAAGAAACAATACATTTTATCACCTCTATGTGTTAATGAAGTATGCCACTGCTAAGCTGATTCACCAGAATCACACACAACCTCGAAACTCTTCATTCTTGTTTCTTTTTACTCATTAGACAAGAAAAAGAGAAAGTGTCTATCAAATTTCTTCGCTTGTCCCAACGGTCGCTGCATCCCTATGAGCTGGACCTGCGACAAGGAGAACGACTGTGAGAACGGAGATGATGAGGCACACTGTGGTGAGTTACACACGTGTGTTTTTTATTTCTGTCATCATTGGGACTTTCCATTGACTTTTGCTGTGGTTATACTCAGCTAGTAATATGTTCTGTCCCTTAACATTACACTACCACTTATTTTTGACCTTTTCAGTTAGACATTATTTACTAGTATGTTTATTAAGTGGCTTTCACCATGTGGACGGTTGGCTACTCCTTAAATTTGGTTTTCAAAATGAGGACATACTGTTGATTTTTTTTTATCTTTTATATAAAGCTAAATAAAATAGTCTTACCCTAACCTACAAACTAAAAAAAACTAGAATGAAATAATAAAAACAGCATGAAATAATTAAAATTGTAATCATATTAATTAAAAAACAGCATGAAATAGTACATTTATAAAGTGCGGTGAATAGCATAACTAAAGAATCAGAGAGAGCTGTAACGTAGGCAGATTCATAAATGAGGAAAAGTCCAATTCTCACTACTGACAATTAACTGTGACTTTTGCCTCAATAAACTTCTAATTTGCTGCTTATTAATAGTTAGTAAGGTAGTTGTTAAGACAGGTATGAGTTAGGATTAAAGGAGAAGTCCACTTCCAGAACAACAATTTACAGATAATGTACTCACCCCCTTGTCATCCAGGATGTTCCTGTCTTTCTTTCTTCAGTTGTAAAGAAATTGTGTTTTTTGAGGAAAACATTTCAGGATTTTTCTCCATATAATGGACTGATATGATGCCCCGAGTTTGAACTTCCAAAATGCAGTTTAAATGCGGCTTCAATTGAGCGATTGAGGTGTTGTTGGATGTAATAATGAACATAGTGGTCGTCATTTACTCCCAACATCTGAGCCGCTGAAGATGCAGTGGATTACATTTGTTTGTGAAGGGAATGCACCTCCCAATCTACATAAATGCGTCTATGTTCGTGATCCAGCTTCACCTACAGCAAAAGTGAGTATGAGGGTTTTTTTTATGAATATCTGCAATCACTTTTCCAAATAATGTGCTAGTTAGCAAGTTTCGCGGCTAAACGCGCTAAATGCAGCTAAACTCCACAGAGAGAAGAGAGGGGCGGGGCGAGCAGAGCTTATTTGTATTTAAAGGAACAATCCCTCAGAATGGGATGATTTTTGCAGGGCTCATTTTCTCAAGGTAAAAAGGGTGTTGTTTTACACAACCATTGAGAATTTTTAACCAAAGTATATTATAGACTTTTCATTAAGACCCTAAAGAATCATATTAACTTGTGGAAAATGGGCATCCGATGACCCCTTTAACCTCAAACGCTTGTCTTGTCTTTTTCTGCCTGAACTCTGTGTATTCTGGCTCAAGACAGTTAGGGCATGTCGAAAAACTCTGATCGTATTTTCTCCCTCAACTTCAAAAATCATTTCAAAATCATCCTACATCGCTGCATAAGTTCCGACGCATTCTTTGCAAAGTGAACATGCAAAGAAGATCAAACATCCTTAACAAAAAAGGTAAAAACAGCGATATAGGACCATTTTTAAGTTCAGGGAGAAAATCCGATTTGAGTTTTTCGACATACCCTAGCTGTCTTGAGCCAGAATACACAGAGTTCAGTGAGAGCAAGACAAGATGAGCGTTTGACATTAAAAAGTATATAAATTGTATTATTTTTATGAAAATAATAGATCGTTTCGCTAGATAAGACTCTTCATCCTCAGCTGGGATCATATACAACTGCATTTGGGATCGTTTGAAGCCGCATTTAAACAGAATTTTGGAAGTTCAAACTCGGGGCACCATATCAATCTATTATATGGAGAAAAATGCTGAAACATTTTCCTCAAAAAACATAATTTCTTCACGACTGAAGCAAGAAAGACATAAACATCTTGGATCATAAGGGGGTGAGTACATTATCTGTAAAATGTTGTTCTGGAAGTGGACTTCTCCTTTAAGGGATCTAAAATATGATCATGCAGAATAAGGCATTAACCCTTTAACTGTCACCCCCATTTTTGAACATAGAAGTAAAATTGTTATAATTAATGAACAAATACATTTTCTAATATGATTTTGAAGTACCATTTCCATGGTGATGCAATGTCAGATTTTAAAATGGGTTTCAAAGGATGAATTTTGAGGTTTTAAACTTTCAGTTGATATATAATTCATGATCATTTCTAAAACATGATAGAGAAAAAGGCAACGAAAAAAGACTTTTGGTGACAAAGGTCAGAACTCCTGTTATGATGTAGATTTTTGAGGTGAACCCTTATCATAAATTAATCTATTACTGTCCCTACATAATTTGTAACAAAAAACATTGGGAAAATATCGATTTAAGAGTCTTAGACCTTTCCAACGATATATAGTTTGTCATGATTAGAATAGAATTTAAATCTAATATAGTGAAGTAAGTATAAGTATAATAAAGTATAATAAGTAAGTTAAGGCGTCCCTCTGAGGGGACGGGTGACAGTTAAAAGGTTAATATGAGCTTTAAAAGTACTAATAAACAGCCAAAAACTAAAACTAAAGTGTTAACAAATTCTTCTTTATTAATACTATTATTGTTTTTAAACAGGAACTGAATACAAGTCAACATTACAAAACAAAACTCTTGTTATATATTCTGTGTCTTTGTGCTTTTGTTTTGTAATTCCAAAGACATTTATGAATATTTATTCATGTTTCCAAATGAGGTTTTGTCAGATTTATATCACTTTATGGGGAAATTTTGTTCCCAACTTTTGCACAGTTCATTTGAGGTCAGTCTTTCCAGAATCTTTTTAATGTGTTCTTTCTGTGAAGAATCTTTTGAATAATTAACTAACAGATCGTTTAATGATTCTGCTCAGATAAGCTCTGCTCAGCGACGCAGTTTGAGTGCGGGAATCATCGCTGTATTTCTAGCAGCTGGGTGTGTGACGGGGCGGACGACTGTGGAGATGGAACAGATGAGGACAGCAGATGCAGTGAGTGCTGATCCTTAAAAAACAGCATGAAATAGGACATTTTAAAATGTGACAAATAGCGAGACTGATGAATCACAGAGAATCACATTTATCAACATAATAAATGACACTGAAATTTTCTAAACATTGTTTTATATGTTACTGAATCATGTGTGTTTTTAACTCAGAGAATAAAACGTGCAGTGTGGACGCGTTCCAGTGTCCGGACTCACACAAGTGTGTCCCGCAGCGCTGGGTGTGTGATGGAGACAGAGACTGTCCAGACGGAGCCGACGAGAGCCTGAAGGCCGGATGTGGTGAGCAGTCAGATACATAATTTTGGTGAAAATGCTATGCAAATGACTCAGTAAACATGTTTGTGCGTATTATTGTTTCTCTTTCGCTCAGTGTTCAATAACACGTGCAAGGCGGGAGAGTTCATGTGCCAGAACAGACAGTGTATCCCCAAGCACTTCGTGTGTGACCACGACAACGACTGCGGCGACGGCTCTGATGAGTCTCTGGAGTGCGGTATGTTCATGATTATTTTAAACAAAGATGATTAGGACATGATTATCTCATAATTACCAAATAATGAGATGACTTACAGCAAATGATTTGTAAGATGTCAATATTTGACTCTCACTTGAATTAAATCAAGGCTTTAGTCAAACAAAACAAAAGTAAGTACTGATGAATTAGAAGAAATTGTCTCTCTAATTGCACATGATGAGTTGCAATACCGAATAAATCGCTTTAAGGTATGTTCACACTAGACATTCACAGAAATGAGTGCAGGGGAATGGAAAAATAGGCACATGTGAATGACTTTCATTTTATCATGTATTAAAAGCAGAAGCCCTAGACAGTGACATCATATTTTCTTGGCAGGGTTATTATCATATTATTGTTCAACTGAAAATATTGAAATAATTAAATTAAAATAAAAATGTGCATTTTATTAAACTTAATTTATTTTAGCTAATTGCCAAGACATCATTTACTAAAGCAAGTACTAAAATGACTGAAACTAATAAATAAAAAATCTAATGAAAGTTATAAAACCAAACTTATTAAAAATGTAACTAAAATCAAAGTGCAAAGAGAAATTATAAAAATAAAAATCTTAACAAAAACTATAATAGTATATCAGTGATATTAAAATAATATCACTGTCTTTTGTCCATTGCTGTGTCTTAAGTTATTTTGCAGCTTGACCACCTTTTAAAGGAGACGTACGCTTCACAAAAATTTACATAAAATGTACTCACCCTGTTATCATCTAAGATGTTCATGCCTTTCTTTCTTCAGTCGTAAAGAAATTGTTTTTTTTGTTTGTTTTTTTTTTGAGGAAAACATTTCAGGAATTATCTTCATATAGTGGACTTCAATGGTGCCCGCAAGTTAGAACGTCCAAAATGCAGTTTAAATGTAGCTTCAAAGGGCTGCCTTCCGAGGAATAAGTAAAATAAATACATTTTGAGTACACAACTACTTTTTATCTGTTTTAGTTTGTATTGCAACTATACTAAAAGTGAACTTATAAGTATACTGATAGTTTACTAATTAAATACTTGTAGCATTTTAGTTCACTTTGAAGTATAGTCTCAGTAAACTACTAGTTTAGTAGTTTTTATACAGCAAGTATGCTCGGATGTTTTCTTTAAGCGAACTTTACATCATACTTTAAGTATACTACTATGTCCTTATTAGGTATTAAAGACTATGAATTGGATTCAGTGTCGATCAACACCCCAGAGCTTGACAGTCATTATTACGTCTTCATGGGTCACATTTTATTCCATAACGTTACAGTTTTGATGCTATTTTGTGCTATTTTGTGTCTGATGATTGTGTTAAAAATGTGTGGAAGCATCTGTTGGTTCAGTTTCTTCTTCACTCAGAGAACAATATTGCTTAAATATATTTAGTAAAAGTCAAGTATACTTAAATGTAATTTTAAGTATATTTCTGAGAAGTACATAACGCACATTTCTGAGAAGTACATAAAAAGTAGACTAAAAGTATACTCTCCTGTTTTAGTTTAAAAGTATACTGATAGCACACTTGAATAAACTTATTTCTCGTAAGGGAAGGTCTTAAAAAAAAGGTAAAACAGCGATGTAAGATGATTTTAAAGTTGGAGGAGAAAATAAGACGGGAGTTTTCCGACATACACGGAGTACGCATGTGCATGGCAGAGCTAGACAAGACGGGCATTTGAGGTTAAAAAGTATATATATATATATATATATATTATTTATTTATATGCAGTGTTGGGGAAAGTTACTTTTAAAAGTAATGCATTACAGTATTGAGTTACTCCCTAAAAAAGCAACTAATTACGATACTTAGTTACTTTTTATGGAAAGTAATGCGTTACTTTACTTTTGTATTACTTTTTAAATCTGGGCAGGGCTTGCTTATTTGTTTTTAATATAAAAAAGCTCTATTTTTGGAAAATGTAAAAGCCTTTTCACACCAAAAGCCGCAGGTTTTGAGAAAAGCAAAGTAAGGTTAGTATGGTTGAATTGGATCATCGAAGGTTGGCAGCAAAGACATCGGTTAATAAAATGGGATTAAATGCATAAAGGATATTGTATTATTTAACATATTTAATTACTGCAGGTTTGCGTCATATTCTGAGTTAAATTTCACTGTTTTTATTCATTTTGAGGAATACTGAATCTGTTTTTAGTGAGTGAGATGAATTAATGCATGTTCACATTTATTCTAGAACTAGCATCTTTCTCCCGATTTCTCTCAACATGGGGACAGGAGAGCTTTTAATCAATAAAAGGGGGGAAAAGTAACTGCCATTACTTATTTGAAAAAAGTAGCTCAGATATTTTCTTGTCAATTAAAAAGTAATGCGTTACTTTACTGGTTACTTGGAAAAAGTAATAATATTCAGGGATGTGATTTTTCCGGATTAATCCGGAATTCCGGATTTTTCGACCTGAAAATGTGACCCATGTGAATCATGCAGATCTGTTAAAAAAAAAAAAAAAAAAAAAAAAAAAAAAGGGGGATCTCACAGCCGTCACCATGGTAACCCGGGACGGAACCACAATCGCCGTCCCCGAGCAATAGGGCCACACCGGGCGACACGTCAGATGGCAAAGAGATGCATTTTTCCTTCCTTTCCAAGTATCAACAAGGACGTATTTGCGACCGTTCGCAAATGGCGGATGGCGAAGTATGATTGGTCAGATCACCTGTCAATCAAGCTCCCTGCTGCGCAGTGTAAGTTACCTCAGTCGCTCATTTCGGTTAATTTTCCCAGCCGACAACCGCAAATCATTGTCCGATTATTAACCGTTAACTGATAAGATGGTAAGTTAACACTTTTCAATAAGGTTCATTCAGCGCTGCCGCTCCCACCACGCGCATCACGCACTGTGCGTAGGGTACCGAGTGCTGAGGGGGCACCAAAAAATAGTCTAATGAAAAATCAATAATTATATTTTAATTATTATATTGAATATATAGCTCACTGAATCTGATGGCCGCAAATAGTTTCTCCCGGAATCTAGAGCGAGGGAGTGAGTGCGCCCGCGAGACAGAGACTGTGCTCCAAACCGCGTAGCGCGTGCATGACGAGAGAGAGCAAGAGACCGCGCGTGTGTGCCTCATGAAGCACATGTAAGACAAACTCTACATTATCCCGCTTATTACATGGCTACCTACAAAATAAATCAATAATTTGACACAAAATATTGATTTTAAAAGGAGTTTATTGATTTAAAAACGATTTATATTGCTTCCGCTAAAGAAAATAGTCCGTCTCACTTCTCGTACTCAAGTAGAAGTACAGATACTTGTGTTAAAAAATACTCTGGTAAAAGTAGAAGTACTGATTTAACTTCTTTACTCAAGTAAAAGTAGCCATGCGAATGATAACCATTTTTTTTTATGCAAAGCTAACGTTACCTGGACCACACAAATGCTAGAGTGCAAGCTGAGAAACCTAAGTGGATATGGAAAAAGTTTCTTTATAAGCCATTGCCTACATTTTAAATGGATGTCTGCAAAATAGGCCTAAAACATCACATAGCCTATATGATTATTGTGACAGAGACTGGGACTCCAGGTTAATGAGATTCTGACTGAGTAGCAAGATATGAATTCAATTGTGAATTCAACTGTGATTCTGTGAGAATTGAATTCACAGACCCAGTTTCTCTTTTTTAATCTTCCCCTAACATTTAAAGGAATCTACATGTAGACTATGTAGGCCTAATGATTTTTCCGCGAATGAATGCTGCCGAATCTGTCGAGTCGTCTTGTAGTGATAGGTCAAGTGCAACGTATATTCCCATTCAATATTTTATTATATTATGCGTCGCTTGTCGGACATAGCAACAGTAACTGAAGGGAACGGAAGGGAATGGTTTTCTATAGCCGCTAAAGAAAATACTGTTGTACCAGTACTGTAGTTACTACCCACAGAGTGTACAAAAATAAGTTAAAATATTTGTACAAAAATAAGTTAAAATTTATTTGTTGTTATAGAGAGAGGTGGTGATGGAGCAGTGGACAAGACACTTGCTTTTGATTCCCACTGTTACACATCCACCAAATAAGTTGTTATGTGTCATACTGTACAAAAAAAAAGTTGCATGTTAAATAAATTACAATGAATTTTTTTGTTCAAATAAGTTGTTATGGGTCCTTCTTTACTGGGGGGGGGGTTGTCTTAGTGTATTTTCCTGCTTTTTTGTCCTTAGCCAATCACATGCCTGAATATTACGTAACTCGCGTTACTTGTAATGCGTTACCCCCAACACTGTGTGTATATATATATATATATATATATATATATATATATATTTTTTTTTTTTTTTTTTTTTTTTTTTTTTTTAAGAAAATGACAGATCGTTTCACTAGATAAGACCCTTATTCCTTGGCTGAGATTGTTTAGAGCCCTTTGAAGCTGCATTTAAACTGCGTTTTGGACGCTCAAACCTGCGGACACCACAAAAGTCCACTATATGGAGATAATTCCTGAAATCTTTTCCTCAAAAAAACATGAAATTATTGAATTTCATGAACATCTTGGATGACAACGGGGTGAATATCTGTCAATTTTTGTTCTGGAAGTGAACTTCTCCTTTAAGGACAATATTGTTAAAATTAAACTAAAATAAGAGAAAATAAATCTATTTTACTATCACTACAGAAGACTTGACTGTATTATCTGTGATCACTGGTCTGTATTTGTCTTTGTAGAGTATCCTGCTTGTAAGACCAATGAGTTCCACTGTGATAACGGCCGCTGTCTGATCCAGAAATCCTGGGAGTGTGATGGAGAGTTTGACTGCCATGATCACTCAGACGAAGCTCCCAAAAATCCACACTGCAACGGTCCTGGTATGAACTAAATGCTAATCCAGCTGGATATATGTGGCCTGTTTCCAAATGACAAAACTCAGCATCTATCCAATAGTCTATGTGGCTTCATGCTACTAAAGTGTAAAGGAGGGCTGAAAAAACTGAGAGCCTTGGGACAAGGCTAAACTAGTGCTGAGTCACAGAACAATGCAGACAAACTAATAAAATATACCACATCAAACTTATTATCATTGTAAAAAGCTATTGGTTATAGTAATCTGAATAAATATAATATATCAATAAATATATATATATAAATACAATATATCAGAATCTGAAAACACATTTAACAGTTCTTTTGCTTTTTCTTTCAAGCAGAAAAGAAATGTAATGACACGGCGTATGCTTGTGGGAATGGTAAATGCATCAGTGAGACATTACTGTGTAATCGCAACGATGACTGTGGTGATGGCACGGATGAGCTAAACTGCTTCATTAACGAATGTCTGAACAGTAAACTGAGCGGCTGCTCTCAGCTGTGTGAGGACCTAAAGATCGGATACAAGGTAAAGATTTGTACATGATCATGTTAATTGCATGTTAATATTTTCTCAGATATGGGCAATGTGGAACTGTTTTACAAGACTGTACTTTTATTTTTTTTAATTTCTTTACTTTCACTTGATTATTTAATTTGCTTATTTCTCTGCCAATAATAATTCTCTTAATCAGTATTTTTTGTGAATGTAAACATCCCTAATACAACATAAATCTACTTTAAAGCAAAACTGGACATGGCATTACCACTTATTAGAGCCCTGCATTACAGCCCCTCGGGCCGTGCTTCAGGCAAATTTTTATGTCATAGCTCAGACGATTATTTTGTTTTGAAGTAGTAATTTAAAACTTTCTTTAGATATATTTATCAAGTCAGTGAGGCAAGTAGGCTATTCGCTTTCGTTTAGTTTCGGTTTACCAGGAGCGCTCCAGCTCAAAAGCGAAACTGTAGAAAGCGCATCATGTTTTTTTTCTTTATTTATTTTATAAAAGCACAATGTTTCGCTGATATTGTGAGTGTACACAAATAAAAGTAGACCCTTTACAGTTCAGAACAATGTATTACTCTTACCGTTATGAGCAAAAATGCAGTTTATTTCCAATGCAAGTGATCGCGCTAACGCCTCCATGTCCCTTAAAGCAGGCTTCAGTTTCCACTTGGATAACGATTGGATATGCATCTAACAGTGCACATTTATATGGATTAAGCATTTAAACTAACATTGTGATATGCTTGAGCTGTTTTATATCTATAGATTTAATTTTAGGTAAGTCGTGGTGATTTGAGAAGGCTAAATTGATCAAACATAGGCTATGATCAACCGCTGACCGCTTGGTCGCTACTTTAAAAAACAAAAACTTACATGTAATGAATAAAAAATGCTCCAAATGTTTTTCTAAATTAAAGGAGAAATTCACTTCCAACAAAGCAATACAGATAATGTACTCACCCCCTTGTCATCCAAGATGTTCATGTCTTTCTTTCTCTAGTCGTTAAGAAATTATGTTTTTTGAGGAAAACGTTTCAGCATTTTTCTCCATATAAAATGCAGTTTAAATGCGGCTTCAAACAATCCCAAATGCAGTTCTAAATGATCCCAGCCGAGGAAGAAGGGTCTTACCTAGCGAATTTTGTTATTTTCATAAAAATAATACAATTTATATACTTTTTAATCTCAAATGCTTGTCTTGTCTTGCTCTGCCTGAACTCTGTGTATTCTGGCTCAAGACAGTTAGAATATATTGAAAAACTATCGTATTTTCTCCCTCAAATTCAAAAATGATTTCAAAATCATCCTACATCACTGCAGAAGTACCTACCCAGTCTATGGAAAGTGAACATGCAAAGAAGATCAAACACTCTTAACAAAAAAGGTTAAACAGCAATATAGGACCATTTTGAAGTTGAGAGAGAACATGAGATGGGAGTTTTTCGACATACCCTAACTGTCATGAACTGTTCAGAGAGAGTAAGACAAGACGAGCGTTTGAGATTAAAAAGTATATAAATTGTATTATTTTTATGAAAATAACCGATCATTTCGCTAGATAAAACCCTTCTTTCACAGCTGGGATCGTTTAGTGAATATATAGTAAAGGCTTACTTTACTTAATCCTTTGGCAGAGCATTTTTATTTTTGTTTTGCTTTGTCTTGCTTCCCTCTGTGTGTGTGTGTGTTTTAAATGAGTGTAACTACATTCTGAAAAATAATGTCATATAAAGTCTCAAGGGTGTGAGACTAGAGTAAAACAATGAAGTCTACAAATAAAAAGCATTTGAACTGTGGCAAAAAAGTAGAAAAGAGACTTTATTAATAACATTTTTGTCCGCAGGGACATAAAAGTGTCTGAAGTAGAAGAAATATCTTTCTGTTCCTGACTCCTTTATAAATGCAGTCAACTGTAAACTGTGATCAACTGTGAAATCATAAAATAAACAGTATCACTCACACTGGCAAAATCGAATACTTACCTTTCGTTTGCATTTTCTCTCTCCAGTGCAGATGTCACCCTGGCTATAGACTGAAGGATGATGCGAAGACCTGTGTTGATGTGGATGAGTGCACCACCACGTATCCCTGCACACAGCACTGCATCAACACACACGGCAGCTTCCGCTGTGTGTGTGTGGACGGTTTTCAGCTTAACCCCTCCGACCCCACTGTCTGCAAGTCCACCTCAGGTATGAGTCAGATGGCCAATCTGTCCATTATAGTTACGGACAGTGCATTTGGCCATGTTACTGTGTAGGATGGTTAAACTAGATTCAGGAATGCTCAAATTACTTGGCTTGAGGACCACTTGTGAAAATGCAAGAAGTACACTTTCTAAAGGAATTCACCACTGGAATTGCTATTTGCATTGTAGATGAATACAAGAAGCATTCTAATTTGAGTTATAAATTATTCATCTTTTAAAGTGTCCTGTTCTGTTGTTTCTTTTTTAATATGTCTTCATTTTTTCCCACTTCACTGTATAGACGAGGAGCCGTTCCTCATCTTTGCTAACCGGTATTACCTGAGAAAGCTCAACTTGGACGGCTCAAATTACACACTCATAAAGCAGGTATGATTTTACACTAGTTTTTCAAACTCTATATCGGGGGTGTCAAATCCTGCTCCTGGAAGTCCACTGTCCTTCAGAGTTTAACTTCAACCCCAATTAAACACACCTGAACACACTAATCAAGGTCTTACTAGACGCATTAGAAACTTCCAGGCAGGTTTGTTGAGGCACATTGGAGCTAAAGTCTGCAGGACAGTGGCCCTCCAGGATTGATTTTGGACACCCATGCTCTATACAGTAACATTTTATTCCAGATATTTGTCTGGTCCCTCATAAATGCCCTATATTCCTAGGGTTTGAACAATGCTGTTGCGCTGGATTTCGACTACAGGCAGCAGATGATCTATTGGACAGATGTGACAACTCAAGGCAGTATGATACGACGCATGCACATCAACGGCAGTGACGTTCAGGTAATTTGCATGCAGTCTGAAGACATTTAGCATTGCATCACCACTCCAGTCCATCACATAACATCTTATAAAGAAAAAAGCTACTTGTTTGTTAGAAACAAATCCATGCAGTGCTTTTAGCTAAATATGAGTCCTCTATTCATAATATTTCTAGTGAAAATATTTCTAGTGAAAATCTCTCCTGATTCAGGAAAGAAATATGCACAGATCAAGTAACAAAAAGTTTACAACCTGAAATAGTCCAAAACTGTTCTACACAAATATGTGGATGGATTCTGAAGTGAGAGGACAACAGGTGTTGGACTTATATGATTATAAACTTGTATTTTGGCCAAAAGCAGGTGTTTAAATTAAACAGCCTAAATGATGGGTTTGTTTCTTACAAAAATTCAGTTTTCACTTCCAAAGATGTCAACTGATGGACTGGGGTTTATTGCGATGTTATTATCAGCTGTTTGGACATTCTGATGTGCCATTCGAAAACTGAAACATTTATAAAACTGGACATTGGCTTTGCCTCTGCTGCAGGTTCTCCATCGCACGTCTCTCAGCAACCCTGACGGTCTGGCTGTTGATTGGGTCGGGGGTAACCTGTACTGGTGTGATAAGGGGCGGGACACTATTGAGGTGTCAAAGCTGAACGGAGCATACAGGACTGTCCTGGTCAACACAGGACTGAGGGAACCAAGAGCCATAGCTGTGGACGTCCGCAATGGGTAACGTTGAATACACCTTAATTGCTTTGTTATTGCATTATTTTGTTCTCATCTCCCTGTTTCTGCTAGTAAGGATCATTCATAAAGTGTAAGTGTTTGCCTTTGTCAGGTACCTGTACTGGTCTGACTGGGGTGATAATCCGCATATCGGCCGCATTGGGATGGATGGCACCAACAGAAGTGTGATCATACAGGACAAGATAACCTGGCCCAACGGTCTCACTCTGGATTTCATCAATGATCGCATCTACTGGGCAGATGCTAGAGAGGACTACATCGAGTTTGCAAGCTTAGACGGATCCAACAGACATACAGGTGAAAAACTCAAATATAAGGTATTCTGTGAAGGGGCTGCAGGTTATCAGAGCTGTTTTTTAAATTTATTACAAACTATAAACTGAAGTTAAAGTTAACATAGTATGAAGTGACATTAGCAAGTTTTTAGCATATCTTCGATATGCATAGTTCAAAAAAGTAAAACAAGCTTTTCATGACTGAACAACCAGGCCAGTCATATTAAAAAAGAATAACTGTTATACAATCATAAAATAAAAATATGTACTATTTTTTTATAAGTCTCTGATGCTTACCAAGGCTTTACTTATTTGATCAAATGTGACCCTGGACCACAAAACCAGTCATAAAGATCAAGATTTTGAAATTGAGATTTATACATCATCTGAAAGCTGAATAAATAAGCTTTCCATTGATGTATGGTTTGTTAGGACAGAAGAACACTTGGCGAAGGTACAACTAATTGAAAATCTGGAATCTGAGTGTGCAAAAAAAGTCTCAAAATATTGAGAAAATTGCCTTTAAAATTGTCCTTATAAAAGTTCTTATATGCAATGCATATTACTAATCAAAATTAAGTTTTGATATATTTACAGTAGGAAATTTGCAAAATATCTCCATGGAACATGATCTTTACTTAATATCCTAATGATTTTTGTCATAAAAGAAAAATTGATAATTTTGACCTATACAATGTAAAAAAAAATTGGCTATTGCTACAAATATACCCATGTTACTTAAGACCGGTTTTGTGGTCAAGGGTCACAAATACAATATTAATAGTAATATTGTGAAATATTGTTACAGTTTAAAATATTTTCTATTTAAATATATTTGAAAATGTTGTTTATTTATGCCAAATTTTCAACATCACTACACTAGTCTTCCATGTCTCCTATGCTGATTTGCTGCTGAAGAAACAATTCTGATTATAATGAATTTTAAAAAGGTGTCTATGATGTTTGTGTACCTAAAAATCCCTGTGTTTGTGCTGCAGTTTTGAGTCAGGACATCCCGCACATATTCGCCATGACTCTTTTTGAGGAGTACATCTACTGGACAGACTGGGAGACAAAGTCTATCAACAGAGCTCATAAAACACTGGGCACCAACAAGACCATGCTAATCAGCACCTTACACAGACCCATGGACATCCATATCTACCACCCTTACAGACAGCCAGAGGGTCAGGACACTCTTTTAAACACACCACACACTCTCATCTAACCAAACCACTGTCAAAGACACTTTTCATCTTGTTTTATCTCTTGAATTTAGTTGTAGGTTTAATCTTGTGTCTCTTCACTCTCACTGTAGTCACAAATCACCCGTGTCAGACCGACAATGGAGGTTGCAGTAACTTGTGTCTGCTCTCTCCCGGCGGAGGTTATAAATGTGCCTGTCCCACAAACTTTTACCTGGCCGCTGATGGGAAACAGTGCATGTCCAACTGCACTGCCAGCCAGGTGAGCGCATGATACTTGACCCAGATCATGACCTTAGACTTAAACCCGGTCTAAAAGAGAATGACACATACCATTTCTCATTTGAAATATGTTCCTGTAACATCTCTCATCAGTTTGTCTGCAAGAATGACAAGTGTATCCCGTTCTGGTGGAAGTGTGACACTGAGGACGACTGTGGCGATCGATCCGACGAGCCTGCTGACTGCCGTGAGTGATGTGGAGATACATTTTCTCCCTGTAGCATAAATAAAAGATGTGTAATATTGTGTAATAATATTTTTTTTTAACAGCTGAGTTTAAATGCAGACCAGGTCAGTTCCAATGTGATACTGGCATCTGTACAAACCCAGCGTACATCTGTGATGGAGACAACGATTGCCAGGATAACTCTGACGAGGCCAACTGTGGTATGTTTCGCCATACAATACTGCTGCTTTTCATCTGGGCAAATAGTAGAGTATTTTTATTTTTGCAAACCTTTACTTCACTACATTCCAAAGAATAACATCATATTATACTAACTGTTTATACTATTTGTCACACATTTAGTGAGGTATGCTGTATATATGTTAATGTTATAATAGCGTATGTTTTAGTAATAAAATACAAATTTTGCTTATTTGCAGATTGATACAAATTTAACATCTTCGTCCACTATTGTTCCTTATTTTAGATAAAATTGTAAAATAAACAAACATGGTTTATTGATCAGTACTTTTTACTTTTTAATACATGAGAACTTCATAAGTAAATCAAGTATTTCCTCAAGTAAAATTGTACTTCATCCACTACAGGTAAAAATAGTACTTATGAAACTTTTGTGACAGTATTGATACTGTGC
The DNA here is from genome assembly GCF_022985175.1 of Labeo rohita. Lineage (NCBI taxonomy): Eukaryota > Metazoa > Chordata > Actinopteri > Cypriniformes > Cyprinidae > Labeo > Labeo rohita. Next base: position 9,918,780 of record NC_066879.1, on the reverse strand, counting down.
TAGTGAACTACATGACTTGACAGAAGTAATGATTATTTAGATTATTGTTAAAAGTATGGTATTTAATGAATGCTAGTGTCTTTTTATTCTATTGCTGTTGCTGCTGTTTTATAAAAGCTTGACATTGTGCTGAAGTACACTGTATTGTCTGTGGTAAGAATGCTGTATTGCATTTCCACATGAGAGTACTTGCTTTAATAAGTAATAAGTTCACTTTTCACATTTTCAGACTGAAAAAATGACTGTACCTCAGCTGGCAATAACCATAGCAATTTTGTAAAGCCACTAATGTGTTTGTATGTGTGTTTTGCAGATATTCACGTGTGTTTGCCCAGTCAGTTTAAATGCACCAATCCCAGTCGCTGTATTCCCGGAATATTCCGCTGTAACGGCCAAGACAACTGCGGCGAAGGAGAGGATGAAAAAGACTGTCGTGAGTTTTATTATAAAACAGTAAAATATAAAAATGATAAGAAATAATAAGCCTTTTGTATTTTAACAATCTCACAAAGCCATGTTGTGGTTTTGATTTTAATGTGTTCAGCCACACACATAAATTAATCATGGACACTCTTATTTTCATATGGAAGATGAACATGCAGAGTGTTTGCTCATTATTTTTTTTTTTTGTTTTTTATAAATTAATAGTTTTATTCAGCAAGGATGCATTGAATAGATCAAAGTGAAAGTAAATAAATTCATAATATTACAAATATTTATTTTCTAATGAGCTGAACAACAGCATATGCAAAATGTTAAGATAATATCAGCCAAATGACTAAAGAGGCAAAGGGATATATATATACAAAGGGAAAAAAGAAGAACTAATCAAATTTGAACAGACTCTGAAAATATAATCAGTCACTCTGGAAACTAAAAGGAACACGAACTAAACATGGAGAAACATGAACACCAAGAGGTGCAAAGAATGCTTCAAAGTAAAAGTCTATATAAGCATAGAATACAGGTGGGATGTTATAGTTGATGCCATAAAAAAAAGAAAGTCCAGGTCGGAGGAATGGGAATGGTGAATTCCAGAGGGAAGAAAGGAATGCCAGGACCATTGAACAGGAGCGGACAGAGGAAGAGCTGGGGGAATTGGAGGACCAAGATAGAGCTGGTGTGACTGAGGACCCCAGTGGAGCCAGAAGACAGGGATCATGGTGAAGCTGGAGGACTGGGGAGAACTGGCAGGCACAAGAGGGAAAGTCAGGGTAGCTGATGAAGAGGAGGATGGCTACGTGGCCCATCTGGTGGCCCGTTAAATTTTGGACAAGATTGGTGTGCCATTCAAGCTAGATGGAACCAGTGGAGGACAACTAGATGGACTAAGTTGGACAAGGCTGGTCTCCATGGTCGAAACAAAGAGAGTAATTACCTGCTCAGATGAGACTCTTGGGGTGGACATAATTTTCTTGGGGTGGATATAACAGGAGCGGACAGAGGCAGAGCTGGGGGAACTGATAGAGTCAGAGTGACTGAGGACCCCAGTGGAGCCAGAAGACAGGGATCATGGTGAAGCTGGAGGACTGGGGAGAACTGGCAGGCACAAGAGGGAAAGTCAGGGTAGCTGATGAAGAGGTGGCCCATCTGCTGGCCCATCAAATTTTGGACAAGATTGGTGTGCCATTCAAGCTGGATGGAACCAGTGGACGAGAACTAGATGGACCAAACTGGACAAGGCTGGCCTCCATGGTTGAAACAAAGAGAGTAATTAAATGCTTAAAAAGGACTCTTGGGGTGAATATAATTTTGGGAAGTGGCTGCAGGCTCTGCCTCTGTCCACTCCTGTTCAGTAGTCCTGGCCTTCCTCCCTTCCCTTTGGGATCCACCATTCCCATTCCGCCGACCTGGACTTTCTTTCCTTTGAACTGGCAGCAGGCACTGGTTCTGGGATGGACAAAGTGGTGGGCGATGACTCTGGGACAGGCCAGTTCCTTGGCTTGGGGTCCTTGGCAGGCACGTGCACAGCCTCAGAGTCTGTGGCAGATGTGTGCGGTCAATATAAAAAAAAAAAAAAAAAAATCAGTTTAAGGACCAGAGAAGACTCTTCTATGAGTTCTCGTGCTGAGGCAGATTCTGGCACGTTGAAGGGGATCCACTCAGTTGTAGAACCAGGTCCAAAAAGCCACAAAATGTCTCTCATGGACATAGAAAAAGGATAACATGATTAACATGATATTTGGTCCAAACCTCTGTCACGGTTTGCAAGGAGACGTGGTTTGGTTTTGAAGTGCAGTTAAAATAAACATGTGAAGATGATACAGGACTGAAGTTGCAACAGGCTATAATGGGAGTAATGATGGGCTAAACAAGAAACAAATGTTTACAATCAGAAGCCGTGGAAGCATAATCAGCAACTCTGGAAATTAAGAGGAGCAGGAACTCGATGCGCAAACACAAACACCAAAAGGAACAAAATATACTTCAGTTCTTAGTAAAAGACTTTAGAAACAGAATTCAGGTGGAACATGACATCTCTGTTACCAAATCAGCATATTATATTGATTTCTGAAGGATCATGCAAACACAAACACCAAAAGGAACAAAATATACTTCAGTTCTTAGTAAAAGACTTTAGAAACAGAATTCAGGTGGAACATGACATCTCTATTACCAAATCAGCATATTATATTGATTTCTGAAGGATCATGTGAGTACAATAATAATAGCTGCTGAAAATCACAGGGATGTTAAAATATATTAAAACAGGGAAAAAAATATATTAAATTATATTTATATTTTACAATATTACAGTTTTTACTGTGTTTTTGACAAAAACATTTTAAAAATCTTACTGACCCAAATTTTTAAATGGTAACATGTATTTGCACAGTATGGCACTAAAATGCATTGCATGAACATTTGTTTGCTTTAGGCTTTACCTTATACAGGTCAGACTATATATTTTTGAGAATGTGATTGAAGTATAACATGTTTGTTTTGTGTATGCGTGTGTGTAGCGGAGGTGACTTGTGCGCCTAACCAGTTCCAGTGTACCATAACCAAGCGGTGTATCCCGCGCGTATGGGTATGTGATCGTGATAACGACTGCGTAGATGGATCTGATGAACCCGCTAACTGCAGTAAGTTGAAAATGTTGAAATTAAAAACTCATTGCATACAAAATTTAATCAACATTCACTGTACTTTATCCATTGCCAAGCCTATCTAGGGCTCTATGCACTTATGCTCCTAACTTCAAAAAATTGCCTTTCCATTACGAGGTAATATTTGACGCCTTAAAGTTATTTATAGTGGAATTTTGTTTTTACCTTTGTAATGGCATTTTTCTAACTTTATTAAAATTATGTCATCTTTTATGTCATTGTTTGTAAATTATATAAATTTCTAATTAAAACAAGAGAATAAGAACAAGTAGAATAAGAATAAGTTACCAATCAAATGAAATTAATATTAACATAATTAATTTTTACTACAGAGGTTGCATAGAAGAACACAACTTGTAGGTGTATTTTCGTATGTTTAATGAGGCTCAGAGGTAGTAGTAGTAGTATACTTTATTGTCCTCAAAAGGAAATTTGTTGTGGACTAAATGTTGCTGCAAACATACAATAAACAATTAGTAATACAATAAATACATAAAAACAAGATAAACTCAAAATAAAATCAATATAAACTCTTGTTTAATAAACACACTGATACAGGTACAAAGGATTTCTTATATTGATTTAGCTTACACATTGGGACTCTATATCTTCTACCAGAAGGAAGCAATTCATATTAGTGTTGTCACGGTACCAAAATTTCAGTATTCGGTACCAATACCAGTGAAAATCCACGGTTCTCGGTACCAATTTCGGTACCAAATCAAAACACAAAAACATGAATTGAACAACACACTATTTTTATTTATAACAAACAAAAATAAAACAAAGTTTTGACTTGGAAGCTGGTATTTTGAGCTGAGGTGATGAAGCATTTGCTGGAATCCCCATTTTTCACTGTATAAACTGGCACTTAATCCATACATGTGAATTCAGCAACAGCTCGGTTCAGTTTTCTTGCCTTTTTGTCGTACTTCTGCTGCTCAAAAGCATCTGGAACCATTGTCTGCTTAGGAGTTTGGTTCGTGGTCTTCTTCAGCCTGCAGCTGTAAAAGGAAAATATAATATACTTCAGTAAAACAATGGGCTGAGTCTGACTAAATGCAATATTAGATTGACACCAGCTAAACAGAACTTTATATATAACTTTTCAGTAAATAACAAACCTCAGCTTTTTATAACAAAGTTAGATAAGATTACTTATACTGAGTGTAAGATATCAATGTTACACAGACGGAAACTGTAGTATTAAAAACACTTTACAAAAAGATAACATTTAACATGACTTAATAAACAAGTGTTACATAGCAATTATTCTTCTTAATTTCAAAATGTATTCATAATTTATTTTAAATTAAAAGTTGTATCTGTTGACATTATTTCACGCACAATGAACAAACATGAACGATCAAATGTTTGCATAAAACAACATTCACACACATTAATTAATGTTCACTCACTGTAAATTTATGTTAGATAATATATTAAGTCATGTTAATGAATAGTATCTTTTACCAAACTATACAGGACTGTATTTGACTGTACTTTTATTTAATCAAACTGCGCAAACTATATTTCATAGCCTAGAACTGCTTTTCTGATGGACCGATTTTAAGGCATTAACCATACATTTGTACATTTGTTCTCTAACACACATATTTTAGCTACACGGGTCATTTAAAAGCCTCAGGTGTGTAAAAATAGTACACTATCATGTCCTGTTTTTTTTTTTTTTTTTTTTTTTTTAAATGCTATAGGAGCATTAAACACTTAATAAAGAAGTTTATTCTAATTCTCGCGTTAGCATTAGCCGCGCTAATGCTAACGATTAACTAAGCAAATGGCGATGTTTATTTAACGTATAATTTTTATAACAGAAGCTCTAAATATAAAATTAAATTAAAACTTACCTGCTTGAACTTTCATTAAATCTGGGTGTCGGTCTTTGAGGTGTTTTATTAAGTTCGATGTATTTCCTCCTTTTGAGAGAGAACTTCGATGACACCGTTTGCAAGTGGGTTTCTGATGATCTATGATGTTGCCCTTGTCATCAGTCGCAAATACAAAATATTTCCACACGTGGCTCCTTCCTCCTTTCTTTTCAACAAGCGGATTCAGAGCAGCTGCATCAGCAGCACCACCGGTCGCCGTGTCTTTCTGCTTTTATGAAGAAGACGCAACTGCGCACTTTTTGCATAGCGCAGCAAAAACCGGGTTGACCGGGTGCTCGGTACCACCGGTACTTAAGAAAACCTGGTACCGTAACATTTAATTTTTTTTAGTACCGACTTGGTACCGAAGTACCGGGTCTTTTGACAACACTAATTCATATACAAAAAATGAGTCTAATCACTAAGAATCCTCGCTGCCTAAGAGAAACACATTTCTCATATAGAACTTGAAGGTTACACTGTTCATCATGCCCAACAATTTTCCATGCTGTCAATAACAGGTGCATCAACTTACTTTTAAACTGTGCTGACAGGTTTCCAAACCATACCGTGATACCGTACCTAACAATGCTTTCCAAAACAGCTTTATAAAACAACATCATAAGATTCTTATTTACTCCATAGAGACGTAACCTACGTAAGAAGTACAATCCCTGTTGTAGATGAGTGCAAACCCATTCAATGTGTGTTTTCCATGTAAGTGAACTATCTATGTAAACACCCAAATACTTACAGGTCTGTGACTGTATAATATGATGGTCATGTATGACCACTTGACGATGGTCAACTATGCATTTTGGGTCAAAAACAAACTCTTCCATTTTCTTTGTATTTATTATTAACTCATTTTTATCACACCAGTCAACAGGCTTATTTCTGACTGGTACGTGGTGCTAATATCGTCATGCACATAGAGTAAACTTAGTATGGCTGTGTCATCTGAATATTTGAATATATAATTTTGTGAATGCCTGCTTTTGTAAAAAGTGTAAAAAGAATAGGTGAACTGACACAGCCTTGTGGAACACCTGTACTACTGCTCTTTTCATGTGAGAGAAATTTATTTACCTTTACACATTGAGTTCTATTTGTTAAAAAAAAGTAATACCACTTAATAATACATGGGTTTACACTCAGCTGCTTCATCTTCTCTATTAACAAATAGGGTTGAATTGTATTAAAAGCAGAGCTAAAAATCAATAAACAATAACTGAGCATAAGCTTTAGGGCCTTCTAAATGCCTTAAAATTAAGTGCATAATGCTGTAGCATCTTCAGTTCGTCTCCCTTGTCTATAGGCGCACTGTAAGGGATCTAGATTACTAGCAATCTCTGCTTTTAACATGGACACAACACACTTTTTAAAACATTTTATAATCACAGATGTTAATGCAACTGGTCTAAAATCATTATCCTCTGCAGGCCTAGCTATTTTAGGAAGAGGTGTAATCAATGTTCTTTTCCATAAACTGGGAACAATACCTAAATGCAAAGATTGCTGAAATATAGGAAGCCAAGCAGGAGTCAGTTTATCCACACAACACTTAACAATATGGGGGGAAATTCCATGAATGAAGATGCTCAGCGGGTCAGTTGTGACTTGTTTCAGACTATTTTGGATGACAAAATAGAGCAAAATCAGGCAAAAGTTTTATAGTCAGACAATGTAAGTCACTTAATATTAACTTCTTGTTTATTTAACTGTTGTATCAAATCAATATCTCATTTACAAACTTCCTTAAAAATCATTAAAAGCTGTTACTCATCTTAGTTCATTGTGATCTCACAAAGTTCCATTATAATCAACAAAGCTCTCTACACTGCACGATAATTCTATTATTTACACTCTCTCTACACTTTATGAAAGGATTGGTGAGATATGTCTGTGATACATTACTCAACGTTGCAAAAACACATAAAAACCTTTGAAGCTCCCCTAAGCGCAAACACAAATATGTTGATCGGGTCAGTTGCACTGGTGCTCCTAAATATTTTTTCATAGTTGCACGGTAGAGCCTTGCTATTGATAGAGAAAACAGGCATGTTTATAATTTCAAAATAGCTAAATATATTTTATATTATTGTTCGATTACTTCTACCTATCAGCACATATTGATTAGCAATAGTTCAGTTCTTTCTTGTCTCTTTCTCTCTGTAGCTCAGATGACGTGTGGTGTGGATGAGTTCCGCTGTAAAGACTCCGGCCGCTGTATCCCAGCTCGCTGGAAATGTGACGGAGAGGATGACTGTGGCGACTCCTCTGATGAACCCAAAGAGGAGTGCGGTGCGTTCATACGCTCTTATTTAGATTTGTGAATTTAGATTTTTGAGTTAACTATCCCTTTCAATTTAACTTATTTAAAATTTGAATCTTTCTTTAACTTTCTTTAACTGCTGAAGAATTAAACAGCATTATTATTGTGACTATATATGCAGATGAGAGGACATGTGAGCCGTATCAGTTCCGATGTAAAAACAACCGCTGTGTTCCTGGTCGCTGGCAGTGTGACTATGACAACGACTGTGGGGACAATTCAGACGAGGACAAGTGTGGTAGGTTTCCACCACCGGCTGCTGCATCTGAACTGAGACTCCATGAGCCTGTACGAACATCCAAACACACACACATCCAGAGACACACTTCACCTTACATCACAGCAGTGACAGCAGGAACAGAGCGTTCTGAAAGAAAGGCCGTGCCGTTAAGCTTTCAGACAGGTGGCAGACGGCGATATGAAATAAGCCGAAAACCTGATCGGTGTCATTCTCATTTATTTGTTCATGAGCACATTTTAATGAACAAGAGGACTTTTTTTTCCCTTTGTGCATGTTTTCGTTTCGTCCAGTCATTTACGTGTCTACATCTTGTTTATTCTTCATTTCACACTGCCACATTGATGTGGGTTAGAGGTAGGTTTCCATTTTCAAATGTCCACTTCAGTCCTGAACATTTCCTTCAGTGGCGGCTCACTGATGACACTGGAAGGCTTGAATGTTCCTTTTTGTTTCACTATGCATGAAAAAACGAAAATATCTATCATCAACACCCTTTGAAACTAAACGCTTAATGAAGAAATAATCATGATAGTCAATGACTAAAAATGAGCCTTTTCCAGCACTCAGAAGCTAGCCACTATGAAGCCTATTCCTGCAGTTTTTAAGCAGTTTATTTTATTTTATTTTTTATGCCTGCTTCTCCCAAACACCCAAACCTCCATCTGTCCTTGTGGCTCTGGTTTAAACTAGATGCCCTTAACAATCACATTACCTACAAACCCTGCTTCTACAGCTGAAATAATCTAATGAGACCCTTCTGGTTGAATCTCAGGGGAAAAAAATGTCCATGCCACATTTCATCATAAAATTACATTTTGTTTTTAGATATTTCAGCTTGTTTTTAGGCCTATTAAAAGTTTTTGCACCATGTCAATAATTTTAATGACAACAAAGCACATTTTCCAATTTTATTGATTCATTGATTTTTAAGAAATTAATACATTTGTTTAGAAGCGATGCATTAAATTAGTCCCAATGATAGGAAGACATTTTATAATGTTACATAAGATTTTATTTTAAAAATTCCGTTTATTTTTAATTTTCCGTTTATCGAAATTCTGCTTTGCATTGCAGTAGTAAATTACATTTTAAAATCTATTATATAATAGAAAACAGATATAACATATATCACAATATAAGGACACATTAATACACAAAATTTCTCAATGCTATTTGTTTTTACAGTATTTTTGATTAAATAAATGCAGCAGAACGGTTGTGTAAGAATACTTGCGAGTTCAACAAAACATTTTTATTTATTTATTTGTTTATGACTTTACTGTGATGCGATGTGATACTAATGCGAATTGGGATAATAGTGTGCTTTATTGTAAAATATAAAAAAAAAACGTACGTACGTACATACATACATAAATGTTGTCAAAAATCTTTACCCTAACAACATGTTTAATTTCTTTGTTTTGATTATGTAGTGAAATATGACCTGGACACGTTTTTGACTGGTATTGTGAGATTCACCCTACTGTATTCTAAAATGTGAAGATATTGTTGAGGTATAACTGGATAGTGTGTTTTGTCTGTGTCAGTGCCCAGGCAGTGCTCTGAGAGTGAGTTTGCCTGCACCAGTGGTCGCTGTATTGCTGGCAGATGGAAGTGTGATGGAGATCATGACTGCACTGATGGATCTGATGAGGTAACTCACAAAACCACTTATTCACACCTGTTGCAGGAAAACACACTTCAGTGGAATTCTCATCAATGATGACCCTCATGAACAGCAAATACTCATTACAGTATTTACTGTGTGTGTATTTTACAGCATGGCTGTGATGTGAAGTGTGATAACGACCAGTTTCAGTGTAAGAACGGTCACTGTATCCCGTTCCGCTGGAGGTGTGATGCTGACACTGACTGCATGGACGGCAGCGATGAGGAGAACTGCGACACTGGAGGTTAAAAACACACACACAAAAACATCTTAAAGACATAGTTACCTTAAACTGAAACTGTTTTTCAATTATTAAAGCAATAGTTCATCCCAAATATAAAATTTGCTCAAAATATCATCAGGCAATCAATGATGTAGATGACTGTTTCTTCATCTGAATAGATTTGTAGCATACGGAGAAATGTAGCGTTACATCACTTGCTCACCAGTGGATCTTCTGCTGTGAATGGGTGCCATCAGAATGAGAGTCCAAAGATCTGATAAAAACATCACAATAATCCAAAAGTAATTTGTACGACTTCAGTCCATCAATTAACATCTTGAGAAGTAAAAAGCTGCATGTATGTAAGAAACAAATCCGTCTTTTATGGTAAATATCCAGTCCATAATTTGTAAAATTGCTTTCTCCAGTGAAAAAGTCCATCCCCTGTTGTCCTTCAGATTCACCTGCATATTAGTTTAGAACTGTTTTAGGCTGTTTTTTATTTGTAACAGTTGCTTAATCTGTGAATATTTCTCTTCTGATGAAGACAGAGTATTTCACTGGAAAAAGCAATATAATGAATAGAGGACTCATATTTTGACCAGACACAGTGGTTTGAAGTTAAAAACATCTTAATCAAACAAACATGCAGCTTTTCACTTCACAAGATGTTAATTGATGGACTGGAGTCATGTGAATTATTGTGATATTTTTATCAGCTGTTTGGACTCTGACGACACCCATTCACTACAGAGGAAAGCAGTTTTCTAAAGAAAGAAACAGACTTATCTACATCTTGGATGGCCTAAGGGCAAGTCAAATGTAAGCAATTTTCCCTTTTTGGTTGAACATTTCCGTTCACTCTGTTTGCTTTTTTTGAAGACATTTTTTCTGTATAATGATGATTAATAGCAACCACATCTGTCAAGCTCCATAGAAGAGGCCCGTACGATTTCTGCACTGTCATACAAAAAAGCTTTGTGTAAGGAACAGACCAAAAAGTTACTGCTAATCTTTGCCCGTGTGTTTGTCTAGATTCTATGTACTTACATATGCATAGTTAATACACGGTGAATTGGTTAAATTTCAACTCGAACTGTAGTGCGCAAGATGTATGGTCTGCTGTTATGGTGCTTTTGTGTATTTTGAAAGAACAGAAAAAAATAGCACTATATAGATTTACAAAGTTAAGTATATAATGACAGAATTTTTATTTATCATTGAACTGTTTCTTTAAACAACAGCATTACCCATAAATCAGTGCCTGCAGTATTAATTAGAGTGATCAGGCTCTCTGGAGAGGGTTTTAGTATTCAAGGAGGCCTTTCTGACGATGTGCTGCCAAGTGTTTTACACACATACACACACTTGGTAATTGCTGTGCAGTTGTGCTGGAATGAATACAGATGAGTTAACCTCTCTATGTGTGTGTGTGTGTGTGTGTAGTGGGTCGATTCTGCCCTCTGGATGAGTTTCAGTGTAATAACACTCTGTGTAAACCACTGGGTTGGATGTGTGATGGCGAGGACGACTGTGGAGACAACTCAGACGAGAACCCAGACGTGTGCAGTGAGTAGTTGATTTTTTTTTCCCCAAACTCAATTAGCACTTCATTTTCCCCTCAGACACTCTCTCAGATATTTCCCAGAACTGTGCAAGTAAAATTAGGGGTGGACAATATGAGCCAAATCTTGCATCAGGCTTTGTAATTTTATATCACATTAAATGTTTGTGTGTGTGTGTGTGTGTGTGTGTGTGTGTGTGTGTGTGTGTGTGTGTGTGTGAAATTAAAACTATGGTGATTTGTATATTAAATCCCCATCTGCCAATGGCTCTTTTTGAAGAATTCAGTGAATTAAACACTTCACAAATTTTGTATGAATTTGTTTTCATGTTAGCATTTTCTTCCTTGTTTTGACCTGTTTGGTCAAAACAATCGCTCTGTATTTTTTGACATTTTGACTTCATGTTTCCTCATTGCTCTCACATGTAAGTACTTTAATGAAATCCTGCCCACTGTGCACTGTAATTATTTAGGAATGCAAGCCTCATGTTTCAGATATTAATCAGATTCTTTCTTGAATGCTGATCAATATGGCATATTAAGTGCAATTAAATACACAGCAGTAGTAACAGCTATGACACAAAACACCTGTTCAGCATATTACTGCACCTTTTAATTTATGTGTATGTGTCAGGGACTTTATTTTTTGCATACAGTGTGAATATTGCAACCTTTTAATATGGTTGTGAAAAAAAGTGTGAAACAGGCCTTAGGATTCTTCATTTGCATTAGCAGCGTAGCTTCATTTACATCTGGAGCGTAGGTTTATTTGCAGTGTTAGTAGCAAACTGTTGCGCAAACTATAAAACTAAAGTTTTGAATGTTTGGGGTCCAGCCTGATTCTCCAATCGTCTGAATTTTCACATCAAAAAAAGAAGGGTGTTTTTAATCTGTGTGTGTTTCAGAGAGATTCCAGTGTCCTCCCACCAGACAGTTCCGATGCCATAATGACCGAGTGTGTCTGCCAGTGTCTAAACAATGTGATGGTGTTGACAACTGCGGAGACAACAGTGATGAACTCAACTGCCGTGAGTAATTGCTACTTTTCTTGGATGATTTATTTAAATTAAATTTTGCAATCTCTGCATCAGAATGTCATGGGGTTGGGCACATTTGGCTTGGTCTAGTAAGCAGCCAATAAATGGTGACATTTCACCTTGCTAGCCACACCCTAGCAACTAGGGATGGGACAATAAATCTGTGCAACGCGAATCACGAAATGAATCAGCATCGATTCGAGATTTTTCAAACACATCGCCATTCTTTCTCAAATTGATTCTGAGCTTAATTTTGAATAGCAGTTGGCACTGCTTGCTTTAGAAAGAGCAATGCTCTGCTTGTTGCAAAATCCTTACGCGCACTTGTATAATCATTTATACAATTTGAAAAGGTTGAAGCGAATTACATAGGTGTTTACAGTGGGATATGTTTACAATAATCTCGCGTCATAAAAATTACATGAAATTACATGACTCAGCCGAACGCACAAGTACTCTTTACCACTCTTCTTCATGAGCATTTGAGTGTGCCAATAAAAACTAGATTAGAGTGCCATCTGCTGTTAAAATCTAAGCTCAGAATCAATTCCAAAGAGAATGGAGATGCATTCGGAAGATCTCAGAATCGATCCACGAATTAATGTATTGTCCCATCCCTACTAGCAACTAGTTACAGAACCCTAGCAACCCAATCCCATAGACTACCGTTGGAAAAAGGGGAGATGTATATCTGTGGATCACAACATTGTAGAGACATGTGTGGCCTCTTCTGACTCAGACTGGAGAGTGGTCTTTAATTATCACTGTGAAAATTGTTTAGTCACACCCTAGCAACCATATAATACATTTAACTGACCATATTTCTCAACCACAATAACACAGAGACATAGGGGTAGGCTCATTTGACTCAGACTCCCAAGCACTCTTTAAATATTTGGCAACAATCTAGACCACTGTTGAACACCCTAGCAACCACAACAAAAAGAGGAATATCTTTAAATCTGAATGTCATAGAGGCACATGAGTTATATCATTCATACTGGTAAGCAGCCATTGAAGTATCACCTTTGGCAGCTGCCAAGCCATAGGCATGGGGCTTGGCTCTTTTGACAAATGCGAGCAAACAGGACTTCTGACATACTACACATGCTAGCAGAGTATAGCTACATGCTAATAGCGATAAGCTCAGTGCTACAACATGCTAAAAATCCTAAATGTTAAAATATGATAAAAAAAGACCCCACTAACTGCCCACCCTGTTGCTGGTCCTTTGCTGGTTTTTGCTGGTCCTTGACCAGCAACATGACCAGCTAAGGACCAGAATAAACCAGCAAAGAACCAGAATAAACCAGCTAAGGACCAGCTTAAACCAGCATCAAAACCTACCTAACCAGCATCCCAGCATCAAAACATACCTACCTTTTTCACCAGGGCAGTGTCGAGTTTTGCCATGACAAGTACCCATCACCATTTCTTCAGAAAATGTACGTCTAGTTACAGTTGACATTTGCTGAGGACAAAAGTGGCTGATGTGAAAACATTAAAAACTGAAACTTTTTTTCTGTAGCATTGCAGGCTAGAAAGAGGTAGATTTTTTGGGATCAGGATTTAGGATTAGCATCAGCATTGTATTAATTTTATCAGTAGGCAGTCATTAAAACACAGGTGAAACCATTTCCTGAGAATGAGCCATTGATCATACTAGTAAATGTCTATTGAAGTGAATTTGTCTTTGTTTCCTGTCAGAAACTCCTGCGCCTGCGGTCTGTGGAAAGAGTGAGTTTACATGCAGCACTGGAAAGTGTATAAGCATTGACCTACGCTGCAATTTCTTCAATGATTGTGAAGACTACGGCTCTGATGAGATCAATTGCAACAAGAAAGGTGAGTTTATTTGCCAGCATTTTTTGTTTGTTTTTTGTCAAACCTAAAAAACTGAGGTACATCAAGTATGTATTTGTGTTGTGCTGTGTCTCTGAACAGATTTGGGTCTAAATGAATGCCGTAACAACCGCAGTGTGTGTGGAGACGAAGGTCATTGTATGGTGAACGGAACCGACTCGTTCTGCTCCTGCAAACCCGGCTTCCAGAAAACACACCCACAAACCTGCGCAGGTACGAGAAACTGCTAAGTTTCAAACTTAACAGAATAAAACCAGAATGAATGCAAAGACGACTGTGAAATTCCCTTTATACATGTTATGCTTTTTGTGCCTGTCCAAGTCATTAATCTTTCTTAACAGATGTGAACGAGTGCAAGCAGTTTGGGATCTGTTCTCACATTTGTAACAATACAAAAGGCTCCCACAAATGCAGCTGCTACAAGAACTTCATCAAAGTGAATGACACCTGCAAGGCTGACAGTATGTTTCAAATTTATTTGTTTACCATTTTTCACAATGCACACAGTTTCAAGGCAGTTTTACAGAAAATGCTGATGTTTATAATTAAAATATCTAATATCATCATGCCTAACAGTCACATTTGACAGGTTCAACTGGACGATAGATAGATAGATAGATAGATAGATAGATAGATAGATAGATACATAGATAGATAGATAGATAGATAGATAGATAGATAGTTAGTTAGTTAGTTAGTTAGTTAGTTAGTTAGTTTGTTAGTTAGTTAGTTAGTTAGTTTGGTAAGCGAGTATACTGTACCCAGATAGCACAGGTATGTCTGCAAGATGTCTGTTAAAGATCACTTGATCTGGAAAGCATCTGCTGTGTACAAACATCTGACAGGCATCTGTAAGATGTCAGTTTTACATACATTCTAAATCATAAACATCTTAAAGACATCTAATAGATGTCTATTTGACATCTGATAGGAAACATCCAATAGACATACTGCAGATGAGTAAACACTCTAAAAATTCCATCTTGCAGATGTAAATGTAGACGTCAAATAGACGTCTCTGTGATGTACTTGTGCTATCAGGGTATGTATGCTGTATGTATGTATTATATATCCAACTTTAAATATATTGTTTTATTAAATAATATAGTTTACATTTTGAAACAGTAAAAAAAAAATAATATATATATATATATATATATATATATATATATAAAATATATATCACTTTATGGCTGTATACTGTATCCAGACAGGTGCAGGAGTTCAAAATTTGTTCAAATTAAGTGTGGTGTGTTGCTGTATCTTAATTTCAGTATTACATTCCCTTTCTGTCATTCTAGGCAGTGACAAACAGGCTCTGTATGTGGCAGATGATAATGAAATTCGCAGTTTGTATCCTGGAATGCAAAACTGGATATATGAACAGGCCTTCCAAGGAGATGCCAATGTACGAATCGACGCAATGGACCTGCATATCAAATCCAAACGGATCTTCTGGACCAACTGGCACACCGGCAGAATCTCATCTTTTGAGCAGCCCTCTGCTGGACCCACCTCCCCGAACTCAAACCGCAACCGAAGACAAACAGATTCCAGAGTTACTGATCTCGAGGTCAGTGGTTGTCAGTAACATATGAGCAGATTTATTTTTAATGTTAGTGCAGTGCAGCCATTTGTGACTTGAATGTATGATATATCCGGTCTCATCCGGGTTTATTTATTTTACCCATACAAAAACAGTCCATTATGAAGATTGATATTGCAAACCGGTATTTGATATTAGTTATTTGCCTAGAACGACTAATGAGTCAAAAGTCTGACACATTTACAAAAAAATAAACTTCCATTTTTGCAAACTAAAGTGGATAACTCTATGTTTTGTTGTTAACTAAAACTACAACCATACAAAACATGTTGCTTAAAATAAAATAAATATTAAATTACACATTTATTTATATTTTTATTTAGTTTAACTATATACTAAAATAGTTACAACTAAATCTGAAATAAAAATAAATGTAAAAAGCAAAAAATAATCAAACTGTTAACAAATCTAACTAAATTAGCTTGAAAGTAACAAATTAACTAAAACTAAAATGAAAATGGGGGGGAAAAAAAACAATAAAACATATTCAAAATATTGCTAAAAATTATAAGAGTAGCTCAATGATACTAAATAACACTGATTAATATTTGTGTTTTTTATCTCAGACTTGCTATTATAATTTTTTTATGCTAGAACACCATCAAACTTTTCAACATTTAAAACTATGTAAACAAGATATTTTTTGAGAAACTGAAGGATGAGAATGGAAGCCTGATTTCACCAGTGAATAAAACATAAAAAAGGACTTTGTTTTTCTCAGAATTGATATAAACACGCAATTGCCTTTTTTTTTTTTTTTTAATTCGGTGGCTGGTTTCCATAGATGAGTCATGGCGCTCATATTTTATTTCAATGTATCATTATCATTATTTCAATAAATATTCAATTTAGGGTGCATATGAAATAAACCCATGCTAGTTATTTTTGCTCATCTATTTATTTTTGTAGAAATATTGAAGTAATATTTTAGAGAACATTTTGTACAGTAATATGACATTTGTTTGACAAAACATCGACAAAACTATAAAATGAAGCAATGATGAAATAACAAATTAAGTATATTGTAATAAAATAAACAAAGCAATAAAGTAACATTGCAGTAATAAACTAGTAATGGATAACAGCAGTATTTGAAATCAGAAAAGAAAAACACAAACATGCAAAGTAAACTAAGAATGACTTTAACAAAGGGAATAAAAGAAGTAACCTTTGATTTGTTGTAGATCCCTGGTCTGAAGATGCCTCGTGGGATTGCTGTGGACTGGGTAGCCAACAACATCTACTGGACGGACTCAGGTCGTGATGTCATTGAGGTGGCACAAATGAACGGACGCAATCGAAAGACCCTCATCTCGGGCATGATAGACGAGCCCTATGCCATCGTGGTGGACCCACCAAGAGGGTGAGCGGATCTTAAACAGAAAATAGATGCTTCCTCAGCATTCTTAAGCATCAATAATAGCACTGTTTGTGTCAGTATATTTCTGTTGCAAAACATTACATTTATTAGTGGTTTTTGCTAAGTCAATCATGTTCATATTTAGGGTTAACACTAAGTATTTGGCTTTGTATTGAAACTACTGTGTGTTAACCTTTGATTCTTGAAGCACTATGTACTGGGCTGACTGGGGAAACCATCCTAAGATTGAGACAGCCGCTATGGACGGCACCATGAGAGAGACACTGGTACATGAAAACATCCAGTGGCCCACAGGTCAGACATCCTGTGAATTAAACACTACACACACTTATTCAAGCACTTGGGGCCCTCATAATATGACTTCTTTTGGGTTTGTTTGCCAGGTCTAGCTGTGGATTACTTCAATGAACGTCTGTACTGGGCTGATGCCAAACTCTCTGTTATCGGGAGTGTCAGACTGAATGGAACAGATCCCGTCATTGCTGTCTCCAGCGTTAAAAACAGTTGAGTCATTTAGTTCTACAATTTAGGTCACATCCCTGTAACATACTGTAGAAGTACATTCACATGCCAGAACAGTAGGATATAATAGGACAACAGGCCTGAGAAAACTGATTCACTAATGCATCCTCTGGATCAATCCATAGGAGTTACATTTTGGAAAGACTAAACAGAATAAAACATTAAAGCCAAAACACGTAAACACATTTTGTTTTGTAATTTAATGCAAAATTTGAAACATCTTGAACAAACAACCAACACATTAAATGCAGAAGATTCAATTCACAGTTGATTTCAATACAGGTAGAATAAGGAACAATGTGCTAACAATAATATATATGGCACAAAAATTTAAACTGTGTTTTATGAGTACTAAACAGAGAAGCGCACTTCCAGAACAAAAATTTACAGATAATTTACTCACCCCCTTGTCATCCAAGATGTTCATGTATTTCGTTCTTCAGTTGATAAGAAATTGTTTCTTGATGAAAACATTACCAAATTTTTCTCCATATAGTGGACTTCAGTGGTGCCCCCAAGTTTGAACTTCCAAAATGCAGTTTAAATGCAACTTCAAATGGCTGTAAATGATCCCAGCCGGGGAAGACGTGTCTTATCAAGTGAAACGATCTGTTATTTTCAAAACAAATTGACAATATATATACTTTTTGAACTCAAATGCTCGTGTTTATTCTCTGCAATGTGTATGCATAGTTTGTGTAATCTGGGTCAATACAGTTAGGGTATGTCGAGAAACTCCCATCTTGATTTCTTCTTCAACATCAAAATCATCCTTTCTCACGTATTTCTGCGTGTCTGTGTTAGTGAATGGCGCAGACGCGCAGTTTTGTTCACTACACACATATGCGTGACGCTCACGGTGATTTCAGCCTCTGCCGCCTCAATATATGAGTATATGAACACATGAACATAATCTCTAGAACTGCTCTGAGAGTCACTTCATGAGCATTTTATCATTTCTTTTGCGAAAAACTGTCATCATATAATGAAGGTCTTCACAGCAACAAAATAAAATAAAAGTTCGGTTTAACTTGACAGTCAGAAATAAATTAATATATTACTTAATGAAAAGATAGTACTACTACTACTAATAAAAATATTATTAAAACAATGTTTAAGGAATATTTCCCAGAAAAAATATTTACCAGAATTTATTTACCAGAAAATTGTAAATACACAACAAATTATTTCTAAAAAAAAATAAATAAATCGCCTATAATAAATTAATTTGTTATCTAATCTAATTATCTTTCATACATGCATTAGACATACTTTTGATTATTAAAATGTAATGAAATGATTAAAATAGAATCCAGAAAATTAATGGAAAACAGAGAGTCACAAACAAAACTGAATTTGAGAAAAATAATAAAACGTATTTCACTGGGCCTTAAAAACACGTATTTTTTGTTTAACTTTTAATAAATTGCTGTTAAATTCTCCAAGTTGATCTTTTCCTGTTGTTCTATGTTTTTTTCGTAGTATTGGTTCAGTAGTAGTATCGTGATACTTTAGTCAGGTATCATATCAAAGTCAAAATTTTGGTATCTTGACAACACTAAGCCGATGATGACACCACATTCTGGATTGTCTCGTCCAAGAAAGAAATATGCAATGCAGCCTTAAAATCTGGTCAAAATTAGTGTCTTGAGGCATTATTAAGTTACATTCCTTTTTTAACAGCCTTCTTGTCAGAAGTGCACCTATGATGCTGTAAAATGCTGCCTGTATAGCTCACTAGGTTTGGAAACAGAGCATAATCACATGCTTGAAAGTAATTCACACCCTGCCTACAGTTCTACTACTCTGCTACGTACAGCCTTTTATTGTCTTTAAGAGTTGAGTGTATGAATCAGCCCTATAATGCTTACTGCAGAAAAATGGATAAATAATCAACTATGCTCTTAAGGAGAATTGTATTATTATGGCATGTGAATATGTGATATTTGTGTGTTTGTGTATACCAGTGTTATCTTTGTTTTATAATTTTTGTATGTTCTTTAGAATATTCTTGAAAGATTTTTGTAAGGTTAATGCATCACCAATTTTTGAATGTGCTTTTATAAAGAGAGAGCTATAAAATAACAGTCTTTTTTCTCTCTCAGATTTGCACCACCCTTTCAGTATCGACATCTTTGAGGATTTCATATATGGCGTGACCTATCACAACAACTTTGTCTTCCGTGTCAACAAGTTTGGCAAGAGTGCAGTGGAGCATCTGACCACAGGAGTGAACCATGCCACAGATTTGGTCCTGTACCACCCTTACAAACAGCCAGAGAGTAAGTCTGGGAAATAAATCTGTCAAAACAACCGATTCTTACAAATCACTCAGGCTTTATTTTGTATGAACTCACTCTCAAAAGATGATAATCAGTGTAGTTTTTGCTCCTTGATTGATGGATGAATGGATAAATTTACTGGAAGAAATTTGGCAAAGTGTTTTTATGAAGTGTTAATGGACATAAATATGTAAGATTGGTTTGATCATTTAACAAAAACGTAGCGTGTAAACATTGCTGTTTCATATCATAGTGGCCAACCCATGTGACAGGAAGAAGTGTGAGTGGTTGTGTCTGCTCAGCCCCAGCGGTCCAGTGTGCATGTGTCCCAATGGCAGAATACTGGACAGTGGCACCTGTGTCGAGGTTCCTACCCCAACATTGTCCCCTGTCTGTGAGTATACAGCTGTGACCTTTCAAAATGCTTGAAAAGGGAAAACAGATGCTGCAGTTCCATGTGGTATTTTTTGAAAGAACACTATGCAGTGAGTCAGTAACAGGAGTGAGAAAACATAAAAGCCAAAGTGGAACTAGTTCACCCACTTAAAGCTGTGAAAATACAAAGTTTGATCATGAAATTCAAAATGATGCAGGTTTTAACTCAGTGTGTTATTATCATGCTGGGTAGTAACTGATTACATGTAATCTGGATTATGTAATCAGATTCCAAAAAATAAGTCATTATAATTATGAGTAAGTTGCATTTTAAAATACTCGTAATCAGACTACAGTTAATTTTTATTGTTTACATGATTACATATTATTCACACATTAGTAATAAATTATTCATCATTTATTGATTCTCTCGAATTCCTCTTTTTTTATTTATCTTTTACATTTTCCTTTCTAAAATAGTCTACCACTTATATACATTCAAAAAGTCCAGCTTTATGGACATTGACACACAGGCTAGTCATTAGTCAGGTGGTGACATCTGACCAATGGATTTACAAAAATCATTCCAGGTTTAAGAATTGTTTCAACATTGCATCAGTTACTGATGAACACATTCATTTTTATTTAAATTATCATTATTAACCATTGTTTAACCATGTATTATTATTTTGTCTTTCAAACTCATTAAAATGCACAAATTCTCATTATTTCTTATTTGCAAACATTCTCAAACTTTTTGTCATCTGAACCTCTTTCACCTAAAATATTTGCTTGGTCAATCATCAATTCTGTAAGAGACAATATCTCCCTTTGCACTGAACTTTGAGCATCATAACTGATGTTGTTTATGCTCAAACCGCAACATTACACACTAACTAAAGTTTAAAAAGTGAAATCATAAATCTTTAAGTACCGTGAGATTTTAAAATAAATGTTTTTATAATTATCACATTTAGCATTTGATTATTATTTTAAAATGATTTATTTTAATTTTACATATTTATGATTTAATTATTTGTTAGCATTTCATTAAACTCACAAACCCCCTGCAGCTACCATAATGTAGTATGTTTAATGCACTTCATGTTGTTAATTACCATGAAAGGAATATATTTTCTCACTCTTTGTATTTTTACATCATTATGGTACAAGATTATCCTGTTTAAATCAGTGATAAGCGAGGTAGGTCAAAAGAAATCCAAAAGTAATCTAAAAGTAATCTAATTACATTACCTAAAATGTGTAATGTAATGAATTACATTACTGAGTACAAGTTTTGTCATGTAATTTGGAATCAGTAACGGATTACAATTTGTAAGTAATCTACCCAGCTCTGTATGTGAGCCATCTTTGGTAGTTTGAAGACCTTTCCGGAAAAGGGACATTGAAAGTAGTCCAGTCAGTGGAGAACATGAAAGGAGAATGACCAAAAACTGGGAAAAATGATCTGAAAAATGTACAGTAAGTGACGAGATGGTTGTTAGTGATACATGGAAGTCTAGTTGTTTGAATAGGACTTCAGCAGCTTCAAGTTTGTCAAGGTGGATTTAGAAGTTACCAAAAACCACCAGCAATGTCCCCACCTCAAAGAAAGAGGACCACAGCATGTGTAGTGCCTCAAGGAAGTTTCCCAGTTTCCTGGAGGATGTTAAATGACAACAAAGTGAATTTTGGCAGGATTAATAGTGTGAGAGAAAGAGTGAATCTGGATAAAGACAATAGTGTTGCTGTAGCTCAAATAGTAGAGCTCAGCATTGTCAATGTCACAGGTTCCATGCCAAAAGAATGCATGAACTGATCATGTGTATAAATTCACTGATGTCCACCCACTTAGAGACATTTATCATCACTTGAATTATTTAATTAAAGTCAACATGTAACTTCTTTAGATTGGCCTTATTATTAATAAATCATTGGTGCATGTTATTCCAAAGAAAGAAAATGTTTGAGTAGAAATGTTTTGTAGTCTTTCATGAACATGGTAATTTATAACTCTGAAATGACTTTTCCACTGATGTCACTTAGGCCACAAAATGGCAAAATAGCTTTTAGGTATTGTTTTAGCAAACCATCTATTTGGTTTGGCATAATTCTGGCATGTAACAAGTTTTTAACAATCAAAAAGCTATCAAATTAGCTGTCATTTTATTCTGGTTGAATATCATGTTTTATTCTGAAATATCACATAAATAAAATGGATTGTTCAGTTGGACTTTTGAACTTTTATAAAAACAATTTATACGCTATTTGTTTCTTTGTCTTCCCTCAGCTCCAAGTGGCACCTGTAATCTGCTGTGTCTGAATGGAGGAACTTGTGTCCTGAATGCCAAAAAACAACCCAAGTGTCGCTGTCAGCCCAACTATGGAGGAGAGAGATGTGAGGTAAACCAGTGCAGAGAGTACTGCCAGAATGGAGGAACGTGTACTGCATCACCCACAGGTACAATGCCACAAAAGCACACTGTATGGGCTTTAAATATCTTCTCACAAGTATAATCATAGAGTACACTGCTGTATAATATATTAGTGAATCTTGGGAGACATTGCTGTCTTTCTGATCTCTCCACTTCCATGTACTAGTGGCTTAGTGACAGTGTTTACACTTACAAGTCTGGCTCATCATAATGTATCATTAAAAAGTATATGTTGCTATTATAGTATTAATAAAACAAAAATAACTTATAATGTCTTATAATGTTTTCAGGAGCGCCGACTTGCCGTTGTCTGGCAGGCTTCACAGGACCCAACTGTAACCAGCGCACATGTGAGAACTACTGTAAGAATGGAGGAAACTGCACAGTTAACCGTGGAAACCAGCCCACCTGCAGCTGCCCTGCAGACTTCCTGGGAGACCAGTGCCAATATCGTAAGTACTACAGCCTCTTCTACAGGTTGAAATAAAATATATAATTGTTTAGGTTGTTCCAAATGGACAGGTGTTTCATTTTAAACCCACACACTGGTTGAAAGGTGAATAGGCTCCTTCACTGTATTCTGGGATGCATTGAGATGAAGTGGGATGTTAAACATTGTCCTCTACTTGTCTCCACAGGGACATGTGATGGATTCTGTGACCATGGAGGGACATGTTTGCAGTCCAGCGATGGGTCGAAACAATGTCGATGCCCTCCACGCTTCATCGGCAACAACTGCGAAGTGGACAAGTGTCACTATTGCCGTGATGGCAAGTGTATTCCCACCAATATCTACCAGCCACATGGAGACGTTACATGCAGGTACAAAATCTTATACTCTAGTACACATATACTTGTACAAATATAGATAGGTTAGGGCTATTGTGCTGTCAATCATGAGCCCATTATAATCATGCCTTAATGGCTGTAGATGATATATTTCTGTAGACCAACCCAGAATTCAGCCTCACCCTGGTTCCAGTGTTCTATTGTCCAATGCAGACTATTGGCCCTGCCCATTCCCTACATACCCTGTATAGGATGCCCCAAAAGAGCATACTGCATCTTTTCACTTAAAGCATCTGTAACAAGGCTTTCCTGTTCAGTTGTGTCTATGGTTGATATTTTTGACTCGTTTTGATTCTTGGAAAAATGAGCACTGGAACATCTGGAGCTGACATCACTGTCATATTGAGACAATGACATTTCACTGTGCATAAAAACAACACCTGTTTATGCACTGCAGCAGCAGTGTTGTTTTCTCCTGACACATACCTTAATGGTCTTAAACTTTATTGTTCATAATGCTTACCCAGCTATGTTTTTTTGGTTTCCCTGATTTTTTTATTACCTATATTTTACTTAAGTGAAACTATAGATTTTGTGTACTTTGTGTTATAGGTGTACCAATGGCAGAATCCAGCCGAGCTGTTATACATGTGAAGGATACTGTGCCAATGGGCAGTGCTCTCTTAGTGCCACAAACCTCCCACAGTGCAAGTAAGCAGTGTTGTTTTAGTAATATTCTTTTTGTTCAATTTTAGTTTTAGTAACTTTCGTACTACATATTAAACAATTTCATTTTTCATATTTCATAAGTTTCATAAGTTTCTCAAGTTAAAATTTTTCTTCCAATATTTACATTTTATTTTTAGCTTTATTTTCATTACTGAAAACAATGTGTCTATGAATACAATGAAGTGTATTTTTAGTTAACGGTAACAGCACTGCAAGTCATGTAACCTACGTATACTCAGTAGTACCGCTTGAACGCATCATATCCTCTACCTCTCTCCACTAAATGATTTTATGCAATCTACACGGTTCCTTCAGATGAAGATGGCATGCATAATCCCTTAAGGCTAAAGCTGTGCTGCTTGTCCTCTGTCAGTCAGACTACAAAACTAGTCATTCTGTTGATGTTGCTTTCCCTTCTTCAGTCAAGTTTGTGCAGCAAATCATTGCCTAGAATTTTGTAGCAAAACACTGCAGCAAATGCTATTTCTATGCATCAGTCTGTCTGACATAATCAACCACAGAGTTTGGACCAGCAGGAAGTAACAGTTCTATTTTAGGGTTTTAGCATTTGCATTCTACCTGAACAACATGTCTCATCATGTAAACTGGACAGGTTCTTATTCCTTACGATGCACCTTTGCAACTGGGGTACCGCAAGAAAGGAAATAAAATTGTGCCCAAAATGGAGCCCTGCGGCACCCCACACATAACAGAAGTATGCAGTGAATGAAATTGACCAATCTCTGCAGAAAGCTCCTCTTTGGCTTAGTTGCTAAATATACATGTTAAATTCTTCTGTTGCTTTATGTAGATGTCCTCTTGGATGGGAGGGTCATCGCTGTGAGAATCCTGCACCCAATGAAAATGCTGAATCCAGTGGCCGTAAGTTAATTTTTAAATTCTACAGCTAGTAGAAATATGTTAGGCCAATAGGTGCCAATTTTGGTAAGGGTTTGTGAAACGTGTATCTTTTTGATATATAGTTGCAATCAAAAACCCCTTCAACCCACTTTAACCCTCTTGACCTGCAAGACATTTTGCTGCAGAGAACAAAATTTTGAGAAACCAATTCAACAAAGGCGTCAGTACACTATTAGAAAACGTTTATTAATACACATTTGAGTAATTCTGAGAATGTAAGTTGATGCATAATGAAAAAAAAAAACAAATGGGCTCTAAACATTCATGTTCAAAATTATTCATCCCCCAAAAGTAAAATTTGGTGCAGACTCTTTTATTCTTTAAAACCACCAATAAATGCTTCTTGGAAGTGCTTAGAAGCTTCTGTCACAATCTCGGACCGTTCCTCGCCTGAACATTCTATGACTGATCCCTGAACCAAACATAAGTAGATTTGGATGTTTACTCTGGAATGATTGTCCTGCAGGAAGTCCATTGATCATTAGCTTCAGCCTTTGCACCAAAGGCATCACAATTCTTGCCAAAATGGCCTGATACTTAAAAGAATCCATGATATCCTTCATACGGTCATGTTTTCCACTTCCTGCTACAGTAAAACAACCCCATAACAGGACTAGCCCACCTCCATGTTTGACAGATCTGTTCGTCTGCTTATAAGCTTTGCCTTTTTTTTCACCAGACATACTGCTGATCCATAGGGCTAAAAAGTTCCAATCTGGTCACATCACTCCATAAAACATGTTTTTTTTAATAGAGTTTCTAAAGGTTTAATTGTGTTTTAAGACAATTTTGTTCCCTACCATAAAAATAAGTGACAGCAGTGTTGAATAAGGGTTGAATAATTGTGACAGCTGTATTATGCTAATCCTAAAACTCAAAAACATTACATTATATATTGACATTATCACTTTTAATATGCCAGTAAACTGTTGTAGATGCAATTTTTATAAAGTCCTGGATCTTCAGAAAAGCTTGTACTGCAGTCTCTGGGGGGGTTGAATAATTTCGATTGCAACTGTATACGTATATTCCTCAAAATCTTAATAATACTTGTTATAATAATAATGTCTGTTCCTTTCAGGAACAGCTTCTATAGTTATTCCATTGGTTTTACTGATACTGCTGGTGTTGCTGATTGGAGGAGCAGTATTATGGTACAGAAAAAGAATGAGAGGGTGAGTACATTTTAAAATTGGACTTCTGCTGTTTTTTAAAAGATTTTTGCCTCTCTGAAGTGTTGTACTTTTCAGAATTTTAAATATAAGCAACTTCCCATCCCCAAAACACCTCTTTTCTCTCCTTCTTTCTTGGTAAACCGCCTCTGCTCTTTTCCGTAGGCTTGGCAAATCCCGCTCCAAACGACCGCGGTAACGGTCTTTGTCCATTATGTCTTTATTTTGTCTCTCTCCCATTCTGTCCATCTTTCTTGCTGGTTTGGAGAATTGTGTTCCAAGTGTTCTTGTTGTCTTCATGGTCCCACCCAACCTCTTTCTGTCATACCTCTGTCAAACCACCTGACTAAACCCTACAAGTGGTTTGTGCCTTGTTCAGATGAGAAGGTGGTAAATCAAGAATAAAGAAAAAGATCCAGTTGTGTTAGACTGTGAGAACCTATCGTATTGTTTTCAACAGAGTCATACCCATCCCTCTGTAATACCGTATGTTTATCTACGATCGGTTCTCAGCAGGACTGTAGATCTGTTGAACATGTGCCATGTTCAAATCCCAGTGTTTATCAAAATAATGTGGCCATTTGATGTTCTTAATTTAGAAAGTCTTATCACAGCTTGCAATTTGCATATTTTTAGCAAGGCCTGAGTCCTATATCATGATACACTGTATATTATATTTTTTTTCCTTAAAATGCTAGGGAATATTAAAAAAAGGGTTATAATAATTTTATTTTTAACATTTAATTTAAATAACACAATTTAAAATAAATAAATAAATGTGGTAATGCCTTAGTGTATAGTGTAGTGAATTTTTTACTCACAAATGAGAAGAATTCTCATTTAATTAAATTTCTGGAGAAAGAAACTCGTGTGAAGCTGTAGCGAAATACATAAACACATGCTTGTGACCACACATCAGTTGAATTTAATTGAACTACTGTAAATTAAAGTGTTAGTTCACTTCCAAAAGAGGAACAGAAATCTGAAATGTTTAATTAAAATAAATTTGTGGTTACAGGCAATAAATTGCACACACATTCAATGTATTTTGGTAAATGCTGGGTTTATGATGGTGTTGCTTCATTTTAGGTTGTTCCAGTGACTGTTAGTGGCATCCCTCTGTGTTGTGGCTGTATTTCTCCCTGTGCTGCTTTGTATAGTGTAATACTGACCTCACAACCATTTCCTTTGAATAAAAACTATATATTGTGTATCTGCAGAGCCAAAGGCTTTCAGCATCAGAGAATGACAAATGGCGCTATGAATGTCGAGATTGGGAACCCAGCCTATAAAATATATGAAGGAGAGCAAGATGATGACGTTGGAGAACTGCTGGATGCTGACTTCACACTGGATCCTGACAAAGTAAGATTAGAACAAAGTACATATACTCTGAATGATATCCATCACTACTTCATTATTCCTCGAAGAACACAAGGCTAGATTAGCAAATAACTTGAAAGATTCCAGTAATCTGTTTCATAAATGTTGATTTTCTCACAGCCTCACGGTTATTGTAATGACTGCAACAGTAGGGCAGCAGTTGAAATCCAAATTATTTTTCCCCATAGATAAACTGTTACCATGAAAAATTAATTTGCAACACTCGAATGATTCATTGCAGTTTATGTACTGCGCTCAAGTCAGGTCATCTTTATTTATGTAGTGTTTTATACAACACAGATTGTGTCAAAGCAGCTTTACAGTGTTAAACAGGAAACAAAATTCAATTCTGCTGTAAAGCAGCTTTAAAAAGAGGACAATAGTAAACAGTCAATTCTCCAGTTAAAGTTGGTTCATCTGTAATTCAGTGATGTCATCTAGTATCTGTGCAATCAAGTCCATTATATTTATATATATATATATATATATATACACACACATACAGTGCTGCCTAAAAGTTTGTAAACCCTTTTGAATTTTTTATATTTCTGCATAAATATGACCAAAAAGTTAAAGGAGAACTCCACTTCCAGAACAACAATTTACAAATAATTTACTCACCTCCTTGTCATCCAAGATGTTCATGTCTTTCTGTCTTCAGTCGTAAAGAAATCATGGTTTTTGAGGAAAACATTTCAGGATTTTTTTTCATATAATAAACTTCAATTGTGCCCCCGATTTTGAACTTCTAAAATGTCATTTAAATGCAGCTTCAAAAGGCTCTAAACAATCCCAGCTGAGGAAGAAGGGTCTTATCTAGTGAAATGATCTGTCTTTTTTTTTTTCTGAAAAATAAAAATTTGTATACATCTTAAGCATAAAAGCTTGTGTAGCACAGGCTCTGGGATGCACGTTCTAGAATGATTTGTTCATTTTGAACGGATCTTTAATGTGACTCGGGAAGAACAAGTCGTCTCAGGGAGTGATTCGTTCAGTCGCGCATGCGCAACATCCTATTAGGTACTGGTACTGGAATTAGTTCACCTGTTTCGAGTCTTCAGGTTTTTCGAGTCGTTCGTTCAACTTATGGGGCTGTCACGTGATGAACGAACGACTCAAACCCGAAAACTTGTCAGATAAGAGGTGAGTTGAGCTAATCATAGACTAAAGACCCAGGTAAACAATAAATTAATCTTTTCTGTTTCTTATAGCATTACAGTTTTGTCTTGTTTGTAGTGTCATCAACGTTTGTGTAAGCAGTGTTAGAGAAGTAACATGTATCATTTTAATTATATTTTGCTGAACGAGACTCGAAGGTCTGAGTCGGTAAAATGATCCGAACTTCCCATCACTACTATGAATTGCATCTAAGTTCATCGTCCTCCAAAAGGTAGAGAATGGCGAAAAATTCCATCTTATTTTCTCCTACAACTTCAGAATCGTCTGACATCGTTGTAGCTTTTTGCTTGTAAACAGCGCTTGACTTACTTGCACTTTGTTTGTCTTTGCGCGTTCGCTTTGTAAACACTGGGTCTGTAGTTCCGCCTATGTTCCGCATGACCTTTCGACGTGATTCATTAGTACGTAGTGTCGTGAACGCGCATCCCAGAGCCTGTGCTACACAAGCTTTTGTGCTTAAAAAGTAAACAAATTTTTATTTTTCGAAAAAAATGACCATTGTTTCACTAGATAAGACTCTTCTTCCTCAGCTTGGATCGTTTAGAGCCTTTTGAAGCTGCATTTAAACTACATTTTGGAAGTTCAAAATCGGGGGCACAATTGAAGTCACTATATGAAGAAAAATCCTGAAATGTTTTCCTCAAAAACCATAATTTCTTTACGACTGAAGACAGAAAGACATGAACATCTTGGATGACAAGGGGGTGATTAAATTATTTGTAAATTGTTGTTCTGGAAGTGGAGTTCCTCTTTAATGGCAATAAACAAACAGTTATTGTTTATTATTATGTCTAAACATTTATTTTAAATAAATGTGGTTAGTTTGACTTTCTATTCATCAAAAAATCTTTCCACAATAATATGAAGCAGCACTGTTTTCAACACTGATAATAATCAGAAATGCTTCTTGAGCAGCAAATCACCATATCAGAATGATTGCTGAAGGATCATGTGACACTGACTGGAGTAATGATGCTAAAAAGTCAGCTTACTCATTTTTTTTTGTGTCTCTTGTACCTCTTTATTGCTTTGGGTCACCCCAAGGTCACTGTCAGAATGGTGCTTTTCGGTTAAATTCTGTCTGATCCCATGTATTTCCAACTTTTTCTTTTGTAGCCGACCAACTTCACGAATCCTGTGTATGCTACTCTGTACATGGGAGCTCACAACAGCCGCAATTCCCTGGCCAGTACAGATGAGAAGAAGGAGCTGCTATCACGGGGTGACGAGGAGCCCCTGGTGGACCCCCTGGCTTAGACTGTCCATCAGTTTGGTCCATACATGGAAAATACCATTTGCCTTTTTGAGAAAAAGAAAAAAGAAGAAAAAAAACAGGAAGAAAATCAATGATTAAGTGTTAACACTGTATAAAATGTACAAAATGAAGGACTACTTTTGTATGTGATTGCAGTATTATATTTTGTTCTTTTACAATTTCTCTGGTCACAACAAAACATCACAAGAACAAAAGATACATTTTTTACAAAAAAGATGCAGTTTTTTTTTTTGTTTCAATTTTTAGGTCACCTCCCCTTTACCTTAATAGCCACTACCTCTGTGCAATATGGAGTCAAAAAAAAAAAAAAAGAGAGATTGGAACAATGACATTTTTTTTATTTTTGTATGAGATGTATAGAGAAAAATGTTGTTCCATCAGTAATGCCAACTGTTTGTTGTATGTTTGACTGTGTGAAGAGGGAAACTTTGACATGGAACCAGTGTTTTTTGCTTCAAACTTACTACAATATCAAGCAGATGTTATCAATCTCATGTGCCAGTTTTACTACTCCCATTGTAAGTTCATAATTATTTATAAGGATAATCGATTTCTTGTGCACAGATCCAAACCATTGCAATATTATGTATGCTTATTACAAAACAACTTTTACAGAACAGATTTTATAAGTGAGAATGTCAGTGTTGTAGATTTGGACACACTTGACAGAAATGTTTCTCATGATCTAAAAAACCTTTTGATCTAAAGGCTTCTGCTTAACTGCTTGAAATTAGTTTTATAGACATCAATAAATTGTGCCTATGTATGAATCTCTTTACAAAACTAAACATTTTTGTTTAAATGTAAAACAAATAAAGTGAAATGGTGAGTTGGAAAGGACAGTAAAGAAAAGGCAGCCATCGGGAGTCCAGCACATATAGGAACTCCTTCAATATTATTTGAATTAAGAGTAAAGAAAAAAAATATATATAAACATAGTGTGCAGAGCTGGAACATAGAAGAGTTCAGATTTAACATTTTGGTCACTACATAATTCCCATACTTCAGATTGATTTTAGATTAAGTGTAAAGAATGAGTAGGTGTGTCCCAAGTTTTGACTGGTACTGTATTTATTTTCAGATAAATGAAGTAAAGCGTGGGTAATTCAAAGTGAACATTCCTGTAGAACGTAAAAGCTGCTTACAAGGAAATCCCAAAGCAATCAAATGCACATTTGTGCATTGGTTGTAGTGACACATGTTTTGAGCACCTTTAAAGCTGCACATACTCCTGAAGAGGGTTTCTGACAGAAGAAAGTGAATTTTTACACTTGTTTGTAATTGTTTTTAAAATGTCACAGTTAAAGATGAAAAAACGATGTGTTCTAATACTGACACACTTTTGTCTTTTGTAATCTGCCTCTGAAATATACCATCCATCATGTTGCTTTTAAAATGTACGCTTTTTTCTCAGTAAATCCATATTGTCCTACTCAGATGGTTGCTGACATGCTGCTTTTGTCAGAATCATTAGCTGAAAAAAAAACTACAACAATCACGAGTGCAAACATCATCTCAGATGAATTACTAATGCCAAGGTCTTCAGTTGATCTTGCGTCAAGATATGACATGTTACTATGATACCGTCAGTGTTGTTGTTTCCTAAATATTCATTTTCCTCCAGAGTAAATAATCACTTAACATTTACTAGACAGATTACATTATATCCAGATTACAGTGCCTGGCATATTTTAAAATGAGATAAATGAGGAAGTTAAATGAGATTTCTTTGGTAGATAGGAGCTATATGACTAGAAATGTTCAACTTAAGACTTATGTATTCACATTAATTTAAAGGCATATTCTGTTTTCTGTGTTCTGTTCTGTTCTGTCCTGTGTACACATAAGTCAAGCCCTTTCAAAGTTTTGCTTTTTTTCTGCATCAAGTCACAATTATTCAGCTGCCACAAGAACCCTGCGAAGGGGTAAATTCATCGCCTTAGAATTATAAGGTTCTATCTACATTCTGAGCGCTTTTGAGATATTGAGCTTCAAAGTTTTTGCGTTCTATAGACCTCTGTAGATAGAACCAATTTTGCTTTCTAATAAAAGGCCCAAAATGTACACGGCTTATAAAAGAAACATCACATAATGTAAATAAGTTGTCACCGAAAAAGAGTATGTGAATAACTCAAGCCTCCACTCACTGATGTGTGTAATGGCTGATCTACCATTTATATTATGATGGCTCATGAGGTAAGCCAGAAAAAGTGTAGCACAGCAACTGACCCAGTGTGTATGGTGAACAAGCACCTTATCTGGAGAAATATAAATAGACTGACTCTCAAAAGGAACTTACAGATGGTTTACCCATGTAAAGCACTTGATAAATGATAGATGATAAATGGTGTGTGCATGTGACACCAGTGCAGGGCTCATTAACTGCTCATCTGTCTTTAGTGACAGATGTGCAGAGCTCATAAGAGTCGAGT
Source organism: Labeo rohita (assembly GCF_022985175.1). Taxonomy (NCBI): domain Eukaryota; kingdom Metazoa; phylum Chordata; class Actinopteri; order Cypriniformes; family Cyprinidae; genus Labeo; species Labeo rohita. The sequence continues at coordinate 9,886,367 of NC_066879.1, read as the reverse complement.
TCGTACATTCCCGACTGAAATTCAACAAGCAGGGTAAATTAAAATGGGGAAAAAATGTATGTCACAACTGCAAAGGCATCAGCAACATGAGGTAAAATTGTCCCATCACCCAGGCTCGACCAGTAGCCTGTAGCGCCAGCACTATCCCTGCTTTCAGAAAACCAACCTATCTCGTAGTTTTCTGGGTCAAGGTTAGTGGTCCTGAGATGTGTCTCTACACAATGTTATACGACATTGAGGTACATGTATGTGCCCTTTGGGGGTCAGGAGTGTTACTACAACACAGCTACAAAACCATTAAAGGAGAAATCCTCTTCCAGAACAACAATTTACAAATAATTTACTCACCCCCTTGTCATCCAAGATGTTCATGTCTTTCTTTCTTCAGTCGTAAAGAAATTATGTTTTTTGAGGAAAGCATTTCAGCATTTTTCTCCATATAATGGACTGATATGGTGCCCCAATTTTGAACTTCAAAAATGCAGTTTAAATGCGGCTTCAAATGATCCCAAATGCGGTTGTAAATGATCCCAGCCAAGAAAGAAGGGTCTTATCTAGCGTCACGATCGGTTATTTTAATAAAAATAGTACAATTTATATACTTTTTAATGCCAAACGCTCGTCTTGTCTTACTCTGCCTGAACTGTTTTTGTTCTGGTTCCTGACAGTTAGGGCACCATACCAGTCCATTATATGGAGAAAAATGCAGAAATGTTTTCCTCAAAAAGCATCATTTCTTTACGACTGAAGAAAGAAAGACATGAACATCTTGGATGACAAGGGGGTGAGTACATTATATGTGATTCTTTGTTTTGGAAGTGGATTTCTCCTTTAAGGCAGGTATTAGACCCCCATTTAAATTATCGACCGTACAGCCTCTGCAAGGGATAAGCCCAATAAATGTTGATATCCTTGGGGAAGTTGATGTCCCAATAAAAGTCAGAAACCATACAGTCAGGTTGCGGGTGTGTAACAGATGTGGTAGAGGTGACAGAGACTATTCTTGGACACCTATTCTTGGAGCAAGCACAAGCATGCCTAAACTTTGGCAGCCATAAAATGGTATAGTTCGGTGAGCTGATACCTTACTTCCACCTGAATTTAGTGAAACCTACTGTATGATGATGTTTTCTCCACGGGACCCTCGGACATCAGTCACACCAACCTGGTGTGAAATGACATTAAAACCTGACCAGGTCCACCTGTGAAACAGCAACCTCATTGGATGGCCTTTAAAGGGTTCATCGGATGCAAAGTTCACTTTTACATGTTCTTTGAACATTAATGTGTGTTGGCAGTAAATGTACACATCTACCCTATAATGTTAAAAATCCATGCAGTGGTTTTTAATTAATCTGTAAAAATAATATACCCTTTTTCAAATCGAGCCATTCTCAGATGTCAGTGTGGTGTTACACCGACAGAGCCGACCGAGCAGAGCTCATTAACATTTAAAGCAACCTCGACCAGTACAGGATGAATTTTGCCGAGCTGATTTTCGCAAGGTAAAAAAGGTGTTGTTTTACACTACCATTGAGAGTTTTTAACCAAAGTATATTATAGACTTTTCATTAAGATCCTAAAGAATCATGTCAACTTGTGGAAAATGGGCATCCGATGACCCCTTTAAGGATCAGCAGAATGCAGATGAACAGATCAAAGACCAAGACCAAACAATCAACGTTGCTTATCGATTTCCCAGAACCCAAGACACCCGGGATACCCTGAAGCGGTTCAGTGTGTTAAATCTAGCCTTCAGGAATTGACAAGTGGAGATGACTCCAGAGGGTTAGTAGGCAACTTTTTTTGTAGCAGGAAGGGGCTGTTTGAGTGGAATGTTATGTCGTTTGGCCTTTATAATGCCCCAGTGATGTTCCAGCATTTATCAGATTGTGTATTGGCTGGAATGCAGTAAGAGTTAGTTGGTTTGTTTGTTTGTTTGTTTGTTGTTTATTCAGGGAAAATACACATTAATAATACATAACAATTGTAAAATGTGCCAGATTTAGCCATATTGGCTAATTTTCATCCATAGTCCTTTGGTTTATGGTCAAGCAGAACATCAGCCACACCTCCCTTTAACAGTGCTTTGACAAAACTTGCAACTGCAAAGCTACTATTTGCAAATGTCCTGCTTCCAAGGTGTCCAAATTGTCCAAAGTGATAGATGTGCTGCCATCATGGTCACTGTGAGAAGACAGTCAAAAAGGAAAATGCAGTACAGAATAACAACTGTAACAGTGTTCCTTGTTTTGGACAAAGGCTCCATATTAAAATTGGTGTGTAATTTGGGTACTTATATTAAATGCAATTTAAGTTAAATCAATCATATGTTTGTTGGCACATTTAAAATTTGAAAAATTTGAAAAAAGGAATACTGATAATCTGCTGGAGTTGGATGCTCTTTTAGGTGACCAACAGTTCAGTAACAGTTTCTTACTTAAAACTCATGTTGGCCTTGTTTAACAAAGTCCTTGTAGAGATGTCTGATGACACAGACCTAACCCAGACCTAAGAAAATCAAACAAATAATTTTGAACACTGTCACACAGAACCTTGAATTCATTTCTCAGAACACTGTCTCCCCTGTGATTTTGTCATTTGTGGATGGGAATGATGAACAGAAGACAAAGGGCAGACCACGAAGGTGGGCGGAGCTGGTGGATGTTCGGCCAGAGAAAACAGGAGAGAGCAGAGACAAGGCAGATCAGGAGGGAGGAGTCATGGAGGAACCAGGATGGAAACACAGGATAGAAACACACACCTCCCTGTTTGTCCTCCTCCTTAGTCCCCCTCCGTCCCTCCCTTTATTTTTGTGGCATGAAGTCACCCCTTCCAGGAGGGGGGCAAACTTTCACATCCATCTGATTTTGTCATTTGATTTACCTGTGTCTAGTTAATCATCCTCATTAACCTGTTTATATTAGTTGCCCTCTTTTGGTTCGTCATTGTCCACTGATAACGTTGTGTTGTGTGTGTGTTTCCTGCCTGTCTGATGTGGATTACCTCTTTGTGGATTAATTAAGAACTGTTTTCCGTTATTAATCTTCTTCGTGCATTTATTATTGCATGACAAACACCAAGTACACAGAATACTGCATGGATGAGCTGTTGAGTTTATAGTAACAACACCTGATCTCTGGTTCAAAAACTGATACAATAATGCTGACAGGGTCAAAGCCATTATGACAGCTTTTGGTAGTTATTTCAATAAAACATAGGAATTCAGAGGCAAATATCTGTACACTTCAACTGAAAATAAGATCAGTAACTACTTGTTGATAACTCAAGTGGACAGTGATGTAAATCAACTGCTGGAAAACACAGTAAATTTCCCATGCTGGGAAAAGTTGCCAAAAAAGTACACTTGCATCCTTGCACCTGTACACACATTTTTTGACTGTGTGCAGAGCTAGTGACATACCAAATGGAAGGACTATGAGGGGCAATGTGAATATAGAACTAGCATCCTTCAGGTTCACTGAGATAAAACAGTTCCTTGGCTGAACATGCGAGAGGATTTGTTTCAGTGTGATCAATTTTGAATGATGGCAGCACACATCGATGCAGTGGCTTGGTACTCCCGCGAAGGTCCTCAGTTATTGTTTGTGTTGCTTTTATGTAATTATGCAAACAAATCTCAGTGGAGAATACCACATGATTAGTTCAGGGCACATATTAGACTATGTCTACTCAAATGCTGATCCTGTGCCAAGTGCTATTTTGCGCAATTTAAGATTTCTCCATAGTGTCATCTACTGACACAATGTCAAAGAAAACCAACATATAAAGAATCACTTTGAAACCTATTATATGAACCTAACAGTTGGTTTGTGTGTAAACACTTGTTATCTTTCTAAATAACTGTATACTGTAACAAAACCTGTAAGATAATTGTAAGTGTGACAGTTCACACTGAGAAGAAAGTAGATTAGTGCTTCTAAAATTTGCAGTGGTTAGGTATCCCAGACTTTTCTTAATGTACAGTAAACTTTAAAAGACAACCTCAAAACAATTTCACTAAAATAAACAATTTATGCCTCTTTAGACCTATGGGCATTACAACAAAGGAATTCTTTTTCTCCTAAAATGCTTTGACAAACTCATGCAGAGCCAGGCCTTTGATAAGAATGTTCCACTCCCATAAAATCTGATCTGTCATCAGTTTTTATTTGATTGTTTAAATATAAAGGATGAGAAGCTTGTGGAGAAGATGCTGGTTTAAGATCAGATAACACGAGGTCAAGCGGTTTGATATGTGTCTCCAGAGATAAAGTGCTTCCTGTTTTGCTCTGCCTCAGTAACCATGGCTTTACCACATCAAATGCTATCTTCATTTTTGGACTCCTCGACCTTGTAAACTGCCTGTCTCTGCTAGATCTGATTTAATGAGAAGTAGAATGGTACTGAATGGACCCTAAGTAGCATTACAACAGACAGCAAACAGAAATACCTAACTGACTTGTCTTTCTGTTGAGTTCACATACTAATCAGAGTAAAATATGAAAATGCTCTTTGCAGCCAGATACAGTGTAGGTATGCTACCTACCAGAAGGGGCTAATGGGGTCATGATAATCAGCAGAACCCTTGATAAAGGAAATTAAATGTAAGACAAAGAAACAAACTTTTAGCTCGCTAATGCTAGTGGCAAGTGTAGGTATGAAGGGGGAGGAGCACTTTTGATTGCATTTTCAAAACTGAACTCTAGATGTCGCCATCCACTCATCTTGGCAAGCTTTTGTAAATAGATTCAGTAACTGCGACCCAAGGCAATTAATTGGAGTAACATATAGCCTTGAAATGAGTCCATAGTCCTTTTTAAGTTAGAAAATGTTGATTCAGGCTTCTATCTTGTTGCACAATGTTACCAAAACTTTGCAAGGTACAAAACTAGTTAAACAGAGATGTAAAGAACATTATTAAAAATAAACGGTTAACCTTTTTCTCCTTTTATTCACTGTGTTTGAAGCATACTTCTGTATGTATGATGAAGTTTCACATGAATTTACACAGATATTCACATTTAGTTGCCTTCTATAATCTTCAGTGTCCCTCCTACAGTTTGTCTCATTTACATATCTACCAGGTCAGGAGACTTTTTTTTTTCCTTCCTGGTCACCATTCACTTTTATTATATGGAAAAGAGCAGCATGATGTTCTCCTAAATGTGTCCTTTTGTGTTCCACAGAAGAAAATTCATAATTCATGTTTGTGTTCGTTCATTCATTAGCTCTTTTTTTTTTTTAACAAAGATTTTATCTGTAAAATATACATCTATATATCCTTGACTTTGATGACCACATTATTTTTTTTCATATTACTTTACGTTATGCCATCAGTCTTGGAAAACATAAATCATATCAATACACAATTTTTGAAAGTTGTGATGTAATTTCTATCATGCAGTTATGTATCTTGTTTAAACAATAGCATTTTTGTAGTTCAACTGGTTTTTGTTGTACTACGCAAAGATCATAGATTCATGAAAATAATATTACATTTTCTATATTAAGAATATGTACTGCACAATGCTATCTATGACCAAGAAAATTATTATATCCACCACAAAATACCATTAAATATAGTACCTAAAGGGATAGTTCACCGAAAAATGAAATTTCTTTCATTAATTACTCACAAAAAGTATTCTCATATCTTCATAACATTATGGTTGAACCACTGATGTCACATGGGCTGTTTTAATGATGTCCTTACTTTCTGAGCCATAAAACATTTCAGTTGTGTTGCTGTCTATGCAGGGTCAGAAAGCTCTTGGATTTCATCAAAAATATCTTAATTTCTGTTCTGAAGATGAACAAAGGTCTTACAGGTTTGGAACGACATGAGGGTGATTAATTAATGTCAGAATTTTCATTTTGGGGTGAAATGTCCCTTGAATTTGAGATGTGGTGACATCATTCCAAGGTTTAAAATGGGCATTGCTAGGCACTGTTAGTAGACAAATAGTAGACAAAACAGTAACTTTTCAGGTTCAGGAAAGAAAGACGATTCAACATTTTTTTCAGTTCAGTAAAGAAAGTGGATAATTTTAGGTTCTTTGGTATGGTTGTTTTCTGTAGCTGAAGGTGACCTAATAAAATGTGAAAAGTCCAAGAAGTGTGATATGGCAGTTGTTATTGTTGTGTTGTTTGGATGCTATATACTCACTTTTCCTAATAATTTTATCATTCTGTTTTCAAACATTAAAAGACCAAAATTTAAACTACTTGTAACCATGTAAACAACTGTAAAAAACAGACTGAATCTGACATGTACAATGCTTAGGCACTCAATAGTTAATTTGTGCGGATTTTATTAGACAAAATGCCCATAACCGAGGGGCTATGTTGCTTGGCAACAGACTTGTTTATACCCAAACCATATTAGTCTCCACAGTGACATATCCATAGAGCAGCTCTCATTCACTATTATTTCGCATATCTGGCTGAGAATTATTTTATAGTCAAGACAGCATATGTCTAATAATAGCATTCACTTTCATGGTAAAATTAATTTTGTAAGCTAAAAAGAATGGTCAAACTTAAGGATTTAATACAATTTTATGAATAATTAACACTAGACCTAAACCTATCAAAAAAAAGGAAATACCCATGTATGTTCAAATTAACCAGTTCTATTCAAGTCAGAAACTCTAAAACTCTAAAGTAGAAAGAGCTGCATAAGGGGTATAGAAATATCGTGATAAATGAATTTGCATAAATTGGCCGACTTTATCTATAAAATTATATACACGTGTGTGTGTGTTGTTGTTGATTGAATAGATACAGTTGGCCAATTTATGCAAACCCTGGTGAAAAAAACAGCATAGCTGGTAAGTATGTTTTAACGCTGGGATGCTGGTTAGGTATGTTTTGATGCTGGTTTAAGCTGGTCCTTGTTTTAATGCTGGTTTAAGCTGGTCCTTTGCTGGTTTAAGATGGTCTTTTGCTGGTTTATGCTGGACCTTAACCAGCAACATGACCAGCATAAAACCAGCAAAGGACCAGCTTAAACCAGCAAAGGACCAGCAAAAACCAGCATCAAAACACCTACCAGCATATGCTGTTTTTTCCCCCACCAGGGAATTCATTTATCAAGATATTTGGGATATTTATTAGTGTATGTGAAGCCATCCCTCTTTCCTTAAAACAACTAATACAAAACACTTATACATATTCAAATACGTCTGCCTGAGTTGTGTCTATTGAAGGTGTACATTGCACATTGACAAAAAAATGTAATAAAGTATGTATAAAAATATATATATATTTTTTTAAATTAACATTTTTGAAAATGTTACATTTTGGAAAATAAAACATAGTTTATAAATAAATGTAATTATTTGAAATTGCCAGCCTTAGCCTAAAATGAAGGACATACATTAGAATCATAACCAATGTTTATCCCGCTGCTAACATTTTACGGAAAAGAATCTGTTATGAAGTAGGTTTTTGTGGATTCTGTTTGAAAGAGTCTGAACATACTTTTATTTAATTATTTATTTATTTCCGTCACTTTGCAGTTCTGGCAGGATCTTTACAGCTAGCTAATCATAATTACTGGCATTCCTTTATTGGTTTATGTGGATAGTCTTTAAAAAAAAAGATGTCACTGATGTTTAACATTATTATATAATATACATAAAAGCAAATGAGATAAAAGTAAACAGTATTCTACTGGATCTTTACTTATAGGCCTATCCACATTAGTTTATTCCATATGTTTTCTTATGCACGTATTGTTTCTTACTTGAGTTTGTAAATTTAAATTGTTCAATTTGAGGAAAAAAAAAAAAAAAAAAAAAAAAGATCCCGCCTGAACTTCCTCTGACTGACGTCAGCCTCGCCGCTCCGGACACCGCGCTGAGAAAAATGCTGCTCTCCGTACCGCCGAGGACGGGAATCAACCCCTACAACGGATACAACAGCAGAAACAGCAAAAAGGTAACGCAGACGGGTTTTCCTTTATATTTGGCTGCTGCTTTCCAAAACCAGTGGCTTTTCATGCACAAATGTGAGCTGCAGTGTCCTTGACAAATCAACTCCAGCTTTCTGTGGGATCATTGTCTGTAGAGCTGGATACAGCGCGTTTAAAAGACGGGTCAGATTCGGTTTGGTTTTGCTGGGAATGGCGGCTTTCGTAAGTTTCTGACAATAATAGCTACATTCGTCCTGTGGCTGTCATTATTCAAGTCGTTCACACGCACTTACATTAATACACACATCGATTTCCACGGGTTTACTACCTAAGTTTCAGCGTCCCCGCGGAAGATAATAACTTTGGTAGTAAATTATGGAAAATTCACTTATCCTCAGGGGAAAAGGTTTGAAATATGAAGATATACATATTATGGATTAACTATTCAAATGTGACCAAAATCGGAAAGTGATCGAGATATCCTGTATCGTATCAAAAGAGGGATGCGGATACTTTGATGTTTCAATTGCTTTGCAGTCGGAACGATTGCGTGAAAGTTTTCAGCGGTGGGAAAATACAACGCCCCACCCCTCGAAAAACCCACCGTGACGCTTTGACGGTACCGTTGTGGAATAATAACATGGAAAAAGTTTCAGTTCAGCGAACTTATCAGACTGTGTGGGCAATGTTTACGCCTCTTGTGACCGTCCATGTTTGTTAAAGGACCAAAGCAATAACTTCGACAAACAACGCGACGCGACAAAACTAGAACGCTATCAAGCGCAAGACGCAACATACTGTATGATAGCTGTATGATTTACATTTCTTATAAACGAAGCACTTACAGCTAAACTACGCACTTGCCAGCTTAGTTGTTGATAATGTGAGCTTTCCTGACGCGTCGCGTAGTAGCTGTAGATGGGGTTAAACAGTTACATAATTCAGGATGTGAATGTTCCATTGTTTCCCAGAACTTAGTTTTTTTGGGCTTATCAAATGCGACACTGTGGACTAAATGTTTTACACATTCAAAACATGATAAAAATCGATACTATTATTAATATATTCCGTATAGTTATCAGTAGTTAGGCCTAGTTAGTTAGTTTATTTATTTGCTTGTTTATTATGATTTTGAACGTAAGAAAGATCGACAATTATAGGTATATTTGTTGTCAATCTGTTTCACATTTAATGCTAGAAATACAGCAAGAGATTTACGGTATAGATTTTGTAGATGCTTTAATCCAAATATGTAGCATTCAGTCTATACATTTGATCAGTCCAAGTGTTGTCTGTCAATCGAATCCATGACTGTTGCTAATGCTGTTCGTCAACCAGCAGAACTGAAGAAACTACTGTTTTAAGAGTGCAAGAAACTCATGTTGGTTAGGCTTCTGAAGTGTTGATGATAGTTGTGCAAGAGTCAAGTGTCTGGAATGTTTACTGTCACAAGCGTTGATATCACTGCTAATAGATACACGGTTCATGACGCAGTAGTGCTTCACAGTCACGCCCACATCAAGAGACAACTGATATATATATATATATATATATATATATATATATATAAAGTCATTATATATATATAAATATATATATATATATATATATATATATATATAATGACTTTACATGCATTTTTAGTTTTATTTAACATTTATTTAACATTATGCAAATGATCAGTGCACTTTGGGAGCAACTACCAATAGGAGGGTCATTAGTGGAGTGTATGTGCCCATCTCCTGTCAGATACTGTAGTGAAGTGTCGGCAGCAGAAGCTGATCCCATCAATCACAGTTGTTTAAATGATATTCAGCGTTTTATTTTAAATCAAGGCTACTTACTGCAAACAAATGTATTTTTTATATTATACTTTGTATGCATTGATTCCATGTATTAATGGTTGGATGCTATGTTTCATTCCCACATAGTTCTTCTAATCTGTTATGAACCGTTGAATGTGGAGTGTGATTATAAACGTTTAGGTTACGTTAAAGCCCATCGTTCTGCATTTATAAATCATACTTTGTGTGAAAAGGAGTAAAAGTTGTCAGAGTTTTACAGCATCTAGTGTTCATTTAAACTGGAAACTGCAGTGATTCATACATATAGGTACGGTCAGTTTTGCAAAAATGTATGTAGAGGCATGTATTTTCAATGAGCCTATGTTGCAGCATCTGAAAGGCCCTTCAATAAATTGAATATTAATTTGAAATTGAGATTACACGGTACATGTGAGAGTACAATTATTAAATGTGTACCATTTAAGAACTTTTGATTATGTTTCAATTTATTATGGTTTCTGTCATTTTTTTTATTTTATTTATTATTTTAATACATTTGTCCTTGTCAGAATCACTCAGAAAATGTCTTGCACTTGCTACAGATATTAATGAAAGATATTGCTGTTAAACATCAAGATAGATTATATGTTACATTGAGTTTATTAACTTATTAATTCTAAAATTCTTAATAACTCCTTAATAACCTGACAGACATTTCCTGAATTAGATATTTTTGACCCTTGCTTGCTTGTATGCAAATATACACTGCAGACAAACATTTTTATATTCAGATACATTTAAACTGGTAAGCAGTGATATAACAAATATGTCTTAAACATTATTTTAAGATGTCTTTTTATGCTTTCTCAACATAGCTATGTTCCTGAGAAGAGAGCATTTCACAACACTATGGCCGAAGTGAACTGTTATGTTAGTGGTGAGAATGTAACTCCCATGACTAGCTGAAAAACATTTGGCTGTAGCCTGGAGTTCATGCACAGGTTAAGTGCACATGTGGAGAATTCCAGACATATCTCATACCATCGCTCTTTTCTCTGTCTTTCTGACCTGATCTCTCGTTCCTGTACCTGTGCCATAAGAGTAAACAAAGAAGAGAACACAAAATAAACACAAGCCGAGGGCCCAGAAAAGGCTCTTTGTAAGTGGGAGGCGATTATAGAACCAGATGGCACAGGGTTTTGAATTACCACATTGCCTTTAAAATGACGTTACTCAAAACTACATTTCCCAGAAATCCTAATTCTACTGGCTGTCTTGCTGTACTAATGAACTCTTGAATGGGACTAGCTTGTGTTTGTTTTCCAAGTTTTTGCAAGACGTTTTGAAGGAATTGAAAGAAATGTTGCTGCTGTAAATTGAATCACTGCTTTCTAAGCAACAGTTTGTAATGGTTTAGACATATTTGTATGTCTACACCTTCCACTGCCTGTGAGTACATTGCAGGAAAAAAACATTTTTTTGGTAAAATGTTAAATATTTTCCTGTCTATACTTTTAAAATGTGAGCATTACAACAAACGTAGAAACTAAATATGTGACCCTGGTCCACAAAATCAAGCATACGTAGCACAGGTATATTTGTAGCGATAGCCAACAATACATTGTATGGGTCAAAATTATCGATTTTTATCGGTTTGATGCCAAAAATCATTAGGATGTTAAGTAAAGATCGTGTTTCATGAAGATATTTTGTACATTTCCTACTGTAATTATATAAAAACTTAATATATGATTAGTAATATGCATTGCTAAGAACTTAATTTGGACAACTTTGAAGGCAATTTTTGTCAGTATTTTGATTTTTATTTTATTTCTTTTTTTTTTACATCATCAGATTACAGATTTTCAAATAGATGTCTTGGCCAAATATTGACCTATCCTAACAAACCACACATCAATTGAAAGCTTTTTTATTCAGCTTATTTATTCACATGATGTAGAAATCTCAATTTCAAAAAAATTACCTTTATGACTGGTTTTGTGGTCTATGGCCACATGATTATTAGATGCCATATGCTATTTTTTTATTATAGATATTAAAATGTAAAGCCAAAGGCCTGCTGAGTAGTGGTAAAACTGTCACATATTTGCATGATGAAAACCAGGCTGAATACATTGGGATCAGCAAAAAATTTTAAATGTGGTGGTTAGTGAAATAATTTGGTACATGAGGTAACAAACCGAAATGTCAGAAATATCTTGGCTCGATATATGAAACAAACCACAGCTTTAACAGATCAGATAACAGAAACTTTGACACAGAGATAATGCAAATTTATGCCAGCTTAATCATATTTAATGTAAAACTGGCTGATGGTGCTGGTGATATGATGAAGACACACACCCATTCTGAGCCTGTGATAAGATAAGATAAGATAAGATAAGCTTCAGTTTCACTGAAGTCCATAGGGTATCATTTTGCTGTCATAATTGAAATATAACTGCAAATTTAGTTTTTCTAATTGTGCAAGAACTATGTGTGGCATTATTGGCAAGGTTGGTTATTTAGTGCTCAACTCAGCTCTGGAACCATTATATAGGAGTATAATAAATTTGACATCTGCTATCATTTTCATAAAATAAATGTAAAAAAAAAAAAAAAAACACACAACACCATAAGTAGGGCTGGGTATCACTTTTGATGTCTGAAATGATTCGAAAGCTCTTGATTCAATCCGATTCGATTATTGATTTGATTCTTGATTTTTTTTTTTTTTTTTTTTTTTATTATAATAATTATATTTTAATTTGATTATAATACAAATTATATTGATATTTGTAGAAAATGAACAGTAAACATCAGTAAACAATAATAGGGCCCTAATAAAATGTTTTTCTTAATTTCTGTGGTAATCAAGTGAAGGCATTAAAAGGCATAATAATTTAATTTAATTTATCCTAATCAAATGAACATTAAACCCTTTTATTTTTGGCAAACAAAGTGCTGCACAACAGAGGTTTACTTTTAAAATTAAAAAGAAAACAAATGTGATTATTCCTTCAGAAATAAAGTTTTATTAATATTTATTAGTAGTAGTAGTAGTATTGTTGCTATATTGAGTCTTAAGGTTGCTGTGAAGAACTTGCAGCTACTGTGCATTATCGACAGAGTTGACAATAAAATATTTTTGTTGTTGAGTAGTCATACAGCTATATGGATATATGCACGCGCTCTGCAGTTTGGTACTCCGGTAATGTCCAGTCACATCACGTTTATTTATGTAGCACTTTATGCAACACATAGCCTTAAATAAAGCAGCTTTACAGTATTAAACATGAAAAACTAGAGTCAGTGTTGCTTTCAGTTAGAATTACAACTTGATTTTCCATTATAAAGCAGCTGTCCAGTGTGGACCTAGCTAATGGTAAAATAATTTACTAGTTGGGGGGAAAAAAAAGATTTCATTAAAGGAGAAGTCCACTTCCAGAACAAAAATTCACAGATAATGTACTCACCCCCCTGTCTTAGAAATAATGTTTTTTGAGTTAAACATTTCAGGATTTTTCTCCATATAATAGACTGGTATGGTGCCCCAATTTTGAACTTCCAAAATGCAATTTAAATGCGATCCCAAATGCGGTTGTAAACGATCCCAGCTGAGCAAGAAGAGTCTACATATAGTGTTACTATTAGAGGTGGGAGAAAAAATTTATTCTCTGATGCATCGCAATTCTCTTTTCAATGATTCTTAATCGGTTCTGAGCTTGTTTTTTTTCCCGCATGTGGCATGTGTGCGCGCTAGAGACGTGGCGGGCTTCATTGCACAGAATTTGTGCTGTTAGAAGCGGCTTTCACAGCGAATTCGGAAAGCGCAGCGCTGGCCTAAACTATTTTGAACTTTAAGCGCGCCATGTGCAGCTTGCTTGCCAGTGGTGCGCTCCGCTGCACGTACACTTTGGTCGTCACAGAAACAAGCCGTCCTCGCATGGCGCAAACAATTGAAATGAACAGGTTTTATATTGCAGCGGTTTCTGCATTCAGTGTGAAAGCCGCTAGACACTTGCGCATTGCTTGACAGTGTGTGCTTCTACCCACCGTGTTTTACTGTAGATATGCTTTCATTAATGCCTTTTGGAATACAGTACTATGAGATGCATGAAACTCGCACTGACGGACTTTCATGTGCGCTTTGTGTTTGTTGTCCTGAAGATCGATTGTGGCTGCGGTTAAATGCACGTCCATTTTCGAATACTTTTATATGAAATTGATGTTCACACAGTCAGTTATGTTTTCAGAGCAGGACAAAACATCTGATATATGGAAGTAGATCTATGCAATAGTGTGAGTACAGTCTGTTAAAGCTGCCACTGTCTATGATCTCATCAGTAATAATCAAACGGCAATAATGCTGAGGAAAAAAGAAAAACCCATAACTATTGTCTGAAAACTTTCGGATACTTAAAGAACACTTACTTTAAATAAGTGATTTGTTTTAAAAAGTAGCCTGTTTATATAATAAAAAATAAAGTTTGTTCAGTGTGTGCAGTAATATTGAAAACTGAGAATGTGATGCATGATATTGAGTTGATAATGAAAATTGTAATTGAATTGAATCATAAAACCAGTGAAGAACCCCTACTTTTAAGATGGCAGTACTGACACACAGAGATTCCAGCTATAAACAAAAAGCAAAGAAACTGCAATTGTTGGTTGTAAAGATGTATTTGCATGGCAGAAGAATTAATTGGGGAAAAATGTAGATCAAGAATCGTTTTGAAATTGGATCGTGACTCCCGGAACGTGGCAATATCCTCGCAAAACATTTTGCAGTGTTTACATTAGAGCTGCACGATTAATTGTTAAAGATCACAATCTTGATTCAAACACCTACATGGCCTTATTCCTAAATGACAACGATTTAGTCTGTTATGGCTGTTTTACATCGCGAGTAACAGTGGAGTGTGAGAAGCATGTTTTGTTGCTGCCCATGTTAATGAATCAGAGGATAGCCATCATCATGCTCCGATGTGAATGCTGTCATTCACTGATATTGGCGACAAAACGCGCTGCTCACGCTCCATTGAGACTTATGATGTGAAACAGGTGTTAAAGTCTCTGAAATCTGCATTCATACCGCTACTGATCCAGACACAGCAACACAAGCAGTCTTTTTAACCACACATCATTCATTATTTCTGTGTTGCAGACATTTAAATAACAGAAGTACTGGGATAAAAGTGTATAATTTGTGTATAAACACTTATTGTCTACAGTACTGATCAAAACGAAAGTATCTTAACACTAAGGTATTGCTTATCCTCTTCCGCCAAGAGGTGGTGACAACCGCTGGTTTAAAAAAAAAAAGTGTATTTGTCATTGAATCATGCATTCAGGAGATTCCAATAGTGAAACAAGTCTTTATGAACTGAGACACTGACTCCTTCACTGAATTTTTATTTTTTAATTTGTTCAAATGAAAATATATTTTTAAAAGCCTTAAGCAATGAACATTTTGTCAGAACCACTAGTAAATTCCGTTATTTAGTTTAGTTTTTTTTATCTTTTTTTTTTTTTTTTTGTTCAGAATCGTGAGAGAATTGTGATCTCTAATTTATTCATAAAAAATTGTGATTCTCAATGTTTACATGTTGTTTATTACTGCATATCGTTAAAATAGAAGTTTAATTTCATTAAGAGCAAGTTGATTGCAAAATGCACCTACCTTTTTGCATTTTGTGTTTTTCAGTTGAATAAGAGACTATTTTTCCCTGCATCATTGAGATTTATTTTAAAAAAAGTCTAAAAATCTTGTCTCGTCTCGTTGGAGAAGTGTCTCATCACACCCCTACTATATGTATATATAGGTCTTTTTTATATAGGAAATTACATAATTTTTTCAAGACAAACTTTGCCAAGACAAATTTTAAACAAAATTTAAATTTCAAACAAACTAATATAATTTTCATCAACAAAATTCAGTCTACTAGTCAATCGGTATGTTACTGAAACTCTTCTAGTCCTGTTAATTTTGTTTATATTTCTGTGCCCTCTCTCTATAATTTCTCTCCCTCAATTCGTTCTGTTTCAGAAACAAAGTATCACATTTTATACTTATTTTCATGACACTTTATACAAGTTGTCTGCAAAAACATCAGAAAATAATTTAATTAATGCAATTATTGCATTTAAGAACACTGAAAAAAAAAAAAAGTGAAACAAATCTTATTTAATTATTTAAAATGCTTCTTAAAGAGACTTTGTCCTCTGGTGTGACATCTTTGTCCTATGGTGTGACAGTAGAGGCGTCACACTGGAGGACTTTATCTGTCACACTATAGGACGTTTCAGCTTTTTTGTGTCAGTTAATGACCTTACTATTCTGAACCTGTCATTAGAGGTTAGCAAGACACATTTGCATAATTTTCCATGAATATGTAGTTTAACATATAGTTTTTAATTAAAAAAATATAATTTAGGGCTGTCACACGAAAGGACAACAAAATTTAATACTTTTGTAGTGGTTCCAAGAAAGTTAAATATTTAAACAATTCTGAGACAAAAATTTACAAAGTGCACATGTCATGGGCTTTAGTAACATGATCATGAATGGGGTCCTTCAACTAATAGAAGTGTACATGAAAACTGTAATCATGAATAATGATTTGGGGCGAAAATTAACATGCATTGCAAGAGGACTACAGGGAAAAAAATAGCTCACCCAAAAAATGAAACTGCTGAAAGTGTACTCACCCTCAGGCAATCCAAGATGTAGATGAGTTTGTTTCTTCATCAGATTTAGAGAAATTTAGCATTGCATCACTTGCTCACCAAGGGATGCTCTGCAGTGAATGGGTGCCGTCCAAACGGCTGATAAAAACATCACAATAATCCACACCACTCCAGTCCATCAATTAATGTCTTGTGAAACTAAAAGTTGCATGCTTGTAAGAAACAAATCCATCCTTAAGACATTTTTAACTTAACGTGGTTGCTTATAGCTAAATTACAAGTCCATCCATATTGCTTTCACAATGCAAAAATCATCTGGTCTGAATCAGAAGACAACTATGCACAGATCAAGCACTGTTTACAAGCCAAAATGGTTTTAAACAAATAGTTGATGGATTTTGATGTGAGAAGAAAATTGGGAATGAACACCCTTACTTAAGGAAGCAAAAAATCAGTTCTTTGCACTCATTCTGATGGGATTCACAGCACATGATCCATTGGTGATTAAGTGATGTAATGCTACATTTCTCCAAATCATTTCCCAGAAACAAACTTATCTCCATCTTGGCCTGAGGGTGAGGACATTTTCAGCCAATTTTAATTTTTGCGTGATCTGTTCCTTTAAGACAAATCCTTGAAATGTTGAAAAGCTACACAAAGAGAGCCTTAGGATAAGAAGGACGCCACTCTGAGCAGAATCAGGCTAATGTAAGACAGCATCAGGTTTCCTCCTCTGAACGCTGTTTTATGTTACATAGCACACTGTAATGAAGACATGAGACAGACAGACAGCGAGAGTGAGAAGCTGGGGACGGAGCGAGTCTGGACTGGATTCTGATGTCACTCTGCAGTTGGCAGGAATGTGGCGTAGCATGTGAGAATGAGAGTGTGTGTGTGTGTGTGTGTGTGTGTGAGGGTGATATGAGAGCGTGACAGAGGATGTCCTGCCCTGCTCTCTCTGCTGATGATGGTTTGTCAGCCGCAGCCATGCAATATAACAGACCAGAGACTTATGCAAACCTACCTGCAGATTTCTGAATATGTCTATTTTTTATAGAAACACAAGGCATACAAATAAATGTTTTGTTACTATATTTTAGAGATCACGTTCAAGATCAAAACGTTTATTGTCATTTTTGTACATTGCAGAGCATGTACTACAGTGCAACATTAACATTATTTAATTTAATACAGAACATGTCCAAATTATGTTTAATGGTTTGTAATTATAATGCATAACCATAACTTTTTTTTGTCCAGTAGGCTTATTAATGACACTTTATGCTTTTCATGTTTGTAATAATAATAATAATAATAATAAAATAATAATAATAAAATTGTCAATTCATGACACAACTTGTTTATTTGTTCATTTAATATATTTAGTTTTATGCCAACTTTATTAAAAAGCTGTTCACATGCATAAAAGAAGACTTAACAGGTTTAACAGGGTCATTTCCCAAGATGCCATAAAGTCAATATATCTAGGTCACTAATGTACTAAGTCTATGAGTATTTTTGAGTTTAACAAAATATATACTATGTAATTATTTTTGTTGCATGCTGTAACTCCTCTTTTATTTTATTTTATTTTATTTATTTATTTATTTTTAATCATTTATTTTTTTTGTTTTTTGCAGTAAAGTTAAATCACCATAGGTTTAGTCAGCTGTTCTAATGTGTTGTCTTTGTTGTTATTGCTGTTTGTTGATGAGGTGGGGAAGCAGGTGTGTTGTTGACTGGCATGTAGTTAATAGAAGAGAAGAAAAGACTTGCTTCTTTTAGGAACCTCCCAAAAATCCTTGGAATGTAATTGATTATAGGGGCCCAAAGGACACACATAAATGTAGAGAACAAACAGGCAGGAGAAGAAAAGGAGGTAAATTCTGAGAGATGTTTAAAGAACACTGGCTTCGTGGATATCCGGAGGCTTAATTAAGACCAGAGAAGCCAATAAAATGCTCCATGTGAAGCACAAGTTTCTATTTAATCCTTCATTGTGTACGGCTAGACTGTGACACAGGATTTGGAAATCTTTTCTGAGCCATCAGATTGGAAATGTGTTTCCTCTTCTCACACGTAATGTGGAGTTATGGGAAAAGTTCAACAAGTCAGGATTAAATAAACAAATATTTTCCTCCTCGAAATGTAAGAAATTGTATTCTTAAGATAGATTCTAAAAAGTTCTTATTTTTCTTAAGAAGAAAATGACAAGATTTGGTGTTGTCTAATTGTTTGGTGATTCTTTCTGAAGTCTTACTGAGTGATTCAATGTAAAAAAAATAATAATAATAAGTAGAAAAGCCATAATAAGTGTAATAATTAATAATTTCAGATTCCTGTTGACAATGAAGCACTTAAAAAGTATTTTGTTCTTTAAAAAATGTTTCATGAATGATGTTTCAGACCTTTTTTTCTTTCTTTCTTTTTTATTTTTTTTATTTTTATATGTATCTATTCATTCATTGGTATATTTTTCCCTGTAACATTTCCTTAATTTCATCAGGCAATAATTAATACTTAAATCAAATGTATATTCCTCACCTTGGAACAGCACTTAAAAAGTTTTCATCCTAGTTTTTTTTTTTTAATGCTCGGTATGTTTACATGCACTAAATTTCATCAAATATCAAAGGAGAAGTTCACTTCCAGAACAAAAATGTACAGATAATTTACTCACCCCTTTGTCATCCAACATGTCTTTCTTTCTTCAGTCGATAAGAAATTATTTTTCTTGAGGAAAACATTTCAGGAATGTTCTCCATGTAGTGGACTTCAGTGGTGCCCCCAAGTTTGAACTTCCAAAATGCAGTTTAAATGCATTTAATGGCTCTAAACGATCCCAGCTAAGGAAGCAGGGTCTTATCTAGCAAAACAATTGAAACAAATTGACAATTTATATACTTTTTTAACCTCAAATGCTCATCGTCTGTGCGATGTGCATGCGTAGTCTGTGCTCCTGTCTCGTTTTTTTCTCTTCAGCGTCAAAATTGGCCTACATCGCTGTTTTACGTTTTTTTGTTGTCAAGGGTGTTTGATCTTCTTTGCATGTTTGCGTCTGCAAGTTCACACAGACTTAGACAAGACGAGCATTTGAGGTAAAAATGATAGAAATTGTCAGTTTGTTTTGAAAATGACGGATCGTTTTGTTAGATAAAACACTTCTTTCTTGGCTGGGATTGTTTAGAGCCATTTGAAGCTGCATTTAAACTGCATTTTAGAATATTAAGTTTCAGTCTGATTCAAATTTCATTTGGATTGAGCTCATCTGGATCAATGAGCTGATTACATGATTTTTTAATCCTATTAAGCCATCCATTCAATTACTGATGGATTATTTGGGTGTCAAGTCAAGTCACCTTTATTTATATACCGCCTTTAACAATACAGGATTGTGACAAGGCGGCTGTACAGTATTAAATAGGAAATAGTACATCAACAATGCCAAGGGCAACAATAAACACTCAATTTTCAGGTAAAGGCATGTCAGTGTAACTACAACGATGTGGGTGGGGGGGGGGATCTTGACTCAGAAACTGTAAGTGAATTTCACAGTGAATTTTTTTCTAATTACAAAGAAACAGCAAATAAGTAACACATTGAATTAAATGTAAAATTTCTATGTAGAAAGATTAAAAATGTATTTTCTTGTAAAACATACACTAATTATTAGGGCTGGGTATGATTCAAAATTTTTCAATATCGATACCAATACCTTAACTTAGATTCTGCCTATTTTCATAACAATACAGGGTGTTTACATGAGAAATGCTAAGCATGTGTAGCAATTAGCTTAATATAAAAGGCTAGAAATAACATATTTCAGCAACGTTATATGGACAAAACACATTAGACCACAATCTGAAGTGATTACAAATACTTTAAAGTGAGTTTTGAGTAAAAGCATAGACATTTTTCGACACTCAATGGTATCGTGGCAATTCGGTCAGTGCCTAAAAAGTATCAAACTTGATACCCAGCTCTACTCTCTCTCCTTTGGTTTGCTCGCTTGATCAGGGGTCGTCACAGCGGAGTGATCCGCACAGCCGATTTGGCACATGTTTTACGCCGGATGCCACACACTACAGTCAATTTAGATTGTCCAATTCACCTATACTGCATGTCTTTGGATTGTGGGGGAAACCGGAGCACCCAGAGGAAACCCACACAGACACAGGGAGAACATGCAAACTCCACACAGAAAGGCATCCTAGCTCAGCCGAGACTCGAACCAGGGACCTTTTTGAGGTGAGCCACCATGCTGCCTCATAATACCCAGCTCTACTAATAATCTTAAATTTTTTTTTTTTTTTTTTTTAAACGGTGTACTGACAAGTGGGAGGGTATCAGGATGGTATCTCATATGTCAGATTGCCATCAGGGAAGCTTGGTTATTGTTCTCACATCTGTTTTCTTCTGTTTTAAACAGTCACTCAGGTGCCATAGCAGCATTTGAGAGCACATAGAGTATAGAGTCACATTCTGATTGTTGGTTAGGTGTTTTTGTACATCTTATGTTACTTTTGTTACATGGAAATTAAATGTTTGTAAGCTTTTATGTTACCATATATGTGCTTCCGAACCATTTATATTTAATAATAACAATATGATGACGCATTTCTGAGAGTGTTACATTTCTATTTATGAGGCCCTACAAAGGTCTTAAGTTTAGCCTCATGAAACTGCAGAAACCCTGTAATTGAATACGAACTGACTCATATGACTATGGTTTTCTCTGATCTTCGGGCATTAACTGTTGGCAAGGCAAAGCTAAAAGATCTTTGAAGTCGTTCCCTGTGTCTAATTATTGTAGTATTTGCGCATTGATCTGTGTTTTTTGGCACCTGTGTTCTCTATGAGTCATTGTGGATGTTGGAGACGTTTTGGTGCGAGTTGGGTACTTTGATGCAAATAATGGATTCAAACTGCTCCAAAATTGCTTAAGTATTCTTCACTTTTGAGTGTTACGAGTATTTTTCTTTGAATGAATCAGCAGACAGAGGTCAGGCCTCTTGAAAAGGCTGTTTTTTTGAGCCAGTGCGTGGTTCTCTTGAAACTTTTAAAGCGCAAGCAAGATGGGCTCACAAAAGCAGAAAGACTCATAATTAGCACGACTGAAGCAGGTCCCCGCAGGGCCCCAGAACCCTTGATTTGTGCTGGTGGATCCTTAAACTAGCAGGCCGTGATCTATAACCCCAGTGGCAGTGTACACAGTCAGGTGTCTGCTGCCGGCTGTAATTGGATGCTTTATTCTTCTCTGAACCTCGTCAAGAGCAAATAAGGCAGCCAGAGAGTTTCCCGGAGTGATAATACAGAGGGAGTGTTATTATGTGTCACATGGTGAAGTTGTGAGAAATCCTCAGTTTGCTTAATGTGGTGTGTGGTGTTCTTTGTCTGCTGTTTTAATGCAGTCTTCCTGTAAATGTGTTGAGGAAATGTACATTAGTTTCTTAGTAGTGTGGAATGGATCATTGAGTTTGTTGTAAATGGCACACTCTCTCAGACAAAGCAAAGGAAAAGAGAGATAAGTGAAACGTGACTTCAAACAATATGGGTGTAGAGGCTCTTTTGTGTGTGCATTTGTGTGTGTGTTTGAACAGTTGAAGCCTAAAAAAAAAAAAAAAAAAAAAAAAAAAAACATACATATATTTCTTTTTTGTTTTGCATTTACGTTTATCCATTTGGCAGACACTTTTATCCAAACCAACTTAAATTGTATTTAAGGTACACATTTACATCAGCTTTTGCTTTCCCTGGAAATCAAATCCATGTATTTGGCATTGCTAGTGTCATGGTCTACATCCTATTGAAAGGACATATAAAAAAATGTTTTATTCCTTGAACAGTTTCTTGGATTTTTTTTTCTCTCAATTGTCACTGTTGTCGTGCTTTCCAGAAAGTTTAAATATGCTTAAAACAAGATTTACTTAAAGCAAAATTATGTTAGATAAGACTTGTATCTTACTTAAAGTGGTCATTTGATGTTGCTAAAAAGAACATTATTTTGTGTATTTGGTGTAATGCAAAGGTTCAAAAAACACATTATTTTCCACATACTGCATTTATTGTTTCTCCTCTCTGCCCCAACTTTCTGAAACGAATCAGTTTTTACAAAGCTCATCGTTCTGAAAAGCGCTGTGTGCTTTGATCAGCCAGCTATCCACTGTGTTGTGATTGGCCGAATACCTCAACCATGTGACGGAAATGTTATGCCCTTTACCATGTTGTGATGGCGTGTCCTGGCGCGTTGAGACAAAAACAATAAAACCCATTATAAATGAGGCATTTGTTGCATCCAGTGAGGACATAATTACTGATTATAATGACTTATACTGTATTTTTATGTGTTGCGTTGGGTCGTGTTGCACTGCGCCGTGTAAACAAAACACCATGTCTGCATTTGTGATCTTAAAATGACAAACAAGCACTACTCTACACTGCTCAAAACTCGCGTTTGAATAGCCAGTAGCAAATTCTTTAAATATGAAAATGTACTTATGGACTGTGAGTCAGAAGCACCAGACTGTTCTTGCAAAGTTGGAATTGCCCCACTTTATAGTGTGCACAGCCGGTGTTGTAGGCTACTCTCCTAGGCTCAGGAAACAGTCCTTTGTAAAATGTGCTGCACATACTCAAATATTTGCGTTGTACTGTTCATGAACAGTGTTGTAACAGTGGCGGCGGCTGCAACAATACTACAGCAAGCATAAAAGTTACGCCTTCTTTGTTTGCGTATACATTTGGGCAGTATTATGCAAATCTTCCCACACCGTGATGTAGAGATGTGGGCCGTGTTTAAATGAGCCGTTTTAGAAGGAGTTGCCTGAGTTGATTGTTTATAATAACACTGTCTTTTTAGGTGTTGCATTGCGTCACACCACATAAACATAACACCATGTCTGCGTTTGTAATCGTAGAAACGACAAACAACGAGCACTACTCTACACTGCTCAACTTGCTTTTGAATAGTCAGTAGCAAATTCTTTAAATATGAAAACGTACTTACAGGCTGTGAATCAGAAGCACCAGACTGTCCTTGCAACATTGGAATTGCCCCACTTTATAGCCTTAACCCTTTGTGTAAAGCTGGCATTATAGGATACTCTCCCAGGTTCAGGAAACAGCCCTCTGTAAAATGCGAAGCACCCACTGATTTCTAGTTGTGTCCTCATTTGGAAGGATTAACAAAGTTCTTTCTCTTTCACAATGACACACTCAGCGTCTCCACAACATGGCGGCTGCAACGATACTACAGCCAGTATAAAAAGTTACACTTTCTTTTTTTGCATATATACATATGGGCAGTGTTATGCAAATCTACCCACACTGTGACGTAAACATGTGGGGGTGTGTATGTGTGTATATATATTTGATGAAGATTATATATATAACTGTGATGAAGATTTCATTGACTTCTTTGACTAAACTAGACTAAAATGCTGAGAGTTTCAGTCAGTTAAAACTTGGCTAAAATAAAATAAGGTATGGTTAACTAAATATGATGAAAAATAAAAAGGGCATTTAACACTGGACTAAGACTAAGCCAACAACTGAAAATAGCCGACAAAATTAACACTAATTTTACGACGCCATGATTAAGTGTGGAATCATGGGAGTTGTCGTCTTCATCCCCACAGCCGATGCAATCCGACAGGACTCGGTAAGGAATCATGTTCATGGATGAGCTAAT
This sequence comes from Labeo rohita, assembly GCF_022985175.1. Classification (NCBI taxonomy): domain Eukaryota; kingdom Metazoa; phylum Chordata; class Actinopteri; order Cypriniformes; family Cyprinidae; genus Labeo; species Labeo rohita. Next base: position 9,862,285 of record NC_066879.1, on the reverse strand, counting down.
ATACTAAAGTCTTATTAACATCACTGTAGTATGAAGCTGAAAGCCGTGGAAGTGAAACGAGACCGCTGGAGCGATTGCTAATGAGAGACGATCACACACAGCTTAAAAGCAGCAGAGCTTTTATAATGCCACAGTCGACTGCTTTCGCTCTTTCCAGTCATGCGTATGTGGGGTAAAACAATGGTGTTTTATCATACTAGATACATTTTAGTGTGTTGAAAGTTCTGTTATAATGCTACTCTGTGCGTTTGTCACCTGTCTAATGCAATGCATAACAAAATGAAGCATCTTTGGCGTTTTGCATGTTTTCTACAAAACAAAACCGGAAATTGAAGGTGTTTGACATAATTGGAAGGCGATGCAATGACGCGCTCAGTTCTTATTTCGCTCAATTTAAACATTCTTGGAAACATTTGGGAGTAATGCAAGTACACAAGTCACAATATAACACTATTCTAGTGGTTTTTGGATATTTTAATAAAAAAAAAATCTTACATCTTGTGTCTTTAAGCAGATGTTTAATACATTTATTTATTTATTTTTACATTAGATTTAATTTATGCATTTAGCAGACCTTTTATCCAAAGTAATTTACAAAAGCAGAACAAAATCATAAACAAGTCAACAATCGTAGTACAAAGTTCCAGATTTATTAGACAACTAGATTAGGAAACCAGCTAGAGAACAACAGAGAAAATTTGTGTGTGTGTGTAAGGAAGTGCATTTCCGAGTGTGAAGTGGTTAAGTGCTTGTGGAAGAGGTGTGTCTTCAGCTGTGTCAGGTGTGTCAAGTCGTCGCTCATTCTGTGACCTGAGCTGGCAGGAGGGAGCAAACATATTTGAGAAGACACATTTTTCCAGATTCATCTGTAACTACATAAAATTTAAATTAAATTCTTATCAAATGAAAATGTAACAATTCCTTTTTATTGTTAAATAGCAAATAAAACAGTGGGTGGAAACAGTGCTGCACAACAGTTTTTTTTTTTTTTTTTTACTGTTAAAATTAAAACATGAAAGGAAATGTTTTAGCGGAGACTTGCATTTCTGTGTATATCTGATGATAGTTTTCTCAAATGAAGCGGTGAAATGCTGGTGAAGTGACTCTCAAAGCAGCTCTGGAGATGAAGTTTATGTGTCTGCTTTATATCTGCATTGCAGAAATTGTAAGGTCCTGGACAGTGTTTAATTGAAAATTCAGTTTTTTGACCCAAAGCTATTGTGTGTCTTCAAAAGAAAAAGAGAGTTTTGTAATACTTTCCCCCTTCTAGCTCTCAGGTTTTTAGTGGGAGAAATCCTCACAGAGCTGAATAGACTTCACATCTAAGCGGAGAGAGTGACGTATTGTCTTTCTTTTTTTTTTCCTCATTCCCTTATGTGAAAGGAACCCTTCATCATGTTCTTCTAAAAACTTAAATTTCCACTCTGAATATTTGGTTGTCGCCAGATTTACATTACCTGTTAATAGTCTTTTTACATGTAGTAAATTATTTTTGACATTGCATTTTGGAGCATTATCATTATTGTGATGGAGAGGGGACAGAACACAGAGACTTAAGCTTCTTGCTTCAGGCAAAATTTTGCAATTCCGTTTTAGCTCTTCTTTTCTCACATATTCTGGTTTAAAGCCATCACTCAGTCAGTCCACATCCTCTTCATGTCTTGGCTCAGTGTTTTGTGGGCTGAAGCTGTCTGTGACAGCTTTATTACCTGTGTCCATGTCCCCTGATTTCTCTGTCTTAGCTTGATTAATGCCCAATACATGGCTGTTTTAAACCTTAGGCCAAGATTAACTACACATTTTGCTGTCCTTCACATTTCAGTGTTGGTTTTCTGTTGGCAAGCTTCTGGAGGTTGCTTAAAGTTGTTATTGTTGGATGGAAGAGACAAAAGGTTAAGTCAACAAACTCGTGGAGCAGAGGTGAAAGAGAAACCATGGGATGTTGAAACATGCAGGATTTTGATTCTGTATTTAGGTGAATTGGCCTATCCGTCACATTAGCCATGCAGTGCAGGTTGATGTAAGGACACAGCTGTTAATGTGTAATGATCACAGTCCAATAAGTAGCGACCCACTGCCCTAAATATTATAACATACTATGACTTCTTCTGAAATCAGACTGTATGTGACAACTAAGCCAGTTTTTTAGGGTGTTCTGTCTGTTGTATTTGACAGGAAGGTGTGACACAAAATAAATGGGAAATAGAAAAGGTATGAGATCTTAACATGGACTTGGAACACAGGCCAAATGTGAATTAGTGTACTTGCAACTTCAAATATCTCTGATATTTGAATACTTGACTGATCATAGAACAACCCGGGCTCATTAAAGATGTGTGCCTGTTATTTATTACATGTCTAATTGGAAGTTTGTGACTGTTTCAAAGTGAAATGTCCAATGAGTGGTACTAAAACGCACAACAATATTCTTTGAAACGGATATACTTGACTGCAGCATTTTTAGTTCAAGCTCATATTGCGAGGGTTCAGAATTCAAATGTTCATGGAGTGTCACTAAATGTTAATGCTCTATCGTGTTGGAAAAAACAACCCTAAACCTACTCAATAGTGTAGTGTAACGAAACAAAAGTGATTAGCTGATGACACACTTGCTGATGAAAACACAATAACTGCTGAAACCGTGGTTTGAGCTGTTTTGTTGAAAACAGTTTCATGGGATTCGTAGAAAAGTTGACTCAACCTTTGTGGAGAAAATAAAGAAGTGTAAAGAGTTGTCTGTGGATTTGAGAGAGGAAAATTGTGGAGAAATGCTGGATGCCATGACTGTGTGAACGGTATCATGAAATCTGATGATTACCAAAGAATTTTGGGGCGCAACGTAGTGGCCAGTTTTAGAAAGCTGCATCTCCACCAGAGGTCGTGGGTCTTCCAGCAGGACAGTGACCCCAAACAAACTTCAAAAAGAACTCAGAAATGGTTACAAACAAAGCGCTGGAGATTTCTGAAATGGCCAGTAATGAGTCCAGGTCTGAATCCCATAGAACACCTGTAGAGAGATCTCAAAACAGCAGAAGGCATCCTTCAAATCTAAATGACCTGGAGCAGTTTGCTAAAGAAGAGTGGTCCAAAATTCCAGTAGAGAGGTGTAAGAAACTCATTCACGGTTACAGGAAGCAAAGGATTTCAGTTATTTTTTCCAAAGGGGGTGCTACCAAATATTAAGCGAAGGGTGCCAATAATTTTGTCCAGTGCATTTTTTGGGTTCTGTGTGGAATTGTATCAGATTTGACTTTTCTTCTGTTTTTTTTTTTTTTTGTGTGTGTGTGTTACAATGCGAAAAAAATAAATAAATAAACGTGAGTACCAAAACATTTGCTACTGCAACAGTTTTCTGAGAGAAGGGTTGCATTTTCTGACAGAATTGCAGGGGTGCTGACTTTTTTGGCTATGACTGTATGTAATGCTAACATTCAAAATAATCCGTTTTCAAATCTTTCTGCATGTTACAATTATTTGCAACACAATATTATGCAAAGAAAATGTGTGGAAATTAGGCTTTTTTAATCAAAACTCTGGCTCTGTAAATCATACTTTGTGTGAAAATTATTCAAAGTTGTTTAAGTTTTCCACTGCTATTTTTTGTCTTTTAAATAGTTTTCTTTATTAGTAATAACATTGATTTTACTACTTATATTTGTTTATCTAAGTACAATGTATTTTATTTGTTTATCTAAGTACATTGTATTTATTTTTTTTTTCAACAGCAAGCCTATGTGTCCTCCAGCCACCAGATGGCGCTGCCCAGTAGCAACACCAACAGTAGCAGCGTGAGTAGCGCGGGAGGTGGGGAACAGCTGAGCAAAACCAACCTTTACATTCGTGGACTCCATCCAGGGACCACTGACCAAGACCTGGTCAAGCTCTGCCAACCGTAAGTCTCTGTAGTCGATGTAAGCTGCGTAAGGCTTGTTAACTGTAGTGTGCTTGTTTGTGAATGATTTTTCAGGGATAATGTTCCTGAAAAGTAGTGATGGGGAAAAGAGAGCTTTCTGAAATGGACTTAGCAACTCAGTCATGTGCCTTTGGAAGTTTAATATGTGCTCCAGACAGCTAGTTTGAAATAAAAGATTTGCAAAGGTTTTGAAGCTTCATGAAGCAATGTTTTAAAAGCACTCATTACTTTGAAAGGTCCTTAAAGGGTTACTCCACCCCAAAATGAAAATTTTGTCATTAATCACTTACCCCCATGTCTTTCCAAACCCGTAAAAGTTTCCTTTGTCTTACATAAATTAAGATATTTTTGATGCATTCTGACAGCTCTCTGACCCTCCATTAGGCAGCAGTGTAATTAACACTATCAATGTCCAGAAACATAGCAAGGAGATCTGTAAAATAATCCATGTAACATCAGGGGTTCAGCCATAATTTTACGAAGCTATGAGAATACAAAAATAACAACTTCTTTCAACAATTTTTCTCCATTTTGGAGAATATCCACTGAATGCAAAAAGCATATGCTGTTTTGTGTCAGCTGCGCCACGCAGATACGTTTGATTTCGCGTACAAAAGTATTCTCATAGCTTCGTAAAATTATTGAACCCCTGATGTCACATGGGTTATTTTACCAATCTCCTTGCTACGTTTCTGGACGCTGATCGTGTTAATTACATTGCTGTCTATGGGAGGGTCAGAGAGCTGTCACAATGCATCAAAAATATCTTAATTTGTGTTCTGAAGACGAACAAAGCTTTTACGGGTTTGGAACAACATGGGGGTAAGTGATTAATGACAGTTTTCATTTTGTGGTGGAGTAACCCTTTAAGGATCTTTACACTTAGATATTTCACAACACCAATTCAGTTACAATATGCAAAGCAAAGGTAGCAGAGTTAAAGGGCTAGTTCAACAAAAAATGAAAATCTGTCATTAATTACTCACCCTTATGGCGTTCCTGGAAACATTTCAGTTGCTGTCTATTGATGGACAGAAATCTCTTGTATTTCATAAAAAAATATTTGACTTTATGTTCCGAAGATGAACAAAGGTCTTATGGGTTTGGAATGACATAACAGTGAGTATTTAATGGCAGAATTTTCTTTTTGGGTGAACAATTCTTTTACAAAACACCTTCTTTGATATGACCACTTTATGTCTGGTCTGCATGAAATTGGACCTGAAATTATCTTAGTGAGGAAGTCACTAAGTTTTTTTTTTTTTTTTTTTAAATAAAAAGGTAATAAGCCTATTGTAATGTTGTAGTTATTGTAGTTAATATAGTTTTGGTCTTCTCGCTGCTTTGATGTTCTTTAAGCATTTGTCACTTTTTAGGACTTCTTTTATTGTGATACATATGTATGCAATGTTTTATTATCATTATTTTTTTTACAAATCCTGTTAAGAACCATTTAGTCAGACACTTCATTTCTAAACTTTACTGGACACAAACAGAAATCTGTCCCTTAAGCTTGCTTGCTAATGTGTTTACAGTCTGAAGATCGTACAATCAGATCTTGCTTTGAGTATGTTTTATTTCGCAAACTACAGTGTGCTTTGAGGTTTGAACTCAAGCCATTTGTGGTTCAAAAGAGGAAACATGAGGGTAAATTCAGGAGACATGAATCAAATAGGAGTGGCAGAAAGGAAATGCTTCGTTTTCTTGTCCTGAGGTGGCCCTGTGATGAAGCCAAGAGCTTTATTTTAAAATGTTACGCCAAGCAACTTTACAAAGACTTTCAGCTAATTCCAGTATATATACTGCAAACACTAATAGGGTCAGTTACTATTATAAATAATACTAATTATTATTATTACATTTTTATTTATTTATATTTCATTTTCTAATGAATTGGTGAGCTGTTATGTAGTGTAAGCTAACACAATACATCTACTCATGAGAAGCTTTGCGTAACTTGATTGTGTGCTTTGATTACAAGCTGTATACTCTGTCACTATTAAGTTAATTGTGCCTGAGTATACCGTAATTTTACAGATTTGTAGAGGCTGAGAACAGGTTTTGCTTCTGCAAGTCAAGACCGATCTTGTTTAGACCCTATCATTAATGTTTAAACAGACACATTCTTTAGTTCAGTTCAGATGTGGGACAGCGTTTGCACAGCAGCAGGAGAGAGAGGTGCTGACGCCTTGCTTCTGTTGGAGATGAACTGGAAAAGTGTGACGCTGCTCTTAAACATTTCTGAGAAAAAAAAAAATGCACACGTCTAATGCTGATTTTCCACAAACTTCAGCGCAGCCGTATTTGGGCTATGGAAAAATTCAGACGACAGTCCTCCATTTCTCGGTACGCAAGCGCAGTGGTATACTTCGAAATCCTGCAGTTCAACACAGCGCAACTTTGTCTTTTAGATACACTACCAGTCAAACGTTTGTACACTTTTCTCCTTATTGTAAAAAGTGGCCTAAACTGATTGAATATGTTGTGATATGTTTATAAATATTCATATGTTGCTAAATATGAATGTCTTTAGAATGCCAACAAGTGTCCACTGTACATATGAAATTTAATAATATTTTTGAATTTAGTTGATAGAATCAACAGTAAGCAGAGGTATGCAGATCAGAATAAAAGCAAGTTCATCGACATTATTTGTTATACAATAAAGCAAGTCCGTTTTGCTTTCTGTTTCACTGCTGTGATTCTCCTCTCAGTAACTGTTGCACATGCAATTGCGGATGATTATAAAGAATCTGTTCATGATCCACCCAGGTTTCTCCCCGCTGGGAGACTGTAGGTTAAGACGGGAGTTTACGGTAATTTCATGATGATGTAATCTGTGTAAATCTCTCCGTTTATGGCCTCACAGGCTGTCTAGCCAACAGTCTTTTCCCGCTGTGTGAAGGATGTACCAGTCTAGAACAAAACTGCATTTATTATTTGTTTTGGCGTGTAGTTGGCTAAATGCATGCATCATGTACTTCTGTCATGGCTTAATATGCAGAGACAACTAAGTAAGTCATTCATAAGTTAAACACTGGGGCTCTGTGCTTTCAACATTGCTTTATTTGTTGAGCAGTTCGACATATCAACTGGATAAATGGAATGTTCGCTAAACAGTTTTTTTGTGCAACACTGTCTACTCCAGACATGCCCAAAGTTGGTCTGTGATTAATCTTTGATTTGGCCTGCCATAATCAGGAAAATGCCATATATTTGTGTTGTATTCATTCATTCATTCATTCTTTCTTTCGTTCATTGAAATCACATTGAAAAAACATTTGAAGAACATGGAAGAACATTAATGGAAGAACATTAAATATTTCAGTCCTTGTTATTTCTGAAAAGATTGGTTGAGTTGAAGCAAAATAAATGCCTACAAATTATTGTTTTATTTTTAAATTTACATCTGATATTTAAAGGAGAAGTTCATGTCCAGAATGAAAATTTCCTAAAAATTTACTCACCCCCATGTCATCTAAGATGTTCGTTTCTTTCTTTTTTCAGTCAAAAACAAATGTGGGACTTCAATGGTGGCCAATGGGTTAAAGGTCCAAATTGCATATTCAGTGAGGCTTAAAAGGGCTCTGAATGATCCCAGCTGAGAAATAAGGGTCTTATGTAGTGAACAATCTGTCATTTTCTTAAAAAATAAAATAAGTAAATTCAAATTTCTATACTTTTTAACAACAAATGCTCGTCTTGCACTAGCTCGACCTCATGCATTATGTAATCTCACAATGAAACAATGCCGGATGATTATGAAATTGGAGGAGAAAATGAGATGGACTTTTTCGCCCTACCCTACCTTTTTTTGGTATTTTATTTTATTTTAAGAAAATGACAGATTGTTTCACTAGATAAGAAACCTATTCCTCAGATGGGATTGTGTAGAGCCCTTTGAAGCTGCATTGAAACTGCAGTTTGAACCTTCAACCCATTGGCCACCACTAAAGTCCATTATATAGAAAAACCCTGGAATGTTTTCCTCAGAGAAACTTTGCATTCTAGAAGGGAACTTCTCCTTTTAAATGTATTATATAAAATATAATAAAATATTTAAGAATAGAGAAATTATACTGATCAGTTTCATAAATTAAAATTATTACTTCTCAGTGTTTTTCATCTATAAGAACTTAAGTGGAGTTAGTTGGATAGAATTAACAAGCATGCAAAGAGGGGGAAATCTGCTTTTCCCACGCTTTGCTATGAAATGGATAAGAAGAGGAAATGTTGAAATGAGTAGTTGTTTTGTGTTTTTGCACAGGTTTAATGTAGAGGGAAATCTGTTAGTGTTTAATGCTCTGTTATGTTAGGATTTCTAGGGATTTCTTTAATTTTGGGGTTACTGTTGTGGTGAAGAGCCTGTGGTTAGGCAGAGGATGGGAGATGATTAGACTATGTAAGACGTTTGATGCTTTATTTTAAAATGTGCACATCAGTGACATGATAGTCTCTTTGCTATTGGATAGTGAATAGAAATAGAAAATGTGTTTTATTTTTTAGTGACAGTAAATGTAGAAATGTTTCACCAGTAAATTGAGTGCATCATAGTTTTTAGTGTTTGATACATTAATTAAAATCTGTAATTACAATGAGATTTGTTTGTTTGTTTTTGTAAATTTCTTAACTTGCTGATGTTCAACTGTAGATGACTTATTAAAGCCACCAGGCAGTGCGTTATCATAGACTTGACCAGTGCACAGCAGACTAGACCAGAGTAAGGAGATCACAGAGTGAGAGGTGAGGCAGCAGTGGAAATTTAAAGGGGAAACAAATACCAGAGCAAGTGAAGGAAAGGACAGCATCAGCGCTAACTGGGTCATGGTTGAACGGTAGTGGCTCAGACATCCTTCTGCACACACACACACACACACACAACCCAATGTTAAAGTCAGATAGGTGTTTGACTGGTTACCTTTGAACTGTTCAACAGGATGTATGTCACACAGTCTACAGCATAATGAGGCACTTCCTTTTTTTTTGTGGTTCTGACGTGTTGGTTTTTCCCCCTTTTCACCTTTATCCTCTCTGTGTATCTTACTCTCACACTGATAATGTGAAAGCCATAACATCTCTTTCTGTTGATAATTTGTTCAGAAAATAACGTCATGTTCATGGGCTTAAACCGCGAAGGGCGTTACTGCATTTTATTTTACCACTTTAAAGAGAATGTCTATTTCTGTTAAAGAATTGAATTAAAAATCATGTAATCATTTTCTCTCACACTGATGTAAATCCAAACATTTCTCTGTAGAAAAGCAGAAAAAATGCATTATGCATGTAAATTAAACTTATGTGCTAACTTTAAAGTTATGTGCTAACTTTTATTTAAATAGTTTTTAAAATATGTATGTATGTATATGTATATATATATATATATATATATATATGTGTGTGTGTGTGTGTGTGTGTGTATATATATATATATATATGTATTATATGTATTATATGTGTGTATATATATATATATATATATATATATTTTGGCAAGATGATTAATATGTAATCAATCAAAGAAATAGTCAACAAATTGCTTGTCAAAATACCAGTTAATTGCAGCACTACAGCAGAATTTTATGGGCTCTTTTGACTAGATTAAAATCCAAAGCTGATTTGTAAATGAACCATATTGGCCTTTTAATGCTGTGTTAGTAACTCATGACAGACAAGGTGGTTGTTGTAGCAGCCAAACGGTGTGTTAATAACGCTTGTACTGTTCCAACACTTGTACTCAATGTAGAAAGTTATGCTTCATTTAGTCATTCCAAAGTAGCTTTGCCAACAACACTCCTCTGTGCCAACTGGCTGAATGACAGACTTCCCACATGTCAGCGTGATCGGAAAAGAGTCCGAGACAGACAGGAATGTCTGTGCGTATTGCCAGAGGCGGTGAAGAGTTATCTCTCTTGTCTGAACGAGGATTACAATGAGTTTATGGCGAATGTTTTAAAAGTTATTACTAGTAAGCAGCAGACATATGTGCTGTTTTTCTTCTCTTGTTTGTGTATTTTATGTATTTTTAATTAACTGATTAATTCATTTCCTAATTCATTCATTCATTTAGTTATACTAATTACTATTTACTACCAGTTCAGACTCCATTTTGAAAAAAAACAAAAAAAAAAAACATGTATATTGGATAACCAGTGACTGCTTTTCTTTTAATATGAATAAGCTGAAGCTTTTTTTGGCAGTTCAGTTCAGTTGAGTTAAGTTCAATTAAATCTAAATTTTGTAAAAATGAATAATATAAGCACAGTATTAGCTTTTAAGTATTAGCTGTAAGATCAGAATTCCTCTAGGATTTGAGAAACAAATTAAACACTGATAGTGTAAATTATGTAAAATGTTATAAGTAGAGTGTAATACTTATTTTAAAAAAGCGTAAGCAAGTATAATTCTGATAAAATAATACACAAAAATATAATCAGCAATGATGGTACAGTGAATCCAGTGCACACTAAGACCCAGAGAGAAAGAGAGGAGCTAAAGGAGGAGACAGAAGTGGAGTCTGGTTACATCAGTCGTCTGCTCTCACTGAAGCTCACGAGAGCACAAAACATGTGTGCACCTCATCTATTATTTATATCATGACAATATATGATGGTTTGTGTGTGTCTGTGTAATATACACAAATAAGACGCATACAAATACTCTCCCTATTTAGGTTTGCTGTCCCTATTTAATTGCATTAAATATGTATTTAAAAACTTTTTCGTTACATAAACTAAAAACTGGAGATGGGTAGGTAGCATTGAATACTTTTGAGACGCTGACATGTCCTGTGTGTGTATGCCATCAGAAATATTTTAAACAGCATTTTGCTAGTTACTTTATAGTTACATTTATTATTATAATATTTTATATATATATATATATATATATATATATATATATACAGCTCAGTGGTAACCTAAATGAATTGTTTTTATTCAAGTTCAACATTTTTCAAAATTGGTATTTAATATAAATACATGAATACATGTTAAATACATGACTTTGTACCAACAAAACAATTAAACCAGGTAGAACACTCTTTATGTAGGTAACCACTTTTTGCAGTGCATATTTTAGTACAGAGAATATTGGTGCTTTTAAAAATTCATTTCACACCGCAATAACCAATGGGAAAATAAGTTACTACAGAATTTATTTTCATCATTCCTTTATTACAAAAGAATAATAACTAAAATAGACACTTTCCCTTATATAAACTTTAACTTAAACTCTTGATGGTGATTAAAAAAAAATGTAATGCATCATCCACTTTGGCATTCTGGCATTCTGAATCTATTAGCGTAAATCATTCTTAGATTTTTGTTTTGTCAAGTGTCTGTTTGCAGCGGTTGCGTTGTGAACACATGTAGCTTTGGTCAAATTGCTCCCAAAGACTACAAATACACAACTAGACATCACCAGTGATGGGAATAACTGGTGTAAATTTTTCAGTTTATCTAAATGGATGTGCAGCATACCTGTATTTGATGAACCGTAAACTCTAGTGTAAAGGCACATGACTAGCCGTCGCTTTGTCTCACACACTCGCAAAGAAAGGTATAGAGTGAGAGAATCTTATACACCATGCAGAATTGACACAGTACATGTAAACAATATTAACTGCTTTTAAAAACTGCTGGTTTCTCCGGTAGTAGGCGGAACTAATGCGCTAACGGCAATCTCACTGGCTGGCGCTCACCTATTATCGCCCCTGTTTTGATTTCAGCAAATCAGTTCAAGCAAACGCAGAGGATGTGATTAATATTCATGAATCCAGCAGCTTATTAATCCTTGGTGCATTTTATATTGTTATTAGTAGTAGAATTCATGCCCAACACTGCACATCACACCGAAAGAGAACCATGATATGCTTATAGTGTACCGTAGTGTACTTGGCTATTTTTAGTTATGAGGGGCAGATGAACGAAGAGACAGACAGACAGGTGTGGTGGAGAAGAGCCCAGAACAAATTGTTTTGTCTCCAGGGAAATGTCTCAACCTGTACAAAAAAGCACCACCACTGAGGCCAGTTACAGTGCAGAGATCTCCCTTAGAGTCATGCGTGGGAGGCTGTGTGTTTGGCCGACTTTACATGCATAAATGCTGTGAATGTGAGTCATGGGAGATTCACTGCCAGTTCTGACACTTGCCATCATTCTGTGGATAAGATAATATACATCTAACTAGATATTGGCTAAATGCCTCATATGACTCAGTCATTTCTCACAGGCTAATACATGATATTTATTATCAGTCACACAATATTGTTTTGGTTTTAAAAGAATTCTCTTAGGCTCACCAAGACTGCATTTAATTGATAAAAACAGTAATATTGTGAAATATTACAAATTACATATTCTGAACTTCGTTTTCCATGTGAATTTTAAAATGTAATTAATTCCTGTGTTACATTTTATACTTTTTTTTTGTTTGTTTGTTTTGTTTTTTTATTTTTGATTAACTACTTTTGATGCTTTTATACTAAATAAAAGTCTAAAATAATAACATAATTATATATATGGTTTATGCACAGTGCTAAATCACATTTGATAGTCTTTGTATTGATTTTTTTATAGGTATGGAAAGATTGTGTCCACCAAGGCTATTCTGGACAAAACCACCAACAAATGCAAAGGTGAGTGAAGATCGGCTTTATGTTCTTGAGAGAATCATGCCTCAATTCTTACCATTTCATTTACAATGATCTTATGCATCTGACATAAATGTATTCACTTTATTTATTTATATGTGTGTGCGTGTAGGTTATGGCTTTGTGGATTTCGACAGTCCTGCAGCAGCACAGAAGGCTGTGACAGCGCTCAAGGCCAGTGGGGTTCAAGCTCAGATGGCCAAGGTAGACTATTACTGAAAACAACACATGAACATAATGTCCATTCAGCACATAAACCTCTGATCCTTACGTAACAAGCTGAATGAAGTTGTGATGACGCTTCAGCCGTATGCAGTGAGAAGGTCATCTTTGTTTATTTCATGAATTCCAGCTCTCATACCTAGAAGTGTTGTTTCTCAGATGTCTGACTCCGCTGACGTGTTTCCGTTTAAGCAGTTCAGCCCTGATAAATCACCATGCCTTGATTGTCTCCATGCATTTGATAAAACTGAATGCAGTTTAGACTGGACTATAAATGAAAGTGCAACGGTGTGTAAAAAAAAATACTCAGGCCATGGTGTTGTCATTGTTTTGAGACTCTACTTAATGTATTTGTTCTCATACACAGACAGATACACACTAACTCATGACTTGTTTTTTTTTTTTTTTTTTTTTTTTGGATTTTAATATTATTTTTTTTTTTATGTAAAAAGACTTTTGGGTTGTCCTTTATTTTACAGTACGTGCAGTTACATTTGTACTGAAAATGAAAGTACTGAGTAATATAAGATAACTACATGAATTTACCATGATTTAAGGTCAGGCTTAGGGTTATTTTCCAGGTTAGTACCTAGTTATTACTGATTAATATAATTACAGTGGATATACCTGTACTGTAGTATATAATTACACCACATGTTTAGAGTTTACTATTTAAGAGATTAACACTTTTATTCAGATATGTACATAAAATTAACCAAAAGAGAATTCTATTTCTAATTAATAAATGCTGTTCTTTTGAACTTTTTATTCCTCTAAGAATCCTGAAAAAAAAAAAAAAGAAATAAACAACAAAAACAACTTTAATTATAATTAGAAATGTTTCTTAAGCAGCATATTATAAGGGTTTCTGAATAATTATTTGACACTGAAGACTGAAGTAATGATTCATTGAAATGGAATTGATCATAGAAATACATTTCTACCAGAAAGACTCAGAGGGAAGGTGAATGTTTTTACCTGGTAAACATCGAAAGTTCAGTACTTACATACTGCAAGTGTCAAGCAATTCTGAATTACATAGCATTAGAGTCTTCCTGGTAGAACCAAAAACATTAAACAATCCTACTGACCCCAGAACAGGACTGTAAAATAAAGTGCTGCCCAAGTTTTACCACAAGCTAAAGTATGTACACATTTACATACCAATATCATATCATATGACTGGCCGCATGGAAACGAGTCAAGCAATATGTTTTACGATGAGGTTTGTTGACATTGGTTAGGTAATGTTTGGCTCATTTAATCATACACACACTCATGCACACACACATACAGTATGCTGATATGAAACTATCTTTATTCCCAATGATAAGATTAATTGACACATAAAGATATGTTTCTGTCTGTTGGCTCTCTGAATCTTTTTTCTTGCACGTTCTGTGCACACTGTTAGACATTTCAAAGGGTTTTTTTACAGTAACCTACTGGCAACACTGTTGCCAGTAAGTTACTGTAATTAGAATTTACAGTAGCAAACCGTATTTGATTTACAGTTGCAATCTGTAGCTGTTTTACAGCCAAATGCTATTAAAAAAGTCAAATTCATCAGTATACTACTCATTCATTTTAATATAGATTTAAGTAGATTTTATAATTTTATATTGAATTCATTTAAATGTATTTTATGTTTACTCTACATAGGTACTATGACATTCAATTAAAACAGACACAGTAATCACAAAATATCAAATACTTTATTTAAAACAATGCATGTATAACTCTTAAAAATACAGTCTTAAACTGCTGGAACAGTTTTAGGACGTTTTGCAGTGCATTATGTTGTATCCTCACAAAGAATCTATAGGCAACAGAAACATAATGGAGAAAAAGATATGCAGCCAAAGAATACACAGCCATCTGCAAAACCCAGGTGCTGCTCCAAAACATGGCCACCACCTTTGCTCACCATCCACTTTGTTAGTGACAGAAATGTGAAAAACAAGTAGAAGAAATGGCACACTTTATAAAAGGCAAACCCCACATAAAATACACAAACATCTCAAAACCATAGTTGTTCTCTTACCATGAACTATCAGTGTCAGTGTGGTTGGCATGTTCGTTTTTCTTGATGCTTCATTGCAGTTGCCTTTAAAAAAAAACACAACAAAATGCAGTAAATCTTAAATTCCATTAATAATTCTAACAAACTAATTCTAAAACTAGAAAGGCAGCTAACAGTTAGCTATATGACTTGTCTAACATACGATTTTTTTTCTCAATAGGTTACTGGCCAACATGAACTACTAACACCTGAACAAAATTTCACATTAGTTAACCTAATGTTAATATAAGATAAACGTAGCTCGTTAAAAATTATTTTAATTCAGTAACTTAATAAGCTGACAAAAGCTGTTTGAAACGACAGTGCAGTTTACTATAGTAAAGTTTGTAACCGGGTTTACCCGTTGATGGGTAAATATTACTAGGTTAAACTGGTGTGCAAAAATCGGACAAACATTCAGACAAATGTATATATATTTTTACCTTACTCGCTGGTCAGAATCTCTTGTAAATTGCATCGACACAGTGTAGATGTTCTCCGGAACTCTTCCACTCTCACGGGGTCATCCCCGGGCAAACGCCGCGATGCTGCCCGCTGCTTCAGTGTCTTCCTCGAACATGAGTGGCACGGCACAGCACGACTCGACAAAAGAAGACAATATAGAACCCAATAAATATTCAATTACAAAAATTTTAATATTTCAACAGTGGATGCTTACAGTAAAGTAATGCCCTGGTATATTTCTGACTTACAGATGTACTTCTAGCGCTCGCACTGTGTCTGACATGAAGGACAAACGGATTTTCCAGTCATTATAAGCAATGCAACACATCTGGTGTAGTCCGTCCCAAGATGTTGCGGCGCTGTAGACACGGTAAAGGGCAAATCGTGTCAATCCAAGTATAATAAATGAGGAAAATAAAACAACCTCAATGCCGCCAATGTGGCCGTTACAGCAAATACAGTAGTATACAGCAATTTAAAAAAATACAGTAAGTCTCTGTATTTGGGGTCTGACGTCACTAAAATTACCATAATGCTATGGTTATTACAGTTATTTACTGCAAAGGGAATTTGCAACATTATACTGGGTGGTATACAGTTAATAACAGTAGAAATTGCAGAAATGTCTAACTTGTTTGCCGTTTAGCTGCTGTGTGTGTGTGTGTGCGTGTGTGTGTGTGTGTGTGTGTGTGTGTGTGTGTGTACTTGTTTTTGCTACATTGTGGGGACCAAATGTCCCCACAAGGATAGTAAAACCTGAAATTTTTGACATTGTGAGGACCAGCCTGCGGTCCCCATGGGTACAAAAGCTTATAAATCATACAGAATGAGATTTTTTTGAGAAAGTAAAAATGCAGAAAGTTTTCTGTAAGGGTTAGGTTTAGGGGTAGGGTTAGGGTAAGGGCATAGAAAATACAGTGTGGACAGTATACAAACCATTGCGCCTATGGAGAGTCCCCACAAAGATAATGAACCAGACGTGTGTGTGTGTGTGTGTGTGTGTGTGTGCGCGTGCTTGCTGTGAATGGCTCTGTTGTAGTCTTTTGAAGTTGATCCCTCTGTGTTTCCCAGACTCCCTTTTGTACGACACACAGGGAGTGTGCTAAGGTCATACGGAAACACACTATTAAAAAACACACACACACACACACACACACACAAAATGATTAAAGCTAGTTATACATCCATACAGTGAACCTAAAAACATTCCATTGAAAGAACAAATGGTAACACTTCATTTTAATGTGACATAGTTACAAATGTTACATGAACTTGCTATAGCAATAGACAGTAAATTATGCATAAGTTAATTAAAATTACTCAGCATGTATTTGAGTAATTACACCAACAATGTCACCTTAAAATAAAGTGTAATCAAATGAACTGATCAATTGGTAATCTCTCTCTGCTAGCGATTTTAATAAACTACTCCTATATGAATGGTTTTATTTTAACTATATAACACAGTGGATGCTGACTGTTGAATACATTCTAGTTATGCCATAATACACAATATACTCATTCACTGCAGAGGCAAAAAAAGCACTTCAATTTACATGTCATGGTTAATGTTTGTAAGCTACTTAGTAGCTTACTAGCAACTTATTGAACGGTGTCTGCTACCTATTAAAAAATAGTAAGCAGTAGGCATTATTCCATAATAATCATCTCAAACGGAACTTTGTTGAAACTTTGTTGAGGGCACATGCTGCGTGTGAGTGGCGTCCAGCATAAGGCCTCTAAATTATCATCATGATCAGAACTTTGCTGAAAAACCTGTTGCACACATGCCTACATGCCATCATAATTTTTATAAAGTACTTTTAGGAACTGAAATATCCTCTTACTAAGACATATAATTGATGCTAGATATACTAGATATAGTGATGACTGATTTTTATATGTATTTTATGTAAGTATCTGTGATACTGATACTGTTATAAAGATATCATTGATATACAATTACAAGTGTCAGGTTTTTATTTTTAATTTTTGGCTCTATAAATATCAACAACCTTTGACAGTGTTTTAGTGCCACGTTAAAAAATAACAAAAAATCCAAGATTATGAGTTTAAAGTCATAATATTTCGAGAACAAATTCAAAAGTACGAGAATAAAGTCTAAATATTATGAAAATAAAAACAAAATATTTTGAGAAAAAAGTTGAAATATTACAAGAATAAAGTCGAAATACTATGAGAATAAAAACTAAATATTTCGAGAATATAGTCAAAATGATGAGAATAAAGTCAAAGAGTTTTGAGAATAAAGTCAGAATGTTTCGAGAATAAAGTCAAAATATTTTGAGAATAAAGTTAAAATTACAAGAATTCATTTGTAGCAAATACAAGATTAAAGTTATAATATTTTGAGAGTAGGCTATAGCCTAGCTATATGCCTTCTGATGTTAGTTTCAATTCCATCTTGCTTTAAACTTGAAATAAAGAGGAAAAACACATTTATAATTTGTATTTCGTGATCAAATTGACAATTTGAAAGCTGTGTTATATTGAAAAGCAACAAAGCACAACATCATTGCGATCACATTACACGAATACTGGGTGGCTGGTGCGCTGCAAGTAATGAATAAAAGATGTTAAATATTATGTCCAATCATTTACTGTATTATACAGTGAATGTACAGCTTGTAAATAGTCAGTGAACGTTATATAACCTACCTCACAAAAGATAACAATGTAACGTATCTTAACGAGTTGGAGCCTACTTCAGCCTTTAGAACATTTTATTGTTGTTTTTAATTAAATGCATATGAGGAATGAAAGATTGGACGGCACAGACATTTTTGTGGAGTAGGTGGTGGAATTTTCACAAAGAAAACCGTATAATTTAATGAACTGATTCACATGAATACATCTGTCATGCCACATTAAAGAGCTTGAAAAACACATTATTGTAAGACAGTTTGTATTTCACTATAAAACTGATTTTGAAAGCTGAGACTGTGTTTTATATTAAAAGCACCAAAAGCACAAAGCTGGCACAGTACTAATAATGAATGCAGTCATGAAATATTATTTTCAAGCATAGGCTGTCCCCACGACTATGACACATGGTATGATTTCTGCTAATAATCCCACATATATTTGTAGTATTAAAAAGGGTTAAATAAGAGAGCTATGGCGCCCCCCAAAGGAATGTCAATTGGGTGTTAAGATAAAATGTTGTTCTTGTTCAGTCTGTTAATAAACATCATATTCTTGATATTAAGCTGTTTCCGTGAGTCCTTAAAATTGACTCTTTCTCATCCCGGTAAGATGATGCGGCCTCTCGGACACAGCAATATTCAAATAAATAAATAATAATAAATTCCAGTGGCCTGGTGACTTTTCCCAGTGCTCTCAAATCTGGGCAATTTGCATGCACAATACAGGCTGTATTCTCAAAATGTTATAACTTTAAGTATAGATAAAAATGTATACGATTTAAATTCTTGAAACATTTCGACTTTGTTCTCTAAACATTTTGACTTTATTCTCGAAAACATTTCGACTTTACTTTTGAAATATTTAGCCTTTATTCTCATAGTATTTTGACTTTATTCTTGTAATATTTCGACTTTATTCTCGAAATATTGAAATTTTATTATCGTAGTATTTCGACTTTATTCTTGAAATATTTCAACTTTATTCTGTTAGTATTTCAACTTTTATGTATATATATATATATATATATATATATATACACAGTGGGTACGGAAAGAATTCAGATCCCCTTAAATTTTTCACTCTTTGTTATATTGCAGCCATTTGCTAAAATCATTTAAGTTCATTTTTTTTTCCTCATTAATGTACACAGAGCACCCCATATTGACAGAAAAACACAGAATTGTTGACATTTTTGCAGATTTATTAAAAAAGAAAAACTGAAATATCACATGGTCGTAAGTATTCAGACCCTTTGCTGTGACACTCATATATTTAACTCAGGTGCTGTCCATTTCTTCTGATCATCCTTGAGATGGTTCTACACCTTCATTTGAGTCCAGCTGTGTTTGATTATACTGATTGGACTTGATTAGGAAAGCCACACACCTGTCTATATAAGACCTTACAGCTCACAGTGCATGTCAAAGCAAATGAGAATCATGAGGTCAAAGGAACTGCCTGAAGAGCTCAGAGACAGAATTGTGGCAAGGCACAGATCTGGCCAAGGTTACAAAAAAATTTCTGCTGCACTTAAGGTTCCTAAGAGCACAGTGGCCTCCATAATCCTTAAATAGAAGACGTTTGGGACGACCAGAACCCTTCCTAGAGCTGGCCGTCCAGCCAAACTGAGCTATCGGGGGAGAAGAGCCTTGGTGAGAGAGGTAAAGAAGAACCCAAAGATCACTGTGGCTGAGCTCCAGAGATGCAGTCGGGAGATGGGAGAAAGTTGTAGAAAGTCAACCATCACTGCAGCCCTCCACCAGTCGGGGCTTTATGGCAGAGTGGCCCGACGGAAGCCTCTCCTCAGTGCAAGGCACATGAAAGCCCGTATGGAGTTTGCTAAAAAACACCTGAAGGACTCCAAGATGGTGAGAAATAAGATTCTCTGGTCTGATTAGACCAAGATAGAACTTTTTGGCCTTAATTCTAAGCGGTATGTGTGGAGAAAACCAGGCACTGCTCATCACCTATCCAATACAGTCCCAACAGTGAAGCATGGTGGTGGCAGCATCATGCTGTGGGGGTGTTTTTCAGCTGCAGAGACAGGACGACTGGTTGCAATCGAGGGAAAGATGAATGTGCAGGGATATCCTGGACGAAAACCTTCTCCAGAGTGCTCAGGACCTCAGACTGGGCCGAAGGTTTACCTTCCAACAAGACAATGACCCTAAGCACAAAGCTAAAATAACGAAGGAGTGGCTTCACAACAACTCCGTGACTGTTCTTGAATGGCCCAGCCAGAGCCCTGACTTAAACCCAATTGAGCATCTCTGGAGAGACCTAAAAATGGCTGTCCACCAATGTTTACCATCCAACCTGACAGAACTGGAGAGGATCTGCAAGGAGGAATGGCAGAGGATCCCCAAATCCAGGTGTGAAAAACTTGTTGCATCTTTCCCAAAAAGACTCATGGCTGTATTAGATCAAAAGGGTGCTTCTACTAAATACTGAGCAAAAGGTCTGAATACTTAGGACCATGTGATATTTCAGTTTTTCTTTTTTAATAAATCTGCAAAAATGTCAACAATTCTGTGTTTTTCTGTCAATATGGGGTGCTGTGTGTACATTAATTAGGAAAAAAAATGAACTTAAATGATTTTAGCAAATGGCTGCAATATAACAAAGAGTGAAAAATTTAAGGGGGTCAATGAAATGCTGTCGTAACCAACTGCAATAAATTACATTTTTTCGGCTTCTGAATAATATTTTGGCCTTTTTACCTCCTGGATTATAATCTTGATCATCTCATTATGTCAAGCTTACTATATGAGCCATAAATGCTTGATGTATGAAATTTGATACTTAACAAACAGATTGTGTCTAAAGGTTTAATACACTGTTCCATTTAAAAAAAAAAAAAAAAGAAGAAAATCATTCTTTTTTCATATCAAACATTTCATGCTTAACTTGACAGTCTGATTAAATAATACATAAGAAAGGGATCTGTGCAGCCCACTGTAATTACTTCTGGTTCATTTATCACACTGGCAGTAGAAGGTCAAGCCGAGGGCATTGCATTGTGGTATACGCTATTATGTGAAGTGTGTTCATTTTGTACACTGCATATTTTGGCAAACAGCAGTAGTAGGTCATCGTCTGGGTATGCATACAATAATGTTGCATACCTTGCACAGTATACAGGCTGCGTAACATAAAGAGGGAGAGTAGTGTGTTAGTATGTTAGAGTTTTTAATGAAATACATAAACATTTTGTTTTATATGTTGGTTTATTCAAGTCTTTAATAAAGCACCTGATGTGTTTAGAAAGGGTGGAAAAGTGTGTCACGGAAAAAGGAGAGATGTGACAAAGATCATGTCAGTCTGCAGCAGTCTTTCTGTCACATCTTTCTGTTTCTGTCTTCACACTTTGAGCATTTTCAGATCACTTCATCGAGCAGGATCTGTGAGCTCTCAGCTGTGTGTCGTGGAGCTGTAAATGTGCCTGAATGCTTTCTGCAGGGACGATCAGAAAAAAGAAGGCACCTAAACAAGGCTGTTGTTTGATTCTGACAAATAAATGATGATGCAAATGTGATTATTTGCTACTTTATTTGAATCTCATATAGGGCTGACCAGGAGTATTCGTAACAAATACATTTCTTTTGTTACAAAAAAAAAAAAGTAATAATTACAATGATTACATTTATTCAGCACAAGCTCTTTCTACCTGAAAAAAAGTGTGAGAAATTTCCAGCAAAAACTGCTCTTTTGAGCAGACATACAATAGTGTTATTTCAGCTGGGAGGGCAGGAGCAAATGCTACATTGTTAATGCTAAATAATTCTATGACTGAATGGAGAAAAAAAAACAAAAAAACAAAAAACATTTCCATTCAGTATAATTTTAGTCCCACTTAAAAATACAATACAGCACTCTTGTATTAAAATCTGTGTTGTGATCGTGACTGAGTTTATTAATTGTACGTTTACTTTTTTCAATGTATGTTTCTTAAATCAAAATGCATGTGACAGTTAAATTGCTAATGGCGTAAGAGATGAAGTAAAAATTCCAGTTGTTGCTATAGATGGTTTATTCTGAAAAGTAGAAAAGACATTATATTTTACATTGTATTACTGATGAGTGCAGTCAATCACATATAATTTATGCTTTTTTTCTAGCAACAGGAACAGGACCCTACCAACCTGTACATCTCTAACCTGCCTGTGTCCATGGACGAGCAGGAGCTGGAGGCCATGCTCAAATCCTTCGGCCAGGTTATTTCCACACGCATCTTACGGGACGCTAACGGAACCAGCAGAGGTGTAGGGTTTGCAAGGTGCTTTATTAATTACTCAAGTTGCAATGACAACTCCAATCACTTACCTACTGTATAAGAATTTGTTAACTTTTTTTTTTTTTTTGGTAACAATTTTTAACTAGCTTAAAAATGTAACTATAACATGATTCAAGTAACCTTTTCTATATTAATCCTCTAGTTAAAGAAATTAGTCCAGCACACATGAAGTTGTCAACATGATGTAAATGTTAAACAAATAACTTGTTAAATATCTTTGCAGACAAGATGCATGAACTACAACTACATATTGTACAAACTTGTCTTATACATATTATATGTTAAGAAATAATACGAGGAAAATGCTCAAAAGTCAAGGTAATTCAAATTCAAAATTACTTAAGATATAGCACCAGCAGACTATTATTAGTATTATTAAACTATTATTAAACTATAAATGTTCTGTAAAAACAATAAACAGCAGCTTTCAGTCTGTCAAACATGAAATATCAGACGTACAGTAGACGTTGCAGCGTCTCATGCATGAAACGGCATTCTAAAAATGTGGCGCTCAAGTTAAAATAAGTTCACTCCCATCTTCTTGCATGTCTTTCCTGTTTTTCATATTTTCTCTTTATTGTTATCATTGCCATTTAGTCAAAGTGTCCAATTCTAACGTTTTATTTCCAATTTTAATGTTAATATTTCTATTTAAAATCGAGATTCCTAGATTTCTAAAAAATAAAATTGTGGCAAAACAAAAAAATCAGCCTTTTTTTTTTTTTTGTAAATCACACTGTATACTCATTGTGTGAAACTGCAATAAGTTTCGCTGTATAATTGGGTGTGGAAGAATTTGAATTTACAAATGTTTTTGGTTTAGTATTTTTTCCATATGCTCCATCTCTTAAATATGTAATATATATTTCGTAAAAAAAAAAAAAAAATTCCCACCATTAATTGTTTACTAATGTGTTTGTATAACAGGATGGAATCCACAGAGAAATGTGAAGCCATCATTCAGCATTTTAATGGAAAATATATTAAAACCCCACCAGGAGTGCCAGGTAGATGATATATCATTTATGGATTTTATGTAAATTCCAATTAAAGAATTCATTGTAGATTATGGAACAATAACATAGTCATTTTTTTTTTACAAATAATCTCCTACTTCTTACATTTCAACTGTAGTACCTACAGAACCGTTGTTATGCAAGTTTGCTGACGGAGGACAAAAGAAGAGACAGAACCAGGCCAAGTACCTACAGAACGGTCGACCCTGGCCTAGAGATGGTGAAACGGTATGAGAGTTTTCATTCATGGACTCTGACAAAGTGTTTGTACAGACTAAGTGCATTTTATACAATGTTAATAATTTTTCTTTCCACATTCAGGGAGGAATGACGCTCACATACGACCCAACAGCCTTACAGAACGGGTGAGCAGAGAACCATTCTCAAAGCCTGGTGCAATGTGTCTAATTTTTAAAGGGTATAATAAAGTATATTTTTCTGTCATCACAATATTATAAAAGAGAAAGTTCACTCGAAAATTAAAATTCATGTTGTTATTATAAACCTCACTGGTTCTCAATCAAGTAATTCTGAGCTTCTATTTACCATATTTGATGTGGTTTATATATGTGTATTGATCAATATTTATGTGTGAATAAAAGCCTTAATTGAATCTGTCCGCCATATACAGTGATTGACGCTTAAAGTGAGAAGACTTGAATCAAGCCACAAAAATTTCTCAGGCTTCATTAAAAATATTTTAATTTGTGTTTTAAAGTTAAATGAAAATCTCATGGGTTTGGAATGACATGAGGTTGAATAAATGATGACAGAATTTCCATTTGGGTATAGTTAACAAAAAATAAAAAGTCTCCTTTAATACACTGTTTATACAAAAAAATGTTCTCTTCAAAATAACGCTTATTATTAATGCATTTGCATATTATTTCCAGATTTTATTCTTCTCCGTACAGCATTGCTCCAAACAGAATGATTGCTCAGACCTCTCTTTCTCCATACATGCCCTCACAAGTTCCGTCCTACCAGGTCAGTACCATTAAAATAATGATATCAATTGTAGTCATGTCATAATTATATATTCTTTAAACGCACTCTGTGATTTAGCACTGCTTTCACACAAACATAATAAAGGAAGCCAGGGTTTGGGCAATTGCTGTTCATTTTGCAGCACTATATGAATTACTAAAAACACTGAGACATTCTAAAATGCTTAGTGTGGCTAAGACAGTAATTTTATGAGTATGAATGCACAGCAATAAATTGCATGTTTTCTTTATGATGGTTTCTATGGGAAAAAATGCTTCATGTGAAACTGAAATATCTGGGAATATCTGCTTGTCTGTACATAGTAAGGGTGTGATGAGTCACTTACCTCACAAGATGCAGTAAGACATAAGATTGGATTCACAAGAATGAGACGGTTTTTAAAAATAATCAGCCCTAATACATAGTATGCTTTATTAATAGGTGTATACTATATATTGGTTCTCTAATATTACTTAATGTCTTTAGCAATATTAAGCATTTTCGTTTCTATGGAACAGCGCCTAATGTAGAGCATTGCATTCATAGTCTGGGTGCATCTGATTGCATGTATATAATTTGCATTTCTTAGTACATTAGGACTTAATACTAACCTGGAAAAACTGATTCTGGGCAGCAAAGCCTTGTTTTGCCCTCCAGGTGGACTTTCCTATAATGGTGTCACGTCACGTGAAAACTATGAATTGTCTGCTGGGGTCTGATTCATATTCATTCCAAATATTCAGAAATTAATTGAACTTTAGTTTAGTCCCCTCAGTGTTACAGTTGGCTGAAAGTTTCACTTATTGGTCCATGTCTTTAAAAAAAACTTTCCTGTTTGTCTTTTCTGAATTCTCTTTTCTGCATTTTATTAGCAAACTTTAGGTCAATCCAGATTACGTTTCATTTTTGTTGCGATACTGAGCTCAAGTTGAGCGTGTGCCAAAGCCGACAGCAGTCAGATGGAAACAGAAAGTGACTTACAGCATGTGTTCAGTGAGAATATTAGACCGCAGTGACTCAGCTGAGCTGGGGCTTGTGGGAACTCTGACACCTTATTGAGTGCTGATGGATGACTAGGCAAAAGCAAGTACCGTTTGCTGAGATGCTGTAGGTCTGGCACATGTGCTCAAACCGCACTGAACGGCCCATTAGAGACGAAGTAATGACGCTACAGCTCAGTCTGCATATCGCGTAACATAACTTGAGAAGTAGCTCACCTAAAAACGAAAATCATCATATTTTGTTGCAGTTTGTTTTGTATTGCGGAGCCTTGTGAAATTTATAAAGTTTGGGGTTGCTGAGATTTTGTGATGTTTTAAAAGAAGTCCCTTCTGCTCACTAAGTCTGCATTCATTTGATTAAAAATCAAGTAAAAATAATGTTTTTAAACATTATAATATTTTAAAATAGCTGTTTTTTTCATAAATCACTTTAATGGGCTGATTTGTTGCTCAAGAAACATTTTGTATTGTTATAAATGTTTAAAAACATTTTTATGGCGTTCTTTGATGAATAGAAAGTTGATGAATATAAATGCTGAATAAAAAAAAACAGCATTTATTTGAAATATAAATCTTATGTAAGATTATACATTTCTGCTGTCACTTTTGATCAGTTTAATACATCCTTCCTGAATTTCTTTCAAAAGGCTTTTACAAACCCCCAGTTTTTAACTGTAGTATATATTTTCACCTTTAATGGCTATTCAGATGTGATATATGCAAACCCCTGTCCCGTTCCAGTCACTGCATTCCAGCTACCGTAACCATTTGGCATGTTTTGCTAGTGCCCACAGTATAATTTTGGAGTTAAACTAGAGTGAAACTAGTGATAAGCTAAAAATTTTAATTGTGGGTCAAAATTAAAAATTAAGGATGCAGTTGTCTGAAAACTTAAACTGAAACAGAAAATGAATTTGTTTTAGTCATCAATTAATTCATTACATTTATTCAGGGTTCCCACACTTCTTGAAAGTACTTGAATATCAGACACATGGATTCAAGGCCTGGAAGGTACTTGAAAATAAATATAGGTCCTTGAAAGTGCTTGAAATAAATTTGAAATGAATTTTGTTTAGTAGAATGGTGCTATTTCAAAAAAATTCCTATATGAGCAGTCAAAGACTAAATGAAACAGCGTTAATGATTGGGGACGAGATGGGGTAGCGTGAGATAAAATCTTAGCATGCGAGCTGAAGCGCACATTGCACAGCCCTGCATGAACCTATGGATAAGCAGTGCATTTGTGACTGAAAACTACTGCTGGGACTATGAAAAATATTTAAGAGCATCAGTGCAAATGACCCTA
Organism: Labeo rohita; assembly: GCF_022985175.1. NCBI lineage: Eukaryota > Metazoa > Chordata > Actinopteri > Cypriniformes > Cyprinidae > Labeo > Labeo rohita. The sequence goes on along the minus strand of NC_066879.1, from coordinate 9,835,702 downwards.
TCAGCATATTTGTGCTTGCACTGAGGGGAGCTTCAAAGGTTTCTAATGTACTTGCGTGTTTTTGCAGTGGTGAGTAATGTATCACAGACATTAATAAAATTGTTAAAGTTTCAGTCATTGATTAACACCATTGTTGATGATTAATGTGCATTAAAAAAACAATCCATGCACAATTTTTGGTTCAGTCTGACTAAATTAATTCCGATTGATCAGTCTGAATGTAGTGTTTACATGAACGCCAAAGTATAATGTAGCGTTATGTGACAGTTATAAACAGCTATTTTATTGTTGTCTTTTGGCAACTGAAACACTGAGTGAGCAATTATATGAGACACAATACATTGCAGTTAATGTCTTGAGAAACACGCATCAACAGAAAATAGACTTGAGATTTAAGAATCTATATGGGTAGGGCACAATGGAGGTAAAAGGTGCCTCCATGTTATTTTCCTCTTAACCACTAGATGGCACAAAAATGTGGTGTAGCACTTTCCAAAACATCTGCTTTTTAAGATACACATGCAAATTTGGCTGATCCTTAAAGTGATCGCGGGCAGCAGCGCAAAGTCGATTCTGTGCCTACTTGATCTAATATTTGTTTTAAAAAATGTTGTAGATTTAAGTAGCAAATGAGAATCGTTAAAATTCTTGAATATATCTTGAGACAAAGGTCTTCTTAAAAGAGAAGTCCACTTCCAAAACAAAGATTCACATATAATGTTCTCACCCCCTTGTCATCCAAGATGTTCATGTCTTTCTTTCTTCAGTCTCAAAGAAATAGTTTTTTTTTTGAGGAAAACATTTCAGCATTTTTCTCTATATAATGAACTAATATGGTGCCCCGATTTTGAGCTTCCAAAAATGCGGCTTCAAACGAAATGCGGTTTGAAACGATCCCAGCCGAGGAAGAAGGGACTTATCTAGCGTAGCCATCGGTTGTTTTCATTAAAAAAATACAATTAAAATACTTCGTCTTGCCATATTGAAAAATGTTTTCCTCAAAAAACATAATTTCTTAACGACGTAAGAAAGAAAGACATGAACATCTTGGATGACAAGGGGGTGAGTACATTATATGTGAATCTTTGTTTTGGAAGTTTGGACTTCTCCTTTAATGATTTTCAGTGTTGTTTAAAATAATTAAAACAGCAGTTTTTAAATAACGAAAGAATATGTAACAGTATGTGTTTGGGGTAAAAAGCACCCCTGCTTTTGGGGCTAAAAGGCACAAAAAAATAATATGGTAATTAATAGAGGGCTGACTTTTCCATTTGTTGCCATGACATTGTTAGATTCAGATGGTAAATATCATATATTATGTTGGGTGTCCATCTTAGAGGTAATCACCATGTTTAGAATGAAACCATTATATTTAAAAATATTATATTAATCATATTATATAATAAAATATCATTTGTTGTTACTACTGTAAATCTATATGAAATTATTATGGGATCTCCTTCAGTGCTTTCAAAATCTTCACATTCTGAAATGATTTTTTCTGTAAAAAATGTTTTATATTAACAGTTTAATGACAGTATATTTATTGAACAGTATATTTATTTTTTTAAATCAAAATACGCAGAAAATAGTATAAACTTTGCTAAAGTGTTTGTTCAAACAAGTATTAACTTAAACATTATTTAAAAAAACAAAAACAAAAAACATTATTTTAGCTAAAGTATTGGTAACAATACTGTGTGCCTTTTACCCCATGCTGGTGAGCCTTTTGGGGTAAAAGGCCCCCCTTGCCACCTCAAACATTTATAAGATTTTTAAACAAAATAAATGACTTGTATGATTTATTTTCACACAAAATCTGTTGTTCCATAAATGTTCTATACAAACATACATATTTTTCTGCAATCACACTTTGGGTGCATTGAAAAGCACTTTTTTTTTTCCTTAGGTACCTTTTCTTAGGTACCTTTAGCCCAATTGTAACCTATCGTTTAAAAATTATAAATCAGTATTGTTCATCCAGCCATAGCATCCACTAGCTAAATGTTTGTTGTAGTCTATTCACAATGCGTGCAAGAAACAGACAGTAACAGTCAAAACATGCCATCAGAGAAACACCAAATAACCATCACTGTTACAGTCAATGATTTTGACCCTCCAAAACCATTTCTATTTAGAAAATTTTCCGTTGCCAAAATTTCAGTGCTTATCTAGGAGAAATGATTCATGCATATTGTTTTTCCCTGTCCTCAGGTGCACAGCCCATCCTGGATGCATCATCAGTCGTACCTCATGCAGCCCACTGTGAGTGCTCCCATATGAGCTCCCATATCTCTTTTAGGGTTTGTCATCAAACTGTAGCCTTACTGTAATTCCCAAGTTCCAGTGCATCTGGTGTTTGTTGTTGTGGTTTATCTTTCCTTTGATAACAAAAGAAGCACACAATGTTGATTTGGATGCCCATGAGGTTTAAATATCTAGAAATCACCCTTGGTTTCTGAGCATCTCTCTTTCTTTAGGGGGCCGTTCTGACTCCAGCTATGGATCACCCAATGTCCATTCAGCCCACGTCTATGATTGGACCCCTGACCCAGCAGCTCAGTCACCTGTCTCTCGGCAGCGCTGGCACGGTTGGTGGCCTATTACTGTGAATTTCACCTTTAATAGTTCCTCAGTAAAAGTTTGTCTTCTTGGTGGAATCTAATTACCTTGAAAATGTAAAGGAAAGTTTTTGTTTTATTTATTTTGCCTGCAGTATATACCTAACGCAGCTATGCAAGGGACGTATATCCCTCAGTACACCCCAGTGCCTCCCTCTAGTGTTACATTAGAGGTATGACACACGCTTTGTTTGTCTTCACATGCTGCTTTGAATGCTGAACAGGTTCATTAAGATTTGATTTATTCTTGTTCTTTCTCATTTAGGAAAATAGTGGACAACAGCAGCAGGTTTCCATGGAGACGCCTTCAGAACACACTAATTATTCCTATCAACACAGCAAATGAAGCTACAGTAAGACAAAAGATAAAAAATAGAAAAGATCTTGTTTGCTGTCAAATAGTTTGGCAGTGCATTTACCTTTCAGATGAAGCCAGCTTGCGAGTAATAAATTATTCAAAGAACAACTATATTAATTCACATAAGTTGTTCTGAGTGAAAACCGTGTGCATTACAGTGGCATGCAAAAGTTTGGGAATCCTTTGCAAAATCAGGAAATATGTGAATAATTTTAACAAAATAAGAGAGAAAATACAAAATGCATGTTATTTTTTATTTAGTACTGTCCTGAGTAAGATATTTTACATAAGAGATGTTTACATATAGTCCACAAGAAGAAAAAAAAAAAAATAGCCCTTGGTTCTTAATACTGCATGTGGTTACCTGAATGATCTTTTTTCAGTTTTCCAGCATCTTTTGCATATTTGAACCCTTTCCAGCAGTGACTATGATTTTGAGATCCATCTTTTCACACTGACCTGAGCTAAGGGACTCAAACACAACTATTAAAAAAGGTCCACTGATGCTCCAGAAGGAAACACGATGCATTAAGAGCCGGAGGGTGAAAACTTTTGAACAGGATAAAGATGTCCAAATTGTTCTTATTTTGGTGAAATATATATATTTTTCCATTTAGTACTACCCTTCGGAAGCAACAGAAGATACTTGTATGTTTCCTGGAAGACAAATTAAGCACAATTTACCTTGATCTTCAAAAAGTTTTCATTTACTCACCCCCTTATCATCCAAGATGTTCATGTCTTTCTGTCTTCAGTCGTAAAGAAATTATGGTTTTTGAGGAAAACATTTCAGAATTTTTCTTCATATAATGGACTTCAGTTGTGCCCCCAATTTTGAACTTCCAAAATGTAGTTTTAAATGCAGCTTCAAAAGGCTCTAAATGATCCCAGCCGAGGAAGAAGGGTCTTATCTAGCGAAACGATCAGTCATTTTTTATTTAGCATAAAAGCTCCTGTAGCACAGGCTCTGGAATGCGTGTTCTTGAATGATTCGTTCTTTTTGAACGGATCTTTAATGTGACTCGGGAAGAACGAGTCATCTCGGGGAGTGATTTGTTCAGTTGTGCATGCGCAACATCCTGTTAGGTTCTGTACTGGAATTAGTTCACCTGTTTCGAGTCTTTGGGTTTTTCGAGTCATTCGTTCATCTTATGGGGCTGTCACGTGATGAACGAACGACTCAAACCCGAAAACTTGTCAGATAAGAGGTGAGGTGAGGTGAGCTAATCATAGACTAAAGACCCAGATAAAAAATTAATTAATCTTTTCTGTTTCTTATAGCGTTACAGTTTTGACTTGTTTGTAGTGTGATCAACGTTTGTGTAAGCAGTAGATGTGTTAGGGAAGTGACACGTAACATTTTAATTATATTTTGCTAAAAGTGAACGAAATGACTCAAAATCGTTGTAGCTTTTTGGTTGTAAACAGCGTTTGACTGACTTGCACTTTGTTAGTCTTTGCGCGTTCGCTTTGTAAACACTGTAGTTCCGCGTGACCTGTAGGTCTGTAGTTCCGCGTGACCTTTCGACATGATTCAATAGTACGTATTGTCGTGAACACGCATCTGAGAGCCTGTGCTACACAAGCTTTTGTGCTTAAAAAAATTTTTATTTTTCGAAATAAAAAATGACCGATCGTTTTACTAGATAAGACCCTTCTTCCTCGGCTGGGATTGTTTAGAGCCTTTTTGAAGCTGCATTTAAACTACATTTTGGAAGTTCAAAATCAGGGGCACAAGTGAAGTCCATTATATAAAGAAAAAACCTGAAATGTTTTCCTCAAAAAACATAATTTCTTTGCGAGTGAAGACAAAGACATGAACATCTTGGATGACAAGGGGGTGAGTAAATAATTTGTAAATTATTGTTCTGGAAGTGGAGTTCTCCTTTAAGAACCAAGGGTTCCCAAACTTTTGAAGGGGGTTATTTGAATAATTTCAGCTATTTTTTTAGCACTGTGTAATAGAATTTACAGATTTTACAAAACTACATATAATTTTTTCCTTTCTCTCTCTCTGTCTTTCTCTCTTTTTGTCTCTGTCCGTCCTTGACCCACCACAGGTCCTCTGAAGGTGCTACACAGTGCTGTGGACAATGGGAATCTCTCTGAGAGATTTGCGGATTACCACAGACAAAGAGTACCAGAGAGGATACGGATCACAAAAGGCGCATGTATCTTTTGTAGAACAGAGACAAAAAAGGACATCACTCATCTTTTGTTCAACTCCTCTCTCTTCAGGAGTCACTCAGCCAACGGTGGGAGACTGTGCAAAAGAGCTATCAATCTTTGATGTATTTTGATAACAAAACAGAAAAAAGCGTAAAAAATAATGATGATTTAGAAAAGGGTAAGGAAAACACAATGTGTTCTTTTATGCACGTAATGGCAAATTCTTATTTTTAAGAACTAATTCTTTAATATGGGAGGATCAAAACAGAGAAAGTTAAAAATGTCTTTTATTGTTTGTAAAATATGCAACTTTTTTTTTTTTTTTTTTAGATTTGTTCCTTTTTTTCTCAAGTCCGCAGCAGTAAGATATTTTTGTACAGATTAAGGTGCAAACAGTGCATTTTGTTTGTACTATGTTTGAATTTGTTGTTTGATATTGAGTTTTGATGAAGAAACCATTTAAAGCCACTTCTTCATGCTGCACATTTTTAAGAATCTTTAAAAAAAAATAGTGATGAAATCACTCTAATTCAATCATCACTTCTCTGAAAGCAACAGACAATCATTAACTTATTATTTATTGCAAAGTTTGTTACATACCAAGGCAATATTAGCTTTCCAGTTCATAAGAAATATTAGATGCAGAAATAGAGATTATCCATTTATGTGCATTTTCTTTTTAATTAGTAATGGAAATAAATCCGAATTTTTGTAAAAAGTTATTTTATGAGGGGCATTTTAAATCTAGTGATTACCTGTGAAACAGTTTATGCCTGCAGTGTTCGGGATCCGTTCATTTTTATTTGATAGTTAAAAATGAACAAAAAAGAAGTATAAATAATTTTAGAATTAAAATCCTGTATCCTCTAGATTTTTTTGGTGTATATACAATAATGACACCAAACATTTCAGGGTTCTGAAAGCTGTTTTTTGTTTAAATGTGCATTGTAATGTACATAGTGTTGAATTCCAACAGAGGTCTAGAGGAAGTGACTTTAAGTGGTTTGTAAGTATCAAAAATAGTTAATAAAAGATGATAACACACTTGATGAAGCTTCTCAATACAACATCGCTAAAAATCAGCATATCTTTCTTCACTCACTAATCGTTGTCATTTTGGTGGACTTTTGTTGTGTTATGAATCCATCAAACACATGCAGTAGGAGAATATAATCATGAAAAGGAAAGGAAGAAAAACAGGGCAACTGGGTATATGTTATGCAGTTTTCCATCCAAAAAAAAAACCTAAAATTCGCTGACAATGTACTTACCTCAGGTCATTCAAGATGTAGATTTAGAAAAAAATTGCCTTACATGCAGTGAATGGGTGCCGTCAGGATGAGAGTCCAAACTGCTGATAAAACCATAACAATAATCCACAAGCAATCCACTTCAGTCCATCAATTAAAGAAGTCCACTTCCAGAACAAAAATTTACAGATAATTTACTCACCCCCTTGTCATCCAAGATGTTCATGTCTTTCTTCAGTCAATATGAAAGTATGTTTCTTGAAGAAACATTTCAGGAATTCCAAAATGCAGTTTAAATGCAGCTTCAAAGGGCTATAAACGATCCCAGCCGAGGAAGAAGGGTTTAGCGAAATGATCAGTCATTTTCGAAACAAATTTACAATTTACATGCTTTTTAACTTCAAATGCTTGTCTTATCTCGTCTTTGTGATGCGCATGCGTAGTCTGTGTAATCCAGGTCAATACATGTAGGGTATGTCGAAAAACTCCCGTCTCGTTTTCTTCTTCAACGTCAAAATCGTCCTACATCACTGTTTTACCATTTTTTGTAAATGGCGTTTGATCTTGTTTGCATGTTCACTTTGTAAACACTGGGTCAGTACTTCTGCCGCGATGTAGGACAATTTTGAAGGTGGGGAAGAAAATGAGATGGGAGTTTTTCGACAAACCCTAACTGTCTTGACCGCATTGAACCAGAAAAAAACAAGAGTTCACGTAGACTTGGAGTAAAAGTATATAAATTGTCAATTTGTTTCGAAAATGACCAATCGTTTTGCTAGATAAGAACCTCCTCCTTTGGCTGGAATCATTTAGATCCATTTGAAGCTGCATTTAAACTGCATTTTGGAAGTTCAAACTTGGGGGCACCATTGAAGTCCATTATATGGAGATAATTCCTGTTTTTTTTTTCCTCAAGAAACATAATTTCTTATCACCTGAAGAAAGACAGACACAAACATCTTGGATGACTAGGGGGTGAGTAAATTGTCTATAAATTTTTCGTTCTGAAAGTGAACTTCTCCTTTAATGTCTTTTGAAGCCGAAAGCGGTGTGTTTGTAAGAAACATTTTTTAAATGTCTTGATGGATTTTTTTTTTTAGAAATATGAAGCTTCTCACATCACAAATATTAATTGATGGACTGGAGTTGTGTGGATTATTGTGATGTTTTTATCAGCTGTTGGTGAGCATATGATGAAATGCTACATTTCTCCAAATCTGTTTCCATGAAGGAGAGTCATTTACATCTTAGCTGGCCTGAAAGTGAGTAGATATATTTTTTTTGTTTAGGATGTTTAGGTATTGTAAAACAAGACCAAAATACTGATTAGGACGCTGCTATTTTGCAGCAGTAATGAATCCAGCGATGTGGCCTCATCAGGTTATGTGTTATCATGGCTTCGGTTCCGTACAGTGCAGAGATTTGTAGAAATATCTTCAAAAATGGTGCTGGGGTTATACATGAAACATGTATAGCAGGAAAAAAAATGGAACAGACGATTAGGAACAAGAAGGACAGAAGCAGTTCTTCAGCATGTATAGTCGCTTTCTTCCTTCATGCTGCTGTTTTTCTGTTTTTTTTTTTTTTTTAATGATTTGTTTTCACTGATGTGTTTTATCTTTCAAGTGAGGTTAGATGTAGTATTTGGGCAAAGCTTTACTTTCTGAAAACTTTTTGAGATGATGAAATCATTTGGTTGTGTGTGTTGGTTGCTGTTCCTTTTTAAATCCCTGATTCATAGGAATTTTTTTGTGTTTGTGTGCAAAGGAAAGACATTTTCTTGAGTTACTTTCATGTTCTTATGTCTTTTTCTGTGCTGTTTGTTGTTTTACTTGAAATTTACTGTGCTGGTCAATCATGATGCACTTCTAAAAATAGTTTAAATATCCAAAATGAAACATTTTGATATCATTGATGATCTAAAAACAGTGTTTATTTACTCATGAGTTGTTTTCGTACACTAAAACATACCATTAGATGTTATAAATGTCTTTAGAAACACAAGGGCTTCTATAACACTGAAGACACATGATGCAGTTGTTACTTCCTTCGTTTGAGGGCTTCCCCCTAGGTGCGCATTACATTTTATGAATGTAAAGCCATGACCTTGGTCTGAAAACTATTAAATGGTTTTCATTAAGAGACTTTTTACATTCTTCTGGAATAGCAGAATCTCCATCCATAAAATGCCTAGTAGCTACTAGCTAGATTACCTTGTAGGATAGTTGTGTTACTGAAACTGATCATTACCTCTCTTTTACAGTTTACCGTCACTCAGGCTAAAATTCAAACTATCAGCAGTCATTGAAATCTGTATGTGGTGTTCTTGTCTTCAGACATCCAAAGAATCGATTCATTCCTGTTACCAAAGATACCAATGCCACCAAGATACATCATATCTACACAATCGCAGTTGTTTCCTACTATAAGTATAGTATAAAGTATAAGTATAAAAAATATACTATATTAAATCCATGTGACTGATTAAGGAGCTGATGAGTTTGTTGGATACCACAAAGATTTTGGCATTATCACCTTTTTCCATTACTTGGACTTCTCATCCTTTGCCCACTTTTTCAATGTGATTTTATTGTTTTAAGTTCTATGTCAAATCTTCTGTACTAAAGATATTTCTCAAATTACACCATGCATTTCACCTCATGAAGGAAATGGGATTTATTTTGGTTATCAGACCATATATCATCCATTATTAACACAAAACATTAAACATGATTTTGAAACTATGAAATGATGTGTTGATTATTTAATTCATGTGATTATTATTCATTCTGATTCATTACATCTAAATTATAAATTATCTACAGTTTTCAATAACTGGCATGATACTGGATGTGAAAGTCAGTATGCGTATTCTCATCAATCAGTTCAAATTTGCATGATTTCATCTGTTTTCAAAGAATAGCTGCTATTTTTTTTTTTTTTTTTTTTTTTTTTTTTTTTTAACAGCTCATTTCATAGTTTCAAAATTAGTATTGCTGCTAACATGGGGTGTTCAAGCTGTTCACCAGATAAAGCCATAAACAACAGAACCATTAAAAGTTATCGTAGCGGAATTGTAATTTTGTCCTGGAGAGTTCACAGTTTGTACAATGTGCCTCAAGAAATGAACTTAGTTGTATTAGGTCAGTAGACAGTATCTAGATCTCTAGAAATGAGTAGTTGTACAGAAGTCAGTACTGTATGTTTGATGCTGATTTTGTGATTATTGAACAAATGGCTTGATGGCTTGTCTCTTGAACAGCTTTTTAAACAGTTTTTATTTATACAATAACACATTTTGTACAGGTAGCTGAAGAAACAGTTTGGTGGTTTGTTTGCATGTTAACCGGAGCTTCTAGCCGGTAATTTGTCTTCCTGTGCCACACTTTCTGATTTTTTTTTTTTCAGAAAAAAACAAAAGAAAAACTACAACAAAAATGTCCTTTTGTTTTTGTTTGTGCCTTTTTTTAAAAATTGATCTCTTGAATTCCCTTTTTTAATAAAATTTTGTTTGTATTTTGTTGTGGTGTTTTCTGCTTTTTTTGTTATTCTCAACATTTTCACCAAAGATCATAGTATACAACTACCACACACTGCTCTGAATGTTATATACAAATCAAGAACTTAGTGCACTTGACTTCCATTTCCAGAGGGATGAATAGACAGGAAGCAACATAAACCGAATTACACAAGCTAAAAACATTGATGTTAACTAGTTGTGTACTCAGTTTTTGTACTGTTATACTGACAGTATACTTAAAACTATACTTTTATATACTAGAAAATGGGCCAATTTAGTCCCAATGAGTATTGAAACAGTACACTTACAAGTATACCACTAGTACACTGATATTTGCATACTTCATAAAGTGTACTACAAAATATACTTGAACTTTACTTAAGTATATTTAATAAAATAAACTTGAAGTATACTACTTTTTGGTAAGGGGCAAGCAACCTGTGCCTCTCAAATGTGTTAAGTTCCTAATACTTGCAAATGGAAGCATGCAACCATCTAACAATGACTTCTGTTTAAAGAAATGTCAAGATTCAAGTAAAGTTCTATTGGATGGCCATAAGCAGCAGTCAGATTTAACTGATTGGTCAAAGTGTTCCAGTTTATTTGGTGGATTGCAGTGAGTACCAAAGACTGAATATGATCAGGTTAATTCTAAAGTTTTTGTTATATATAATTGAATTGTGTCTAAAGTTTATGTATGTAATGGACACTGTTGTGTGTGCACTTCACCTGTTACTCAAATTTACATTTAAAAGTCAGTGTTTCAGCATACAGTGGTCAAAGTGAACCTGCTGAACCTACATTATTAGTTATCAAAGGTCCCTGATGTGGATAGTGTTATGTTATTTTGGCGAATTGCAAATCTAAGAAAAATTGTCAAAACCATACAGGGGTTAGGAGGCAGACTGATAACCATTGTTCAGAAATTCAGAGTGAGAGTATACACCATTCAAAGCACACTCATGTTCCTACCAAACAAACAAACAAACAAAAAATGTTAGACTAATATAGAAAATGGAAGCCTGTAGAAATTGTGAGCGTCTTAAAACAGACTTTTTTTCAGAGACTCACTTTGGAGGTAGCAAAAAGCAAGTCATTGAGTGCTTACCTACTAAAAGAATAAACAAATAATGAAGATTTTGCCTAAAGACTGTAAAAGGGTCAGAACCAGATGTTTCTCAGCAAATATAAAAGAAGAGCAAAGAACATTTCATAAAGCACATCATGAAACTACAAATGTGACAGTTTAAGCATTAGTGATGGATATACCTCTCCTTGTATATCTTGAAGCATTTTAAGATAACAGGGCTGTGAGCAAGTTGTTCCAGACCCTACTGTCTTTACAGATGACCCAATTCATTTAACTGAGTTCTTTATGGCACTTATTGATAAGAAGAATGTTCTGCCAATAAGATGTTCTATCTCAAGAAACATTTGAGTGTTCTTGCCAGAAAAGCTCTGGAAGGAACCTTTTTTTAGAACAGATGATAAGGCCTATCAGGATCCCTGGTGTAAGTTGAATAATTGTTACAGCCAACCATTTGTAATTCAAAAGGCATGTAGGCAAACTGGCCAAAATTCCATCCGAAGGATGCCATGGGCCTCCAAAGTCTCAGACTTTTTGAATGCATGCCAGGGGGCCATACATTATGACAAAGCTCTCCGAATATTAAATTTCGACCAAGAGACCCTTACCAAAAAGAAGTATACTTCAAGTTAATTTTATTAAGTATACTTAAGTAAAGTACAAGTATATTTTTAAGCAAAGCCGGAAGCACTGTTCGCACGCTCTTGCTTACTGCTCCGTGCTTTGCTCCCTGTTTATATACTTTTCTCAGACTTTTCTAAGATTTTAACCTCAGCACAACCAGATCAGCACAGTGCTCAAACAACACATTTTTGGCACAAACACTAAATTAAAAACTTTTCGTAACTGGAATAATACTACGAAAAAGGAGACTCTTTGCCTCCCACTGCCAGCAGTTTACATTCCGGAGACGGGAAAACACAGCTGCCTACCTTCAACAGACGAGAAAGAAAATGCCTCTTCTGGAATCTACTTGCTGCACAAACTGCCACAGACTTGTACAAAGGATTGTGGTTCTTGAAACAAAGTTACTTGCTGGACTTCCAAAACAGGCAGAACACTCAGCAGACCATCGTCAGGGACCCCCTCAGCATACAGCCAAAGTCCCGTGAACCCAGTGAATCTCAACAGTTTATAAGTGTAGAGGAACAAGCCGAAACTGATCAAAACACTAATCGATGGCACAGACAGGGAGCGACACCCAAAGGCACTCGAGACATCAGATTGTCACGAGTATCTCGTATTGCTGTGGTAGCATCCTCTACCCCAGATATAGCTATGATAAGGCTTCCAAAAACTGGTATTTTAGCACCTCCTATACAGCTTGACAACAGATTTGAAGCACTAATGAATGTGGGTGAGAAATCCCCAAATGTGACTGAATATGGATCATATCAGCCAGCAGCTAACATCGCTACAAACAAGGTCGAGCCGACAGCAGCATTCAGCTCAGAGAGCGCAGCCGAGCCCAGGACTCTGATAGTGGGTGACTCCATTATTAGAAATATCACTAGCAGGACTACAACTACATGCTGCTTTCCTCAAGCAAGAACTTCGAAACATCCTAATGAAGCACAAGACTGCAAATCGAATCATCATCCATGTGGGGAAGAATGATATTCACAAAGAGCAGTCAGAACTCCTGAAGAAGGATTGCAGTGAACTCATTGAAACACTTTGAAGACTTTAAGTTCAGCCGTTCATCAGTGGACCACGCCCAGCAAGGGGAACTAACATGTTTTCACGGTTGCTTAGGCTGAATACATGGCTACAAAAAACCTGCAGTCTAAAAGGAGTCAACTTCATTGAGAACTTCAGTCTTTTCTGGGGCCATAGACAGCTGTTTAAACTGGATGGCCTCCACCCAAACAAACTTGGTGCAAGAGTGCTAAAGGACAACACCTATTTTTCACTCCGTTATCCTTCAGTGGAGTGTGCCAGTCCACCCAACATGAATGGCACACACACCTGGACAAAGTATGAATGACCACAGGACTTCAAATCATCTTCAGAGTCGTCATGTGGTCGACACATCCCACAAGGACACTGACAACGCCACACAGCCACAACAAGCACTTCTCATGGACACCATCCCGGCTGAGCCCTGCCCACAGAGGTCATCACAGTCAGACTGTGACTTACTACAACAGCTCTAAGACTCAGCGCCAAAGGACGACTTTCTGGTAAACAGCCAGGGAAGCCAGGACAACATATTTCAGCCACCGGAAACATCAGAGCCAGACACATTATCCCTCTCTCCAGCATCTCCACTTCTAAGCTTTTCACAGACAGTGGAGGAACTGGTATATGCTGGAACCAGACTCTTCCACTCTTTTGCTGCAAGCCCCCAGATATCAACTAAAAAACGGCGGCCACCACAACCACCAAAGCCTGTGGGCCCAGCTCGCCCATTAGGTATCAAACTAAAACCGCTCTAGAGACAAAAAGTAATGGCATCAAGTTAGCATTTTTAAACATTTGCTCACTAAAAAAAATAAATCATTTCTGATCAATGACTTAATAACCACATACAACCTGGATTTTATGTTTCTAAATGAAACATGGCTAGAAGACAGCTGCAGTTCAACAGTCCTCAATGAAACAGCCCCTCCTAACTTTACGATCTATCCATGCTGTTTGTCATGTCTCGTTACAGAATACTTCGCCACCCACAGATCCAGCAGCTTTTTGAACACAGTTCAACCATGGACCCAGCGTCACGTCTCGTTCGACTCCGTCAAGGTAACCAGCCTATTGAAGATTATGTCAAGGACTTTTGTGAACTATGTCACTTGGAGGACTTTAAGGAAAGTTTTCTAAAAGACATTTTTTACTTTGGTTTGAGTAAGGACATTTCAAGTAGGATGCCAGGTCATCACCCTCACTGGTCTCTGGTATGTTACATTGACTTTGCCTTGCTTCTGAGCGGCTCTGCATTTACTGTGGGGATTGCTGATGAGAAACCCTGCCATCCCCCAGTATCTGCCTACCTAAATGTCTACATGTCATGTCCGGTATTGTTACCATCATGCCAGAGCCCTCTCATGCCATGCCTGCCAAGCCTGCTCACGTCATGTTAAGCAAGCCAGAGACCTCTCATGCCAAGCCTGCCAAGCCAAAGCCTGTTCACGTTATATCCACCAAACCAAAGCTTGCTCACGTCATGTCCACCAAGCCAAAGCCTGCTCACGTCATGCCTGCCAAGCCAAAGCCTGCTCAAGTCACATCTGCCAAGCTACAGCCTGCACTCGTCATGTCTGCCAAGCCACAGCCTGCACCTGTCTCGTCTGAACCAGGGCCTGCTCACATCATATCTGCCGCTCCAGGGCCTGCTCATGTCATGCCTGCTGCTCCAGGGCCTTCTCGCGTCATGCCTGCCGCTCCAGGCCCTGCTCATGTCATGGCCAAGATGGCCACCACGCCTGAGCCTCACCATGCCAAGGTCATCTCATCCGAATCTCATCCCGTCCTGTCTATCATACACAAAGCATCATACCCAAATGGCTGATCTTCTGGTGTCAAGTCAAGTCAGAGCTGCACTTTCAGTGCCAAGTCAAGTTACACCTGTGTCTCCTGAGCCACATCAAGTCACAGCTGTTCTTCACGAGTCAAGTCAAGTTACAGCTGTTGTTCCTGAATCAAGTCACGTTACAGCTGTTGTTCCTGAGTCAAGTCAATTTACAGCTGTGTTTTCTATGTTAAGTCAAGCCACAGCTGATCTTCAAGAGTCAAGTCAAGCCACAGCTGATCTTCATGAGCCAAGTCAAGTTACTGCTGTTGTTCCCGAGTCAAGTCAGCCACGGCTGATCTCCCTGAGTCAAGTCAAGTCACGGCAGACCTCCCTGAGTCAAGTCACGCCAGACCTCCCTGAGTCAAGTCACGGCAGACCTCCCTGATTCAAGTCACGGCAGACCTTCCTGAGTCAAGTCAAGAAACAGCTGTTCATCCAGAGTCAAGTCAAGTCAAGTCACCTTTATTTATATACCGCCTTTAACAATACAGAATTGTGACAAGGCGGCTGTACAGTATTAAATAGGAAACAGTACATCAACAATGCCAAAGGCAACATTAAACACTCACATTATAGGTAAAGGTAGTTAATCAAAAACAATAAAATAAAATGCAATATTGTGTTAAGAGAAAGTGTCCCCAACTAAGCAAGCCAGAGGCGACAGCGGCAAGGAACCAAAACTCCATCGGTGACAAATGGAGAAAAAAACCTTGGGAGAAACCAGGCTCAGTCGGGGGGCCAGTTCTCCTCTGGCCAAAGTTCCCGTGGTCTTGTGCCGACAGCCGTCTAGGTGATGTGGTCTTTAATGTGGATCCGTCTCTGGGGCTCATCTAGTTGATGTGGACTCCGCTGACATTCAGGGCTGTAGAGATCGTCTCTAGGTGCTGATCCACCGTCTGGGCTGGGCGTGAGAGTCTCGTCACGTCACGTCACATCTGAACTTCCAAAGCCACAACACATCGCAGCTGTTCAACCAGAGCCTCATCACGTCTCAGCTGATCGTCTAGAGCCTTGTCACATCTCAGCTGACCTCCCAGAGCCTAGTCACGTATCAAGCCACGCAGAGCCCATGCTCCCAAGCCACGCCGAGCCTATGCTCCCAAGCCACGCCAAGCCCACGCTCCCAAGCCACGCAGTCTTGACTCTCTCTAACCTCACAGCCTCCACACCCTCAAGCCCGGCAGGCATCCCACTGTCTACTGTGCTGCCTGTAATGGCAGTTGCCATTTTGAGCGTGTGGGCTGCACACTGCACTTCGGAGGCCTCATCTGTCCACAAATCTGCTTCAAAGGACTCGTCTTGCCGACAAGTCTGCGCCAGAGGCCTCTCCTGTCCACGAATTTGCACCAATGCCTCCAGAGATGTCACCCTATGCTGTAGAACCTCTTAAGGAGGCGGCGTCCATCCATGAACTCACTGCCTCATCTATCCACGAATCTGCTCCAGAGGACTTGTCTGTCCACAAGTCCATGCTAGAGGCCTCTCCAGTCCACGAATTTGCGCCAGTGCCTCCAGAGGCGTCAGCTTACACTGTAGAACCTTTTAAGGAGGTGGTGTCCATCCATGAACTCACTGCCTTGTCTGTCCACGAGTCTGCTCCAGAGGTCTCGTCTAACCATGAGTCTGCGCCAATGCCCCCAGAGGTGGCAGCTCCGGCTGCAGAACCTCTTAAGGGGGCGGTGTCCACCTATGAACTCTCTGCCCGTCATATCATTGCCAAGAAGGCCGGTCCCATACTTTCCTTCCCAGCCACGTTCAAAGGGGCTATCCCAGAACTCTCTGCTCTGCCATGGGGATTCCTGCTCTCCTCTGCTCTGCTGTGGTGGTCGTCTGCTTCATCTTGGAGATCTTCGGACTCATCTGTTCCATTGTTGGGACCTTTGCTCCTGTCTGCTCTGCTGTACTGGTCGCCAGTGTAAGGTTTACAGAACCTGAGACACTCTGATCTTTTGAGACAGACAATACACACACAGTGTATTAAGATATAGACATATGTTCTATGACATCTCACTGAGAGAAGATGTGAGAAAAGCCCCTTTCCACCTATTCCTTCCATCCACTTCGCCTCACCCATCTCCTCTCACTCAGCTCACTTAGACTGGTCAATAGCATAATATAATGTTCTACATGAATACAAGTGATATCCATAGTCATGTTTAGTATCATTTGAACTGTCACTGTGTGTCTGGTACAATGGTCTCATTCTCACAAGAAGTAACTAAAAGGTAAACAGATCCTAAGAGTTCAGAGATATATTGCTCACTGTTGAGGCTGTACTGTTTCCCAGTGTCTTTCATGCAAATCACCATCTGTCCCCAAAAGGTGCAAACGATCAAGTCTAGGACATGATCAATGCAAATTCAAATTGTTAGTTCCTGTCTCCATTTCGGGGGATGTCTGTCTGGGTCTGAAGTACTTAAAGAAGTGTAGCAAGAAGATCAAGGCGCTTTCTGTAGCCAGAATGAGCCCATAGTACGAAGTGTGTTGACACACTTCATACTATGTATTTTTCTCAAGTCAGGTATGCATCTTACTCCTAGATTCATCTTGGAGATTTCTTGTATTAATTTGATATCTTTGAATCGGCTGTATAATTGGCATAATACATATTTACCTGACTGCTAATAAATTGTTACATTTGAATCTATTCTTATTTGCTCTGTAATTATTGACTCTAGTAGATTACGATGTATCCTTGTTACCGCATTTCCTGCATCAGGTTAGTAACGGACTAAAATTCAGTTGAGATGGAGCATAAGGCGCACCAGCTGTATCTTTAGAGATCCGGCTAACACATGGTATTAGTTCAAGTGTACTTAGACTGTAAGGGCTAAAAGGGTATTTCCGTTTAGGTCAACTGAAAGTTGTTCGACCAACCTAAATAGGGTGAGCCTAACCTCTGTTTACTGTAATATTACTGTGGCCTGGCGAGGAACGACACGACAGAGCAAGACTTCGGTGAGCCCCGGAGGGTGATATTTATTAACAGAAAATGGTAAGACAAACAATACGGGTGATAGTGCGGTTGGCGTCTTCGGTGAGCGGTGCGTGGTGATTCCTTCCTCTCCTGTGCTTCCTAGTGTCAATGTCCAGTGAGGGGTGGGTGCAAGGAAGTGCGGTCACCCCGGTGAATGGGTCCAGGAAGTGCGGAGCCAATCAGTCACGGCGAATCTGTCGGAAGAGCGATAGAGAGAGCGAGGTCAGTTCACACACCATCTGAGATAGTTCTCACCCTTCTGTGCTGAGCCGCCGGCTTATATGGGGGTTTAGTCCGTGACTGATTGGCTCGTGGTGAGTAACTCCAGGTGCAGGTTGTGTGTTGCCAGGGCGACGCTGATTGTTCCTCGGGACTCCCGCCACATTACTGTAGCTAAGTGTACATGGGAGACCATTGCATTACACAACCAAAGCTACTATCGGAGAAGTAATGTTGGTCGGCTTATATCTATAGTAGTGGTCGTGACCTCTGATTAGAGATAATGTTGCTTTATTCAAGTGTGTACAGATCTATGGGGACTAAACAAAGGTACTTTTAGAATGAGCAAGCATAGGGGCGGCCGTCTAAAGTACTAGTCAATTACCTCTGTCTAATATCCAAGACTGATGAGAATGTGACCGTAAGGTACGCTAATGGCCGAAGCGATATCTTTGAGCGACATGAGCACCCGAATGAACGAGTACAATGATATTAAAGAGCAAATAGAATCATCAGATGTCTAGATCAATTATCCTATGGAGGACCTATAATGATTGGCATTCTAACCTATATTCGAGGTCATAATAAAATGGAGTCAGATTAGATCATAAAATGGAGTCAGATTTGAATTTAATCTAAAATTAATAACTTTGCGCGCTGAAAAGACCGAACACGCAAGAAACCTTCATCCACCATTGGATACAACTGCGTGGACCTTACACCAGCTCCACCCTGACTCCCTGCTCTGCCTGCCCCGCCATGGCTCCCTGCTCTACCTGCCCCGCCATGGCTCCAGGCTCCTCGGATCTAACATGGTGGACTTCTGCTCCAGTGTTTCACTGTCTGCCACTGCTTCACGGCCTAGGTCCGCCAGTGTTCCACTGTCCGCCACTGCTTCACGGCCCAGGTCCTCCAGTGTTTTACTGTCTGCCACTGCTCCACGGCCCAGGTCCTCCAGTGCTTCACTCTCTGCCACTGCTCCACGGCCCAGGTCCTCCAGTGCTTCATTGTCTGTCAGTCCTCCACAATCCAGGTCCACTTCCTCTGCATGGACCTGGTCCTCTGTTCCCTCACCCTCCTGGACTGTTGTTTTTTGAGCGCCAGGAGTCGCTCCTAGAGGGGGGGATTCTGTCACACTACGCCAGCAGAGGAAGCCCTTACCCTAGTACTGTCTGTTACAGCTCCCTCTGCTGCTTCTATGGTTACTTCCTGTTTGGTGGCCATATAAAGAGGGCCATGCCAAACAGACCCTCGCGAATTATTGTTTTGCCTGTGCAGACTCTACCAAGCGTTTTCCTCTATTCATTGCGTTATTTCCATGGTCTTTGTTTTTGTTTCATAGTCATAGTTATATCTTGTTTCATTGCCATAGATTTGTCTTGTTTCATTGCCTCATTCATTTGATACTTTGGACTGCTCTCTGGTATTTTGACCTTCTGCCTGTTTATTGGATTACGCTTTTGTCTTGCCCTGGATATAACTGTTTGTTTGGAGATCGACCCTGCCTGTCTGACTATGTTGTGTTCCAATAAAGCTCGCATTTGGATCTATCCATGCTGTTTGTTGAGTCTCTATATCCCGCGGAGAATGGATCTGTTTTTATAGGGAAAGACTGCATAGTTTAATGTTTAGCCATATCTATACTGATTTTTGAGAAAGGAGTTGCTCAATTGTATTTGTGAGAATCTGCCTGCATGCGTCACAATGTCAGTAGGAGAATCCTTGGTATCACAAGAAAGGTAAACATACTTCCTTCCTGCTGACCACCTACCTGCATTGGGCAATGGAATTGCCAGGCTGGCTGGGTTTACTGTCGTTAATAAGGTGATGGACAGCATTGAAGAATGCCATTTCCATCTCAAGCCACCAGCAGCTGATGGCCCTTTCTACTTGAACAGAAAATTGCTACTTTCAGTTCAATTTCAGGCAGTCTGTAACCACACAGTAAAATGTCTGTATGAGTTCGTAGGTTTCCCTGAGTCTGAAAACAGGGTTAAAAACACCCCCATATACCACCAGAGGCTTTATCCACGTGTAGTACAGGCAATGGATGCTATAAGTGGGACAAAAAAAAAAAGAGACAGAATGGCAGCTATGTATTATGCACAAGCTCTGTACTTTGGATTTTAATAGGAACCTACAGTTACACAAAAATATCCAAACATGTAAGTTATCTGTTATACAGATGTTTACTTGATGTTACCCATTACTCTAAATATTATGTCTTAATCATACCTTCAGTAACAACAACAAGCATTTTATTCATTCATGTATTGATTTACCTATTGATTGATACTAACTCTATTAAAATTATGAATTAATATTAATTATTAATTAATCTCCCCAGAACAGGCAGTAAGTGATTCACAGATGGCCTGCCCTCAACTGCCTCATCTATCAAACTGTACCAATTCCAGGAAGCAGCAGTGCTGTGCAAATTTCTGTTTTTTGGACACTTTCTTGCATAAGCAAATGGATGGTATATTACATGACTGCAGATCTTATTGGTTAAAGGGATAGCTCACCTAAACATGAGCACTGCACACCTTCATCAACACCTTAATGTTGCTACAAAACTGCAGAACTCGTTAATATTTAAAACACAAATTAAAATATTTTTAATGAAACCCAAGCAATTGCTGTCCTTCCATTGAAAATCCAGGTGACCAAAAAAGATTCAAAAAAGTTTTAAAGTCATCATAAAACAAATCCATTTGAATAAAGTGGTTTAATCCAAAGTCTTTTAAAGAGGTATGCTTACTTTATTTGATAAACAGGTGTTAATACATCAATATTGCACATTTCAGTGTCTATGCAAATATAAGCAATTACGAATATTCATAAGATCACATTAGGCATGCACAACCGTCACGCAGTAGAACAAAGCTCTTTGGTTGTGGTGCATCATCAGAGCACCCGGTGGCTTTGGCTGTCTTCAGGGGCAACCGTGGCCTAATGGTTAGGGAGTTGGGCTTATAACTGAAAGGTTGTGGGTTTGAGTCCCAGGTCTGGCAGGGATTGAAGGTGGGGGCAGTGAATAACCAGTGCTCTCTCCACCCTCAATACCACGACTGAGGTGAGTCCCTTGAGCAAAGCACCAATCCCCCAACTGCTCCCCGGGTGCTGCATCGATAGCAATATGGCTACCTACTGCTCTGGGTGTGTGTTCACTACTCGCTACTGTGTGTGTGCATTTGGATGGGTTAAATGCAGAGCACAAATTCCAAGTATGGGTCACCATACTTGGCCACATGTCATGTCCTTTCCTTTCCTTTCAAGCCAGGACTTCGACTGATCAAGAGTATGAAGTTTGGTGCAGATTGAACATGCATATTTCAGTAAGTGTAAAACATGACATATCCTGTTGCCAGCAGGTGGTGCTATGATTATAACTGAATTTTGGCCATTAGATGTCTTCAGGCCATGCAGCACTCTTACCAAACATGTCAAGTTTAGTGCAGATTGGACATTGCATGTTTGAGTTAATGTAAAACAAGTCATTTCCTGTGGCCAACAGGAGGCGCTATCATTATAACAGGATATTGGGCTTTAGATGTGTTCAGACCAGGACTCTTATTGAACTGGTGAAGTTTGGGGCAGATCGGAAATTATATGGCTGAGTTATAACAACTTTCTTTTACATAGTGAAACGTTGATCTTTGTCAGGCCGCCACAGCCCTTCAGCGAGAACTCAAGATCTTCACAATTTAACATCACAAAGACCTTTAGAGTAGACTGACCAAATATAATATTGATGTCAATAAATCTCTATGAGGAGTTTGTTAGCGCATAAAACATGACACTTCCTGTTGCCAGCAGGTGGCGCTATGACTATAATTGAATATGGTCATGGGCATGTGTTTAAGACAGGCCTCTTATCAAGTTCATTTTGGTGCAGATCGGACATGGTTGCCCGAATGTCAGGCCGCCACAGACACGCCCTTCAACAAAAGCTCAAGATCTTCACAATGTAACATTAAAAAGGGCTTTAGATTACACAATTTGTTGATGATCTGACTAAATATCTAGGAGGAGTTTGTTTAAATACAACGGCTGAAAATAGCAAAAACAGCACAAAACTTGCAGAGAAAATTCAAAATAACAGACTTCCTGTTGGGTTTTGGACTTCATACCGGGGACTTTTTTGTAGGTATTGGTGTGTTACATGTGCCTACCAAGACCATTGGTGGCAATTGGTGGAAAATGCTTTTGGAAAATGTATAAATGCGCATAAATGCAGGATTCATTTTCAAAATTGCAGTGATTGACATAACCATAACCATAACTATGGGTGAGACCAAAATCCTATGTCAAAACAGATGTGCATTAAAGGAGAAGTCCACTTCCAGAACAACAATTTACAGGTAATTTACTTACCCCCTTGTCATCCAAGATGTTCATGTCTTTGTGTCTTCAGTCGTAAAGAAATTGTGGTTTTTGAGGAAAGCATTTCAGGATTTTTTTCAGGATAATGGATTTCATTGGTGCCCTGAATTTGAACTTGCAAAATACAGTTTAAATGCAGCTTCAAAGGGCTCTAAACGATCCCAGCCGGGGAAGAAGGGTCTTATTTAGCGAAACGATTGGTCATTGTTTTCAAAAAATATTTTTTTTTATACTTTTTAAGCACAAAAGCTTGTGTAGCACAGGCTCTGGGATGCGCGTCCACGGGTCGTTCTTTAATGTGACTCGGGAAGATCGTCTCGGGGAGTGATTCATTCAGTCACGCATGCGCAACATCCTATAAGGTTCTATACTGGAATTAGTTCACCTGTTTTGAGTCTTCGGGTTTTTCGAGTCGTTCATTCATCTTATGGGGCTGTCACGTGATCCTGATTTTGCTAAAATGAACGAAATGACTCGAAAAAAGATTCGTTCATTTTGCTGAATGAGACTCAAAGGTCCAAGTCGGTAAAATGATCTGAACTTCCCATCACTACTACGAATCACGTCTTCGAATCACCACAAGTTCATCGTCTGTGTACTCTGGCTCAAAAAGGTAGGGTATGTAAAAAAACTCCATGTTATTTTCTCCTACAACTTCAGAATCGTCTGACATTGTTGTACCTTTTTGTTTGTAAACAGCGTTTGACTTGCTTGCACTTTCTTAGTCTTTGCGCGTTCGCTTTGTAAACTCTGCGTCTGTAGTTCCGCCTACATTCCACATGACCTTTCGACGTGATCATGATTCAATAGTACGTCAATAGTTCATAGTTCAATAGTTCAATAGTGATCGTGATTCAATAGTACGTGAACGCAGATCCCAGAGCCTGTGCTACACAAGCTTTTGTGCTTAAAAAGTATACAAATTTTTATTTTCCGAAAAAACTGAGCAATTGTTTTGCTAGATAAGACCCTTCTTTCTTGGCTGGGATTGTTTAGAGCCCTTTGAAGCTGCATTTAAACTAAGTTTTGGAAGTTCAAAATCGGGGCACCAATGAAGTCCATTATATGGAGAAAAATCCTGAAATGCTTTCCTCAAAAAACACAATTTCTTCATGACTGAAGACAGAAAGATATGAACATCTTGGATGACAAGTGGGTGAGTAAATTATTTGTGAATTGTTGTTCTGGAAGTGGACTTGTCTTTAAGAGCATCTTCGCTAATTGCAAAAGCGCCCTAAGTTATTCTGGAACCAGTTACCAGCAAAACCAATCAATCTGTCGACCTCTAAATTTCAGCAAAGGAGAGATGAGAAAAGTGAATTGTGAAATTCCTGCAACGTGCCTACAGCCAAATCACAGCCATGCTGATATAGAGACATATCATGTGATATTACCCATATATATACACTGACCAGTCTATCAGAAAACATACACGTACACAAGACCTCTGGCACCGTTCATTAAATGTCCATTTATTTTTTTTAAGCATTATTATCGGTCTGCAAATTCATTGCGATTTAACTTGTGTACTGACATTCATTATTATTTCCATTCTTTCTAACTTTCTTAGACCCATTCCTAACAAGAAAATTGTCATTTTTTCATTTTTTTTAAAATGCTACAGAAGTTGTTACTGAGAAGATTAGGATTATCTTAAAAAAACAAACAAATAAACAAACAAAAAATTACTTGAGTATTTTTATTCATTTCTCTGCATTCAAAAATATGAAGCGGACAGGCTGCTCATAACTAGACACAAACAGAAGTGCTGTAGTACATTGTACAGGTAGCAGAAGGTGATATACAATGAACTGTCAGTTAGAGAATAACATGTGAAAGTTAAAACACTACAATGCATTACAAAATGAACGATCTTACAATGACAGATTGCGATAATCAAATATTTATATGACATATGAGTTTCAGAATATCCAGACATTTTAATGGTCTTACATGTTTTTACACTCAATGACAAAATAACATTTATATACATTTATTAAAAAAAAAAAAAAAAAACCTTGAGTAAACAGATTATTGGTATGAAAATAATAGAGCTTAATATAAACTCAGCATTTTAACTTTCTGAACCTTCAGCCAAAGGCCTTTCATCTTCATTTTTTGTAGCTTCTTTTAAGACAGTACTTCATGAAAAAAGCCCAGATTTTATAAATATTTTACATCTTAATTTGTATTTTTAAATTCTATTTTAAAATGAATCCCTAAACCAAATACAGTCAGATCGATTTAGTCAGTCATGCGGAAAGGTTTTGAATATGACCTTTAAATCACATATGAAGTGCATGTTTCAGTACCTGAGAAAACATTTTTACAGAGTTGATTTCTTTTAAACCTAATACTACATTAAAGGCCACGTGTTGTTCTAAAAACGTTGAGGTTACAGACAAGTTTGAAACAATAGCTGTCAATATTGTACATGATGGATAATATTACGACACAACCATGGCTCATTCTCTACCATTACCAAACAGCTGAAGCAGGAACGTAAACAAGTACACAATATCCAGGTAGAGACTGAGAGTCGCAAAGATATATTCTTCAGGACTTATTGCGTATTGTTTGTTTCCCATCAGCAGCTGTGTATCAAAGGCAAGAAACTGGGACAGAAGAAGAGAGAGAAGAGAAAGAGACACAGGTCAGTTGACGTTATATCACCTTAATCACATGATAAATAATCATTATTTAAAACCATAATCCTTTCTTGACTAATCTGCTTCTCACCATGGTAAAGACAACAGCTCCTATGCTGGCGTAGACTGCATGTAACCAGGGAACCTTTCAAAAGAGAAAACAGTTAGAGTAGAAGTGACTTGAGAAAGCCATCTTAACTGCTATTCTGTTTAAACTTAAAATTCTTCTTCTGAGACCCTTGTGTGACCTTTTGGACATTTTTGTCTTTTTCGGTTTTGTTTTTTTGATCATTTTGCCTGTGCTATTGCCAGCTGCATAAATTTTGACACAGGTGTGTAATTGGAATTTTACTATTTCACCCCCATTTCCTTTAATAAATCAATTTTGCACTAGGTACAAACAATAGTTCCTCTCAGGACCTTAAGGACAAAAATGTCTCCATTGAAACCCAATAAAACTGCAGTTTTTAATCGCAGTGCCATTTAACTGTAAAATGATGCAATTTTTGTTAACAGGCTTTCATTCTGTTGGCAAGGCTTTATTTGTAATTTTTTTTTTTATTATTATTATTTTTTTTACTATTTTTGGCTTATAAAGCAAATACTTACTTTATTCCTGTTTTCTGCATATTATAGAGCCATTTGGATAAATAATGCAGCTATAATTGTGTGGGTGTGTTGGTGTGGATGTCAGAGTGTGGTTTGTATGTGTGTCATAAAAAAAAAAAAATGTGTGTGTATGTTCTTGTAATATTTGAGAGAGAAGACTGGCATCTACACTCTTAAAAATAAAGGTGATTTAAAAGGTTCTTCACAGCAATGCCATAGAAGAACCATTTTTGGTTCCACAAAGAACCATTCAGTCAAAGGTTCTTTACAGAAGCATCTCTTTCTTACATTTTTATAATCTGAAGAGCCTTCTTTCACCACAAAGAACCTTTTGTGAAACAGAAAGGTTCTTCAGATGTTAAAGGTCCTTTATGGAACCATTCAGACAAAAAAGGTTCTTCTATGACATCGTGAAGCATGTTTATTTTTAAGAGTGTAATGGGGAAAATCGTACTGAAAGCTTATTTTTTGAGATATCATCCTCAAATTTAGAACACAACTTTTTTAGATTTCAACATGTTTCATAAAATATATATTGTATATAAAATATTGTTCATAAAGCATTTTCATAAACTTAAACCTCTATAAATTAAGTCTGTGCTCCCAAGCCTCAAATTTTTATGACATGGACATTTTTGCCCACTAAGGACCTATGTGTAACTTTTTTTGATTGACGCACAAGGGTTAAATTTCTGACCGTAAATCCTAGAGCTTTAGAGCTACAGGCATCAACAATATATGCTAATATGCTAACAGGCATCAACAATATATGCTAATATGCTAACAATGTGAAAACATTGCTAATGAATTGTCAGTAAAACTTTAGTTTAGAGACCAGTTCTCACTATTAACTATTTGCTTATTAGCATGGATATTACTAACATATTGGCTGCTTATCAGTAATTACAAAGCACATATTCTGCATGACCATATTCTACATTCCTTAATCCTAAATTTATCAACTACTAAAAATTACTAATTATTAGTAAGCAGTAATTATGAATTTACTGAGGCAAAAGTTGTAGTTAATAGTTTGTTAATAGCGAGAATTGGACTTTAAAATAAAGTGTGACTGAATTGTCTATCTGAGATTTTTTAAAAAAATTTTAATAATCAAGTTTACTTATATTTTTGGATACTTACATAGCCAAAGGGAACCACAAATCCCATGACAATAGCACAGAAAAACATGACCATACACAAAATGAAGAGAAGACCTTGGAAAGAGGTGATGTCAATCTAAAAAAAAAAAAAAAAAAACACTTTAGAATTGTAATGTAATTGTTATTTATGTGTATATACCATTGGCAACAGCAGTATGATAAAAGACACCAATGTTCATTAAAAAGTTTATTAATATTTATAACTGGATGAATATTTTCTGGATGAATAGCTTTTGCTCACCTTGCTCTGAAAGCTGAAAATGGTGACACACAGGCACACTGTGGCAGTGATGCCAATGCACAACACTACTGACTTGGTGTTGTAGAAACTGGCAGAAGCAGGAAAAGGTACTGTTATGTTCAGTAGATATTAAACATATCTTATGGAACTTAGAAAATCAAGGTTGGAAGAGTATGCACACACAACAGATTTATGTCATTACCTAGAGATAAAACCCAACATGCACGCCATGCTCAGAGTCTTTGTTTGCAGTGTTCACAGAAGCATGCAAAATAAAGGACACGGGAGAAAAAAAAAATGTATTCATATTTTATAATTATATTTATGCAGTGATTTTTTTTTTGTATGAAATTCATAAATTTTTTAAGTATGAACTCTAAAATACTAAAAATTAATTAGACCAAAGGCCAACATGCACTTTACTTGAAATGAGGGAAAGTTTTAAGGATGTAAGTGTAAAATTATCAAAAAAAGTGTAAAATATTAAAAGTGGAAGACATTTTACAAGAAATAGTTCACTCCAAAAAGAAACGTTTCTTTCTTTCTTTCTTTCTTTCTTTCTTTCTTTCTTTCTTTCTTTCTTTCTTTCGATTTGGATTTGGAACTTTTGATCAATGGATGCTCTGCAGTGAATGGGTGCCATCAGAATGTCCAAACAGTCCAAACAGCTGATAAAAACATCACAATAATCCACTCCACTCCAGCCCATCTATTAATGTCGTGAAAAGCCAAACGTTGCATGTACAAATCCATCAATGAAGCAAATCCATCAAGACTTTTTTTAACTTCAACTTTACTTTGCTGCTGGCTAAAACACAAGTGAAAAAGTATTCCTTCAGTGAAAAAGTCATCCTGTTTGAATCAGGAGAGAAATATGCACAGGTCAAGCATCATTTGCAAGCCAAAACAGTCCAAAAAGCTCTAAACAAATATGTGGGTAGATTTTGATGTAAGAGGACAACAGATGGACTTTTCACGGGAGGAAGCGTTAGCGTTATTATAGATTATGGACTGTTATTTTGACGTTGAAGTTAAAACAGCTTAATAATGGATTTGTTTCTTACAAACACACAGCTTTTGGCTTTACAAGATGTTAATTGATGGACTGGAGTTGTGTGGATTACTTGTGGATTATTGTGATATTTTTATCAGCTGTTTGGACTCTAATTCTGATGGCACCCATTCACTGCAGAGGATCCATTGGCGAGCAAGTTATATAATGTTAAATTTCTCTAAATCTGTTCCCATTACGAAACAAACTTATCTGCATCTTGGATGCCCTGAGGGTTAGTACATTTACAGCAAATTTTCATTTTTGGGTGTATCTTTGTATCTTTAAACAGATACTCACAAATAATGTAAGAAGAATAAGATTCCATGGAAACTGCCTCCTGTAATACAGACAGATGCCACTATTATATTATGCTGTTTTCCCAATTATTATTATATATTTTTTTAATATAGAGGTTAGTGTATAACCAGCATATAACCACAACTACAATTTATCAACAGTTTATTGACTTACCTCAAATCACCGCAGCAAGCCAATGAGATATATGTGACTAGAAACAGAAGACTGCAAAATACAAACACAGGAGGGAGTTACAGTTAGTATGCTATAAAATATATGCCCAACTGATTAACATTTTAAAAACATTTATGGTAATAAACATTTTGATTACTGATTAAACAGTAGTATTACATACTTGGACATGGAGTATAAAACAGGATGTGTTTGAATGTATATCCTCACTGGAGTGCTAAAGCAGAAAGAAAGGTCAAAATATAATATGCTTACATATAATTAATACATTACATTAACTACTGTTCAAAAGTTTGGGGACAAAAAGATTTTTTAATGTTTTTGAAAGAAGTCTCTTATGCCCATGATCAAAACTTCGATAAAAACAGAAATATTATTACTATTTAAAACAGCTGCTTTCTATTTTTCTATTACTCCAGTATTCACATGTCACATGTCACATGATCCTTTAGAAATCATTCTAATAATGATTGTAAATCATTCTAATGATTTGCAGCTCAAGAAACATTTCTTATTATCAATTTTGACAACAGTTTTACTGCTTCATATTTTTGTAAAAATCTGATATTTTTTCATGTTTTTTTTTAAAGAATAAAAAGTTCAAAAGCACAACATTTAAAATAGAAATCAAACGATAACTATAAATGTCTTTAGTGTCACTTTTAAACAACTTGCAACATTGCTAAATAACAATCAAATAAAATAAAATAAAATAAATAATAAAAAAGTAAATCTTCCTGTCCCAAACTTTTGATAGTGTAATTGATTCAGTGATGAGACATTGTCATATATTATTAATATGCCATCAAGATCTATAGATCAAAAATCAGTTACTCACTAGAATGTAAAGAGAGCAATGACTGCTACTGTTGAAAAGAGCTGCAGCATCAGAATTGAATAAACCTGCAAGAATATGATAAAAGAAAGATAATTATTTTTACAAACATTTTGATTTTATAGTCCTCTATGCTTTAAATTATTAAGTTTAAATATTTCAGTTGCTACCTTTCGTATAAAAACTCGTCTAATAAACATGTCATCCCAGGAAAAATTTCCGTCACCATAGTAGTAACCAGGGCATCCTGCGAAGAGACAATAAAATAAAATAAAATTAGGACAAGAAAATATTACATATCTTACAAAAGGCAGAATGTTAGTGCTAATTAATGAATTAATAAACAGCTATACCTGCATTTGCCTCTTCATAACTTGGAGGCATGTTTCCTTCAACAGTTTGGACTGTTGGTGCAACCTGGGAATTCAAGTATATTGAAAAAATATTAAGGGCATCTAACAGAAGCTACCAGTGCTGCCAAATAATAACATGAAATAATCATTTAATTCACTTTAAGAATGGTTAGAAAATATAATAATTGAATAATATAATATAGTATTAATATAAAAGTAATATAATGACTTGTGTAATTTGTCCGTTTTTGCAAGAAACAATTCTTATATAAAATGCTGGTATAACTTCAGTATTGTTTATAAGCTCATAGATACGATCCAATCCAGTTTAGAGATTAACAGACCTGTGCAAAATAAACCATCAGATATAGATGTATGACGTCTTACGAAAAAATGAATCATTTAGATTTTATGCATGATTGCAGGATCTAAGATTGCCAGTTTAATTTTTAAATATGTTTTAGTTAATGTATAAATAAAACAGATTTTATGGCTCTGTAAAGAAGGAAACTTGATCTATAAATAGTCAGAATAATCTCCTTATAGAAATATCCCATGTAGAAGAAGTGTCTTCTGAGGTTTTACTACACCGCTTCTGGATTGCTGTTCCGTAAACATTAAATATATTGTTTATTTTTTTATGATGCTAAATGTTAAACCATTAATTTATATATTGATGTCATATCGTACCATAATTCACTTCTGCTTTATACTGTTTGAAAAAAGTCTCCTGCATTTCTATTCTATTCTATTCTATTCTATTCTATTCTATTCTATTCACTGTAAAGAATATTGCAGCGATTACTTATCACATCTTAAAATGAAACATTATAGAATAAGTAATAATGTGTTGTTTCAACTTAAAAAATTATGTTCATGCTAGACTTTAGAAAATTAGAAGTTCCATTAACTTTAGTTTACTTACTTTGCATATTTAAGTTATTTCAACATATTTTAAGTTGATATAACTAATTGCAGCAGCATTTTTTACATTGTTCTGTTCGATTGAATTGATGTAATTGATAAAATGATACCTTACCTTTTTCTGTGTCATTTTATTTGTTTATTTATTTATTCCCACTGCAGTGTTGCTGGCAGATGATCTGATGTGGGCAAGCGGAGCAGTTTTAGTCCTATGTTCTGGATGTGGGTCAGTCTGTGCCTCATGTGTGCTGTAGTGGAGATTTACTCCAGTCTTTTATAGTGTCTATTCAGGCTAATCCCTCTTACATTCCCATCAGTCCCTCCTCCACACAGGGCTTTAGGAGTTCATTCTAGCAATGTCTCAGTGCTGGATGGCATGATGGGATTGAGCGGGAAAATACTACCTTCAACACAGATGATGGGCTTTTACTTGATCTGTGATGCAACCTTTTCATTAGAAAACAGTTGCTATATTTAGAGTTATGTGGAATAAAGAAGCACATTATGACGGATAAACAAGGCCTAAAGGATAAAGGTGATGCTACATAAGTACATACAAAGATGACTTTATACTAGAGGAAAGTGTGTGAGGTTGGTGATGAACACATATACATATAATAAGTACAGTACATCATACAGTACATCAGAGTTTCATATAAAATGCAATTAAAGAAAAATAATAACAACAACCACACAAATACTGACACCGATGGAGCTCTAGCACTGTTGTAACAATCTGTGTGTACAAATGTGTGCTTTTTAAAATGTATTTATTAATATGTATTTAATAAATGCTTTCATTAAAAAACAACTACAACAGCAACAACAACAACAACAAAAAACATTTATGATTGTGGTTGATATAACTTGGGGAGACAACTTCACTTCTTTTTTAATAAAATAGTATTAATAGCCAGGACACTCATACTTTATTTTAAGGTCCAAGTCTCGCTATGAACAAACTATTAAAGGAGAACTAGACTTCCAGAACAACAATTCACAAATAATTTACTCACCCACTTGTCATCCAAGATGTTCATGTCTTTCTGTCTTCAGTCGTGAAGAAATTATGCTTTTTGAGGAAAGCATTTCAGGATTTTTCTCCATATAATGGACTTCATTGGTGGCCTGATTTTGAACTTCCAAAATGTAGGTTAAATGCAGCTTCAACGGGCTCTAAACGATCCCAGCCGAGGAAGAAGGGTCTTATCTAGTGAAGCGATCTGTCATTTTTTTCAGAAAATATTTTTTTTTATACTTTTTAAGCACAAAAGCTCGTCTAGCACAGGCTCTGGGATGCGCGTTCACGACGCTACTTACTATTGAATCACGTCGAAAGGTCACGTGGAACTAAAGACCCAGTGTTTACAAAGCAAACGCGCAAAGACTAAGAAAGTGGAAGTAAGTTTGTAAACGCTGTTTACATACAAAAAGGTATTGTCCTCCTCTCAAGTTGTAGGAGAAAATAAGATTTCGCCATACTCAGTACACAGACGATGAACGTGATTCATAGTAGTGATGGGAAGATCAAATCATTTTACCGACTCGGACCTTTGAGTCTCATTCAGCAAAATGAACAAATCTTTTTTCGAGTCATTTCGTTCATTTTAGCAAAATAAAATTAAAATGTTATGTGTTACTTCCCTAACACATCTACTGCTTACACAAACATTGACCACACTACAAACAAGACAAAACTATAATGCTATAAGAAACAGAAAAGATGAAGATTAGCTCACCTCACTTCTTATCTGACAAGTTTTCGTGTTTGAGTCGTTCGTTCATCACGAGACAGCCCTATAAGATGAACTAATTCCAGTACAGAACCTAATAGGATGTTGCGCATGCGCGACTGAATGAATCACTCCCCGAGGCGACTCGTTCTTCCTGAGTCACAGTGAAGATTTGTATAAAATGAAAGAATCGTTCAAGAACGACACATTACTAATTCGTAGCATCGTTGACGCGCATCCCAGAGCCTGTGCTACACGAGCTTTTGTGCTTAAAAAGTATAATTTTAATTTTCCGAAAAAAAAAGTTACCAATCGTTTCGCTAGATAAGACCCTTCTTCCTCGGCTGGGATCATTTAGAGCCCGTTGAAGCTGCATTTAAACTGCATTTTGGAAGTTCAAAATCAGGGCACCAATGAAGTCCATTATATGGAGAAAAATCCTGAAATGCTTTCCTCAAAAACCATAATTTCTTCACAACTGAAGTCAGAAAGACATGAACAGCTTGGATGACAAGGGGGTGAGTAAATTATTTGTAAATTGTTGCTCTGGAAGTGGAGTTCTCCTTTAACTATGACTTTTGCCTCAATAAACTACTCATTTGCTGCTTATTAGGAGTTGGAATTAGGGATGGTCATACAGAATATGTGCTTTATAAGTACTAATAAATAGGCAAAATGTTATGAATAGGCATGCTAATAAGCAACTGTGAGAATAGTGAGAATTGTTCCTTATACTAAACCGTTACCATTAGACATTAGACATTAGAAGTTAGAGAGCCTCTCAAGACCCTCAAACCCTCAAGACAGACCCTCAAACCCTCAGTTTGAATCTACTTCACACTTCAGGCAGCTCCATATACCACAATGCAACACAATTATGACATCACCGCAGACTGTGTTTAATTTAGGGTAGACCAGGTACAGTTGGTACAGGGGTACATTTAAAACACCTTCAATAATTTAAGTGCACAACAAGTCTGATCTGTGAAATTTACTTTGCATATGCATATTAGTGCCCTCTTTAATCGTGGGCAATTTGAAGTTCATGCGGTTCTCCAGTCCAAAGATATAGGTGAAAGTTTTTTTTCTAAGGTAGGTTTTTCCCTTCCACATTGAATAGCTTCTCATGCTTACATGACTATTGAAGTTAACTTACATTTTTCTAAACCTTCATCTGCGCTCTAAAAACTGACTTTGTTTCATGCAAGGACACTGTAAAATCTAGAGAAATGTTCGAGGTGGTCAGCAGGGTACAGTTGAGGCACAATGTATCATTTATTTATAATGTTTATTGTTATTATATTTATTAGGTTATTGTTTGCATTTGAACTGTTTTATTATTGCTGTTTTCAATTGTTTACTGCTTTACTGTTTACTGTTACTTAACTTTTTAACTGTTAAATATATGATAAATTATGAACTGAAATTAAATATTTTATCGCTGTTTGCCATTAGTGTACAAAGTTTTACAAATGAACTACTTGTAACTAAACAAACAATAAAATAAAATACTGAATGGAAATAAAAACTGCTGAATTCTCATTTTTAAAGGAATTTACATTTGCAATGAATTGGTTAGGCAGCTTTACAGCATTACGGATGGGTGTCTCAACTTTACTCGGGTACAGTTGGAACAAAAAAAGCTTCTTGTGTTTATGAGCTAATTGTGGCAAATATGACCTACTTATGGATGTTAATAATTATTAATATTTTAGTAGACAAGAAAAGGAAATGTCATATGAAAAATCCCTAGTTGTAATGGAAAAAGCAAAAAGTGTACCAAACAGTACCCGGTCTACCCTACCCCTACCCCAAACAATTTATACATGTATAAATGATTATTTTTTTAATATTTAAAACACCACAAACATAGTTATATACATCTAAATTGCTAGCACATAAAATTGTCCCCTTTCTCATGGACTTTTTTTTTTTAGAGTGTATGTTGCATTTTTACATTTTCACTGTTTTGCGGTTCATAATATTGAAATATTGCTTAAAAGCAATTACATAGCCAATTCATGTGACCATATGTGAACAATAATAAGGTATAAGCACATCAACAATGTTGTGTGGGCTATTAGCAATGCAATATTATTGACAATTTAAAATTAATAATATTTATTAGAGGGAATGTTTTGCCTGTTAGCAGATTGTGGGTCAAAAGACAACTTTTGAAACAATGACTTCATCGCTTTCATAAGGCTGCTTTTGTAATGACTTGACAGTGCTTATGAGCTATGTGCTAAGAAAGTTAAAGGTTTAAAGGTTTATTTCTAAAGTGCCTAGAAGCCTCCAAGTCAGTGGGGCTAACTATAGTACGATTTGTGTGGATTTATACTATGTGACCCAGAGCAGTGTTTCTCAACGCTGGTCCTGGACGCCCCCAAACACACCACATTTTCTGTGTCTCCCCTAATCAAACACACCAGATTCAACTCATCAGCTCATTAAAAGAAATTCCAGGACCGTAAATGGGTGTGTCAGATAAGGGAGATATACAAAATGTGAAACATTGGGGGGTGACCAGGTTCAGGGTTGAGAAACACTCCTTCCAAAGGGAAGAAAATACTTAAGAGAAAATATAATTTAGGTATTTTTCTGTTTTTTTTTTTTTTTTTTTTTTTTTAAAGATCATCTTAGCTAACATGCTATTTTTTTTTTCAGTATATGAATCTCTTCCCTTTGTTATGGCCTGGTATCAGTCCAATAGTAGCCTAATAACTTTTACTTTGACAAGCACAGGGTTTTATTTTTTTGTGTTTACAAATCTGTTGAAACAGGAAGTTAGGATGGGATGTCAATTTAAAATATGTGTAGTAGTAGCAGTAGTAATAATAATATTAATAATATACTGTATATAAAATATTTTACTTCAAACATGTTTAGTTAACATTATTGTTATAGTTTGCAAAAATAGTAATTACTTATTAATCACTCAAAATAACTTTCTTTTAAAGTCACAGCACACCTATGAACCTCCCTCTAAAGTTTCAAATGTTTCAGCTCATTGACAGCATGTTCTCTTTGCTCTGAGGGGAGATGAGGTGAACAGCTGATGATCTGTGTACAGAGTCTTATGTAACTTCAGTGCTACTAAAGCTTTCTATTATCCACGCATCAGCGTATTCATAATATTCCCAACAACTACATAATACAACTAAACAGAGATTAATTTCACCTTGTAGCCTTTAACAAGAGTTAGCAGCACTGAAAGTCAGTGACAAAGTTATTTATTTATTTATTTATTTATTTTGGGTAACTGTATATTTGATTTTGTTATTGTTGGATTTTAACTTGAAGTCTATATTGGCTGATCAAGAAACTGTAAAGAATGTATTATAAAATCGTTTTTAAGGCTTTATTAAAACTAATGTCTTTAATGCTCCTGTTCATATAAAAGTAACATGACACAGGAACCTCAAGAGGGCGCACTTACTGTATGTAATTTCAAATAAAATGTATTGGTTTCATGTACAGAATAATTTTTTGGAATAGTTGTGTATTTATTTTTTTTATTTTAATACACATACTATTGTGTAGATGCGGTTAATTTCTTCAGGTTTAAATGTACTGATAATAAATTTAACTGGTTTATGAAAGGTTTTGCTCTGTCTTTATTTTACAGTATGTGTACTTACATTTGCTTACCCAAGAAAGTACTTGTAATCTAAGGTAACTACATCGGGTAGGGTTAGGTTCAGGGTTAAACTCTAGTTATTACCTAGTTATTGCAATTACTATAATAAGTACATAGGAACGGAACTGTAAAATAAAGTGCTACCAAAAATAGCTTAATTAGTCATTTTAAGCACAAACTATTTATGTTATGCTATTATTCATTAACTCTTAATTACTGTCTGTGAAGGTCATATACTTGGTCTTTGTTTGTTGTGTTCGCTTCTATTTTTTCTTGTATTTATTTACTTCTTAACAAAATAAACATTTATTAATTATTTGTTCAAGTTTTTGCAGTACCCAATTTAAAGATGAGACTTTTCATCATCTGTAAATATTTATAAACATTTACTAATCATTTATTATTATCTTTATGAGCACTGGACTTTTAGCTGTTGTAACAATGTTTGCGTAAAGAGAGGTTAATTAAATTTAGCTTAATGCTCAGTTAAAACATAACACACATTGTTATTTGGGTGCAAAACATGTTTTATTACCTCAACACTTATATTATTCCTATATTAACAGGAGAAAAAAAACAAAACTTATTAGTTTATCAAAACAATATAATATAAACAAATTGAATATGTGTTCCCATTAGTAATCAAACTGACACCTGTACACTGCTGACACCTTAACCAACCCTTAAACCTACCCTCGTAGGTAGACTCATTTATATACTCTTTTATTTGATGATTTTCTCATGAGTTCAGTTTCAGAACTACAGCATTTTGTTTCAATACTTGCTTGGCTTGCAAGTTGCAATAATTTTTAACTGGATAAGAAACTGTAAAAGGTATAGTGCAAAATCATATTTTTAGGCTTTATTTAAACTAATGACAATGTTACTGTGCATTTAAATGTAATGTGACACAGTAACCTTAAGAGGGCGCCTTTACTGTACACAGTTCCATTGCTATCAAACATTATTGATTTATGTATATATGCGTTGTGGTAAATATCTATAAAATAGCTCTGGACTCATATAATTATTCATCATTTCTATATTTCTTTCTTAAGGATCATGTGGCTCCGGCAAGACAGTGAGAGGAAGGAGTTACAAACATAATACCACATGAGAGTAATGTTATCTTTTAATTTCACCTTTTTTTTTTTTTTTTAAACCAAATCCATGCAGAACAAAGGAAAGGGGGTAACATATAAAGTGAGTTTCTCCCTGATCTTTTGTCACATTCCACAGCTGTGAGAGGTTTCATTGTATGATGGTATGTTTATTTCTGTTGCCTCATCCTCGTTTTACCATGAGCATTTTAATTATCTAATATTTTATATAAAGAGAAAGAATTCACTATAACAGAAATATTAGACTAGTCTGATATTATTCTAGACTGATTATTCTGTGCTACAATATAATGGCATAGTGATTTAGTCTTCAGTTTGAGGAAACAAAAGATTCCCATTCGCGGTTGGACCCCTGGAGCCATTATTTAAATGAAGGTGAAAATCTTGGCATATATCATACATCAGCTCCATACGCATGCTGGTGCCATTTGCTTGTTGCTAGGATACCATTGTGCACCATCAGCATTCTGTGTGCAAAGGAACGTGCAGTGCTCTGGACACAATTTATACATGTACATAAAATACTCAGCCTTGCAAAACTTGAAAGGTAAGTTTTATTATCACATAATCTCTATGTAAAAAGATATACATAATACATTTACCAAATATACATTTAGATGCACATGAAATAAATGAACTGAATTTGTGTAGACATGGCAAAGTCCACTTTGCTGCTAACCCACCCTCTGATACAAGACACTCAGAAAATTCTGAACTGCAAAGGGTAGAATAAACCATATCCATGCAAAGCTCTTGTAAATACACGTTCAGCCGTCCTTTCTTCATTAAACGACTCATTGTCCCTGGTACTGTCATGATATTACCATACAAGAATACATACTACAGTATTATACAGTTATAAGAAACTATCATATATTTCAATTATAATACATGTTTTTTTTTTTACAACCAAGGTTTTGACTGCCTAAGCAATAAACAATATTTATAAAGGTCCACAAAGAGATACAAGAATGTGTTAAATGAAATTAATGAATTGTGCAATTGAATTTAAATAGCTGAAAATGCAATATGAGAAGTTTATCTGAAAATTTGTACAATGTTTTGAACAACATGATGATAAATGCATAGCATCCGGAGTGAGAAAATTACTTATAACATTCCAAAACTTTATACCGACACTGATCTTGACACTGAAAAACACTGTTTACAAAACAGCATTGTTTAAAAACATCCACCACCTCATGATCTTGTCAATCGTCTTTGTAGAAAGAAAAATCTATACCATCTTCCTCTGTTTTTAGTTTTTGTTGAAA
Organism: Labeo rohita; assembly: GCF_022985175.1. Lineage (NCBI taxonomy): Eukaryota > Metazoa > Chordata > Actinopteri > Cypriniformes > Cyprinidae > Labeo > Labeo rohita. Next base: position 9,797,520 of record NC_066879.1, on the reverse strand, counting down.
ACACTCCTAAAAAGTCCAAATGTCCAGCATCTGCTCTGTACTTCTATACTTCTTATATTACACTGGAAAAGTTCAATGTCTTTTTTTTTCTTGTGGTGGAGCAAGTCTGAGGTGTCTGTGTAAGTGCTAGTCAAAAATCAGATGTTTATCCTGAATTATGCATGGCTTATTTGTACAAGAGCACCCTGAATCTGTGTTTCGACCCCTTATTATCAATGTGTAGACTCTGGTAATTGTCTCTTTTTGTTTTTAGGGGTCAATATGGAAGGCGAGGAGTTTCTCGGAGTGCTGGTTGTTGAGGGTACGGAGGTCAGGCAGACGTAGCAGGAGTTTGGGGAAGAGTGAGCTGTCTTCTGGTCTTCGGCGAGTGATGAGAGCGCGAAGAGCGCCGATCAAATCCTCTTGGAGCTGCTCTACGGCTCCCACATCTGAGATACCTGAACGATCTGATATAGAGGAAGGTAATGATGAGTAACAGGGACATTGCCTCTTTGTACAAATACTGTCTACACAAGCAACTACCTAGTAGTTGGAAATCCAAAGTACCTGCAGAAACCAGCACTACAGCCATGAAGAGGGCCATCTCATCTGCCTCCAGACCCATGTTCCCCAGCTTCTCACTGAACTCAAACATGGCGTCGAGTAGGCCACCCATCCCTAGCACTCGTAGTGATGCCAACGGGTAGGTCTGACCATTTAGGAATGTTACAGTACGTTCCTTGGCATTAAACAGCGAGCAGAACCTCACCATTAGAACCTGCAATTAACCAAAGTAAGCATTAGAAAAATAACATTAAATAAATGTTCAAGACTCGACCATGTAATCTACATCACAATAACTCTCAAAGACATTGTTCACTGCAATATAAGTACTATTAATTTTGCTTTCAGACTTTAGTTATTGAATGTTTATAAAGAAAACAAATTTGTTATGACACTGATTTAGGGTCTTGTACAGTCAGTAAATATTCATCCATAACAAGACCACAAACTTTTAATGGAACTCCCTGGGAAATTCGATTCATGTACAATTGTTATTTTAAGTAAAACCTTTTCAATTAATCAGCTGAACCAGTCAAATGAGTCAGACTTTCCATCACTGTCTTGTGATAGAGACCCCATATAGGGTTATTCTCAATTTGTTTCTTCAGTCTTCAGGCTAGGACATTCTAATTGGAACTGATCTGAGGACAGACTTGAACGTTTCTCACCTGAAAGGTTCCTGCCTTCAGCAGCATGACCTGATCATGTTGACTCAGGGCCTGAAACCCTGGAATGCTCTTGGCAAATTCAACCACTTCTTTAACAGCTGGAGTGAAGCACTGGGAGAAACTCTCCCAGACCTGTTGACTGGAGTGACTTGCTGGGGAGACGGGGCATGCATTGAGAGGACATGCCTGGAGAAACACAGAAAGAGAGCATTCGTCACATAAGTTATAGTTACACAAAATTGTAAACCAAGACCTGCAACAAATCATATTTCAACATATAAACATACCAGAACTTTAGCACCAGGGCTCAGTCTCCAAGGACAAGACGTCTGAGTGGAATAATTGTTGTGCTTTGATGGATAGCTTTGAGGAGGTGTAGTTCCCTGGCTGGGACTGTGGGGACTTGAGGACTGTGGGAAGTTATAGTGACTGTTGTCCATAACATGGGTTGTCGGTTTGTTGTTATGGTTGGTGACCGGACATCTGGACTGGGGTAGACAGCTTGTTGTGGAATGGATGGAATGTTCTTGGGATGAGATGTTTGGGTGTGGGTGAGACTGGCTGTAGCCAGATTCTTGTATTGGATTATGACGGAAGGAAGAAGGATTGTTTTTATTAATGTTGTCATCATTAACCTTCACTAACAACTTCTCCCCGTTCACAAAGATATTGCGATAAGCTTGAGAGATAACACCAATGGCCTCCTCTGACTGGCCATCTTCAGGGCTGGTAGTAGTCTCGGTGGGTGTATTACAGTTGATGTCCATGGATGCTGATTCATTAAGGCTGTTCATGTAACTCTGCATTTCCTCCAGTAGGCGCTGTTTCTCACGTTTCGGGATGCGCCCAAATCGCACAGCTGGAAGAAAAGGAGGTATAAATGTTACTATATAGAAGAGTGATATACTAATGCATACATTAAAAAGGTTTCCATCATCTTACAGCTTGACAGTAATGCAGTGTGGTACGCTGTTGACTTGATAAAACCTTAACTGCCTTATTGATTTATAAAATGAAGGGTGCAATTGTGGCCTAAAGGTTAGAGAGTCGGACTTTTAACCTGAAGGTTGCAGTTTGATTCTCAGTACTAGGAGGAAATGTAGGTGGGGAAATAAATGGGAATGAATCTCTTCAACCATTATTGCCCACAACTGAGGTGCCCTTGAGCAGAGCACCCAACCCCCCGATTGCTCCCCTGGCAGATGGGTTAAACAAATTTAGAGTATGGATTACCATACTTGGCCTACACATCACATTACGTCCCCATTAAGAGTTCCCTGTTGAAAAAAACAGCGTATGCTTGTTAGGTATGTTTTGAAGCAGCTAGTTTGACCTGTTTTAAGCTGGACTTTAGTTGGCCATGAGATGATTTAGGCTTGTCCTAAGCAGCAGCTAGTTGTTTAGGACCAGCAAATGACCATCTTAAACCAGCTCAAACCAGCTGCCATGCTTCAAAACATACCTAACCAGCATATGCTGTTTTTTTTCAACAGGGTTTAGTTCCAACCCAAGTAAACACACCTGAACCTGCTAATCAAGGTGTTACTAGGCATACCAGAAACTTTCACGCAGGTGTGTTGAGGCAAGTTGGAACCTAATTTTGCAAGGACTGAGTTTGGACACCCCTGCAGTAGAGCCTGCTGCTAGCAATGCCAAGGTTACTGGTGTGATTTCCAGGGGAAAGCAAAAATTAATTAAATGTATGCCTTAAATGCCTGATATAAACTCTTAAGGCACAGGCTTTCTTAATTTTCCACGTTCTGTTCTATATTGCACACAGTTACATACACAACTTTGATCATAGATGCTTTTGGTTTTTTCCAAGTCCTCAAATCACTTGTACTGTTGTTCACGCACAAGTCTGCACGGACACAAAAAACGGGCTGCATGTGGACAGTATGTGTAGACATCAGTAGACAGTGCTCAATCTCACATAGACAGGGATATTTAAAAGGGAGGCACAATTTTGGCATTTAACTGTTGTCCTCTATGGATGTTGTGCAATGGCATACAGGAGCGAGAGGTTCCTGTTTTAGTTCACTACCTTACATTTACACATTTCGTAGATGGTTTTACTATATAATGTCCTTTGGAACAGCAGGAATGCTGTATTGACAAATCAGCATTCACTTTTATAATAAACATGAAATAAGATTACATCACAGGGACCTATTAGATTACGGCTGCTGCGCAAAGCTTCTATTTTACTTCCACCACATTTATCTCATTCGATCTCCCCCTACTCTACCTCTCAGAGCTATTTATAGACCCTACTACTATATAATACACCCCCCCCATCCCTCTGTTTCTCTCTTGCTGTGTCTTTATCCCATTGGGAAGTGGGTCAGTGGGTCACCCAAAGCAGAGGTGATGCCATTGAGGGAATGAGGGATGTAATAAATGACAACAGGTGAAACAGATACTGTCATGAGTTAAAGGGTTAGCAGGTTAAGGATGTGATGGGCAGAGAGGAGAAGGCATTAGAATGCTTAAGTGGTGAAATGCTGCAGGACAGAGGAACATGATATGATGATAAACTGGACTGATAAGGAGCACCAAGTGTTGAGCAATGTGAGGTCCCTTCAGCAAAGAAAGGCTAGGTTAAAACTGCTAAGACAAGCACTAATGCAAAACTAGGTCTTTAGGTCTGGAATATAACAATCATTTAAGGGGATTTTTTTGTTTGGAGGTGTCATATAGCACCATCACGTGAGGGCGTGGAGCCGTGTAAGTGGAGATGCCAAGGTTTCAGGTGACAAGTGCAATGACATAATACAATGGAGGGAGAAAATGGCTTCTATCATGCAGTAAGCGACACACAGTATTAGCTATGTTTTTTACATTCAAGAGCACCACAACATTGCAGTACTCTGAAAAAGTTAAAACAATAAAAATTATTCATATATTCATTAACTTTTAAATTAATAGAAAATCTAGTGTAATTACAGTGTGAATGGGGAGGAAGGAAAACAAGGTCAAGTACATCATGTGACGTTGAAATATGATGGTGCATATCACTTTACTTTCCCAGTTTTTAGGTCACCTAAATATGTACACTAGCCCCAGAAAATATGATTTATTATCAGCCCAGTTTACAAAGCTCCCCAGAGGCAACACTGTCCTGTATGGGCAAAGTGTGCTAGAGGACAAATCGGAAAGATATTTTAGCATGTTTATGCATCGCCTTCAATTGAAATAAAGGGTTCTTAGCTTCTGGGTTACATCGACAAAGCACTTTATTAAATCCCGGCTAGCATTTGGATCTTAATTAATCCTGCAGTACAGCAAACGAAGACCTGGAAACACATTAAACTGCAGTGTACTAGGCACTCGGGCCATTTGTGTCCCCAATTCCCCAAATTAACCTGATTTGCTGCAGTTTTTACAGTGAGTGATGACTTGTGGGATTTCGGAGAGCCCACACTAATAAATCAGTGGTGAAAAGAAAACTGTCAGAACAGGGTGTAAGCTATAGTGCAAACAGTACAGAACAGATGGTGGATGTAGGGTTAAGGAAACATAAAAGAGAATTGAACTCATGTTTTAAATATAGTGTAGCAGTGAGGTCATGTTGGCGAAATTTTGAAGGCAAAAAAGATTCATTGTCCATTGTTATTGCCCTCACTCGAATCTCAAGATTTGGAGATTCTAACTGAAATAATCCCTGGATTTTTAAAGCAAAACTTTGCATTATGCAGTTGCTAAATGATACCAAGCATGTTGCTGAGCAGTTGCTAGGGTGTTGCGTGTGGTTGTTCAGTGGGCTCTTACTGGCTTAAGACCAACCAGTCAATATTCTGGTCTAATTGCTTGGAAAAATGCAATTACTAAGATGTACTGGGGGCTTGCTAGAACATTTCTAGGTGATTGCAAGGTGGTTGTTTACCGATCCAATAACATTCCTAACACTAAAGTATGGATTGCAATACTGATGCTTCCCTTAGCAGTATAGTTATACCAAGAATAATAATGTTATTTATTGTTCATAAATGTATGTGCAAAGCTCATACCATCTCTGGACATGCCGACAGAGAGGCACTTCTTAAATCGACAGTGCTGGCAGCGATTGCGGTTCATCCTCATGATCAGACAGTTTTCATTCTTCACACACATCTTATAATGGATGTTCTGCTGGATACTGCGGCGGAAGAAACCCTGAGGATAACACAAGATCAGAGTGAATGTCAGTATGTGTGTAACACATCAGGCATATGTGAACAGTGCCTTCAGTTTTAGACCAACACTAAACACATAAGTTATGCATTTTGAGAGTATTTTACAAATGAGCAGTGTGCATTTGAGTGTGTATGTGTGTGTGTCCTTACCTTGCATCCCTCACATGCATGGACACCATAGTGAAATCCTGATGCAATATCCCCACATACTTTGCAAAGCAACACCATACCTCCTGTTTCTAGTAACACAAATTGGCAACAACAAGTTAGCAATGGTCAGTGCTCACCGAATTTGAGAAAATATCAAAAAACAAAATGCTGAGAATACTCACTGGTAAAGGTACCCGTGAACCCACTGGGTCGTCTGCCAACCATTGGATGAGAGTAGGTGTTTTGCCCTGATGATGTTACGGTTGGGGTAACTGGGTTTACAGCAGTAGCACTGCTTACTTCTGGAAATTGGAAAACCAGTTTGTTGGCCCCTGCAGAACTTCCATTGCTTCCAGCTGGATGTTTTTTAAGGGCGCCAAGCTCAGTGAAAGATACCTCCTCTGGGGATGAGGGTTGAGAGGCTGGAGACTGTGTCTGGTACCCACTGGATGGGCTTCCTGGACTGGGGCTGGCGCTTCCTGTTGAGCTTGCATATAGAATCACTCCTCCACCTGTGTGTGTGAAAGAGGGGCAAAAGAATGAATATTACATGATGCCAAGTTGATCTTGTTATTATTTATATCTAGATCAGTCATGAAACTCCAGATGGTGCAGACGGATAGATCCTTAATGCAATCTGCTAGTAATCAAATCATTCTCTACATGGCACAACCAAATCGGTCTCCGGTAAGTCAGCAGCCAATAAAATTACTTGCACAATGTTTAAATAGTCTGGTTCAGTGTTCGCTGTAAGCTTGCTCCTCAGAGACCTTCCACCTCCCTCAGCTCCACATGGCTAGATCAGCTATGAGTAATTTCATGTATGCTATTTGTGCAGAATAGCTACATACTCACAGCAGCACGTCTGTGTATGTATTGCTAGTGACAGTTCTCTGTACTCTGCTGTTGCTCTGTAGCGGCAGCAGCAACAACAGCAGCAGCAGCGTAGTAGAGCTACTATGCTAATATCAAATATACATTATCATTGTCATACCCATTAAAAAACTAAACTGTCCTGAGATTGGTCATAATAGAAATATCTCTAGTCACCTTATTTATTTGTTTATTAAATATTGTACATTTCATATACCACTAAGAATGTGTAGTTGCATCTCAATTTTACAAATTTTGCATGTTTAAATCCATCCTACATAATTCCTCATATTTGCCATTTAGCTCAGGCTTTTTAGTATTCAGTTTTCATGTAAACCTGATCTTTAGTATCTTGATCAAAGATACAGTGTATGGTTTGAATCAGTTAATGGTCTACTTTTAACTGAATGGGATTGATTGTTGGTGAACTGTTTCAGAGAGGGTGTGAATGTGGTCTATCCACATTTTTTTTTCTTCCCTGTAACAGTAGGATGTTCAAAAAGTTGTTCACTAATTTCAATGTAAACTCGGAAATGTCTCACATGTTTGAACCCTCTACTACTCTCAGTCTCTCAGCTCATCCTTCATCTTGAATCACATGTTTCAAACTGCGCCAGTGGAAGGCTCAAACATGTGAGAAATGAGCCAGGATGAGCCAGACTGACTCACGTGTGTAAGTGCAACGTTGGGGAATCGGATTTTAGCGAGTCGGTTCACTTCAGTGATTCGATCAGTTTGTGTTTTCTCTCCAAAAAGTGTTTCAAGAAGTGCATGCTTAATTTTACAAGTTATGTTAGCGAGCTTCGTCTTCCAGTTCAGTGTTGCTATTTTGTTTTTATTTGTTTGTTCAGTGTTGCTATACCTTCCTAACACGTTTTTCCTAACACGTCTCCATCGTGTAGATATCGTGTTACTCTTTACTAACCTTCCCGAGTACGTTAAACCGAATCATTACAAAGAACCGACTCAACAGAACAATTTGTTTGAGAATCGTAAACACGGATCTGAGAACTCCCACACCCCCCACCACACGCGCTGCTCGCTCCTCTGGCGGCGCGCCCGGGAACGCGCTCCAGAGCTGCCAGCCACCTGACCGCCGACTCACATGCACTCCTGACATAGTGAACGCCCCGAAAATACAAGCCTCTTTCCGCAGTCCCGTGTCTAGAACAGCCGCAGTACGAGAGAGAAAAAAAGTCACAAACTGCCAGCCTGCTGCTCACGTTTGGAGAGGGCTTAAAAACAGAAACCAAGGCCATATTTATGCGCCCGTGTTTATAATACTTGAGTCACCGGAAACTGGAGTGCATGCATGAACGTGCACGGTCACGTTTACTCGACATACGAGCTTGTTGTTTTTTGCCCTTTATTTTATTTTTTTTTAAATCGAGCTCATTTCACTTAATCTTACTTGTTTACATAACGTGATGCCTCACCTGCTCTAAATACATTTGAGGCGACATTAACATTCCATTGACAGTTTTCACGACTACACATAGGCTAATTCCCCTTAACTCCATAGCACCATGAAACCTTTCCTCTAGTGTAATGTGTCTCAAATGCACATGGGCTAATGTGAGTGAGTGAGTGAGTGAGTGAAAGGATGAATAAATAAACGGGTTATTAAATTTCAGTTGTTGTTGTCTGAAATTGCACTTTTGTGAAAAAGGGAAAACAACCTCAACAGCAATAATTATAACAACTGACAGATGTAGGATACTGTTCATTTGATATGCAAGCTAGATTTTAATCATAATCCCTTTGTTAGTGTTTAATCACAAGAGTATAAATACATTTCCATTGTAATATGTAGCATGTAATAACTAGTGGCAAGATATTAGTGTTTCTAACACCTGGAATGTGCAGTCTTGCCCAATAAAAGTGAATCCCAATGCAATATACTTCCTTTCAGTATTATTATTTATATTACATATTATTTGAGAGCTCACTGTATTGACCAAAATTGCCCATCCATTATGTGTATTACATACAGTATGTAAAATTTAAGTGTCCACTCGTCTTCTAAAAAGTTTTCTCATACATTTATTCATAACCTAGCTATTCAAGAGTGTAGTTTGTAGGTTACAGTAGTTGTGTGTAGGCTTATTTTAATGTTTAGGTGAAACTAAGTCAACATATTCTCTAAATATTGAAAAAGAAAACAACAACAATGAAAAAAAAAAACTATTTGTTAATGTTTTTAAAGTGGTTAAATGAACTACAGAAAAATATAAATGTTAAAGGAATTTCCAAAATTAGAGTTTGATTTAACTATATTTAAAACCTATATTAATAATGAAAATTCTTTCATCATTTATTCACCCTCAAGTTGTTCCAAACCTGTATGGCCACCCACCCCCCACCTCCCACCCTGTGGAATATTTAATATTTTGAGAAATGTTTAGAAATGTTTTGAGAAGAGTTTATTGTCCATTTAACGGAAGTCAGTGGTAACCAAAACTATTTGGTTACCAACATTCCTCATTCTTTTGTGTAAAAAAGAAAAGAAAACAAAAGAAAAGAAAAGAAAAAAAGAATGTTATACAGTTTGGAGGGTGGTTGAAAAATTACAGAATTTTAATTTCTAGGTGAACTATCCCTTTAAGTAAATTCCATTTACACTGATTTGGCAGGTGAGCATTTCGGCTGGAAGGCTTTGATTTCTTGTTTCAAGGTTTGATCAGAGAGCTGAATGCCGTCACATGTGTTGTTGCTAAAAAGTAGGTCAATATTACTATATCTTCTTGGAGACAACACTTATGAGAATTATACAAATGAGCAAATATTGCTGTTATCATTCACTTTTTCAAACAGTTAATATATTTTGAATATACATTACAGGAATAATAGTGTAATGCATCAGAATAAAGGAACATTATCAGATATTAAATATTATAAATAATTACAAGTAACACATTAAACATGAATTTTTTAATTAGAAGGAATTAAATAATATTTTATGGTAAATTAAATCAAGATTATTGAAGTGCATTTCACAACATTTTGTATAGTTTATGTGAGCCATTCATGGCTTTAAAAGCGGCATCTTGTCGTCACATAAAAGTGCGCTTGATATAAACATATGTGTTTAACAGAGATCATGCAGGCAGAGAAGAAAGATCTGAGCTCAAATCTGTGTCTCTTTGACTTTGACCCAGTGACCAGCCTCCCTCCCTTCAGAGGCTGGATGAGACACGGGCTGCCGGAACAAAAACACAAGCAAGGAGGGGGTGTGTGCCTGGGAAATCACGCGTGGCACGTGGAGCTCAGAGTTGATCCTCGTGACAGTGAAAGTGAAAGTCTGTCTGCGTGAATACCACTATGGCCTGACATCATCATGCCTGATGACATGCAAAACGTGCAGGTATCAAACTGAGCGCTTTCTAAGAAATCACTTGTACCAGAATCACAAAAAAAAAAAAAAAAAAAAAAAAAACACGACATCGTCAGAACAGCTATGCGTTTCAAGAAATGCTGATGTTATAAATTTAAATGTTATGTTGTTAACCCATCACAAAATAACACACTGATGACTGAACCTTACAACAAATTGTAAGCTATGAGAACAATATACAAGAAAGTATATTTAAAGCCTACTGACATCCTGTGTTAAGTATGTAAAATTATTATACTTGCTGCCACAGTTTATAATGTCCTATTCATCAGGAGGAAATAAGCTAGTAGCTGATTTTTCTCAGTATTTTAGGATTCTGACTTATTAAAATACAACTGTTTAAGATTACTGTCATATAACTGCTATATAAATAACTTCACATTAGCCATAGAAAAAAAGTCTAAAAAGGAAGGCCATGTGATGCTGGTAAACAAAATACTGGTTTATTGCCTGCTGTGCTGTATAAATGTTATTACCGACTGTGTTTCCTTTCAGGATAAAAGATAGTTATCTTCTCACATGTTCATGAGCAGTTATTGACATACACGTTCGAGCACGTGTTTGAGTTAATGTAAAGGAGGAGCGCTAGGTAATGACAATCAGTCACCGGCACACGAGCGTGACTTGTTTAATGAATCACAGTACGAACACAAGTAACCTGATCGAAAGGAAAAACCTTGACAGTAGCCAAGGTTTGGTTTGTCTTTTACCCACCCCCATACTGGAGACCGGTGGTAAATTACAAACGAAACGGAATATAATTAGACTAGATAGCTTTTAGTTTTTATGATTGCAACTTTATTTTTAGCAACAACTCATTTGGTTGGAGGTCACGCTGAAACAGCTCACGATTAATTTATGAATATGATGCGTCATGATGTACAGTCTACTGGTAAGAGTGCGCGAGCAGAGCAAGCTGCACGTGAGTTTGTTTACGTGTAAAGCGAGACCGGAAACATTTGCCAAAATATCGGTAGCGCGCCAATGCTCACGATATAGTCCAAAAATGTATTGGACATTAACTGCAGCATGCAGTATACATATATATATATATATATATATATATATATATATACAGATATATATATATATACAGATATATATATATATACATACATATATATATATATATATATATATATATATATATATATATATATATATATATAAAGTTCAGATGCAAAAGCCTCATTATCATTATCTCACTTTTGACCGAGATGGCTTTTAGCTGGTTTTGCATCTGAATATACATATATGTATGTGTGTGTGTATATATATATATATATATATATATATATATGCCCATTTAAATTCTTAAATTTAAATTAAATCAAACGAGGTGGTGTGTATTACCATTTTCAAAACTTAAACAAGTTCTTGACATAAATGACAAAGTTGGCTAAAATAACTAAACGAGTGAATGAATTACTACCAATAGTCTTTCATCTGTTCAAATAACTGACCAACATTAATATTTATAGCCAAAATATTGTTTTTTACTCACCTGGACTCCCGTCCATGGTGTCTGTTCCGAGTGTTAATGAAGGAAATGCAGGTATCTGAGTCGCGTCTATAATTTTCAGCGTGCTTGAAATTCCCTTCACACAGATGAGAACTTCAAGAAGTCTGTTAGGAAATGTCTCGAAAAAGAAGTGCACTCTATAATGTAATCTATAATGTCCTTCAGGTAAGCAGGGCAATGAGCCGTCCTCACTCTTTGAAAGATGTCCTTAAAGACTGTATCGTGTGCAATACAGTAGCGTATTCCTCCAAAACAATCAGAGCAAATGTGCTGGCACCGTTCTCCAAGGCAGAGCTGTACAACTAGTTTGAGCCATGCACAAGCATCACATACACAAACACGTTTTCAGGTGTCTTAGAAATGTGACTGAGCTTTCCCCCTCCTTTCTTTGCCCTTTAAATTGTTTGTGTTTTTGTATGCCAAAAACTGTGACTCCTTTCACACGCCCTCTTTCTTTTCCTTCTCAGTCAGGCTGCTGTAGTATAGCTGCTGCTCCTTCCTGCCTCCTCCTTCTCTCTGCTCTCAGTGGCAGATGACTGAGCGTGGACTCGTTTGCCATTGGAATGCCTGCTGCATGCGACCGCTGCATGTGAGCTCTGCCCTACTGACACACATTTTATGCAAATGAGCACCGCTCTGATGAGGGGGAGGACAGCCGTGGGGGAAGCACATGGAGAGAGGGAGGAGCGCACCGTGACTGCTGTTTACTTCCCTCCAGAGCTTTATATTGCTCGAGATCCTCCTCTCTACAGCACACACCACCGATAGGCTTGGAGCCATCAAGGGCTTGCCCGACTGAACACCACATCAAACAGCCTGAACACAGGGGCTGTCTGTTCTCAAAGGCATCCTGAGGGTCTCACGTTTTTGGCCTGCATCACACTGATTTGGATGTAGGTCATGTGTCTAACTTAGAGACCCATATTTGATTGAACAACTTGAAAAAATATGATGTATGGAGAACTAAGCAGTGACAGGGTTATAAACGCATGTTTCACCATTACTGGAGAAATGTACCTGCCCCTCTGTGAATTCAGTTAACATACATCTATACATGTCACCTGTGGTGAGAACATGAAATGAACATTTTTGCATTTTTGGAGCTTTAGTGTGCCAACTTTCTTTCTTTTTGATGTTTACAATAGTTGAGCACCCTTATTGAGGCTTTGGTTGCCTTATATAGGCCTACATACATTATACATTTGTAGCATATGGTCTTCTATAAAAGACCAATTTGTTATACTGTAGTATGTCAACTTTGGTACTATAAATTACTGATTGGATTAAATATGATATAGTGGAGCCATTAGAAACACGTTCGGAACCCTGCCCGAACATTTACCAGGTTATAGATCATATGTACTGTACACAGTACTGTTATACACAGAACAGGCAGTTTCATCCTGGTAAAGCATATTTTATTGTGATTGTCTGTGCCATTGCTCCATCTGCAAAATCAACAATACACAACGTGAATTGTACAGCAGCCTGTCACGTTGAACAATGCTGGCATTGTGAATTCATGTGCGTGAGAACAGTCCTTCTCATTCTCTATAATTGACAACCGGGCGGACTTAGTGATTTGGGGACCCTAAGCAAATTCCAGGTATGGGGTGCCAACACGCCAACTATGTGCTCTTTAACTTTTGTAACCCTTATTTTGCTCTCTCTCTTATAGTTAGTAGTTAGTTTACCCTTTCACATCTTGTCTATAGTGTAGCTGAACTCAGTAAATAATTAGTCAACCTGATGTTGTTCTAAAGCCGTATTACCTTATTATTAATCCCATGTAACTCATCTCACATTCTGAGTCTTCTAAAGGCAAAGGGTAGGGTTTGCTAAGAAAAAAACGTAAATGCATACTACTACTAAGAGTGCGGAGCAGTTTTGTGCCCAGGGAAAGCACACAAGAAATGTAAGAAATTTTAATTTTAAGAAATTTAGAAGAATAAAATCATGTCACAAAATAGGAAGCCTATAAACCTTAAAAGTATGTGTGCACTTCATTCACTGAGATGAATATCTCTGTTGTGAGACAGTAGGTGCATTCATACTATGTCACAATTACAGTCATTTCAAGATAACAACATGATGTTTTGGGAGGAGCCGTCCACTTCCTCTGATTGGAATTATGCATTTCTATGGCAACTTTATCAATGCCAAAGCATTCACATGCTCGTAGAATGTAGTTAGGACTTGAACCACGTGACCGCTGTACCACCTGACTACTGCAGCTTCAATAGGTGTTGATCATTATGAAAATTAACAATTGTTTTATTGTGGTAAAAGTACAGTAACCATGTTCTTTTTTATTGATTACCATTTGTGTAATTTTTTTTTACTACAAAGAAAATGGTTAAACTACGTGGTTAAACTATGTTTAGTGTAGCAAATTCATGGTTAATTATTTTTATTTATTTATTTTTTAATTGTAGTAAAAACTATAGTTAAATTTTCATAAGGGGATGCTGCCATAGAAATGCATAATTGTGAGTCTGAGGACGTAAACAGCTCTAAGTAGAACGTCACATGTTGTCATCTAAAAATTATGACTTGGCCTGAATGCAGCAAGTAAGACAGTCTTCATGTGAACAAATTATATATAGTAAGCTATAGCCTAAACAGTTATTTGTTTATTTGTGTAAATAATTAAAATTTAAATTACAAATAATTTAACAATTTAATTAACTAAACCTTTAATCATTTTGTTATTCAAATACTTTGGCATTTACCAGCAGGCCCAAAACACTAAGGTGTTCCGCCTTAATGCATGTCAAGTTTAAGATGTCATATTTTTTGTACTGACCATTGCATCTTTAAGAGTAAATCCCACATTTATATGCAGATTTCACTCCTAAAACAACTCTTTGAGCAGTAAACAAAAACAGCAGTAAATCAATCCTAACACCTCTGATCAGCCATCTTGTTAAAAAAAAAAAAAAAATCAGTAGGCATGTCTGTGACTGACTACATTGCTCAACCCTGCAGAACATGCTGTAAATAGAAACCTCTGACGTTCATCAGAGTGCAAACGTTTCTTTTTTTTAAACCCATTTCCCTCGCTAACTTCCCTCCGTCTCATGGATTTGGTTACGTCATTGATTGCGTTGCATGAGTCTTAGGCCTGGTTTCACAGACAGGGCTTAGCTTAAGCCAGGACTAGGCCTTGGTTAAATTAAGATATTTAAACAGCTTTTATTAAAATGCCCTAGAAGAAAACATTACAGGTGTGCATCTTGAGACGGTACAATGTTACTGACATATTTTAAGATATGTCAGAGCAAGATATTTTCAGTTGAGACAGCCCAAACATGCACTTTAGTCTGGGACTAGCCTTAAGCTTTGTTTGTGAAACAGGGCGTTAGAGTTTGCTCGATCTAAGAGTTGTTTGACACACCAATGTGCAATATCAAGTAGCAAAATGAGTTGTTTTGTACAGCTAAAATTAGCCAGACACATAAAATGAACAAATGGCTGCGCCTACTCTTACAGGGGAAAAAAAAGGTGGATACACAATCTGTGGTGATGTCACAATCGTGTTGCTTTGTGGCACATGGAGCAGCCTGAAGTGTATGAAGTAGACTCGTTCCCTTAGTTGAAATCAGTGTTCAAAAAAATATGAGACAAAAGAGTGTTCGAGACTCTGTATATATGTGACCCTGGACCACAAATCCAGACTTAAGTAGCACGGTATATATGTAGCAATACACTGTATGGGTCAAAAGGATTGATTTTTCTTCTATGCCAAAAAATCATTAGGATATTACGTAAAGATCATTTTCAATGAAGATATGTTGTAAATTTTCTACTGTAAATATATCAAAACTTAATTTTTGATTAGTAATATGCATTGCTAAGAACGTCATTTGGACAACTTTAAAGGTCGTTTTCTCAGTATTTTGATTTTTTGTACCTTCAGATTCCAGATTTCCAAATAGGTGTATCTCCAAATATTGTCATATCCTAACAAATATATCAATGGAAGGCTTATTTATTCAGCTCTCAAAAAATCTCAGTTTAAAAAAAAAATTAACCCTTATGACTTTTGTGCTCCAGGGTCACATATAAACTTCTTTCATCCACTTTATGAAGTGGAACACAGAATGGTAGCAGTCATTCCAATGAGGGGAAGTGCCTAGGGAAGTGTATGTCTAAAAGCGGAGTGGAATGCAGCCAGTAGCTTTTGTCAAATGTGTTTTGCCAATATCAGATGGGACCCCCTGATTGCCTGGAGCCCTTAGCAATAGCATTGGTTAAGTTCACCTTTGCTGACAACCTAACTCTCAAACACTTTTAATATGTATGAATAAAAAGCACAACAAACACCGCAAATTGTACAGCATGATGAACCAGAGATTTTCTTACTATAGGGAGATGAGAGTGTCTGTATTACCTACTATTGGAAAAAGCGTAACGGCTAACTTGGATCACGTGTTCCTTAATAACCAATCACATTACAGCCTTGACGTCATTGAATTTCAGTCAGAGTTGTGCGACACTCAATCACCGTTTACGGATACCATAGGAATGAATGAGAAGTGCTGTAAGCTGAATCCCACCTGTCGCAAAAAGTGACTTCTCTTATAAAAAGGCATTTTTTTCGTGGTAAACTCTAAAAATAGCTCAATCCAAAAGTATTGTTTAGTGTAAACATGTTGAAGATTAGCAGATAGACTGACGATTCATTAAATGATAAGCCGTTTCCTCTAAAAACCTGTTTATTCAGTGTAGTGAAACCTCTCTTCCAGTGACATCCATTCAAAGAAAACGTACTGCCGTACCGGAAGCGTTAGCTTTAGCCGTTACGCTTTTTCGGGTAATGGTTGCAGGCTTGCCATCTAGTGGCTTTGTGTTGACACTGGCAGTGTGAATTCGTGTGTGTATGAGAACAGTCCTTGTAGCCTCACTATCGCCACCTATTGTCACACGCTGGTATGCACATGCCTATGTAAAGTGTAGATTTGCTTAAAAATATAGACTACTGAATACATGCCTGAGACATCACAAAATAAAATTACACATGACAGGTTTACAGATCTGTTAAGAAATGCTTCTTGAGCAGCAAAGATTTCTGAAGAATCATGTGACACTGAAAACTGAGTAATGACTTTGCAGACATGAATACATTTAAAGTGATAATTTACAATATGACTGTTTTTTAATTGTATTTTGAATCTGGTGATCTTGGATGAGCATAAGAATGTTTCTCTAACACTAAATATTTTACTGACAAACTTTTGAACAGTATAATTTAACATGTGACGTTAATTGTTAACATACATAATGACACCCTTATGACGCATTTTCATAGCCATGTTCTAAAATAGATTTATGCTTGAAAGATTCGACCAGCCTTCTAACTACTGCTACTAAGGCCATGTTTTCCATTAGTGGACGGTATACTGTATAAGGGACTAGAGACTATAGAGTCTAAAAATAGGTCTCACTGTTGCATACTGGGTTACTGTATGAAGAACCTGAAACAGGAGAGAGGCCAGAGTACAGACTGTAGAAAAGAAAAAGGGGGGAGAGGGGGAAGAAAAGAAGAGAAAAGAAAGCACGAAACGGAAATGTCATAATTTCCCAGTTCCTTCTTCTGTAAAACAATGTCTATAACTATTTGTAAAGCAGTAAAACGGGATTGTAATCAGATGAAGGATGTTTTTTAAACTGCTCTGCCACCTGCAGGCTTAATCGAACATTTCTGGCATTCTATTAATTCACATTATCTGCATGCATTGCATAGTTACGGATAATAATGTTTCGGTCCACCCGTGACAATAAACTTTTATATTTAGCAAGTATTTAGTGTGCGCGATTGCATCTTTATATATTTTTGATCCGACGGTGGTGTTGGACTATTTTTCCTATCGTTAATGCTGTTATAAATAACCTTTCTAATTATATTTAATATTAGTATATTACTATAATTAATATTAGTGTTATTTACATATCGTTTTTTCATGTGTGCTGAGATTGTGTTAAGTAAGTAATAGTTACAGATTATAAAATGTATTTTAATTATGAGTCAAAATAATAGAAAATAAATAAATAAATGAACAAAAAGGGCATTCAAGCTAATTAATAGGCAGAGCTCTGAACTCAAAGTTTAAGTGTCCACACTGTATATACGCTCATCACTGTTTAGCATTAACACAGTACTGATCAGAATAAGTGCCCAATAGTATTATGAACTATTTCTTTTAGAACATTTACATATGTTAAAAGTCCTAGCATTGTTGTAAATCTCATATCATTTAGGTGGAGCACTTGATTAAAATTATATATGATTTCTGGTGACTTAATGCTCAATCACTGAACAAGAGGTGTGGACACAATTAACCATCCCTTCTTTACTCAGCTGATTGTGTTTACTTAGTCATTTCATATACAGTCTATTTCATTCAAATCAATCAGTATTCATTGTCTGACTATCTTTTCTTTGCTGTTGTTGAATTAGTATCCTCAAGCTTATTAATTTTATTTATCATTTTAGTTTTTAGTTATTGATTGAAATGACTGATGTCGGATATGTAATGTTCATTGTAGTTTGTTTTGAAACATTTATTGATGGCCATCACACTTATCATCATCAGACTTGCATATGAGATAGTGATCCATATATTTGTATACATTTCAAAAATATGATTATAGGTATAATTCAGAAAATTTATGTGTTCACAGATCTGATAACTATAGGTGGGTTTAGAGAATTATTACAATAACCACATTTTATATACTTAATCTGACAGCAATAGCCTGAATATGCTGTGATGCCATAACCTGTTTGCTTCAGCTGCTGTTGTCTGCTTGGTCTTCTTTATTCTTTCTCTAATTTCTCTGGATTTTTATTTCTACTGCTTTCTTCTCTTTACCTATACATTTATTACTATTCTTTTGCACAGGCATTTCAAATCTAGAACTGATTCTAAAGAAAGTTTTTACTCGGTTTTAAAGTGCTGCTATTACGCCTTTTCTCATATATGACCTTTCAGTGTGTCATGTAGCTGTATGTGAACATAAACTATCTGCAAAGTTGTGAAGCACAATAAATAAAGTTATTGTCTATCAAAAAAAAAAAAAAAAAAGTCGGCTCACAATCGCCTGAATGAGTCATCAGGAATTCAAATCTTTTTCTG
Organism: Labeo rohita; assembly: GCF_022985175.1. Lineage (NCBI taxonomy): Eukaryota > Metazoa > Chordata > Actinopteri > Cypriniformes > Cyprinidae > Labeo > Labeo rohita. The sequence continues at coordinate 9,779,056 of NC_066879.1, read as the reverse complement.
TTACGGCTATACGTCATGAAGTAACACATTTGCATAATGTCTGCCCACGTTCTACGTCGCGAACAACTTGCCCGCCCACAAACACAGTAAAATTTCCATGTGGTTTACAACCCTGCAAATGTCTTGCTAACCGCTAACTCACGCTTCTGTAGTTCTGTTGTTCAGCTGTGGACCCACTGTAGTCTAAAAATTTGTAATTGATGCAGGTTCACTGTCTGTCCGTCTCATTAGTTGGAGTAATGATAAAGGATGGGAATGCGGAAAGCGCTGCGCTATGAAACCCATTCATTTCAATTGCTTGTGCTGCACGAGGACAGCTTGTTTCTGCATCTACCAAAGCACATGCGCAGTGGAGCGCACCACTGGCGCGCAAGGTGCACACGCCGCGCTCAAATTTCAAATAAGTTGAACTTTTGCCGTTCTAAACGGTACCAGAAAAGGGTTCTTTAGCTTGTAACAATAGCAGAACCCTTTTTTAAGGTTCCATAAAGAGCCATGCTCTGAAAACGCTATCTAGAACCTCAATGGTGATATAAACAACATTTTTAATGATATTTAATATTAGTGTATTAGCATAATTAATATTGTATGGTTTACATAACTTCTATCTATCTATCTATCTATCTATCTATGAAGAGTTCAGATGCAAAACCAGCTAAAAGCCATCTCGGTCAAAAATGAGAAAATAATACTGAGTGAATGCTCCTTCAACAATGCCAAGGGCAACAGTAAACACTCAATTTTCAGGTAAAGGTAGTTAATCAAATACAACAAAATAAAATATTATATTATATTATAATAAAATATTGTGTGAAGATAAAGTGAAGATAAAGTGTCCCCAACTAAGCAAGCCAGAGGCGACAGCGGCAAGGAACCAAAACTCCATCGGTGACAAATAGAGAAAAAAACCTTGGGAGAAACCAGGCTCAGTCGGGGGGTCAGTTCTCCTCTGGCCAGACACAGAGGACTCACCAGGTCCCGTGGTCCTGTGCCGATAGCCGTCTAGGTGACGAGGTCTTCACTGGGGCATCCGTCTCTGGGGCTCATCTAGTCGATGTGGTCTCTGCTGACATTCAGTGCTGTAGAGGTCGTCTCTAGGTGCTGATCCACCGTCTGGGCTGGGTACGGACTGGATCCGGAGGACTGCAATGACCATCTGTTCTGGATACGGACTGGATCTGGTGGTTAAGGTGACCTCGGAATAAGAAAGAAACAGACTAATATTAGCGTAGATGCCATTCTTCTGACGATGCACTGAGTACATCGGGTGTTATGGGAAGTGTTCCCGGTTCCGGTTGACCTAATTAGTGCAGCCTAACAATCCTTTAACGGATTTGAATTATAGAAAAGTGTTAATGTGTTATGTGTAAGCAAGGTTAAAGAGATGGGTCTTTAATCTAGATTTAAACTGACAGAGTGTGTCTGCGTCCCGAACAGTGTTGGGTAGATTGTTCCAAAGTTTGGGTGCTAAATAAGAAAATGATCTGCCGCCGCAGTTGATTTGGATATTCTAGGTATTATCAAATTGCCAGAGTTTTGAGAACGCAGCGGACGTGAGGGACTATAATGCGATAAGAGCTCGCTCAGGTACTGAGGAGCTAAACCATTCAGGGCTTTATAAGTAATTAGCAAGATTTTAAAATCTATACAATGTTTAATAGGGAGCCAGTGCAGTGTTGACAGAACCGTGCTAATATGATCATACTTTTTGGTTCTAGTAAGAACTCTAGCTGCTGCATGCAGATAGAAATGCTAATTTAAAAAAAAAAAACGTCAGATGGATTTAGAAGCTTTTGTATCTCAACTCTTCATATATATATATATATATATATATATATATATATATATATATATATATGTATGTATATACACTACTATATATATATATATATATATATATATTACACCAGAAATTCAATATCTTTGTTACTTAGTGGTAAAGAGGAGAGAAGTATCCTTAACTGGGCAGAGCTGGTCACTCTTACTACTAAAAAGAGAAAAAGTCATGACTGGTTGAAAACCAGTTATATTTTAAAAGCTAAAAATGATAGATATTGTAAGAAACAAATCATTTACCTGCTGAGAGTGTATTGATAATCTGTGTAGTTCCAGTTCCATTACTGAGCTCCAGAAAATCAGTAATGAGACATTTTTTTGTGTGTGTGTGGGCTCTATTAGTGTTTTACATGAAAACAACAAAAAACAATAACAACACGTTATGTGAATTAGGTGTACTTTTTTATTGACGTGAAATTGTTGCAAAAATGTCAGTGCTCTTAAGAAAAATATATAACAGCTGAATACATTAATTAATGACAAATTACAATGAATGTGAATAAATACATTAAGAATAAAACACAAAATAAAATAAAAAATATAAAGTGAAATATCTACACAATCCTCTATGATGCCTATGAAATCTCTATGAAGTCAATCATTTTGGTGTGACTGAGTGGCAGATGATGAGGATGTATATACATACACATCTTTGCAAAGAACTTGCAGTTGTACTCATATGAACCACACGAGGGCGCCCTTATATCAATAGATAGAATTGGCTCTATTTCAGTGAACGAGTCGATGCATGAAGTTGAATTAGAGTGATCAGATTTTTTGTTTATTTATTTATGTATTTATTTTTGTTTTATTTTTATGTATTTATTTTTTTCCCATTCTGGGACATGAACTGTTCTTTTTTTTATGATCAAATTAATTGTTTTATTGAATTTAATTCAGTATTATTCATAAAATAGCTTTTTTTTGAGGGGGGATAAACCCAGGTTAAAAATAATCTAAAAGTAATATAAATATAATGCTGACATCCAGGCTATAATAAATATATAATTAAACTCTATTACATTTTTCGTGCATGGCTACGTCAGGTGTTAGTTTTGACAGCTTGAAGCCCTAGCTAAGCATTAATAATAATAATAATAATAATAATTTAATAATAATAATAATAAATAAAGGAAACACTATTTTAATCATAAAGAAAAAAGTTAAATTCAACATATATCAAAAGACTGCAAAGGATTTAAAACCGTCCCAAAGATGCTTTTTTAAATCGTCCACAGGTAACCAACATTGCTACGTTATTTATTTCAATAAGTCAAAACGTTGCCACATTATTTATTTCAATAAGTCAAAGCAGCAATTGAAGAGCTGAAAAGATACCCAGGATATTCGTTTATGCTATTCGTTTATTCGCTATATCTTTTGATTTAGGAGAGGGCCGAGTTCTTCCGTTGTAATGATATATTGGCCGCCCGTAACCACGGTTACACAGGTACGCGGCGAACTGTCGGATTCATCAGGGTTAAGGCCGAATCCCAACTCACATACTGCAATTACCAAAACAGTGATCCTCTCCGAGTGGCTTTACACCTCAACCGCCAGAGGGCTAAATCTTGCGTACTGCAGCATTTACAGTTAACCTACTGAGTTTACTTGCTAAACCTGCTTTCTAGAAGATTTTTATTATTTGGACAGTGATGCAGGTGATATGCAGAATTCAACATAGAGGTTTACATGCAAAATGAGTCTGCATGTGTTGAGGCAAAACTGTGTGTAAGTTGTAGAAAGGAAGAGAGAATAAAACACACACACAGACTCACACACAAATGGCATCCAGAGAAGAAAATGGCAGGGTTTTTGTCAGGACATGTTGTGATGGGCATGTTGGTAATTACAGAGTGAGCGTGGTGTTTGGAAACTCAGCATACAGCTCTGCCAACACACACTTGCAAAATACCTTGAGCCTGGAGCGTTCAACGCCCTAATTCATACAGACACTCTTATAAACACAAGCACATGTGCACTCACACACACATGAAATCAGCATTACTGGCAAATCACGTTTAGTCAATGTATATGCAAGCACACCACAGGTTTGAACTGCCTGAAAAGTTGATGAATACATCCCAAAAACAGCATCTGCAAAATGCAGCATTGCATTTAGTTTCTTTTTCTTGAATTATGATTTGTGTAACTATTTATTTGTATCTAAGTTACATTTAATATTCAATCTGTGAAGTAATCACAGTAAATAAATAAAGCATCTCCAGATTTTCAATTTTAGCACCAAAACAAAAGCAGGAATTAATTTCCTGATCATGTCTAGCCTGAGGATTGTGGACATCAGGTAAAGCTCTCAGTTCACAGATGTTATTGAAGGCAGGTAAATGTGAGCCATCATACAGCAGAGCAACAGTCTGACAGCAGCTACAGACTTTTTTGCGAAATGAAATATTACACATGCACACTTTTGAAAATCTTAAAACCCATTATAAGAATTGTTACATGTCATTTCACAATATGACCCTACTGTATTTTGGATGGTTTCCTGACCTCCTGACCTGCTCTTGGAAATAAATGTTTCACTGCAGTTCTGCAGAAGTCATCATCACAAACATGGTATTTCTTCAGAGTTTCGATGTAAACATATGCCAGGAACAGACTAAACTGTTCTTTAAGACAGCAATTAAAGGCACAAAACACAGAAAATACCCCCATGTTACCCCCATGTTAACTGTTCATATAGTCACTGTTTGACATGTAAAAGGTAAAATAAACAACAACATTGTTGTTGTTGTTGTTTGAAAAAGAAGTATTTTTGAACTAAATTTGTTGCAGATCAGAAAGCCTGAGGCAGTTGTTAATAGACTAATGGATTAGAGGACAGCGTCTCTCTAGTGGTGATTTTAAACTCATGCTCCTGGCAGAAACAGCAGAAATTGTACAATTGTTTCCATATGTGCATCAAACTGCTTTTCCATTATTCAAACTCCTCCTTCTCCTTTTTTGTTCTCTCTCTCTCTTTCTCTCTTTCTCTCTCTCTCTCTCTCGCCCTCTCTCCTAATAATTTGTAGTTTTTAAAACTTTTATGATGTCTGTTTTAATCAGAACAACCTGGCACATTCTGGCATGGCTACAAACTTATGGTAATTCAATCATTGTGAGACAGAAAGAGAAAAAGTCAAAGATACACAGACAGAGAGTGCAAGCGAAAGAGAGAGGAGAAAAAAGAATAGAGTAAAACAGAAACACTGTGGTAACCATCTTTCTCTCGACTGTTAGGCAATTTAAGCAAAAAATAGATGTTCCATTACAGATGGAGGAATGGAAAGTAGTGAAGGTTTAAGTGAGGGAAAATGGCAAGAAGGAAGAAAAAAATGACTGCAAAGCCAACGAGAATCTGACAGTAATGGCAGTCGACAGACGTGAGTTCATGGCAGGTTCGTGATGACATCACTAGCTAATTTCAGAAACTTTTATGTCTCACCAAACGTGTGTAGTTAAACATGTAACGCACACACACACATCTTTGTTTCTAAATACCCATGCTGAACTGTAAACTAAAACTAGATTTAGATTTTATGAAGAAAATGTCATTAGCCAACTATGGTCGAAAGTTCCGTCGTTAGCATCAATCATCAATGCAGTATTTCCCAAAACCATAGTTCAGACGAACATTCACAAACAGCGTCATAAACTTACGAGGTTGGAACTACAGCTCTCCACCTGTGGTTAAAAGCATAGTTCCTTGTTAGCAAGAATTTTCTATATTTCTGCATAAATATAAACGCAAAACATCATCAGATTTTCACACAAGACCTTAAAGTTGACAAACAGAATCCTTAAAGTTGACAAAGAGGCTCCTCAGAATCCAATCAAACAAACAAGACAAAAATATATACTTTGTCATTTAGTTACTGAGAAAAATGATCCTGTGTTAAATATTTGCGAGGTGCAAAAGTATGTGAATCTTTGCTTTCAGTATCTGTTGTGACCTCTTTTTGAAGCAATAACTGCAGGTAATGTTTTTTTGTAACTGCTGATCAATCCTGCACAATGACTTGTAGGAATTTTAGCCCATTCTTTAGTACAGAAACACTTGAACCCTGAGATGTTGGTGGGTTTCCTCCTAAGAACTGCTTGCTTCAGGTTCTTCCACAACATTTTAATTGGATTAAGGTCCGGACTCGGCCGTTCCAAAACATTACCTTTGTTCTTGTTTAACCATTTTTTGGTAGAATGACTTGTGCACTTGGGGTTGTTGTTTTACTGCATGACCCACTTTCTCTTTAGATTTTAGTTCATGGACGGATGTCCTGACATTTTCCTTTAGAATTTGCTGGTATAATTCAGAATTTATTGCTCCATCAATGATGGCAAGTTGCTTAGAAGTTATCCTGAGGTTCTTTGCAACCTCTGAAACTATTATACATCTTGCTTTGGAGTGATCTTTTTTGGTCGACCACTTCTGGGGAGAGTAACCGTGATCTAGAATTTCCTCCATTTGTACACAATCTGACCGTGGATTTGTGAAGTCCAACTTCTTTAGAGATGGTTTTGTAACCTTTTCCAGCCTGATGAGCAACAACAACTCTTTTTCTGAGGTCCTCAGAGATCTTCTTTTGTTTGTGCCATGATTCACTTTCACAAACATGATCAGACTTGAATAGATTCTTGTTCTTTAAATAAAACAGGGCATAAACTGACACGTAATTGTCATCCTATTGACTGAAAACACTTCTGAACAGACAGACTCTAATTTCACCTTCAAATTAACTGATAATCCTAGAGATTCACATACTTTTGCAACTCACAAATATTTAACGCTGGATAATTTTTCATAATAAATAAATGACAAAGTATATATTTTCATCTCATTTGTTTAATTGGGTTCTCTTTGTCAATTTTCAAAACCTGTGTGAAAATCTGATTAACTTTTTGGTCATATTTATACAGAAATATAGAAAATATAGAATATAGAAAATTCTAAAGTGCTTTCAAGCAGCACTATATGGACTCAATAAATTATGCTCTTGGGCTCAACAAGCAAGCTAACATGCAATACAATCTATATCTTCCATTCTATCTAAAAATAAATGCATTTTAATGTATTTTTGCACGTCCTCTATAGGCGGTGTTTTCGAAATAGTGTACATGTGTATAAATACGTGAGGGGAAACCATGAGTATGACGTAAGAGGGAACCTGCGATGAATCAAACATCAAATAAAGCAAAATCACAGGGAACAAAAAAATAATAAATCAGTCATCAGGTGCCATGTTCAATATAGCTGCATTTTAGAGATCTCTAATCAGTTAAATAGCAGAAGTTATTACTCCACCACAGCGTGTGACGTCATTAACAACGGCCCTACATTGTTGAACTAATGTGGTTCAAACGCATGACAGTGTTCGTGAATAGCTAGTTCGTTTCCACAACAATGCATCGTACTATGGAGGTTAATCAGCAAATGACTTCGTTGTATTGGAAACACACCCCTGGTTCTGAGCAGAAGCTAGTTGGACCAGCACATGACCAGCTAAGGACCAGCTTAAACCAGCTCATGACCAGCTAAGGACCACCTTGCTTAAACCAGCTCATGACCAGCTAAGGACCAGCTCAAACCAGCAGCTATGCTTCAAAACATACCTTACCAGCGTATGCTGTTTTTTTCAACAGTTTTCTGGACTGGCGAAAAATCTGGGCAAAAATGCTGTAGTACATTTAGGCTTAGGGCAAAAAGGAAAAAAAAAAATTACAAAAGCATTTGTATAACTTTCCAAAAAGAGGAAAAGAATATCGAGAGATTTAATACGTTGGCCAGATAAAAGAAAGATGTCAAATTTGTCATCACTCTGTGTGGAGCACTGGCTGTTGTCGTACAAAATCTCACCAGATTATTACAATTAATGACAAAATGAATGCTTGGACATGTAAACTGATTTTTCCTTCTGACACACTACAGCAAAAGATAGAATAATGTAAGAAGGGATAATGTTAGAAGACACCTGTTCCCCTTCAGTCATACTCTACGACGTTATGTCATAACTGATGTATTTGGGGTCCTACTTGGGAGCACAATCACCTCCGAGCTTAAGAAGAAAAGATTGGCGAGTGGAATTTGCATGCCAAGCCACTCCCCCGTACATACGGGTATATAAGATGGCGGCGTGTGTAACGGTGGCAGATCCAAAGTTTAATTTTAGGGCAATTAAATAGTTAAATTCTTAATTCGTTGGGTGCCAGACAAGGAAAAAAATAAATAAATTACCAAGTCAAAAAGAGTCATTACTATTATTGTATTTTTTTCCAATTCCTGGATCCACTCAAGATTAAGCCACTGATACACAAATCTGCATATGCACATTAACACACAGAAAAACACAAAATAAAATAAAATAAAAAATTCACAACAATTTTCTGTTTTAAGGTGCAAACTGCTGTTACAAAATTTACTTTTTTCCTTCACAGCATTTATATAACCACATATGAGAACACAAACATTAATTAAATGTCCACGTGGTTTCCCTTGTTCGATTCAACCTGAAACAAGATCAAGAGTCCAAAAGAGAAGGGAGAGAAAAACGAAACTAAAAAAAGTCCTTGTTGTCACAAAAACGAACAACAGCAAAAAAAAACAACAAAAATCAATTTCCCTTTAAATTCATCTTGTCTTTAGTCTTAAACGTTCAAACGTTTCATACACAAAAAAAACCAAACAAAGTATTTCCATCAGAAACAAACTCACTGAGTGTGTGCGTTACGTGAATGAGTGCGTGCAAGTTTTTCGTGCAATGTGTATGTGTGGAGTACGGCTGCATGGGGCAGGCAGCGTCTGGCCGGCCAACCAACAACCAGGCCGGGAAAGGAATGTTCGGAGTTTCGGCGGCGATTAATAAAGGAAAAGGAACTGCAGTACCTGCGGTAGGCGAACCAGTCTGGATTTACCGTGCAACCGGCAATCATGCGTCACCAATTCTTCCGAGTTTTTCGGCGTCCTGCACACCCGGTCTGTGCAACAGAGATCCACACGCCTGGTTCCACTTGCTTTCAGGTATAGTTCACGTACTTCCTTCCGCTCACCTCGACTTTCGTTTGTTCCTTACTCACACACCCGCCGTTTTCCTTGCTTCTCTCACACACCTACACTTCCGTTTGTCCTTGTTTCTCTCACACCTTACACTTCCGTTTCTTCCTTGCTTTTTATACCATTTCCGCCATTTTATTTCAGCCTAATTTGTCGGCAAAGTGGAAAAGCTGGCATGTGCCACACGTGCATCCAGTCATTAAGATTTTTGCTTCAGAGCCGATTACTTTGTGAACTGCTTCTACAAGAAGAAAGAAAATACCTTCATCGCTGCAGGAGTTTCTCGGCTGTGTGGAACATCCTTTCTTTGCATTCCAGCGGAGAGATTGCCCTGTTGCGGCCTAAAAAAGAGCAATTTCCTACAGCATACACGATCGTTGAAAGTGTTCTTTTAGTTCTGACTCGAGGTTAATGCAGGAACTGCGTATGGTGACTGAAAAGTCTCGGTGCAGTCCCTCGGTCAGGTGATGTCCATTTTTGTGGCCTGAAAGTGTTATTCCGGCTGAACCTAGTGCAAATATATGACACAGACAAAGCTCGGTTTCTTGGTGTTCCGTCTCTCAGGCCAGCCTCTTCGGCGACACTGTCCAGGACTCTCCCAGCGGTCTTGGGCAGTTTACACGCAGCAAAAGAACTAGGAGTGCCAATGAAAGGGCCGCGTTTTTTGTCTGCCTGTCGCCGAAGGCGCCTCCCGGTGGCCCCAACAGGACTTGTTCCGCTCCCCTTTGGAGGCGTTGAGCTAGCCACACCTAGGGGGTGGCAGTCTGCCATTTGGGTTGCCTTGCATGAAGCGGGGCTTCCTGAAAGCAGACTACCTGGGGATTAGAGGATTGCTCTGGGAATACCCTTGGGAAAGACAGGGGCCTTCTCTACTGCTGCCACCTCTGACCTACGGGTCAGCAGGCACCCACCCTTTCAATAAAAGAGCAATTTTCTCTATGTCCTTTGGGTTTCTTAAAACATGTTGGGTTTGTCTGTGAGTGGCATGTCTTCCTCACACCCAAGCTCAACACATGGTCTCGCCGTCTAGGCTGGGGATACAGGACGCATCGCTTCCTCACACTCTAGTTGCAGCATCGCGGGATCGTGGATCAGGTAAGCGCTGCCTTAGCAGCCTGGCGCTACTTCAGGACGCTTGCTTTCCGGGTGGAGCCATCCTCAAAAAAAAAAAAAGCTGGTTGCTCCACCGCAGGGGTATTTGTACCATTCCTATAATCCCTATTTAATGCAGACAGCAGCTTGGTTACTAATTCTACCTAGCCTGTCTGCTGATTTGGTCGGTCCTTACATCCGAAAAGAGCGGTGGGCTTCACCCATTCCTGGTTCTTGAGTTCTGAATCTGTCCCCTCTTCGGACTACCATTCGGGTGGCTGAAACAGAAACACATGTTTCTGATTTTCAGCACCAGAGTTGGGTTACAGCTTACAGCTTCAGCTTACAGCCAGTCATCTTGGAAGCCTCCGACATGAGCTGGGGTGCCGGTTGCAATGGGCAGACAGCCTCGGGCTCCTGGAAAGGACCTTGACTGCTGCGACATTAGTTGCTTTGAGATGCTAGCAGTGCTTGCCCTCCGCTGGTTCCTACTGATGCTGCGGGACAAGCGCATGCTAGTCCATAGGACACCATAGCCACGGTAGCGTACACCTACCCGTGAGATGGTCTGCGCTTCCGTTGCATGTTGCAACTCGCCCGCCATCTCCTCCTCTGGAGTCTATGTGGCTCAAATTTCTGCATGCTTTTCACAGATTTGAGTTGCGACAAAAAAAAAAGCACTCTTCCCGAGAATGGCGACCTCAACCCTGGGTGTCCAGGTCATCTGGAGTCAATTCAACAAAGCTCATGTAGACCTGTTTTGCTTCCTCTAAGTCCTTCCACTGCTGGCTTGTTCCTGACCGAGGATTCGGCAGGCACACGCTGGCACACAGCTGGATCCGGGGTCTACGAACAAGTACGCCTTCCCCAGTGAGGCACCCTGCACAGACCCTGTGCTAGATCAGGGAGGACGAGGAGCAGGTTCTCTGGTGAGTCTTACTGGCACACCCGAACCTGGGTTGCTGACACTCATGCTCCTCGCGTCAGCTCCTCCCTGGAAGATTCGCCTGAAGAAGAACCTTAAAACTTCTCAGGGATGGACACAGTCTGGCACCCGCATCCTGATCTGTGGACCTAGACATCTGGTTTCTGGATGGGACGCGGTAAGACCTCACTGGCCTTCCCAGGCCGTGGTAGACTTTATCACCCTCTATGAGGCAGGCATACGCTCTGAGGTGAGGTCTTTTCGCTGTATGGTGCTCCACTCACCGAGTGGACCCCATTAGATGCTCGGTCAGAGTTGTGCTTTCCTTCTTGCAGTTGGAGCCAAGGATGTTCCCTCCTCTGTGAATGTGTTCATCGCGGCCATCACGGCATATCACAATGCAGTGAATGCTCGTCCCTAGGGAAGCATCACCTGACCGCCAGGTTCCTGAATGGTGCAGGAGGATAAGTCCTCCTATGGCTGCACCTTATGCCCTCTTGGGGTCTCTCCATGGCCCTCCTAGGTCTACGGAGTGCTCCCTTTGAGCTGCTTGAATCAGTCGAGCTACAAATTCAGTCGCTTAGACCTTGCTCCTGATCATGATCCTGATCCTGATCATCGTTTACGTGGACCGCACCCGGAGCTTAGACGCTTCGTGCAGCTCTTGTTTGCTTATGGGTCTTATTGGGTGGTAGGTGCCTCACCTCGGCTTCTTAGTGCCAAGGTGAGCTGTGTCCCCTAGGAGTCAAGTCCACTCTTGAAGAGTCACTCCTCCTAGGTGTGGTGCACAGCGCCTCTCTAGCAGACATATGTTGGAACTGCGTCATTCCTTACGGATCCATGCGCTTTCTCCCAGTTGTTCCCCTCAGTGAACTCTGGGTCCTCCATTGCCCCGCAGTCCGGATTAGGGTGGAGTAGTCCGTGACTGTGCTCCGATAGGGGGTCTACTTCGCCCCCTGAAGGTTGTGGCATAATGTCTCAGCATTTTCAGATACCTGGCACCCCTGGTAGGCCTGTTATCTGGCTTACAGGGCGTTAGGAAGGTTACGTGTTGAGCTTTATTTGTCCTGACACGCTTGCCTGTCAGCATTTGTTCCTCAACTACGTAACGCGGTTCAGGATTGTGGCGTTTTCCAGAGGGACCCCAAATACATCAGTCATGACGTAACGTAGAGTAAGTAGAGTACGACTGAAGGGGAATGTCTCGGTTACATCTGTAAGCCTCGTTCCCTGAAGGAGGGAACGGAGACTTTACGTCCTCTTGCCACAATCCTGAATTGTGCTGAATGCCGGGATGCGTCTCAGCTCCTCAGCATAAACCTGAATAAGTGGATGCACGCCACCATCTTATATACCTGTATGTACGGGGGAGTGGCTTGGCATGCAAATTCCACTCGCCAGTGGCCTTTTCTTCTTAATCTCGGAGGTCATTGGGTTCCCAAGTAGGACCCCAAATACGTCAGTTATGATGTAACGTCTCTGTTCCCTCCTTCAGGGAATGAGGGTTACAGATGTAACCAAGACATTTCGTCTGGTATTAAATCAAATTAAAAACATGGAAGACAAATACTGTAAACATTCCTTTAAAAATAATTTAATGTTAGTATGTCTTAATGTTAGACATGTTAGACTTCCTCTGAAGATTATGTGGTAGAAGATTTTCATTCCCAAACTTCTGGATCATGAGGGGGAAGCACACACACACACACACACACACACACACCAATAATTATTAATTTGTTTAATAAAACTAATTACTGACCGTCTGGGCTGGGTACGGAATGTATCCGGGGGACTGCAGTGACCATCTGATCTGGATACAGACTGGATCTGGTGGTTAAGGTGACCTCGGAATAAGAAAGAAACAGACTAATATTAGCATAAATGCCATTCTTCTTACGATGCACTGAGTACATCGGGTGTTATGGGAAGTGTTCCCGGTTCCGGTTGACCTAATAAATGCGGCCTAACCACCCTTTAACGGATTTGAATTATAGAAATGTGTTAATGTGTTATGTGTAAGCCAGGTTAAAGAGATGGGTGTTTAATCTAGATTTAAACTGACAGAGTGTGTCTGCGTCCCGAACAGTGTTAAGTAGATTGTTCCAGAGTTTGGGAGCTAAATAAGAAAATGATCTGCCACCCGTGGTTGATTTTGATATTCTAGGTATTATCAAATTGCCAGAGTTTTGAGAATGCAGCAGGGACTATAATGTGATAAGAGCTCACTTAGGTACTGAGGAGCTAAACCATTTAGGGCTTTATATGTAATTAGCAAGATTTTAAAATCTAGATTTTGTTTAATAGGGAGCCAGTGCAGTGTTGACAGAACCGGGCTAATAAGGCCATACTTTCTGGTTCTAGTAAGAACTCTAGCTGCTGCATTTTGGACCAGCTGGAGTTTGTTTATTAAGCGAGCAGAACAACCACCCAATAAAGCATTGCAATAATCTAACCTTGAGGTCATAAATGCATGAATTAACGTTTCGGCATTTGACACTGAGAGCATAGGTCGTAATTTAGATATATTTTTGAGATGGAAAAATGTGGTTTTGCAAATGCTAGAGATGTGGCTTTCGAAGGAAAGATTGCTATCAAATAGCACACCTAGCTTCCTAACTGATGATGAAGAATTGACAGAACTGCCATCAAGTATTAGACAATGATTCAGGTTATTACACACGGAGGTTTTAGGTCCAATAATTAGCACCTCTGTTTTTTCAGAACTTAGCAGTAAGAAATTACTCATCATCCAGTTTTTTATCTCATCTACACAATCTGTTAGTTTTTCAAATTGGCATGTTTTGCCGGGCTGCGAAGAAATATAGAGCTGGGTATCATCAGCATAACAGTGAAAGCTAACACCATGTTTCCTGATGATATCTCTTAAAAAGTAATGGCCCTAGTACTGAACCTTGAGGTACTCCATAGTGCACTTGTGATCGATATGATACCTCTTCATTCACGAATTGATGGTGGTCAGATAAGTACGATTTGAAGCATGCCAATGCACTACCTCTAATGCCAACATAATTTTCAGGTCTGTTCAAGAGAATGTTGTGGTCAACAGTGTCGAACGCAGCACTAAGATCCAGTAGCACTAACAGAGAGATACAACCACCCTCCATACAAAATCTACACAGTTGATCCAAAATCCTGGTTTACATACAGTATTCTTCTCCAAGGATCATGCTTTCAGGTCCTCACTGTCAAATGAGTTAACATGACAGTGTTCTCAAATTACTCATTTGAAAGTTCTGTCACTTTTTATGAGTTTGATCTTAAAACTAGCTGACAGTATGGGTGGGCGATATAACCATTGTTATTACACTGTAAGAAATTTAATTTCACAATAACAATCACAATACAGTTATTTTTGTTATTTTATTTTATTACACATAAGATCAAAGTATCAAATTACAAAGAAATAAGACTAATACAATAGAACAAAGGTAAGTTAAATACATTTTGTAATTTTCTCTTTAGTATTTTGTTGTTTGATTAAAATTATGACTGCAGGTAACGTTAGGCTAAATTACACTGCTGTCACTTTAAGAACAAAATACGCAGATCCAGTATACTGACACATAACCGGGTTTCCACCTAAATGTTTATCTTGACTCTAAACATAAGTCAAGTGAATTTTGAGAGAACTGACTGTATTTAAGTGAGGTGTGGCTTTCTGTGTCTATTGTTCTTCACTCATTTCATCACCACACCTGCTATTTATTCCTCATTCATGCAGGCATATTTATCAAAGTGTCAATAAATTTAAGCAGTACTGTGCTACGAGGATATACATTGCGGTAGTCACTTCATATCATCGGCACGGTCATATATCGCCCAGCCCTAGCTAACAGTATTAGCTAATGCTAACAAAACACAATAACACACACTGGTAAGACATGGTGAGATATGTAATCGCGATCAGCATCTCACTTCATTGAACATTATATAATACTAAAAGGTACTTACCTTTTGGAGTTTGCATGTCTGTTAACCGCTGGTAGAAGAAGTCTGTGTCCATATTCGCGTTTGTTCATTCTCAAACGTTATTCCACAACCCAAACTCGCTTAAAATATAAATTAAACAGTCAGACATAAAATAATCCATGTAAAAGCCATTATTATCCACAAGTTTCCGGGGGGGGGTGTTACTGTAAAAAAGAATGTGAGTACAACTTCCGGTGAGGCGGCAGACATAGTATACCAATGGTATTTTGTGTGCTAATTAGCGAAGAGACTAAGTGTTTTTTGGCCCATTGTTTACTTTGTAAAGTTGCAAGCCTTTATAAGAGATGTCACTGCGGTTCTTAGGGACAACATGTGCTGTTCGAATTTGTGTTCCCACATCATTAGCAAGTTTGGATCGCTAAATCTTGAATGACTGTCAACTAGTGAAATGACATCTGAAACGAGACATCAGAGCTTGTGTAAGGGCATGCCACGTGAAGCTTCAATTCAAGGCTTGTTAATGTAGAAATCACTTTCGTAGAAGCCTCACTTTCTGTTCAGTCATGTGATTCACTTTGCGTGTCGCAATGTTCGACCCCCAGATCTTACTTTGCCAGTACATTTTCATTGGGACTTTTTTAATAATTAGATTTTTAAATACCCAGTCATACAATTAATATGAAGAATACAAATTATTTCAGGAAAATTAAATATTTGCTATACGCAATTAATATATGTGTACACTATTCTTCTATTACATCATATTGATATTTGTACTGGCATTTAATGACACTGTTTAATGGGTAAATTAATTTATGAGTCAGAAATTCAACAAACAAACACACACACAGTTAAGCTTTCATTTGTGCATATAACGAGTCGATCTATGGAAATTGTGGTGAATGCTTCTTCCGACGGAGCTTCACAGGCTTTTGGCTGTTTCATTTTTTACTAACCACCAGATTGCCCTGTTTTTGAAATTCTCTAAGCTTTGAATCTTTTCCCAAAACAGTCAGAGATAAAGTCTCAGTGCTTCACGGGGCTTCATTTGCCCGTCACTCCTGTCAGCTATTGAATGAATGAGTGTCACATCCCGCTTGAACCGGAAGACGCTCCGACTTTTGATGAAAGGCCTCATGGGGCGTATGAAACTTGTGGATAGGACGGACTGATGCAGACTGCAGCAGAAGCCAATCAACGGCATACACAGCAGCAGTGTATGTTCAAATTTGACCAGGAAAATGGCGCCCTCACTAGTCATTGGCCAGATTCCTGAGTGAGGGTCAGATTAACCAATCACACTCAAAGCAACACCGAGAGACAGCAAATAGCATTGTAACTATGAAAAAACAAACAAACAAACAAACAAACAAACAAAAAACAAACAAACTTGTTTTTCATGAAAGATTACAAATGTGTCTATTTATTTTTACTTGTAGGCTGTTACATTTAATTAATTTGTCAAATGGTTTAGAGCTGTATTTCACATATGCTTACAAACCAGGGTTAGGTGCATCTAATTTCCCACTGATTTTAAGGTTAAATTAGGTTTAGGGCCAGACATACAGTTAGGTTAGTTAGTGCTATGTTTTCAGACAAGAACAATAAAATATGCTGATTCAGACCTGTTGTCTTACTTGGTGTGTGTACATGTTTGGCTATACTTGTGCAGTTATATTAACATGACCAATAAACACCCTTTTGTATTTTAACAAATAAAGGATTTTTTCTTTAAAAGCACCAGTTGTGCACCAGTTGGGCATTTTCTGTATTTGACCCTTCAGTGTTACACAGCCTGTTGGTTAATCCTCTGTCCACCGTAACACTTATTTAAAAATACTGCCATAATTGCATGCAAATTACAAAATTTGTCTACAGACTTTTATTTAATAGCATAGGTATTACAAGCTATTGACTGCAGTATGTTGTAGCATTTGTGATATGAGACAATGCAAACTGAAAATGTTCACACAAAGTGAATGATCTCATAAAGTGACAGTCAAGATAATGTATTGGTCGGCCCTATGAACATTGTTCATTATTGAACATTATGAACAGTGTTGTCATTGCTGTCTGACTAATTCAACAATAATTGAGCAGTTTGATAATACATGTACTGCTATTCATTTCAACACTGTGTTTGCGAAGAATGGTTAGTCCTGTCACCTCATATTGTTGCATGCACATTTGACAAATTGAGGATTCTAAATTGTGCATATTTGAATGTTTTTCACACACATTGCAAGCTGGGATACATTCAGAAACTTTTCTACATCTGCTTTTTCTATATTCAAATGTCTAGCAGGGTTCCTCTCACGCACTCCAAACAAATGCACATTTTGATCACTGTGTTTGTTGAAGTTTTCTGGGGAGTTTGCGCTTGTAAAAAATATGTGCTTTTCTCATCTTTATTCACAACTTCCTGGCAATTTTGATCAACTGCTGTGTGGGCAGAGGCCTGAAAGTTTCAACCTGGAGAGCAGTGCAGCTTTACTTATTAAAAACAGGCATTGTTTGATGTAATGAAAAGAGTTTGCAATATTTGTGTTCAGAATGACAAAGTCTGAATGTAAAAATACACCTAAATATGAGACTAAAAAGATTTACTTTAAAATTACAAAGAAGAACAATACTTTGTTAGTATGGACAAAAACCTATGAGCTATATTATTTAATTACAGATTATTTTTGTAATTTTACGTAATTTGTGCTTAATTTAAGAATAGAGAAAAAAATACAGTATAAATAATACAGTAATTTTTCGTATAAAAAAAGAGAATTGCTGTAATTTGTCATTAATGGATTAATACTTAAAACAACAGTCAAGTTGTTAATTTACAGATTATTGTTTGTAATTTTACAAAGTTTTGAACATAATTTAAAATAACAGAAAAAATAATGTAAAAATAATACAGTAAATTTCCTGTATAAAAAATAAAAAAAATACTGCAATTTATCTTTAATGATATAGCACCTAAAATAACAGTCAGGTTGTTAATTTACAGATATTGTTTGTAACTTTACTAATTTTTGAATGTAATTTGAAATAACTGAAAACTACTGTAAAACAAGTAGAGGTTTTTTTTTTTTCTGTAAAATTATTATAATTATTATTATTTTTTTTTTTACAATGTATGTAATTTTTGTGGGTGAGAAGTACGTGTGGGCTAAACCTCCATTTTACACTTATATTTGTGTATGGGACTGTGTGTGAGCACATGGCCTTGTGTCAACATGCATGAAGTAATTGATGGGTTTGTGTGTGTTTCCATGGCAGTGGAAATGTATAAATGACTTCACATTTGGGCGTCTGCACAATGAATGCACTCTTTCATCGCTTAGGATGTGAGCTTAACTTTATAACCCAAAACTAAAAACTCTCTCTTTTTCTCTCTCTCTGTCCATTTCTATCTCATTTTCTCCTCTTGTTCTTGCCAGGTCTCTTTAAATGCAGCACAGTGTGTTCTTTGTGTGTTTGCCCCCGAGTGTGCATGTTTTTTTAGACTTTTGAGTTTGACACACGTAAGCGTTTACATTCTGCTTAACGTCTATGTCTGTTGTGTGTTGTTGTCGGTGTGAGTGTGTGTGTGTTTGTGTGTGTGTGTGTAAAAAGATGTTGATGTGTATGCCAAGACACACACAGACGTGCACACACACAACTTCACATGACATCAATCTGCGTGGACCGTGTAGTGATCTCATTACAGACAACTTGCTGTTGATTAAAGCCTACTGTGTCACACACACACACACACACACACACACACACTTTTCTCTTTTCCTCCTTCAGCCTGAGGCTCACTCCATTCTGCGGTTTCTTCTCCGCTCGCTTCCAAACGGGGCCCCATTTTATGTTCTCTAAAAACTCACCCAACCGTACTTTCCTTTTTCTGTTATTTTCCTTACTTTGCTGCTTTCATGCCCTCGTATATTTGTTTTACTGATCTGTATGCAATGGATTCTTATATTCAATATTTATGCTACAAGAATACTTGTTAATTATGTTGATGTGTACAGAAAAGCTTCTGTCATGCCTAATTAATTTACACTAAAAACTAGCAGATATATGCAGTGAGGTTCAAAAGTTTGAGACCACTTTTAAATCTGGGAATTCTTTTGATTTTTCATTTAAACCTGTAAATGAACACAACAGTCAAGATGAAAAAAAGTAACACAACGTAACACAGAAAAGTTATGATCAGTGTTGGGCATGTTACTTTAAAAATGTAATTGGTTAAAGTTACTAGTTACTTCTCACAAATAGCAACTGAGTTAGTAGCTGAGTTACATCATTATAAAAGTAACTAATTACCAGCAAAAGTAACTATTTTGTTACTTTCAAATGTTCAAATATGTAAAATAACTTGGAAGCCCCCATTATTTTCATTAATTTAATATATTGGCACAGTTTTTAAAATTTCTGAATGTACTCTTAGCATCAGTCAGTCAAGCATTATAATATGACATTATGATAATTTAACATTAAACTTTAGTAATTAAGACTTTAGAATGACCATCTGTGAACAGTGTTGGGGGTAATGCCTTACAAGTAATGCGAGTTGCGTAATATTATTACTTTTTCCAAGTAACTAGTAAAGTGACACATTACTTTTTAATTGACAAGAAAATATCTGACTTACTTTTTTCAAATAAGTAACGCCAGTTACTTTTCTTCCCATTTACTGATTAAAAGCTCTCCTGTCCCCATGCTGAGAGAAATCAGGAGTAAGATGTTAGTTCTAGAATAAATGTGAACATGCATTAATTCATCTCACACCCAAAAATAGATTCAGTATTCCTCAAAATGAATAAAAACAATGAAATTCAACTCAGAATATGACGCAAACCTGCAATAATTAAATATGTTAAATAATACAAATATCCTTTATGCATTTAATCCCATTTTATTAACTGATGTCTTTGCTGTCGACCTTCGATGATCCAATTTAACCATGCTAAGAAGCAAAAGTTACTCAAGATAATCTAACATTTGTTTTCCTTTTTTTTTTTTTTTTATTGCTGAAGAGTTGACATTTTTTTCTTCTGCGGTCTACTGTACAGATGTGAATTTACTTTTCTCAAAGCCTGTGGCTTTTGGTGTGAAAAGGCTTTTACATTTGCCAAAAATAGAACTTTTTATATTAAAAACAAACAAGCAAGCCCTGCCCAGATTTAAAAAGTAACGCAAAAGTAAAGTAACACATTACTTTCCATAAAAAGTAACTAAGTAATGTAATTAGTTATTTTTTTAAGGAGTAACGCAATATTGTAATGCATTACTTTAAAAGTAACTTTCCCCAACACTGTGTATGAATGCATATTTGTCATACTGACTGAACTTAGGACTGGTGGTGGTTCTTAAGATATTGTTTGTAATTTAGTGTTTCTATAAAAAACAGGAAAAAACTAAAATTAATACTGAAAAGATAACAAAACTACCACAAATTCTACTACTAATAACAATATAAAACACACTAAGGGTTAATGAGCTGCTGGGTTCATGAATATTAATTATGTTGCCTGCGTTCACTCGAACTGATTTGCTGAAATCAAAACAGGGGCGAAAGGTGAGTGCCAGCCAATGAGATTGCTGTTTATGCATAACTTCTGGAAAAACCGGCAGTTCTTAAAAGCTGAAGAATTTCAAAGGAACTCTGTTATTTTGACAGCAAAGAATATCGTTTACAACTCTGCATGGTTTATAAGACTCTTTCGCTCGACGGCTAGTCATGTGCCTTCTCACTAGAGTTTTCGCTTCATCAAGTACAGGTATGCTGCACATCCATTCACATAAACTGAAAAATAAAATTATAATAATATTATAATAATGTAACAAAAGTCCAACTGAAGCGGCGAGTTGTGATGAACCCAAGTGCAGTTTTATTTAAATCCAAGTGTGAACATCCAAAATCCAAACAATAATCCAAATGATGACTTGATAACAATGACTTAACTTGACTTGACTTGAACAGAACAGACTTGACTTGGCATGAACAGAATCAGCATGAACATAAACATAGACTCACCAACAGCAGGATACACACTTCAATACACGACAAGGAACAATGGGAACATGAGGGCTACTTATACCAACCAGTGGGGGTCACATGACACAAACCAACCAATGAGCAAACCAATCAGAACATGAGACATGGAACAGAGGAACCAATGGCAGGAATACAAGAGGGCAAGGGAAGCAAGACACAAACAACGTACTTTCCTTTTTCTGTTATTTTCCTTACTTTGCTGCTTTCATGCCCTCGTATATTTGTTTTACTGATCTGTATGCAATGGATTCTTATATTCAATATTTATGCTACAAGAATACTTGTTAATTATGTTGATGTGTACAGAAAAGCTTCTGTCATGCCTAATTAATTTACACTAAAAACTAGCAGATATATGCAGTGAGGTTCAAAAGTTTGAGACCACTTTTAAATCTGGGAATTCTTTTGATTTTTCATTTAAACCTGTAAATGAACACAACAGTCAAGATGAAAAAAAGTAACACAACGTAACACAGAAAAGTTATGATCAGTGTTGGGCATGTTACTTTAAAAATGTAATTGGTTAAAGTTACTAGTTACTTCTCACAAATAGCAACTGAGTTAGTAGCTGAGTTACATCATTATAAAAGTAACTAATTACCAGCAAAAGTAACTATTTTGTTACTTTCAAATGTTCAAATATGTAAAATAACTTGGAAGCCCCCATTATTTTCATTAATTTAATATATTGGCACAGTTTTTAAAATTTCTGAATGTACTCTTAGCATCAGTCAGTCAAGCATTATAATATGACATTATGATAATTTAACATTAAACTTTAGTAATTAAGACTTTAGAATGACCATCTGTGAACAGTGTTGGGGGTAATGCCTTACAAGTAATGCGAGTTGCGTAATATTATTACTTTTTCCAAGTAACTAGTAAAGTGACACATTACTTTTTAATTGACAAGAAAATATCTGACTTACTTTTTTCAAATAAGTAACGCCAGTTACTTTTCTTCCCATTTACTGATTAAAAGCTCTCCTGTCCCCATGCTGAGAGAAATCAGGAGTAAGATGTTAGTTCTAGAATAAATGTGAACATGCATTAATTCATCTCACACCCAAAAATAGATTCAGTATTCCTCAAAATGAATAAAAACAATGAAATTCAACTCAGAATATGACGCAAACCTGCAATAATTAAATATGTTAAATAATACAAATATCCTTTATGCATTTAATCCCATTTTATTAACTGATGTCTTTGCTGTCGACCTTCGATGATCCAATTTAACCATGCTAAGAAGCAAAAGTTACTCAAGATAATCTAACATTTGTTTTCCTTTTTTTTTTTTTTATTGCTGAAGAGTTGACATTTTTTTCACATGACACAAACCAACCAATGAGCAAACCAATCAGAACATGAGACATGGAACAGAGGAACCAATGGCAGGAATACAAGAGGGCAAGGGAAGCAAGACACAAACAAGGAACATGGCAAAACTTCTAAATAAAAGACATGAAAACATGAACGTGAAAAAAACACAAACCCCACATTACAAATAAATTATAGTAACACAGCATTTTATTATCAGTAACGGTAACAGCGTTGAAACGGGGGAAACAGTAATTTACTTAAAAAAATAACGCCATTAGTAATGTCGTTTATTTATAATGAGTTATTCCCATCACTGGTTATGATGTAAATAGGGCTGCCCCCAAACAGTTGACTAACCGTTAGTCGTTGAGAAGAGGCTTGGTAAACCAAAATTTTATTAGTCGCTCAGTCGCATAAAAAAAAAAAAAAAATTCACAGGAAGTAGCAAAGTTACGCAGTCCATGAAAAACAGATTGTTAACAGCTGGTCTAGGTGGTAATACATCAGGCAGGACATTCAAATGCTCGCCTATCATTCATCGACCTCAGAAAATGTGTGCTATTAAAGCTGAATAGTAGTGCGCTTACTCCATGACAGATTGAGGCTCCGGTGCGGTCACTTGTTCTTGAAATTGTCATTTTTGGTCAAACAGAAAAGAGTAATACATCTTTTTGAATCTGTAAAGACTTTTCGTTTATTTGTGTGCACTCACAATAACAACAAAACATTGTGCTTTTGTAAAATAATGACTGCAAACAGGATGCACCTTTTACTTTCTTATAAACCTATTGAAATGGAAAAAAAAATTCTCGGATTATGCAATCCATATGCATACAGACGCATCCACTACAGTGGAGATGACTAGTCAGTGTCGCCAAACTGTATCTCTTAAATCGAAAACAAAGAAGGCGCTAGTTTATCAATAAATTATTAAAATGTTAATGCAGCCTCCTTACTGTTCTTTATGCGTGCACTTGAGTGCTTATTAGACTTTGTAGGCAAATAAAGGCTCATTATGATTTAAATGGGTTATTAATAAAGATGCGATTACGCCAGAACACACTAGTGTGAAGCATTTCTCTACCCGGGGTTAAAAGCAGGGTTTAAACACAGTGTGAAAAGTGCTATGCATGCAGCTGTAAAACATTGTATAGTAAAGACAACATGGAATACATTACTTTTAAAATTAATTTGAAAAATCTGAAAGACACAGAGTCACAACATTTAAAATACATACATTTTCTTTTATAGACATTTTAATCTAAAATCTTTTTGAATAACATTTGAAAGGCCATTTGAAAGGCATGTTTTTTTGCTAACTACCCATGTATACTACTACTACTACCAATAACAAAAGGAAAATGAGAGAGAAAGA
Source organism: Labeo rohita (assembly GCF_022985175.1). Classification (NCBI taxonomy): domain Eukaryota; kingdom Metazoa; phylum Chordata; class Actinopteri; order Cypriniformes; family Cyprinidae; genus Labeo; species Labeo rohita. Next base: position 9,755,460 of record NC_066879.1, on the reverse strand, counting down.
GAGAGAGAGAGAGAGAGAGAGAGAGAGAGAGAGAGAGAGAGAGAGAAACATGTTCACTATAGTGATGTCTGTCTTCTATACACTATTTTCCTCTTTCTTAGGCAAAATAACAACAAATACCAGTACCTAAGATCATCACATCCATTCACAACACTAACAGGACTGATGTCCTGCTGCTACAACCTCCCTTTCTCAGTCAAACACAAAGTTCAAACACTGAACTAACACATGGACTCTTATACTGTTAAAACCTCTTGCTCCTATGTGTGATTTCTCTTATTTCTATTTCATTTTTATTGGTCACTCACATCTGCTTCCTTTGATCTATTTCCTTTGTTCTGCTCTAATCAACCATATAAGTGATTTGCACATGCAAACGATAGCTACCTTTTTAGATGTTTTGGACTGACAGAATATGCAAATTTGAGGAAAAAGAACAGACGCTGTTGCTATCATGCAGACCTGGGTGGTTTCTTCATCACTGCTCATTTACTAATAGATCATTGTATTTTCTTTTTTTCTCTTCCTCTTTATCATGCTTTCACTGCATTCACAACATTCTACTGAAACATCTTTTCACTTTTCTGTAGACTTTTATATAAAGCTATTTGTATTTCTTAAGTATCTCTGTTTCTGTGATTATTAGGAATGATGGAGATATCTAAACAATACAACAGTCAATCAAGACCAGTGGTTCTCAAATCTGGTCCTGGCGATACATTTTGTATAGCCTTAATCAGACTGTCAGTCCAAATTAGATTTTTTGTATATCCAATATAATCCAATCATATTTAGCAAGTGTGAAGGCAAAAAAGCACATCAATTAAGTCTGTTTCAATATATTATATATTATATTAATGTGATTTGAAATCCTATTCAAATCACAATTTTCAACATTTTTGGAATGCCAGTCTGACTATTTTGATTGATCTGCCATAGCTTTTCTGGGAAACATGTTGAAGGTGTTGTTTTTTGGTGTAGGCATCATAGGCTGTAAAAAAAGAAATCAAATACTTAGTTTAGATTAGATTAGAGTAGATAGAAAAAAAAAAAATAAAAAATTACATGGCAACCATTAACAAAAATATGTTCTTTATAGCATGAATGTGTATGAATGCAATTTAGATGTCCTGTATTAGTCATATTGTCTCTGTGACACCAGTGTCAGTTGCTTCACGTCACTGCCCTTCATAAATCCACTCCCATGGCTCTAATGGGACTATATTAAATTAAAAAATCAATGGAACTAATATGTTATCAGAGGAGTTTTTGCCTAATGTTATAAAAATGTTGTGAATTCATTAAATTTGTGCACCAGGTGCTATTGTTATACATTTGTTGTAGTATGTATTCATCTTGATCAAAATTAGTGAATAAAATTACAGCTATTCATTATCCAGGTCCATGAAACAACACCAGATACAACTTTAGATTTTAATGTTTTTGTAAATGCTTAATTACCAGTAACTAAGATGAATAAATGTTCTAGAAGTATTTTTATTGTTAGAACTATTGTGGTTAACTAATGTAAACAAATTAAACCTGATTTCTATTTTTTTTTTTTTTTTTTTTTTACATGCAGGGGAAAATCTGATCTCGGAACAGTCTGCTTCATGAATGCAGAGCTCTCAAAGGGCAAGTACCAATCACAGAGTTCATCATCTGGAAACAGTCACTTTACAAAAGATGCATTGATCGTGATATTCCCACAGAGCACCATCCGTGTGTGTATAAATAAAGGTAACATTTATGTGTTTGTGCATGTGTGATTGATTGTTTAAAACCTTTCATTATAAGTATTAAATTTCATTAAATAAAATATTCTATTCACCTTCATTTATATCTTCTGTGGAACACTGAAGGAAAAAGAACTGTTCTGGTATATCCTATCCATAAAGATTCTCCATGGTTCAAAAAGGAGGCAGAATACCATAAAAGTTTCATGAAATTATCCTTACAACTGTCTTATATTCCAGTTCTCTGAAGTCATACAGAAGTCATTACTGACTGAAACATTTTGTGTATTAATTAATTCATGTGTTTTGAAAGTCATGATGATGAGTAAATTACAGAATTTTCATTTTTGGTAAACTGCACTCTTAAAAATAAAAGTTTTCATTGGCATCATGGTTCCAGCCAACAACCGTTAACATCCATGAACTCTCCATTGCACAAAAGATACTTTATACACTGTAAAAAATAAAAAACACAATTTGTTGAGTCAGCTTAAAATAATTTGTTACCCTGCTGCCTTAACATTTTAAGTTCAGTCAACTAAAATAAGTTTGGTCAACTTGAAATGTTAAGTTGCACTAAGTAACAACTTAGATATTTGTGTTTGCTAAACTTAACAGATGGGTAAGTAACCCAGCTGCCTTAAAATTTTGAGTTGATTCAACTCAAATATCTAATTTGTCACTTAGTATAATTTAACATTTCAAGTTGAATAAACTTTTTTTGAGTCGACTGAACTTAAAATTTTAAGGCAGCCAGGTTACAAATTATTTTAAGTTGACTCAACAAATTGTTTTTTACAGTGTAGTGGAGAAAAAAGATTGTTTAGATTATTAAAATGTTCTTCACACTAAGATTTTTTTTTTTTTGTCCATATTCATTAAAATCTGATAATACTTAACAAGTGTAAACTGCAAAAAAACATTCATACATTCATATGTGGTTTGGAATCTTATTCAAATCACATTTCTCAAAATCCATTTCACTGCAAAGTTCTTTGGGGAACCCAAAACGGTTCTTCTATGGGATCGCTGCGAAATCCCTATTTGGAAGCTTGCATGTAATTCTTCAAGTGGGAAGAATGACATTAGATTTTTTTGGGAAATACCATAGCCACAGTATCTAGTAGTAAACATGAAAGGTATGAAAAAACTGACCTAAATGAAGACAATAGACAAAAGAAACCAAAATGGCATGAGAGCAGATGGAGGGAAAATAATTAGAGGGAAGAGAAAAGCAGAGCAAGCAGTTTGACGAGGAAACGTGGAAGGAGATGGAAGGATAATAGGATATAGAAACTGACACCCAGAAGAAGGCGGGTGGTAACTGAGGGGGGCTGGAGAGATGCTATAGGAGGAGACATATAGAAGGACAGAGCAAGACCAGTGGAGGGGGCAGAGAGAGGGAAACTTAAGCTTTCTGGCCCTGATTTTCCATCCCTAAAGGCATTCTGTGGTTTCTAAAAAAAGCCCTGTATATTTGAAGTATCGCGTCACATGACCAGGGCTGTATTTATGAATCAAAGAGTACAGTGATTTCTGAGGGAAAAACAGAGAACGAGAGAAAAAGTAGAGAGAGCAACAAGTAGTAGGCAATAATAGAGGAACGCTTTACTGTATGCAAAACTACAACGGCTGTAAAGAAGACATGCATGGCAGAAAAAGTTTGATTGAAAGAGGGAGGGCAAGAATGCCAGAGAGCGAATGAGGAGGTAGAGTGAGTGGTGGTGGGGGGGAGCGAAAGAGAAAAGGCGGAATGCAACAGGCTTCTTTATTCACACAGAGAGACACATCTGACTTATACAAGTCAACTGAGCTGCTCTCATATGCTCAGTTCAAGCCGTCACTCCAGACCTCAGCAGAATCACCATTTCAGGTAAGTCTGATCTCCACAATGCTTTAACAGATGACAAAGAAATACATTTAGAAAGCTGCAGAAGAGTTTTATCTTCATTTACAGCTTTCCCCCTAGCACAGAGTCCTTCTCATAAAAACGAAAGAGGTTGAGAAAGACATGTTAGAGCAAGAATAAATGTGTGTTGTACAAGTAATTCCTGGATAGAGATTTGTATGTGTAATAGTTTGGAATCTTCTGTCGATGACTTTGAACTCAAGACATGATTAGAGATATTGAAAGATGCCTGGGTTGTGCATCTGTAATGTTGTTTTTTGTGTGACATACATGCCATTAAGTGTAGCTGAATTGGATGTGGCATGTCAATGAGGTGAGGTGGTGGCCATCAGCAGAGCAGAAAACTTCTTATCAAGATCATCATGTTCAGATATTGATGAAATCAGCAGAAACGACTTCAACCTGCTGCTAAGAAATTACAGAATGCTGAAGTTCTCAGAACTTCACTGATACTCCAAACAATGCTTATATGGGTTTTGCTACTCAGTAGCAGTCTACTGAATGTAACAATTCAGATGTTCTGAAAAGCATTATTTTATGACAGAAATTTCTTACCTTCTTTGCAGTGTGTTTGACATGTCATAGGTGACTTGTTTACATGGTGTATCACTGAGCAAGTAGTAAAGTTTTGAGGATGGATTTCAGAAGATCTGGTCAGAAAACAAACCTGAAGACATGGAGATTTGTTGCTAGTTTAAAATAAATTGTGTTTGGTTGTGTTGGTATAGTAATAGTTACATCAGTCATCTTGCCAGTCAAATGCTTGCTTAACTTTCACACTGAATATATACAGAACAATAGGCTTCTGATGAATGTTGTGTTTCGATTTGACTGTAGCCGTAATGACGCAATATTTCTAATTATACCCACACATGCACAGACAGATTTATATATAATTCTTCTGGGTAGCTGCTATAAAAACTTTATTTTTTATGTTTTTTTTTTCTTTGCTTTTGGCTTTTTAAACAAAACAGAAGCAAATGAGTAAATTGCAGTGATTAGGATTGTTATTTCTTGATTATTATATATGTTAATATCACAAGTTGGCAGGTGAGAACTTGCTGATAGCCTTGTTGAAGGTTATGTAAACACCTTAAACAGGGTAATTATCCAAATACAATGGAAATATTAAAATCAGCTGTTTTGAATATCGGTAGTGATAAAATGTTTGTGTTGGGATTGCTTTTGCTTCCTTACCGGAAATATGTTGTGTGTTTGTACGGGAAGGTCAGGAAAGAGCTACTGAACACCCATTCATTCAGATGACTCCCAGTGGAAAGACCAGAATTGAGAAAATTTTTAAGCTCATACAGAGAATTTTGCTTCTGTGTGTCAGATTTTGTTTTATTTTATTTTTTCAAGAAAAGTCATGAATTCAAGAGGAGACCTCCAATGTCCCAAATGTTTTTACTTTAACGTTAAGGTTTAGTCTTACTTTATGCCAAGACTTGTTTTTTTTTTTCAAAGTAATTTGATTGAATGTGATACAATAATACATAATTGCGATCTCCAGTTAATTTTCCAAGTTTTAATACAGCAACCTCTAAGCAGTGAAATTTTCCTCTATGCTCATAAAAATTAAGATGGCAATTAGATCCAACGCCAGATTTGACACTGGAGAACTTTGTACGCTGAACTTTTTATTCTTCATTAAATCATTTATGTACCAGAAACAACACTGATCTAAAGAACCAAAAATTCTAATGAATTTTATTTTTAAGAGTGTGGAGTAAACACTGTCATATCATGTACCACCCACATATTTAATGATGTTCAAAAGCATGAAGTATTTTTTTAGCTCACAGACTTGTTCTTGTCATGGCCTGCTGTGCTGTGAGCCACTGTAGCTTTGTTGGGTTTCATGGGTTTTCATCAGCATATATTTGGCTAACACAAACTTTCAGAAGTTGTGTGAGGGACTCTCCAGATATGTATATATTTAGACCTGGTTAAAAAACAACTGAACAAAACCTTTGTAGACCACAGGCCACAAACGACATGCATATAAAATTAGATACGTGCATGCCATGTGTTAATACACTAAAAACAAGCCAGAAAAATGGTTTGTATAGCAAACCTTATCAAGACCTTATTATAGTAAAATGTTGTAGTTACAATAATACTAGTATTAGCCACCACCACACATACAAACTAGGCAACTGACAGAAACACTGCAAAAGCATCTTTATATTTTTTTCTTCCATTTTACAGTATAATTACAATAATTGTTGTTAATGTAGTTACTGATACTCTCTGTGTGTATGCACCTGGTTTATGAAAAGTCATTTAGGCTTATATGTGTCGTTAGCTTAAATGTGTGACTGTTTCCTAAACATAATTTACATTACATTACAATTAAAAGTCATGCCCTGAAACCATCATCATATGGCTGAGCTGAGATTAAATGCAACCATGTTCATAAATAAACACCATCAATCCTGATCGACAGAACGATTGTTCCCAGTATAGAAATGATTTATACTGATAAACACAACTTAAAATACTTTGTAAACTGAATGTTTCTTTTAAATTGTGTTCATGAGGCACACGAGCACAATAATTAGGGAACGTGCGTGTGATTTATTGCTCATCAGTCAATCTGTCAGCGCGATGTCTTGAGCTCTGCTCGTCTCACCTGTCAGGCTGGCGCTGTTCGTCTAGTCTAGCTGCACTTTAAACGCATTGCTCTCATTTGCACCTGTGCAGGGTTTGTGTGTGATTGACAGTGAGAGAAAGCAAGAGAGCACTCTCTATTTAAATACTTTAACTGCACCTCCCTCCGGTTCTTATTGTTCTCAGCTTTTTGTGAATGACAGTTCCTTCAGGCAGAGAATGCTGTCTGTCTCTCTGCTTCTCACTGTCTCTGCTTGTCTGTCACTCTGAGCTGCTTCCATCAACCCCTTTCTTTTACTTATGTCATGTAAGACACACATTTACCTAGTTATCTAAATCAGCAGCATATATTGTTTAATATACTGCCCTAACAATACTCACAAACCACAACCCTACCCGTAAAAAAAGAATAATCATATAATAATAAAACATTGTTTATGTATAAAGCAAATTATGAACATTTACCAGATTGAGCTAACTTCTGGAGCCAATTTATTTCACACAGCATATCCTGTCCCACCTGACATAGGAAACTGAGCAGGTAACACAAGAGTGAAGTTCACAGCAGATGATATAATTCATGGAGAAGACCTACATAATTCATGCAGAAATTGTGTAGAAGTGTTCTCCATATGTGCTGGCAGTCTGTACTGGGCCAGTGTTAATGCTTTACTGCTGCCGCATCCGCAGTGCATTTATATTGATTATTTGTGAGAAAGATGGTGAGAAATAGAGAAAAGGAAACATACAACAGTTGGTGGAGATGCCAGAAAGAACAAAGGGAGTGACTCGAACCATTTGGAATTTTAAAAACAGTTTACATGCAGCTTATTAGAGAAATGTGTTGGGTTGAGACATAACAGATGACATGCTTATATGAAGTAAAAACTTTCTTGGCATTCTATTTTTTTTCTTTCTCTCCCTATGAAGCATTTAAACCTTTTAAATAAAAGAGCAGGAGCTTAATGCATCTAACTTAAACATAATCCACAGCAGTAGACAAAGATGTAATTTAGCTCACTATGTGTTGAGTGTGTGTTAGTACCTGGCCACAGTCTCAATTAGACGTGACCTCTGACCCACACTCTTTGCTTCAGGCACTAAAAGGTGACTACAGCCGAGACCTTTCAACTACTGAGGTCAACCAACAGAATCTGGTCAGTATAACGGCACCATTGTGTGTTTCATATTCAAAGGAGTTGTCATCTGTATCAGAACATGCTATAATACAAGAAGATTAGCTCATATTGTAAAAGAATTAGATCATTTCGGAATTGGAATTAGCCCTTTGGAGATTCTTCGCAACATTTTGCCCTAAAGTGAGAAATCGATTATCAGAATTGTTTGTGCTGCAGTGTCAGGTCAGAAACTTTTTATGGAAGAACGCAAATGCAGATGTAAATGCTTGGACTGCACATTGCAAGTACAGAGAACCACTGTACATAATATGCATTAACAAATAGTAACAAAAATCAGTACTTAAATTTGGCTTGTGTAGTTACTTTCAAATTGCAGTAGTATATAGTTAGTAGTTGCAATTTATTTTACAGTAAATGCACTTATATGTACTTATCTAAGAAAGCACTGGGTAATACAAGGTAAATGCACAGGTTAAGGTTAGGGATAGGTTCTGAGTTATTACCTAGTTATTACTCAGTTATTATAATTACTATAATAAGTACATGTGGAATGGAACTGTAAAATAAAGTGCTGAGTAGTTAGCTTTATAAACATATCTAGCCTGGTCTCATTGTTTGCATGTAGGTATTTATATGTAACGTTTAGAGGCGCAAAATGTACATTTTTGTATGTTTTTATTGATGCTAAAGTTTAGACGTATTTCGTTAACCTACCCCCAAACCTAAACCCACCCATTTTATAGCGAATATAAAAGGATATAAAACGCACCTGACCAAAATATGCAGGTGATGCATAGTGATCACCTCCTTGAAGGCGCACGCGCATCATTCATTCAAAACACACCTCACCAAAAACAAGCCATGTCATAATCTGTGATGAATGCAGGCAAGAGCCAATGAGCGTTCGATTTTCCTGCCATAAAACCTGTCGTTTCTTGATGCGACAATATTTGAATTTGTATTTATTGCTGTCGCTGCTGGACTCGCTGCTCGGGATGGAAATTTGGGTCTGTTCCTCGCAATCGTATGGATTTCGATGATTTGGATTACAGCACACAAATAAAATTGTTTTATTTTGTAATTATGATGTGTGTTCGGTGTATTTTATGGTTCTATCGTTAGTCACAGCATGTTGGAGAAACGTCTTTTGTGTCCCATCACGTTAATGTTACAGTAATGGTTAAACGATTGCAGAAATGTTATGTATATTAAGTGTTTAAAGTGTTGTCTTGTTTAACATTATATAGGCCTATTCTTGGAAACGAGCTGGCAGCAGAACACAGAACAGAATGAAATGTTATAATGTCATATTAAGTAAATGATTAAACAATTTAATAATGCAATTGAAAACATAAGGTCATTGGTATGACAACTAAAACCAACAATAATGAAATGAATGCCATGATTTCAATATTCATAAGGATTCGTTTTTAGATGCCGTCAATACGTCAGTATTGTACATTTAAATGCTGAAAATATGTAAGTATTTGTACGTTTAGATGCTGTAAATACGTCAGTATTGTACGTTTTAGTGTCTGGAAAAATGTAAGTAAATGTACGTTTTGTAAAACCACATTTTGCATAAAATACATACGAATTCATGAGCTCACGTTGACATATCAGTGATTTATCTAAGTTGCTCAGGGAGATTTTCTTCAAGCTGTTGCTCTGCAATAGTAGTTGCCCTGAAAGGGTAAACTGAATGTAGAAGATAGGTAATGCAATGCTATCGCATGACCAATTTGTACGTATTTTATGAGGTGGCTAATTTGTATGAATTCGTATGACCTCACTCATACAATTTTGTAAGATTTCTAGCAAAAATTGTATGAGTTTGTACGAGTGAGATAATACAAATTTGTACAAATTAGCCACCTCGTAAAATATGTATAAATTGCCATGAGATTGGGTTGGGGAATGTTAATACTGATTGTAGTGCCCTTCCCTTGTGGCAAAGCTAGAAGAACTTGCATTTATATACTTTTGAAAAGTACATTTTAGGTTTTACAGGTCCATTTACTCACCATCATGTTGTTCTAAACTTGAATGACTTACTTTCTTTTGTTAACACAAAAGAAGTTACTAAATAATTTTTGTTGTATCCAAAACATCCCCATTAACTTGGACCCCATTAACTTTCACTGTAAAGGCAAAAAAACATTTTTTTTTTTTTTTTTTTTTTTTTTTTTTTTTAGTATTAGAACAAGAGGGTGAGTAAATGACAGAATTTTGTGCTCAGAATATTTGGGTGAACTATGATTTTGATGACCCTGTTAACTGTACCAGCACTTATAAAAAGAGCTCTGTACTTGTTGACTAACTGTGTACAATACTGAGACCATTAAAAATATTTATGCATATTCTGACCACTTTTTACTACACAGCCAACGACATAATGACGTTCATAAATTGAAGTTATTGTGCACCAACAGTGACCGCACTCATAAAAATATTTTGGAGGGAGGGAAGACTTGTGTTCCAATTTATTAGAGGATGGAAATATAAGCCATTACCTGCATCTGTATGTTTTTTCTTTAAGTTTAAAATTTAAAGTCTTAACGCATACACATGCTGTGAATGGAGTCTAAATGTGCATGCACGTGTGTGAACATTCATAGGCTGTCTCACACCTGTGTGCATGGGCATTTAAACATGCTGGTTTTGTGAAATATGTGACTCTGAGTCTCAGTTTTGACACATGCACGCTTGTGTACAATAATGGCCATCTGTATTTGGTGAGCCCGTAGGCATGCATGTGAAAATCCCTGCCTTGCATATGTGTGTTAATATGTCTGTGTTTTAATGCACCACATCCTTTGGTTTGAAGTTCACAACCTCCCTCAAGGCACCTTGATTTATGGCTCATATTTCAGCAACGTAATTATTCCCTCTTAGTTCATGTTTTTCCAGACGTCTTTTGCCTTTGTGGCTGTTCATCGTTTCTTTGGGGAACTGCAGGGCTCTTGATGGAGGTGCCAAACCCGATTCATTAGCACGCATCAAAGACTCTCTCGAACCTGGAGCAAAGTCAGCTTGTGTCACACATGGCTGTGACCAGGTGCTGAGGCAAGCCTTTTTAAAATCCATGCTCATAGTGACATAAAGACCTTGTTTAACATGAACAAATCATTTACTGTTGAAGTGTAGTGCCCAAGCAGTTCAAATCCAAAGAGAGCACTTCATGAATAAACCTTTTTTTTTCTTTCGTTTTTCATGTGTTAAGTTTACTTTGATGAATTCATGGCATTCTGTGCCAGGGTATTACATATAGTGTGTTATAACATCATAATATTGCCTTTCTTTGAAAATATTCCACAGAAGTTCAATTAACACATGCAGTTTATGGGTTTATGAGTCTATAGCAGATTGTGTGTTTTGTTAGCCAGAAAAACTATTAAAATGTTCTCCCCACTCTTTAATTACACACTAGACGTGTCTGACCGAGTCCAAAACGTCATTTTTACTGCTAATTGGATTTTCCTACTCAAAGTCATAAATTAAGGTAATACTATGAAGACTTCAGAGCAGTTAACAATAAATCTGTAAAATGAATTCTGCATTGTGTAGCGTTTGGTTTTCATTCATTCACTGTTATAAAAACATTTTAATCTCATTCAGCTCCAAAAAAAGTTTTGTGGAATTAAAGTGTGGAATTTCTGTGCCACTAGTGTCACCACATGCAATTGCAAGAAAAAAAAGTTAAATAAAAGTTGTATTCACAACATTTTGTTTACTAAAAATGAAGGAAATTATTTATTATATATTATTTAAAATTAATTATTATTTTAATTTTAATTATTTATAATAATATTAATTTGAACAGAATTAAGATTTCACGTAAGGATGTATTGTCTGTTTAGGCACAAAAATATGAACTGGAAGTTAATATTTTTTAATATTTGTTGTGCTCACTGGAAATCAAACTTACATTTAGCAGATACAGACATCAGACATTTTATTTTCCCATACGTTAAGGAATATTAAATGAAAATGTATAAAGGATGGATTGACAGGGAAAAAAAAATTTATGAGATCAGTCAATTACTTAGAAACACATTTAGTGTTGTCCAGACCTTCAGTATTGACTGTGTTTATGCTGTCTTTGTGTTACCCACATGAGATAAATATTTCCCAATATTGCATCATAGAAAGTTTGTGGGCATTACCTCATTACCTCCTCTCTCTGTACCCCCTCCCTCTGTTCATGCTGGTAAATGAGAGCAGACCCAGACCAAGCATACCCTGCCAGGCAGCCCGTCCTATAAAGGCAGCATTGAGGCAGGGCACACACAGGCGCTTTTGTTGACAGTGTAAAGGTGTGCACCCTGCAGATTGCCACAGGAGAGAGCGGACCCTACTGCCCTGCAGCATGCATCCATCTGGAGGGTAGGGACATGGGTTAGATGAAAGAAACATAGAAACTAGATGCTAAACATGAGTAATGAACCTTAAAGATTTAATTAATTTGGAGAAATTTAGCATTGCATCACTTGCTCACCAGTAGATCCTCTGCAGTGAATGGGTACCATCAGAATGAGAGTCCAGACAGCTGATAAAAATACCACAATAATCCGCAAGTAATCCACACGACTCCAGTTCATCAATTAACATCTTGTGCCTAAAAAGCTGCATGCTTGTTAGAAACAAATCCATCATTAAGACAGTTTTAACTTCAGACAGTTGCTTCTGTCTAAAATACAAATCCACAATCCATAAAAACACTTCCTTCATCTCATCTGAATGACTTTTTAACTGAATGTGAGATGTGATGTGAAAGGACAACAAGGGATGGATTTTTTCAATGGAGGAGGCATTATTATGGAGTACGGTTTACACACAGCTTTTCCCTGTTAAGACGTTAATTGGATTACCTGTGGATTATTGTGACATTTTTATCAGCTGTTTGGACTCTCATTCTGATCGCAACCAGAGGATCCATTGATGAGCAGGTGATGTAATGCTACATTTCTCCAAATCTGCTCCAAGAGTGAGTAAATTAAACTAATCTTTTAATAGCTTATGCAAAATGTGTGTGGAAGAAGGCTTAATAAAAAGGCTAAAATTGTTTTATAAAATGTAATTAAGTTTAGAGGTTGGCTATGGTTATGAAATAACAAATATAATTAGTTTATTATAAAATCAACAAACCACAATATACTATAAAAATAAACGTGTGTGCTTAAAATTGCATAGTGATTAAATGGCTTTTTGAAATGCTTAAAAAAGTGAGGGAGAGAGAGAGAAGGTTGGATGAGGTTTAGGAGTTTTAGTTAAGGTACATTATAACACATTTAATATACGGTACACTCTGGATAAACGCAGGGTACGCTTTGCTTACAGGTCATTAACCCGTATAGGCAGTTCTCCTGCATAGCTGCTTGTTATTTCACCATTTTACTGGGTGGAATAAAACCATTTCATTTTATATGCTGCAAGGCCTCATTCACCCCTAACACACACACACACACACACACACATACACCAGACTTCAATGTGTATCTAATTAATGAGCAACTACTGCACAAAAGAGGAATGTTTCATTCCTGGCTTTGCTTTTTCTACTTTTGTTTACTTTCATTCTCATTTCTATCACTTCTTACTTCTAAGTACTTAATCATGATTTTCTACGGGCCTCATACAGTTTGCATACACTGCTCTTCCATAAAAAAAATACTTTTATGTAACTTTTTGTTTTCTTTTTCTTTCTTTCTTTCTTTCTTTCTTTCTTTCTTTCTTTCTTTCTTTCTTTCTTTCTTTCTTTCTTTCTTTCTCCTTTTAACCTTGCATTTTTCTGCCTTTTTTTTAAAAAAAAACACATTTTCATTGTTTTCTTTCATCCTGTTCTGTTTTTTGATTGTTCTTCTCATCGCTTTGTTGAAAACATCTTGAAAACTGTCATCTTGAATGAGATGAAGAAACCACTGAAGATGAAAACATGTCAAGATGGGGGATTTTCAAAGGACAGAGAGTCAAAGAGAGAGAGATGAAGAAAATATAAGGAATTCAGATTTGGGGTATTTGAGACTTTAATAGATTTAATTAAAAAAAATAAAATAAAAATAGATCATATACAGGTCAGTCAGTAGAGGACATGGGACGGTGAGGTGTATTTGAATGTAGTTCTGTGTTTGTGTGTGTATGATCAGAGCAGGATTGAGTGTTGATGCTTTCTGAAACATGGCCATTCTGCATAGGCCTCACATGTGGAACAGTTTACTGCAGCCCTGCTCCAAATGAACACAGCCTTACAGAGCAACAGACTGCAATTAAAAGAGAGAGACAGGCACAAAGCGACAGAGAAAGAGAATATTCCACTCGTAAGTAGATTAAAAAGAGTGAACTTTATAAACTGTGTCTTAATTTAAATCTAAAAATGCAAAAAGGTACCAGGTAATGTATCTGTGAAATGAAAACAATAGATTTCAGTGGAAACTGTTTACTATAATACATTTCAAATATTATTTGCAAAACAGCTAGACCTTTGACCATAAATGCGATTCTTTAAAAATACAACCCACTACAGTCATGTGCGTCAGTTATGAAAATTTGTATTTGTAATCTGTATGAAGATATGGAAAGTCAGCTTCACCATTTATGGGTTTGTGCTCTGGAACTTTCCATCAAGTCCTGATGGAGGCAGAAGGAGGGGGTTAGTGAGCGCTGGGTGCCCTCCACCCTGGGCATGTGGCAGTAGAACAGAGGCAGCTTTATTGAGCTGTGTCTCTGATTTAAATCATATGGCATTGCCTGGAATCACTTCATGGCTTGGAGGCCGTTCAAATAAATGCCCCAACAAGAGACTCTCTCTTTTTCTCCCCCTCATTTCATTTGTTTGTTGGCTCTCAATTTCTTTCACAGTGGTTCCTACCAAAGCCAAATGGCATCATGTCTTCAAGGTAAAAAAAAGTTATCTGAAGAAGTAGTTGTTCAAAATGAAGAAAACTCAAAACTTCAGTGGTTTCTTGTCACTTATTAAAAGCATGTCATGTGAAATGTGACAACTGATTTGTCGGACCTGGCTTAGCTGTTCTCCATTTGTGCTTGGTGTTCAGGCTAAAAAAAGTGGGTTCGAGTCTAGTCTGCATTGTATATATCAAACCCTCTGTTTTGCCATTTCTCTGCTTTTTCATCACTTAAATGACAACAGTTATTTGTAAAAAGATCTTTGCTCAGACAGGAAGCAATAATCTTATAACTTAAGAGTGAGCAAAAAATAAAATAAATTATAGATTTCTCTTTATACATTGATAACGTTTCTCTGTCTGACATTTGCCAAGGAACTTGAAAATGTTGCCTCACCAGTTGGCTCCTGACAAATTTTATTAGAAAGCATTGGTCTGACCTCTTGTGCTAAATTTATGTTTTAAATGCTGTTTTTTTGTTTTTCTGTTTTTGCGCAGGCATCTGTTGGATTTTATTTTTGTGCATCGATTTTGGATCACCTGCTGAGATCATCTTCCCTTCAGTTTAGTGCTATGCAAACCAACAAATATTTATAATGGATTTACAATTATCACACAGAGTTTAGTAAGACAATTCCTTTTATGAAAAGTGTCAAAGTGAGAATAAAGATAAGTGAGAAGTGGTAATTCATCATCTTACCAAAAGGACCATAGGACAATCTTTGGATACTGGAGGACCGCCAGCATCAAAATGGCAACCAATAGGGAGAGGCCTGTGAGTCATATGACAGGGTTCTACCCGTTTGCCTTTAATTCGATGCGAAATCACTCCCCTTTCGATCTTCTGGCCAATGGCAGTCTATTTGGACGATTTGGGGCGGACCTTCCGAAAGAGATGGCAGCTCTGTGTAAGTAGCAAAATAATTTCATTTTACAAATAACTGGAAATAATAGTGTGCTCTTTTCTTATGTTACCCTTATTATTATTATTATTATTATTATTATTATTATTTAAACAGTAATAATGGGAAATATTATGAAATGTTTTTTTTTTCTATTTTAATATATTTTATAAAGCACTTTATTCCTGTGATCAAAGCTAAATTTTCAGCATTATCAGACTTGAGTGTCAGATGACTCTTTAGAAATCGTTCTTGAGCACAGATTTATTTACTTATTTCTTTTTATTTATTTATTTGTTGTTTGTTTATTTGTGGAAATCATGATACATTACCCTCCTGAACAAATAACTTTTAACAGCATTCAAAAGAACAGCATTTATTTGAAATATAATTTTTCTGTTACATAACAAATGTCTTTAATCTCACTTTTGATCAATTTAAAGTGTCCTTGCTGAATAAAAAAAGTAATGTGTCATTGTTTCCATAAAAATATTAAGCAGCAAAAACACTGATAAAAATATACAATGTTTCTTGTGCACCAAATCAACAAATTAGAATGATTTCATGAATTTCTTGAGTAATGATGCTGAAGATCCAGGTCTGATCACAGGAATAAATTATATTTTATAATATATCCACATAGAAAACAAATATTTAAAATTTTAATAATAATATGTATTTCTGTTCAAATAAATGTAGCCTTGGTAAGCATAAGAAATTTCTTTTATAAACATTTTAGTGTGTGTGTGTGTGTGTACATTATATCTCTACACACTTAAAGTATATAACTTTGTTAAAAGGAGGAGCAAAATAAACTAGGCTAAAATATAAGACTCTACCAGTAAAGTGTGCTTTGAGTTTGTTCAGTTCTGTGTGCTGGTGTGATTCAGGGTTTGTTCTTGATGTTGGCCGTGTTCAGACATGCACATCCGCTGTATCAAACAGACCACATGTCAGTCACCACCTCCTGGAATAATCCTGTCGAAACACACACACACACACACACACACACACACACACATGTTGGGTTTACATGTTTTATGGGGACATTCCATAGGCGTAATGGTTTTTATACTGTACAAACCGTATTTTCTATCATCCTACACCTACCCTACACCTAAACCTAGCCCTCACAGGAGACTGTGCACACTTTTACTTTCTCAAAAAAACTCATTGTGCATGATTTATAAGCCTGTTTCCTCATGGGGACCTCACAAATGTCCCCACAAGGTCAAAATTTACTGGTATTACTATCCTTGTGGGGACATTTGGTCCCCATAACGTGATGAATACCAGGTGCACACACACACACACACACACACACACACACACATATACACACAGACAGAGAGAGAGAGAAAGGCAAATTCAAATCCTTTGCACTCTGAAGAATGCATATAAACACAAATGTCCATTTATAGCCAGAAAAGAGTAAAAGAGGAAGATACAACTTCAGAAAACTGAACGAAGATTACATTTCAATGAAAAAAAAAAAAAAAAAATAAAAATAAAAATCCTTAATAAAATAAAACTATGAAAACACACAGGGAGTCACATAACGGTCACAAGATGTTTAATGTATGATACCAGGTATACTTTTATTCCTGAGAGATAAAAAGTAGTAAAAGTAAAATAGTTGTGTCAACAGTGCTGTAACTACCCTGTGTGATTATCTCATTATGTGGTGCCTTCACACACAGACGATCCATTAGCCCCAGTTAATAAGAGATAACATCTACCCATCCTTCAATCTATCCTTTCTTCTTTCAGAGTAGGAACATACAGAAAGACAGACTGATGGGCTAGACGGGCGGGACAGTCTGTTTCCTTTAACAGCTGATCAGTCAGTTGTTTGCATTGTAAACAGCAAAGTATTTTTAAAGCCTTTACCCTGTTCTCACTCATAAAATAAGGTATAAGAAAAAAGAAAGAAAAAAGTCTCAATGTACAGTTTTTATTCATCAAAAATATTATTTTAATATCATTGATGCAATCTAAATGTATCAATTTATACCATCAAAACTTGCGTTGTGGGATAAATCAGATAGAAATAGCTTTTTAAAGAAACAATAACAGAATTACAGGTACCACTTTTCACTGCGTACTCAGGGATTCGATTCCAATGTCTGTGCCATTAAATCGAGTGTTTATCTGAATGCTAATACATGGACATTTTAATGACTTTGACTAACTTTCTCAAGATTCTGTTCAAACTGTTGCTGTATTATGGCAGTAATTGAACTACAAGACAAAGCTAACCATACAGTTTAGGTTAATGCATTCTACAGTGCCTCATGTTACTTTGTGTAGCTAAAAGTGTTTTGGGCTAAAGGCTGTCCAGTGGGTCTTTGCAGCATCTTAGTTTCTTCAAAGCAGTTCAGCAGTTTTCTTATTAATAACCATATTCATATTGGTTATAAGAGCTATGCTATGTCAGGATGGAATAGTATCTTACTACTTACTGTATACTGCTTACTATATTATGTGAACTATACCACTTGTATAGCATTATGCTACTACTTTTATTTAATAGTATGTTAAATGTTATGCAGTATTTAATGTAAATGCTTCAAAGAGTGGAACCCAGCAATGTCACTATCTTACACTACAGATACAGATTATTTATTTATTTATTTGTTTGCAATATAACATAGATATTTTCTATTTCCAATCCAATTTTCTGTAAATATGTCAAGAAAAAATTCAGGAATACAGTTTTATATATATAGTTTCACTTCTGAATAATTCATGACTTTGGAAATAGAGCACATTGTGGGATACACTGTTCCAGGCAGTGTGCTCTCGGAGCATA
The DNA here is from genome assembly GCF_022985175.1 of Labeo rohita. NCBI lineage: Eukaryota > Metazoa > Chordata > Actinopteri > Cypriniformes > Cyprinidae > Labeo > Labeo rohita. The sequence continues at coordinate 9,737,447 of NC_066879.1, read as the reverse complement.
GCAAATGTAGTAAGTACTAAGAAAATTCACAAAGAGTGAATGATATACATATCTGTTTACCGTAATATGGTAAAGATCCTTTTAACTAAAGAGGTTGTGATTAGCATGCAGTAAGTGAAGCTTCATTCTGCATATATTTATCTGCATACACAAGCAGCTTATGGATTCTCTGAGGTGTTAAGGGCAGTGGTTGAGAATACCTCATTTTTAATATGTTCAATTCAAAAATGTGTTTGCCATTCTGGTAACACTTTAGAATGTGGTCCCATCATTAATGATCTAATGCACTATTAACATTTTAGTAACTACTATTAACTAACAAGAAACTCTGATTAACAAATCAGTAAGCAATAGCACTCAGTCTATTTTTTTCATATCTCCTGGAGAACTACTAAGAATTACTGTTAATAATTAATGTGAATAATGCAAAATGTATAATTCATTCAAAAGTGAAGATCAAAAGTGATGATCAAGGTTCTGAGGTGCATTTCCCAAAAACATTGTTAACCAACTATGGTCGCAAGTTCTGTCGCTACCAACATAATTCAGTGATTCGGTGTTTCCCGAAACCATAGTTCAAATGAACATTCGCAAACAGCGTCACAAACTTATGTGGTTGGAACTACAGCTCCCGACCTGTAGTTAAAGCATAGTTCTTTGTTCTTTGTTAGACATATGGGCTCAATAAATTATGCTCTTGGGCACAATAAGCAAGCTAACATGCAGTACAATCTATATATTCTAAATATAAACATATTCAATATTTAAATATAAATGCGTTTTAATCTATGTATTTTTGTGCATCCTCTATAAGCACTGTTTTTAAATAGTGCGCATGTGCATACTTGCCTAAGGGGTACGATGTACAAGGGAACCTGCGATGAATCAAATATCAAATAAAGCGAAATGACACGTAACAAAAAATACTAAATTAGTAATCAGGTGTCAGGTTCAGTATAGCTGCATTTCAAAGATCTCTAATCAGTTAAATAGCAGAAGTTATTACTCCACCACAGCATGTGACGTCATTAACAACAGCCCTAAATTGTTGAACTAATGTGGTTCAAACAATGGAGATGCGACCGTGTTCGTGACTAGCTAATTAGCTTCCACAACAATGCATTGTACTATGGAGGTTAATCAGCGAGTTACGTCGTTGTACGGGAAACGCACCCCTGAATAATAATACTTCCGATAAGTAGTTACCATGATCTTCAGTTTAGAATACTGATCCAAATGATTAGTAATTTGTTTATAAGGATGTAGCAACACTTGGGTCACTGCTGTCCAAAACCTTACATATACCTCAAAAGCTTACAGTGATTTCAATCATTACTAGAGAGTTATCATGATCTTCACTTTAGAATACTGATCCAAATAATTAATAATCTCTTCTGAAGTATTTGGTAATTGTTGAGTCATTACTAGTGGGTTACCATGATCTTTACTTTAGAATTAATTATACATTTGGCATTATTCACATTAATTATGAACATGTATATAGTAATTCTTAGTAGTTCTCTGGGAGATGCGAAAAAAAATAGTAGTTACTGATTAGCTAATAGTGAACTACCACTTTCAACTGAGCACTGTTACTTACTGATTCGTCAATCTGAATTTCTTGTCAGTTAATAGTAGTTACTATAATGTTAATAGTTAATGCATTAGTTAATGTTAATGCATTTGTCATGTATTCCTGTGTAGTTATTTATTACTGGCGGAACAGTATGTTAAAGTGTTACCGCTGTTCTTTCTACAGTGGTGGCATAGAAGCTGCTGAAGTGAAGTGTTTTTGCTTGAGGACACCTTAAATACTCAACTATATGCCTGCCAGCTCATGACATCAGCGCTGAAACATTATTCAGCCTCAGCACTGACAGCAACTCTATTAACTGTACATAAAAGACCACTTTACTTTTTATTAGCTTCAGATTTAACGTCCTGAGATGTTAGACGTATTCTGAGTAAAACCTAGTACACTTTGCATGCTTTTACTCTCCACTTGAAACCTGTGACTTCTGTACAGTTAACATTTTTAAAATACAAACACAAGTAGCTGAAATACAGAATCTAACAAATATGGAAATAGCATTTAATATTGAATTTTGCATTTGAAGTGCAAAATAGTAATATAATTTTAAATTGTATAATTTTAAATATAATGTTTTAAAAATATGCAATTGTTAAATTATTATTTCAAGCAATAGTTTAGCCAAAAATGAAAATATACTCACCATCAGGCCATCCAAGATTTAGATGATTATGTTTCTTCATGGAAACAGATTTGGAGAAATTTAGGATTATGGGTGCCAAACAGCTGATAAAAACAAGACAATAATCCACAAGTAATCCACACGACTCCAGTCTATCAGTTAATGTCTTGTGAAGTGAAAGCTGCGTGTTTGTAATAAATCCATCGTTCAGACTTTTTGAACTTCAAACTATTGCTGCTCTCCAGTGAAAAAGTCATCTTATCTTAATCAGGAGAGAAATATGCACAAATCAAGCACTGTTTACAGTCCAAAACCATTCTAAACAAATATATTTTGATCAGAAGCAACAGTTTAAAATGTCTCAATGATGTTTTTGACTTTGATTGAATTGACTGAGTTGAGTGGAATAGGTCTGAATTATTTTGATGTTTTATTTCACCTGCTTGGACATTCTGATAGCACCCATTTACTGCATTGGTGAGCAAGGGATGGAATGACACATTTCTCCAAATCTGTTCTGATGAGGAAACTCATTTACATCTTAGGTGGCCTGAGGGTGAGTAAATTTTCAGCAAATTTTCATTTTTGGGTGAACTTTGGGAAAAATACCAGTCACCACTGTAGCTCTACTGCCCCCAAAGGACAAATATGGTATATTAGTTTAATGACATCATTAGTTCACTCAGTTCATTAAGTGTGACTGGGAAGTGTTTTGTTTCTCCCTCTCTCTTTAACATTATTATTGAAGACAATGGGAAATATGGAATACTTATCAATGACACTGAAGTATGTGATCTCACATTCTCACTCAGTGCACAACATGCACAAAATGGATCGCATACAAAAAAGTAGTCCTTTAACACACACATGCACATGAGTTTGGAAGTCTAGTGGAGCTTCTGATTTCAGAAATGGAGAATGTGTGATGGAAAAAAAGGTAGCATTTGAAACAAATGGCACATTTTTCTTCTTTTAAGAGCGAGGCAGAGGATGGCCAAATGCAGAGGTTACTGCAGGACTGAGCCTGTGAAAGCACAAACTCCACATTGTGCCTCTTTATTTATTTATATAGAATTGGAGTGGAATTTCTGGGGTTTGGCCCAATTCTTTAAACCACCAGTGGTGTGTGTGTGTGTATGTGTGTGTGTGTGTGAGAGAGAGAGAGAGAGAGAGAGAGAGAGAGAAATTAGAAGTAGTGATTCAGTGTTTGCATGACAAAGGATTAGTAAACTAATTTAAATAAAATTAAGTTTGCAAAGTTATAGAGGTTATGCTTACTTTTTTTCAGACTGTAAAGAAAAAAAGAAACAAAGACAGACAAAAAAGAGTGGGTGGTGATAGAGATCAGCCGGCTTGTCCACATGCTGCAGGGAATCCATCCCATCACAAGCTAGCTGGCATGACTAAAACAGGAGCAAATCAAGCACTTTTATGCCAGTAGCATTCTGTGCATGATGCTTTGTATTTGTTCATTACAGGAAAAGTTCATGCAAAAATTAATATTCCAACAAAAACAAAAACAAACAAACAAACAACAACAACAAAAAAAACATAATTTCTAGACTTTCATTATGACTTTCTTCTGTGGGACAGAAAAGGAGATGTTTAGCAGAATGTTGACGCTGCACTTTTCCTGCTCTTATAAAACAGGATCTGGATAGGGCTGTGTGATTAATTTTCGTTTTCAATGATTATGAAAACATGATTATCAAGATAAAATTGCATTGCATTGCATTTCATTGTTTTTCCTTTATATAGACTGGAAACTTAAAGCATTGCATTTCATTTGAGTTGTTTACTACTTCTGATTGTATTCGTTTCTGATGTGCTATCAAAATTGGTATCGAGAATTGTGAAAATTCACTGGCACCTAAAATTTAACTGGCAATTTAAAATGTTTATATATATATATATATATATATATATAGAGAGAGAGAGAGAGAGAGAGCTTTGTGAATTTTCATCTTTGGATTAACCTTCAACCTTCCTTCAAGTGAACTTTTTCAGATTTATTAGCAACTATATAGTTAATTGGGCATTTGCAAATGTTTGTATGTGGATGTGTGTACATAAGTGCCCTGTAATGAAAGAAAGCTTGTTTTCCCCCTTGAGGGTCAGATTACAATTCATGACCAGCACACAACACACACACACACATATGCACACACACTACAGACCCCCAAGGAACCACACATTCCAATACAAGCAAATCCAGCACACATGCAGTCAGAAATCCAAACCCAAATGCTGCGTAGCTCCAACCACAAAGTATGAGGGCCAGGTTTATGTTCCTCGCTGGAAGAAGAGTGAGCCGTTTGAACAGAGTAGGTTTTGTTCGGTCTGTCTGGGCATCCCATGACGCCAGTGCTCGGCAGTAAAAACTTGTGTTTGATTCTGCAAAAGCCTGCAGATGAGCCACGGACACCAATGGAGTAAGACAGAGATGATATTAAAAAAAAAAAAAGATACAAAAGGAGCAGAGGCACAGATGGACAGGAATGATTGACAGATAGATGAAAAGCAGAAGGGCCTGAGAAAGAGACAGAGAGAAAGAGACAGAATGGGGCGCCTTTTCCTGTCTGCATTCCCCCTTCCTTTTTGCAGTCCTCGGGCCTTGGCTTGCGTGTGTGTGTGTTTGAAGGGGGGGTGTAATTGCCTCAAGGTGTGGAGAGAACAGAACTGGCTGAGATTGTGCAGTGCTGCTCCCTGCTGTGTGTCACTGCTGAGTGTGTGCGTGCATGTGTATACGTGTGTGTGTGTGTTAGGGAGAACAAGAGAATGAGAAAGAGCAAGAGAGGGAGGGGGACGTGTTGAAAGACAGGTGAAAATGTTGAGGCAGAGAGAGCAAAGGTATGGGGTGAAATAGGGGGTAACGTATGTGCAGATTAACAGATGTCTACAAAATGGAAAGGAAAGAAAAGCAACTTTGTAAATTACATTTGCTAAAATTTTGATTACATTTTAGTGAAATGCATTTTGTGAACAGTTTTTTTTTTGTTTTGAGCAGGAAATGAGCAGGAGACTTTTGTAATATATTTTGTACATTGGCTTGTGTCCCTTTTATTGCAAATGCAAATGTATGTTGCAAATGTATGTAAAACATACGTAGAATATGAATATATTAACAGATTACATTAACAGATACTGACAAAAAAGAATGTGGGCAAAAGAAAAAAACAGTTCATGAAAAGATTTGGAAAAATGTTGTATAACTCTTAAAAACTAACAATAAAATATATGTCTAACACATGTAATAATTTTAGAACGTTCACTAATATGTTATTTTATTCAAAAGCTGTATATTTTTTGTAATAAACCTGTGCTGACAATAAAAACAGAACAGTTGTATTTTTATTAAATAACATTAACAAAGACTGGTAACACTTGTTACATGTTACATGTACTTACTTAAGCAATTACTATAATTTACTATAGCAATAGTAAATAATGCATAATTATGCATTTAACTCTGAACCAAACCCTAATCCTAACCATAACCCTATAGTATTTAATGTAGTTCATTCATGTTACTCAGATTTGAATTGTGTAATTACCCTGTAATAATGAAACTTTAAAATAAAGTGTAAACCAAAGATTGGTAAATACAGCAACAAACGTACTGCTCATTGTTAGTTAATGTTAGTTAATGCGCTATTGTAAAGTATTACATATTTTCTTCATAAAACTACATCCGCTCGTTTCAGGATATTTCATTCTTTGTTGCATTTTTATTAGTAGCTCTGCAAAACAAGTCACAAACACGTTGTCTTATCTGCATAAGTGCTGGATAAAACAATAAAACACATAAAAAAATACAATAGAATATTATGGGAAAAGTAAAACTCAATGAAAAAACAGACAGAGAGCAGAGTGAGGCAGGGATAGAGAACCAGGCACCAGATAGAGTGAGTGAACGAGAGAGAGGGAGCGGGTGGGCAGAAGTTTTGGGGGAAAGTTAGCACCCCACTGGGGCTGGCTTTTAGAGTTCAGTCCTCTTGAATGAGGGGAGGAAAAGGGAAAAGCAGAGAGAGAGGAAGGGAAGGTGGATCATATAGGCTGCGGGTTTGTGTATATTTAATGCCGCACTATTTCTCTTCTGGAGGAAATGTGATTATAATGAGTCAGCCATTTAGATGCACCGGTGTGATTTGATTTAAAGTGCTATGCTGAAAAACAAACTACAGAAATGCAAAAAATTAGAGAATAGTGTCAAACACATGCATGCTGCATAATAAATGTTTTTCATAAAATTGCTTAATTTAAAAGTCATAATATAAATACATTACATGCTGTTTTGCTCAGGAAAATGTCAAGCTGCAACATCTGGAGCAACAGCATAGAACACGTCTGTCATCATTTAATCAAAGTTTCCTCACTGATGCAATTTTAAAGCAGTCTCTGTAAATATGGAGAGAAAAATACGTCTGTATTCTTCAGGACCGCATTCTAAATAATGCACACAACCATGAAAAACATGTCAAAGTAAGAACATTGAATGCAGACTTTGGCTGGGTCAAGACAAGTTTAGAAGACATTGCAAAAGAATAAAGAAATGCAATACAGAGTCAACAGGGACAGTTGACGTCGATTTCGGCATATTTCAGTAGCGACTGTTTGGAAGAGTTACCACAGATCTGGACAGCATTAAGTTGTGGTGAACTTGATGAAATGACAAACTGAGAGAAAATAAAGATGATGTAGTTGGGAACAGAAAAATAAGAACTGAAAAGTAAAACCGTCAAGGAGAGGCGAGGGCTGGGGCCGATGATAGGACTGCCAGTGAAAACCTCACAGAAAGAGAGACAGTTGAAGAGGTTGTGCCAGGCTGTGAATTGCCTAAAGGTGGCAGTAGGCATCAGATAGTCACACTGTGCATGCATAAAGTATTGCAGTCAAACCAAAACACATTTCTCTACAAGATGGAAATTTTATGTTTGTTTTTTTTTATTTTTTATTTTTTTGCTTGTTTTTGTTTTTTCATTTTTGACCTTTTATTGCCACTTTAATTAATACACTTTTATCGAGAAAGGACAGGAAGTGAGCGGTAAAGAGGTAGGAGTGTGATATGGAAATATTGTGAGCTGTATCTGCACTACAGTGTAATATAGAGTTAATGCAGCATATGAACAGATTGTGGTGTGGTAATTTCTGTTTCTGTCTTGAGGATTACTTATTTATTTGTTTATTATTAAACAGAAAAGTAATTTAAGTTCAAGTCTTTTAAATGCTCATTTAGCATTTTATAATAAAAATAAATAAAATTGTAATTTGTAATAATAAGATTTAACAAAATGTTTCACTACAAACTGAAAAGCATACAAGAATCAACATAAATTTCCCAAATATACTTTCATTAGTGACCTTTTGTGTCATAACTATCTTTTATAAAATATATATATATATATATATATATACAGGTTTGGGTAAATTTCAGAATTTGGTATTTAAGTTATTTAAATCTCTCATCTATACTCATATCATTATCTGTGCCCTTAAAGACTAAAACTCTTAAAACTCTTAGAACTTAAAAAAAAATTCAAGCAAAGCTTTGTCAGGTCAACATCCAAAGTATACACTGTAAAAAAAATTCTGTAAAGTTTACGGTAAAAAAATGGTAGCTGTGGTTACTGGAATGCACGGTAGCAATGTTTCAGGTTTTACGGTTTTAACTTAAATTTACATTTAAATACTGTAAATTCATTAACTGATGTAATGTTAACCAACCTATTGAAGTACTGAAATCTGTTTTGTACCTTTGTAATACACTGATAACCACCAAAACAGAAACAGCTTTTAAATACTAATATATATATATATAGAAGGTGCACAGTGTCATTTCTGCAAACACTAAACACCATCATGGTAGCACACATGAAACTGAAATAATGCAATAAACAATAATTTAACAACAAAAAAAAAAAAAAAAAAAAAAAAAAAAAATTGAAATGTAACGCAGGGAATTCTGGGAATGTCAATTTACGGTTATTCACTGTAAATGTTACGTTCTTTTTCCCCACTTCGAAAAACGGTATACTACCGTAAAATTACATCCAATGTCCAATACAGTTTTTCACCTTATATATATAGTAGGGGAATTTACCCTTAACCATTTAACAGGATTTTACGGTAGCATTTTTACAGTCTTTTATCATTAAATTCACAGTCATTTTTTATAGTGTACTTAAAAATATAAAAATACATATTAAATTATACTTATTTTACTTTACTATTGTTTGTACTACTTTGTATACTTCGTTGTGATTATCAACACTTTAATATGAAAAAAGGGTTACTCTATGATGCCTCCAGAGAAAGGAAAGTTATATTTTTCATAGGAAAAGCAGAAGATTGATAGATAGAGGGAGTGAGAGGAGGTCTTGTTGTTTGTTTTCATTTGCAAAGGTATAAAATATGATGCAGGCTGACAGGATTGTTCTAGCAGAAAATGGAAGGAAAACTTTTCTTCTTTCAGCCAACCACAAAGGCACCCGCCTCATTCCCTCCCTCTCTCTTTCCCCTCCCTCACTTTGTAATTCCTCCCCTCTCCCTCTGTTGTGGGCTGAGCTAGCTGTGGCGAGTGAAACAACTCAGGTTATCGAGTCACAGTATATTAGCTGACACTTAGAAGTCTAGGCTTCTGACAGTCAGGCTGAGTTTGACAAAGCTTGAGAACTCAACAGAGAACAGAGAAAAAGAGACACAGGGTGATGGTCACCTTGGAGCTGCACAGGAGCTGTGTGACTCAACAAAGAACTCCTACAGAAAAGGTTGAGTTACTAAGAGAGAAGCAGTTGGCTACAGTGACAGCTACACCTGAAACAGAAGTCTCAAGTCCTCTCAAGACTTTCTATTGCGATTGATTGCTTTGGCAGGAGTGGCAGATTGACTAGAAAACTCCAGACTCTACATTGTTGTTGTTGGTCATCGTCTACAGTGTTGCTTAACTGTAACAGCAGTTGACAGACAGCTTGAGACACATAACAGAACATCTGGGACAGAGTTTGAGTTCTTGGCGAGGGCTACATCATGTTTGACTGTGTGGAGGCTCTCGGGGTAGGGGCAAGACCCCTCTTTGACGTATCCGCTCGGAGTTCATGCATGCTCAGGAAAGCAAGCTCCTTCTTCCCTGGCCTAGAACCTTTCTCATGGAGCAACAACACTAGCCTGCAGTGTAAGTGTGATGTGTCTTACTTATACCAAAACTATATTTACTGCAGCTTTGTTCTTATCAGCCACATTGCATGTCCTTTAACCTCTTAGCATTTATAAGTATTCTAGGAATCTAAGTGACCGTAGTATGTGCTCAGCATCTTGTCATGTGCTAACTGACTTAAATGGTACTTTTGTTAACGTCCTAATGGCTGGCTGCCATACATTTTGCCTATTTCAGAGAACAAATGTGTTCTTATGCTGATAAATAGTGTAGTTTTGCATATTTTATGAGCCTACACTTCACACTACACATTTTTTTTTAAATGACATATTTATGAATTCTGTCATTGTGATAGATGCTTATCATTTGTGATGATAATGACAGTGAGTTGTTTCCAGAAAAAAGTGACATAATTAAGAGTGGAGTGTAGAACATTCTTTGCCATGACTGTAAATTGTAGTGAAACATTTCAAGCATATAGAGGCACTGTAGCTAAATGTTTCATGCTCAAATTTGGTGGAAACAGTCAAAAATAAATCTATTAATACAGGTCCAGTGAGTTCAAGCGCAGTATAGCCATTACAGGACACTGAAATGCGTGGTTATACTATTAAATTTAAGATATTATATTATTGTCAGGAACATTAAAGAAAATCTAAATTCTTTATGTAAATGTAGGTAATATAATGCACACACTCTAGTTTTCAGTATTGTACAGAAAAACTGTTTAATCTCTCTCATGTGTGTGCTTGGAGTCTCTTGTTTCGCTCCATTTTGACCTTAATGGATGTCTTTAATTATTCAATTATGAAAACAATGAACTCAATTAAAGGATTAGGGAACCCATGGTGGACAGACAGATTCCAGAAGAGAACGGTATGATTAGGGGGGTTTATTCTCAGCTTTTTCCTCTTTATGATCACAGGAAAATTCACTGGCAAGTGTTTTTTTTTTTTTTTTTTTTTTTCAGTATGGAAATGTTATGTGTATTTATAATGACATTTAAATGCCTCATAATGAGATCCAAGCTATTTCACACATTCATAAGATGCTAAGTATGTGATTATGGCTAAATATGAACAAATGACACAGTCAATATATTTTTGCAGATAAATCAAGTGCCACCAGTTCACCAAAGATCCCATAAGATCTTCTCACTTGTTAACAGAGTTCTTCAGTTCTGCTGGTTTATTAGACACTAGAAAATGAAAAATATTAACTACCCTCCCCATTGTCTCCATTTTAGTTTGTTCTTTGTGCAATCGTTTGGAGTCTGTTTCTTACAGTAATTCAGTTGACTCATTGCAATGTTTATCTTCATGTTTAAACCATACTCAGAGAACTAGAAGGGAAATACCAAAAACAAGATCCATATTTAGAAAAACCAATCACAAGAGAATGCCCATGCAAATGTGTCTGTCTCATTCTATGTGCACCAGAGTAGATTTCACATGCTTCTGCTGGAATTTGCCCCTATGCCGTAATGCCATTTTATAGCCAGACTGGGCTGGTCGAAAGAACATTGCACCCCACAACAAGGCCTACCCCACAATGAATCCATTGACAATGGTCTGATCTCTTTCTCACCCCTTTTGAACTGCCCTCAGATGCAACAGCTGAGGTTTCAGAGTCGTACCTCACCAGCTAAACTTGAACTTGTTAGCTTTAGCTAGTTCATTAGCCTTAGGATCTGTTCTTGTGGAGGGTGCAGTCTCCAGTTTAAATGGTTAGTAATTCTTACATCTGGTGTCTGTGCTCTTCAACTGATGCAAGTTTAGTTTCCTTTTTTGATTGTTGATTATGGCTGGATGTTTTGTAGACCTTCACATCAGCAAGACCCCTCAAGGTCAAGTTGTTATTAGCTTTGTTGCTAAATGCAAAGTGTTTTACTATAGTTTGCTAACTAAATGGAATCAGATATTCTTCATCACACTTTGACCGCAATTTTTTTTTAAACAAATTGTGATGTTTTGGAAAGCTGAACTTTATCTTTGCAGCTCCCCACATTGGGTTTTTACCAGGATGAGATGATTCTTTTTTTCAAAGCCATTTTTTCATGATGTGAGGGGTTAAGTTCTTGTCAGGAACAGGACGACTGACACCAACTTGTTTATCAGGAATATGTTTTTTAGCCTGTCAGTTGAGTGGGGTGTAATGGTGTTCAGTGAGGCTGGGGAGGAGGTGGCCAAATGTTGACTCAGCTTCACCCTGAAAAGGCAAAATAAAAAGGGTCAGTTTATGAGGTACTATAAAGAAGAAAGCTTTGTATGCATGCTGTTGAATGAAAGGGGCAATCCAAGTTTAACAACTTGCTTCTAAGAAAGACAGCTCCTGTTTTTCCAGTCTACCACCAACTCAACAGGACATGTGTTGGTCCATACATGCAGAGGATCTAGTGGAGATGCTACTCAAGGTTTATGCTTAGTTGTTGTTTGATTTTTCATAAATGGATACTTTTGTGTAAACTAAATCCATGGTTAACTTTCACTGATAAAGCCGTTCCTTATTCACTCATTACATTTTGTCAAACACCTTTAATGTTTGTATGTCTATAATGTCTGTAATTTCAAATTTTTGAGGGGTCATTCAAATGGGCCAAGAAGTTAGTTAACTGACCATTTCTTTCTTTCTTTCTTTCTTTCTCTCTCTCTCTCTCTCTCTTTCACATTGGTTTTGAAATAACAATACTTTAAAGTAATCAGTCAAAAAAATTGGGAAATGAAAAATGGTTAAGCGACCACTGACACTTGGTCAGGACCCTTTGGCGTCCCTTTTTGAAGCTCAAGGTACCCCTTTAGCGGCACTTTTGGATGTGCAGGGTCCCTCATTGATTTCAGTTGTTTGCCTTAATTTAATGGTTTGCATGCATTTGTAAAAAAATGTATAAATCATTTTATATAAATATATACTTTCATTGGAGTACCTAAACACACCCTTACCCTACAGTTACCCACTTATGAACAATATAAAATGTAACAGGCAAATATGAGTACAGTCACAGGTATTTATTGCAGAAATAGGTTGGGTTACCTGCTCGTAAATGTGCAATAATGGCAATATTATATGCAATAATGGCAATATTATTACCCAGTATATAATTTAATCATAATAAAATCCCCAGTGCCTTTTGCGTCAGCATTATGATGCAAGGTTTCTTATTTAAAGCAATGAAGGACCCTACACGTCGAAAAATGATGCTAAAGGGATACCCTGTGCATCAAAAAATGACGCCAAAGGGTCCTCACCAAGCGTCAATATGTGAGTTGGGAGTGAGAACGTGTTGGACCATTCTGTTTTTATGGTAATACAAAATAAAATAATCACAGCACTGTTCCAGCAAGTCCAGGTGCTTCAACCAAACAAAAATCTAAATCTAAGTCTAAAAAAAGTGAACTCTGGAAATGTCTTGCAAAAATACTTCTTTTTAATACATAACAGAAGTTTCAGCCAGAGGCCTTCTTCAGTCAGGACCTAACATTATGTGAATCGAACATGTTGAGACATTTATCAGCTAAGGAGCAATGCTTACTAATGGCTATATATTAGTTAAATAATAGATTTAAATGTGTGTGTGTGTGTGTGTGTGTGTGTGTGTGTGTATCAGTTTATGTCTGACTGACTGTACGCATTCTTTTCCCAAATGTCATTCTGGCATCTTTCTAATTTATTTCTATCTGCAGTATAACATCCAGCTGTACTCATGCTCACAGTCTGGTCAGACAGCAGAACAGGTCTCGGCAGTCAAAGGCATGTATGTTTAGTATGTAGTTTCACACAGGTGCTGGTTTGGCTCAGGCACAGCTTGTTAGAGGATTAAATGAGCTTTTAGTCTAGCCAAAGACTGTGCCTTTTGTTTTGTGTGTCTCTTGTGAAAATAAAAAACAAGAATCAGTTTAGTCCACAGGCATGAGCATTATGTGTTTTCAAAGCTGAAATATTTGAGGGCGTTATTTTCAAAATGGTGACATGCCAGGGCAAGGAAAAGTCTATGTGCATGTGTGTGAGTACTGAGTGCTCTGGTTTTCTGGAATACACAAAACAAAGTTTATCCATAATACAAAGACATGCTGGACAGGTAAATTCACTAAATTGTCTGTACTGTAGGTGTGATCGTAAATGTGAATGTGTGCATGTCTGTGTGTGTTAGCCCTGTGATAATCCATACATCCAGGCCATTTTCCTGTCTGCAGTCAGACATGCTGGGAAAGGTTCCAGCATCCTACAGATGACATTTAAAAATTATTAATTTAAAAAATATATGTATGTACAGACTAACCCTGACTTGACTTTAACTCTCTCCCTAAACCATCTCATTCCCATTTTTTTCATGCAAAAATGTAAGTACACACACACACACACACACACACACAGTAGTTAATTACATTTGAAATGAATAAATGAAATGAATGACTACTGTTAGTGCTACCAATAATACATATAAAATATTATTTAAACTAAGAATGAGTATTTCAAACATGCATTAGAGTAAGGAAATTTTTTGCAGAAATCATTTGAGTGTTTCCTTTAACTGTGTTATACAGGAGTCATTTAGAAGATGCTTTTATCCAAAGTGACTGAGGAATACAAAAAGCAATTCATCTTAAGGAGGCAGTAAACATGAGATGCTAGTAATACGTTTCAAATATTGTCCAGAATAACACAGGCCAACAAAGGGAGGGACATAAGAAGTAGTAAAGTGCTCATGGAAGAAATTGCTCTTCAGCTGTTTAAACATAAACAACTTTACATCATGAAAGAAAATGATTGATTAAGGTATCTTATTGGTTCTCACCACATTGTTTGGTAAACTGAAAATAAATAAAGAGCAGTATTAATTGTCATCTCCTTATTTTTGTACATTATACGTCTTTCATAGAATGCCAAGGAACCAAAGGTTAACAAGAACCGTAGGAACTCCTTGAAGCAGTCAAAGATAGAATCTTTTTTTTACAAGTTGGCTGCAGATAAAGAAGATGAAAGTACTGTTTCTAGTATGTTTTAATAAATTGATAAACTATTGTCTATTGTATTACAGTCCTGAAAATGGTTTCATTTAAGAACAATAGTAATTGGTTCTTTAAAGATTAGTTCACAGGACATAAACATTTATGATCATTTACTTACCCTAATTTCATTATAAATGTGCTGTCCCAAAAACAATGTTAGCCAACTATGTTCTCAAGGTCATTACCAACATAGTTAAACACTTCTGTCTTTTAGGAAACCATAGTTCCAGTTAACTTTTGCAAACAGCATTACAAACTTGTGAGAGCTGTAACTTGAGAATTACAGCTCTCAACCTGTGGTGAAAAGAAAAGGGAACCCCAAAGTATATGGTAAAAAAAAAAAAACATATTCTTCATTACACCTTTTATGTACTTTAACTACAAGTGAATTATTAAAGGGGTCATTGGAAGCTCATTTTACATAAGTTGATATGATTTGTTAGGGTCTTAATGAGAAGTCTATGACATACTTTGGTTCCAATTTCTCAGTGGTAGTATAAAAAACACCCTTTTTACCTTGTCAAAACAGCCCTTTTCACAGTGAGCTGTTTTGGTGCATTTGCCTTTAAATGCTAATGAGCTCTGCTCACCCTGCCCCTCTCTTCTTTGGGGTGATGAGCAGTACTGTTTACTTTAGCTGACTGCTAAACAACTACGACTGCTATGTTCATTACATCCAACAACAAAACACCTCAACTGCTCAATCTTGTCATTCTTGTCTTCTTCTGCACCAGAGTTGACACAATGGCGGTCGGGCTGTTCACAGCTCTCTCAGCTCACTCAGGGCGGGTCTAAGATAAGACGGCCATGTCAATCAACTATCGTGGGAATGACCTTGGTCTGTGTGATGTCACACAGGCAAGATGCTGAGAATGGCTTGATTTGAAAAAGGGGATATTACGTATAAAGATTAAAAAGATACCACTGGGTGGATTTTAATCATTATAGGGTGGTTGTGTACACACACTGCCAACACACATTTGTGTTCAAACAACATGTAAAAGTGTGTTTTGCATCCGATGATCCACTTTAAATAAAGGAATACTTTCAGCGCCCTTATTATCATTCTGCTCTGACCTCAGTGGAGGTCTGTAGATGTCATGATCAGAGCACAACACTGATTTGTTTAACAGAACATTGTTTAATGTGAGCAGTTATGTAAAAGTACAACAAGCAAATCAGATTAGATTTTAATGCCTCAATCCATCAGGCCAAATGTTTAGAAACATTACTATTTTTAGAGCATACAGCAAACATCACAGGAAATAAACATCTAAGTCCAAGAATAAGGTTTTGGAGGAAAACCTGAGTTGACCCAACTTGTTAAATTTCTCAGTAACACTTCAAGTCGAATGTTGGTGAGATGTTACAAATTCTAACAACATGCAGAAAGTCCATAAAACTGATTGTGTCAGCATTTGACTAAAAATGGGTTAAGAGAAATACTGTTGTATTATAAAGGCTTTTTTTTCCTGACAAAAAAAAAAAAGAAAAAAAAAAAGAAAGAAAAGAAAGAAAGAAAGAAAGAAAGAAAGAAAAAAAAGAAAGAAAGAAAGAAAGAGCTATTCAAACAGCTCTACACAACCGACTATTAAAGAGTTTGTGGGTGTTTTCTTTTCCTTAAAGTTTTCTTCTTGGCTCCTACATAAAAAGTTATGCATTTGTTTAAAATCTGTTTGTGGGTTAAAATTTGATGACTAATAATGACTAATTTGCCTTTGCTCAAAATTGGATTGAAAAGAGCATTAAAAGCTTTATGAATGCATTGAAAACAAATTTGTAGCTTTTCAGTCGACTCAATCATCCAGTTCAATCCATCCACACATACAACCACGAAGGAAGAAAAGATGAAAGAGGCATTCATCTCTACTCTCAGTCTGCAACTCATTGTGTGTGTGTGCGTGTAGATCTAAAATATGTTGGACATACTTGATTTTGACGTTGATCACAATTCCATATATATATATTCATCTATAATCAACTGATTCATGCATTGTATTTTCCTGTGTGCTTTATCATAATCCTAAATCTTAACCCATGTGGTTACCTTTTGTTACTCAGTATAATGAATTGCGGCTTGACACATATCTTATTTACACTACAAAATGTATATATGTATGTAAAGTGTACACATACATATGTGCTTGTTCTAATATATTAAAACATACAATAATAACATATTGAAATGTAAACCTTTTTATATATGTATAATGTTAAAGATCAGTACAAGTCTTTGTACTAATTGGAATCACTGAAAACTTATACATATACAAAATCAGACACTTACTAGTCTTAAGCAGGCAACATGCTGCATTATGTGATATTTCACTATAAAGTGACAACTTGCTTCTGTTTGATGATGTCAGAGAGACTGTGGTCACCTGATGGTGTTGCTGAGGTTGCTGAAAGATACGGATGAAATCAGTGTTTCCGTCAGCTCTTTCATGTCCCTCCCAGCACAATCTGAGCCAGCAGAGATGACCTGAATTGTCATTTTGAAGTCCTCATCTCCTTTACTGATAAAACCTGCATCACCTTTCACTGTGTTTGTTGTCTAAACAATGCATACATACAGTAATCTGCAGAAATGTGGGCTGAGAACATACATATAAACCATTTTCTAATTCAATCCCATTCATAAAACAATGATTAAGCAGAAGTTAGAGTGGAATTATACTCCCAATTATACCCCTGCCCCTCCAGAAAATCTGATTATCCTGTCAAGTGCCATTTCAGACAATAATCATTTCTTTCATTTAGCTGTTTATCCTGCATGCTCCACCTGCTTTATTTAAAAAATCAACCATATCCTTCACAAGTCAAAACTAGCATGTCAAATATAACAAAGAGAGAAATTGGAATGGGAACATAATTGCATTCCATCTATCTTCTCCTTTATGTCTGTCAGCTTCTTCTCTGGTGGCGCCAGGTTTCCACTTCTCCAACGCAAAAGGAGTTGGATGTTTTTAGAACCGCTCTATGTCACTCAAGCATTGCTGCCATATAAACACATAAAGCCAATTCAGCCTAAGTTACTACATAAACACAGTGATCAGGTTGCGTTCTCACCCACTCATTCACCCATCACCCTCTGCCTTGCGTTTCACAGAGCATTTTGTGTAAGAGCTATGTCTATCAGCATTCCAGAGACCTAGAAGTGTTGATATGCATGGCAGAACCAGAAAAAATAAATTTACATAAATTAAAAATAATATGAGTCGACTATGAACTTTTGTTTTGTTTTGTTTGTTTTTGTTATTATATGTACACATGCATCAGTCAGATTTTCAGCCCTGTGTGCCATGATTATTGCTTTTTTAAGATGGTGTGTCAAGATAAAATTAGTTCAACTTGTAAAAATGTTTTGTAACCCCAAATTTTTTTTTTTCCTTTCTGTCTTGTGTGAACACCCACTTAAATTATAAGAAAATATGTTCTATAAAGTTACACAATAGTCTACAACAATTAAATTAGTCAGTAAGCAGACTGTGAGAAAATATGGCATTGTACAATCTTAGGGTCTAATTTGTACAACTAATGTTTACTGTGTTACTGTATTTTTTTCAGTCTTTCACCATCTACATTTGTAGCCTTTTTATATATATATATATAAATCAGGAACAAATTAAGTGTCTGTTCACAAAATAATTTTTCACAAGTTCATTCATCACAAATCCATTCTTGAATAATTTGTAAATAAAACATTTGGGGTCAATTTTTGTTTTTACAGCTCACCAAGGCTGCATTTTTTTCATTAATCAAAGATACAGTAAAAACAGCAAAATTGCAAAGCATTTTTACAAAGTTTTCAATTTGAATATATTTTAAAATGTAATTTATCTGTGCTGAAAAGCTGTATTTTCAATTAATGTTATTTTGATCAGTGTAATGCATCCTTGCTGAATACTGAAAAGTTTTCATTTCTTTTGTACTGACCCCTAACTTTTGAATAGCAGTGTGTGTATGTGTATTAATGTATATTATTATATCCATTGAATGTATTGTAATTCTTCCTCTTACACTCAAATTAAATATGGCATCTACCGGACTAAGGTCCATATATTCTGAAGTCTGAATGTCTGTTGTTAGCAAAATTTGGGTTGTGATTTTGAAATCTCTTTACCACAGATTTTTGTAGTGTTTGGAAATGAAACATCCTTTCATAGTTTGCCAAATGTCACATCATCAATATTGCGTATTTTATCTCAGCTGAGGCTGTGATTAGATCACTGGCAGTATTTATGTGACTCTCAGTTCACGTTCATGTCTCGAGAAGCCAAAGCTGCTGTCAAAGCCAAGGTCAAAGTGAAATTCACCCTCTCTCACACATTCTTCATCTGTCTCTCCCAGCCCCCCTCCCCCACACCCCTCTGTTTCTTTATGAGATTTCTCATCTATACCTTCTCTCATTTTGGTCTTGTTAAATGGTGCCCATGGAGGGAGAGCGGAGGACAGAGGGAGGAGAAGAAAGAAAGAATGAGAGGCACATTTGGGGGATCCGCTCCATTCAGTAGGAGGAGGGGGTGAAGGCCTCTGTGGGCCGTAAAATCTGGAGTTCTGAAGACCCTGTTTTAGCTGTTTTTCTCTAATTTTTTACAAGTGGAGAGTGAGGGGACAGCTGCTGCTGGTGTGAATGGCTGGCCAAGGTGACTCACTACCAATAAAGTGCCGGTCAGGCAGGCCTCAGGCCTCGGTCAGACCACAGACGGGCTTTACGGGCGATCTTGAGACTGGACCTCTAGTAAAAAGCCAGTCATCCAGGCCTGAGGAATTTAGGGTCCAGGAAACAAGAGCATGAGGGGGGAGAGGGTGTCTAGAGGTGAAAGTTTAACTGAGTGACAGTGTGGATTTGCGCAAAATATATAACACTGGATTCACACGGTGGTGTTTAAATTGGGCAAACCGTGTTAGATTACATGTCTCCGTCTGTATGGCTGTTGTCCAGGATGTTTATGAATCTGACTGTGGTACCATTTGGGTGCATGACAGCAAGTTGAACACAGGCTGAGTTGCCAGTCAAAGCATATTATCAATTCATCTATCTGTCCTGGAATTAAAATTTCCATCTCTCTTATCTTTCAACACCTCTGCCCCTCAGTGTGCTCACAAAATATTTATCTTCAAGCTCAGACCACTGGGCAGATGCTTGTCAATGATTCTGACAACTTCAGTCATCCTCCATCCAGTTTTACTCTCTTTCATTCTTAACATTTTACTATTCTTTAAAACAGTGGTGATTTTTTTTTTTTTTTCAGTGCAGAACTTGTCTGTGGGGGTAGAGGGTTTGAAAAAACCGACCAGATTACCTTAGTAATCACCACTAATTGTCTGTTCTTTTTCTTCCTGATTTCTACAGCGGTGGAGACCCAGAGCACAAGCTCGGAGGAGATGGTTCCCAGTTCTCCTTCTCCACCCCCTCCTCCTCGTGTCTATAAACCCTGCTTTGTGTGCCAGGACAAATCTTCTGGCTACCATTACGGAGTCAGCTCTTGTGAGGGCTGCAAGGTATGCAACCACATATATACGTTTGACCAACTCTTGTTTCAGCCACATCAATTAGCCCCCCCTCCCCCTCAAATTATATTTATGGTTTGGTTCAAACCTGAAAAACCTTATGTAAGAAAAAAATGCACAGAAAGGCTAATGTAAAATGCACTTTAAATACATGTCGTGGTTGTTTCACTTTTATCAGTGCAAAGTACACACATACACAAATCAAAACCTGAAAAGGCATTCTCTCATGTTTGAACCCCATAGTGGGAAAATGATTTGTGTCAAATACAGCCTACCCTGAAGACAAATAAGACACTTCTATTACATGTAATTTCATTATAACACAGCACATTCATACAAATAAGCAAATATGATGATTTGAGTGCTGCCACCTAGTGTTACTGCCAAGATCAAGACTTTTGTTTTCATTCAAATATACTCTTTGGTGCCCTCTGCTGATCACTCTGTTGAAGTTAAAGGAGAAGTTCACTTCCAGAACAAAAAATTACAGATAATGTACTTACCCCCTTGTCATCCAAGATATTCATGTTTTTCTTTCTTCAGTCGTAAAGAAATTATGTTTTTTGAGGAAGACATTTCAGGATTTTTCTTCATATAGTGGACTTCAATGGTGCCCCGAGTTTGAACTTCCAAAATGCAGTTTAAATGCGGCTTCAAACATTCCCAAAAGCGGTTGTAAATTATCCCAGCTGAGGAAGCTGAGGTCTTATCTAGCAAAACGATCTGTTATTTTCATTATTTCATTAAAATACAATTTATATACTTTTTTAATGTCAAACGCTCGTCTTGTCTTGCTCTGCCTGAACTCTGTTTTTTTCCGGTTCAATACAGTTAGGGTATGTTGAAAAACTCCCATCTAATGTTCTCCCTTAACTTCAAAATCGTCCTATAATCCTTTTTGTCCTTTTTTGTTAAAGGGTGCAAAGACTGGGTCGGTACTTCTGTAGCGATGTACACTCTTAAAAATAAAAATGCTTTAAAAGGTTCTTCACGGCGTTGCCATAGAAGAATCATTTTTGGTTTCACAAAGAACCATTCAGTCAAAGGTTCTTTAAAGAACCATCTCTTTCTTACCTTTTTATAATCTGAAGAACCTTCTTTCACCACAAAGAAAGGTTCTTCAGATATTAAAGGTTCTTTATAGAACCATTTAGACTAAAAAGGTTCTTCTATGACATTGTGAAGCACCTTTATTTTTAAGAGTGATGATTTTGAAATGATTTTTGAAGTTGAGGGAGAAAATACGATGGGAGTTTTTCAACATACCTTGCACAGCCTTGAACCAGAATACACAGAGCTCAGGCAGGAAAAGAGCAAGAAAAGATGAGCGTCTCTGGTTAAAAAGTATTTAAATGTAAGTATTAATTAAGTATTTTGTAAATGAAAATAACCGATCGTTCCTCGGCTGGCATCATTTACAACCGCATTTGGGATAGTTTGAAGCCGCATTTAAACTGCATTTTGGAAGTTCAAACTCAGGGCACCATAGAAGTCCATTATATGGAGAAAAATCCTGAAATGTTTTCCTCAAAAAACATAATTTCTTTATGATTAAAGAAAGAAAGACATGAACATCTTGCATGACAAAAGGGTGAGTACATTATCTGTAAATTTTTGTTCTGGAAGTGAACTTCTCCTTTAAGAAAATCTGTTACCTATTATACAAAACTTTTAGTAATTTTCATGATCTAGGTTTCATGAAATCACAAAGTCTTTTATTTTCAAGTTCAAACTTGAATCATTTATTTAAACTTACCTTTTTCTATCTATATTTTTGTGTTTCTCTCTCTTATCTTCATATCAGGGTTTTTTCCGTCGCAGTATCCAGAAAAACATGGTGTACACGTGCCATAGAGACAAAAACTGCCAGATCAATAAGGTGACAAGGAACCGCTGTCAGTACTGCCGGCTGCAGAAGTGTTTTGAGGTTGGCATGTCTAAGGAAGGTACAAATCAGAGCAGTTATTTATATATCACCAGCTATACTGTTCTCAGTTCACACAATGAATAAAGACATGCAATTGTAGAGTGAATTCACAAGTTTGTGAAAAGCAAATCTATGATTGCGTCTTGTTCTGAAGTACCTAGCATGAATAAAACCCTAAAGAAATTTTCTACTGTATTGTCTTATTCTACTCTATGAGTTGCATGTAGCATGAGTAGCATGCTTTTGTCATGTATGCTGCATGGCTGGCTTCATTTTGTGTTGTTCTTTATCTTTAAGCGGTCCGGAATGACAGGAATAAGAAAAAGAAGGACATAAAAGAAGAGGTGGTTCTTCCGGAAAGCTATGAGCTGAGTGGAGAACTGGAAGAACTGGTTAATAAAGTCAGCAAAGCACACAGGGAAACCTTCCCTTCGCTCTGTCAGCTCGGAAAATACACAACTGTGAGTTCTAAGCTCTCATACAAATTCATGTTCATATCTTCCTTCTGTCAGTCAGCTAAATAAACGCTAACATGAGCAAGAATGTGTAAGCCAAGATCACACAATTTTTCTGTCTGTCTGTCTTTCTCTCTGTCTATGTGAAATATAAAATATGAAAAATGGGCAGTCACTGCTATAAATGCTTTTTGAGTGCTTTGAGCTTTACCTAATGAAAGTATAGCACCAGTGGGGTAATGAAAATGCTCAAATATTATTATTATTATTATATATTTAGTTTTTACTTACGTTAAAATAAATGTATGCTATTACAACTAGACATAACTGCAACTGTACAGATCTAAAATTAAATTAAAAAACAAATGATAAACTATGATTATGAATATTCTTGAATATTCTTCTATTATGAATATACGTGCCTAGGGTTTTTATTAGTAAAACTGCATTGTAAATATTTTCCATGTGAATTGTTGTAAGTCAGAATTGTATTACAGATATGTGCATTGTGTATTAATAGTTACATTTTTTAACTGGCTATTCAAAACTAAAATGCAACCAATTAACACTGAAACCTCTGTACATCTGCTGCATATATCTCTTATTGTACTTGCTGCTACTAACTGCTGCTACATATACACACAAAATGATTTTCACCTGTTTTTCTGAATTTCTATTGAGTGATTTATTGAGTATTTGTTAAGATTTTGGTTAAATTGTATGGAAGTGTATGGAAAAGTGTGCTGTCTTACTGTTTTAATCTCTGTTTCAGAATTCCAGTGCAGATCACAGGGTTCAGCTGGATCTTGGACTCTGGGATAAGTTCAGTGAGCTTTCCACAAAGTGCATTATAAAGATTGTGGAGTTTGCCAAACGTCTGCCAGGTTTTACTTCACTTACTATTGCAGACCAGATCACCTTACTGAAATCTGCCTGCCTTGATATACTGGTAAATACAACAAAAACTATATACATTTTATCAACAACCTACGTTAAGCTTAATGTTTTAGGAGCAGTGCAAACAAAATTTATTTTTGCATTGAAAGACTAGATGTAACACAGGGTAAGTGGGTAGAACACATGGTTTAAATTTTACTACAATGGATGCAATATCTTGAAGGGATAGTTCACCAAAAAAAATCTGTCATCATTTAGTCTCTTTCCACTTCTTTTAAATCTGTGTGAGTGTCTTTCTTCTGCTGAAAACAAAAGAGTATATTCTGAATGTGGTTAACCAAACAGTTGATGGTAGCCATTGACTTGTGTAATATTCTTCACAATATCTCTTTTGTGTTCAGCAGAAGAGAGAATCTCATAAAGGTTTGGAACAAGTGGAGGGTGAGTAAATGACAGAATTTTCAGTTTTTCAGGGTTTTGTCAGATCAGTGTGTCACTCCTGTCAGTGTCTATTGCTTTGGTCTGTGTCTACCTGTACAATGTGAATTCAGTGCACATAATGTGGGATTCAGAAAAAAAAAAAAAAAAATGTCAAATTCATACATGATTCACTTTATAATGCATTATAATGCATTGCAGATGTTGCGGATTTGTACACGCTACACTCCTGAACAGGACACTATGACCTTCTCGGATGGACTGACCCTCAACAGAACACAGATGCACAACGCTGGTTTCGGCCCACTCACAGACCTGGTGTTTGCTTTTGCTGGGCAGCTTCTACCTTTGGAGATGGACGACACAGAGACAGGGCTGCTTAGTGCCATCTGCCTCATCTGTGGAGGTACTGCTGTCTCTCAGTGTGTTATTTGCTTCTTCTTCAACTCCTTATAGATAGAAACTCAATTACATGGGAAAACTATGATATATAATAAATAGTTGTAATAGTGAAAATATTTTGAGTTCTATGGAGTGATTAGCTTTTGAGTGCTATTTTTATGGTGTGTTTACACTTGTAGTTTGGTTTGTTTGATTCATTTGGTCCAGACCAAAAAGGAAAATGATACATTTGGTCCTGGACCGCTTAGCGTTCACACTGGCATTTTTGACAGCAAACCTAAAGAATCTGTACCTAAAGGCATAGTGATACGTTCACTACTATGGTCAAGCTGAATGACATGTATTTTGT
Organism: Labeo rohita; assembly: GCF_022985175.1. NCBI lineage: Eukaryota > Metazoa > Chordata > Actinopteri > Cypriniformes > Cyprinidae > Labeo > Labeo rohita. The sequence goes on along the minus strand of NC_066879.1, from coordinate 9,713,093 downwards.
GATGGAACTCACCGGATACTCCAAACGAAAGGAAAAGGAGTGTATGATTTAAAGCGGCACTGCATTGACTAATTGGTCTGCTCAGCACCGCTTTATATCGAATACACTTAATACCGTCTGCAGGACTAAGCGTGTTCATTGTTGCGTGTATATGATTTTATTTTCACCACCTGCAATCTCACAAAGAGCTCATAAAAGGCACTTTACCTCACTGCTGCTCCATGTTTGCCCTCTGCTGTTGTTTTGGATACACTGTTTTTGGTTCATTTATAAGTATTTGGTCCGTGTTGTGTTCATACTTCATTCGAACCACACCAGACTTCGTTTGGAAGTGGACAGAGTTCGACTTAAAGCGGCGCTGTGGCTGTATGACATCAAAGTACCCATTCACTGATCCCATCATTTTAGTGGTCACGGTCCGCTTGTTTGGTGCGTATCAAGGTTCGGATGGCAGCGTTCAAACACTCAAATAAACCACACTAACAGAGCAATTGCACCAGGGTTTGTTTTAATTCAACCAAGCATGACAAGTGTGAACACACCCTTAATGTTTGCACCTTCAGTAGTAGCTGCTCTGGTTGTAATGCTTCTTTCATAAACATTGTTACTCAATGGTTGGTTTATTTCCTTCACCTGTTGTCAAACTCTGATTGACATGTCATACCTTTCTATGACTGGATGAATGAGTAGACCGCATGGACCTGGAGGAACCTCATCGGGTGGACCAGCTACAGGAGCCTCTGCTAGAGGCATTAAAGATCTACGCTCGTCGACGACGCCCCAACAAACCTCACATGTTCCCACGAATGTTAATGAAGGTCACTGACCTCCGAGGCATCAGCACTAAAGGTATGCATTGTTTATGTTTGTATGGTACACAATATGAAGAATGTGATTCACTAAATGTGATAGTCTGGAAACTTTACACTGTGATATGTTTAAAGCGACTCGACTAGTCAATAGCTGCTGACAGCACCATCTACTGGTACTGCCTAATTACTACTCGATGCAAACTACTCTACTACATGCTAGAGGTCTTCACCCAACCAGGTTCAGGTCCAAAACTTTGATGAGTGTCTCAGACATGGAATGGGACTGACATTAGTAGCCTCGGTTTTCGGGAAATTTTAAATAAATGTGTTTTTACTCTTTTTTTTTTTTTATGTGCCATTTTCCATTATTCATTTATCAATTTATGCATGTCAGGTCCAAGAAGTGACTTAGGCCAATTTGGGTCAGGTACTGATCTTAGGACCACAGAAGACCTCTAAAAAACACTATTGATAAATATGTCAAATATGGACCTAAATGAAGATATTAAAAACCAAAAAAAAAAAGATGATCATCTTTGTGTGTTTAGGGGCAGAGCGAGCCATCACTCTAAAGATGGAGATCCCAGGCCCAATGCCTCCTCTGATCAGAGAGATGCTGGAGAATCCTGAGGTCTTTGAGGAGAACTCTGATTCTAAAGACACTGGTGCTTCCGCACCCCTTCCCGCCTCCTGCTATCCAGGCCATCAAACGTGAGAGGGATGAGGAATCTGCTCTGGAGGATGAAGAAGACGAAGAGGATGAGTGTGCAGAGGAGGCACGGGACAGAGCAGGGGACAGTGAGGATGATGAATGGGGACTCCTGCAAGTGGATATTGGCGGAGCTAGAAAGAGTGCGACAGGAAGAGCACAGTGATCGCTGGAAGACTTGTATGTATGCAAGTCTAAAACACACAGAAAACAGCGGCCAACATTATATTTCAGACACCTGTTGATACAAACAGGTTCATCATTCAGTCAAACAAACAAACAACATAGTTACTCTTCCCATAATGACTCAAAAAAATAATCCTCATCTGACATAAACATGCACAACTTTGCACATCTAGTTTCCCTCAACTATCCAAAATCAGTAAAAATAAATCATAAAAACTGAGAAAATGATACATGCCAACACTGTTACTTCAGACTAACTGAAAAAAAAGAAAAGAAAAGTGAAAAAGAGTGCTAGACCAGAGATAAGCCACTGGGCCATATCTGGAAGTTACTTCTTGTATGCATATTTGTACTTCATTTGGAGATGCCAAATATTTGAGAATGGATCCCAAAACTTTTTCTCTGTAAGGGAAACATTTTTATGAGTGTATATGGATACATAATCAGAACTGATCAACGAAATAGAAAAAAAACAACAACTACAAACAACCACATAAATGACCAATTCAACTCAAAACCCTTTTTCTAGACATACATTTACTGCATAATGTAACTTTGTACTCTTGATGTTGCATTGTCTCAGTTATATTTCATTTTGTATATTTTCAACAATGCTATGCTTCTTTCAGTGTTTTTTTATGTGTTATTGATGACATGCCTTTTTACAAAACACTCCAAATTCACAGCCCCACAGCCATACTACTCCACATCTGAATTTGACACACTAATTTTAGGGTTTGTGGCATTAGAAGATTATACAATTACATTTTTAAATGGAAAAAAGACCACCACATTATTACAAATCAAACCTTTCACTCAGGGGAAATCAAGGACCAAAGATGATCTACAAGTTTCTAGATCAGAACATGCGTGCACTATTCAAAAATGTTTTATCTTCAGCTATGCTATATCAAAAAGTAATATTAAATACTTAAATGTAACATTTTACTCTGGGATCTACAACAGTTGCGTGATTAGGTATTAAAAGCAATAATACGCTGATATATTATACAATGCAGTATCTTGTATAATGCTGCAACTCTAGACTGTCAAATATGAGCCGAACATCTCAGCAAATAATAGCAGTGGCGTGCACAAGCTGTTCTTTTCAGTTCCACAGTATGTTAGTTTTTTTTAGGTAGTAAAAGAAAAACATTGCAATTATGGTGCTATATAATAAAAGAGCTTCACTATACAACTCCAGCAGATTGGAGTGGATTTAAAAAGTTACTGTGTATTGCTTTAGTGGATGTTTATAAAACTATAATAATAATAATAAACTTAAACCTACTCTTTTTTTTAATAACTTATACACCAATTTTCAACTCTAATATACATTTTTCTACTTACTAAAAAGTACTATGGTACTATAAAAGCATTCTTTTACATGTGTTGGAGCACCATGTATTCATATTCTATATGAATATGGGAATCATTCAGTATCATTACCGATGGATACCTCCACTGTACCAATTTTATTAACAGAATACAGTAAACTAAAATTATGTGAATATAGGTCAGAGTGTAACCAACAGTGAGCACAAAACAAAACTGTTATCATGGTAATACCATGGTATTGAATGTAATTCCATGGTACTGAATGATTACCACATTCATATACAATGGTATTTACATGTTAATTCAAATTTACCTCAGTGTTACCATTGTGCATGTACAATAATATTATTTTATGTTAACAGTCATTTATAGGTGAGAAAAATCATGGAGTAGTTTTTGATTATTAACAAGATTAATTAGTATTTTAATTTAGAATTTTAGTATTTATTCATTATCTTTTTTGTCCTTCTGCCCATGCTGAGGACTGTGCACGCCACTGATAACAACATTATACCTCCTCACATGACAGAACAGTGTTACCAAAACAACTCATAAGCTTCTGATTGCTGCATATATAGAAGCAGCACGGTAAGATAATTGGGATAGAGCCATATGGTTTGAGGTTGTAAGCTGTGTGCATGCATACTTGTATGCTATTTGCTTAAAACTGTAAAGATATCTTCTTTCTACTTCCATCTTTCTACTTTTGTGTCACTGCAAACTATTTCATTTGAATACATCAAGAGGATATCTCAGACTTTTCAGCTTTTTTTGTAATGTTGTTTTCTTAAAATGTTCTTTTTTTTTTTACATATATAAACAAACATCATAGGCTATACATGTTCTTTTATTTATTGCTTATTTATCCTCATCTTGTTACATTTTTGTTCTATCTGTAGTCAGTGATGCACGTTATGATCTGGGTTTTTGACTGCTCCCATAAATTGCTGTCTGTCTCTATTGATATCCTCTTGCTGTTTAGTGGAGTATGTCTTTATTTTCTGCCAGTGATCAGCCAATATTTAGATATTGTTATAGACAACAAAATAACACGATTTCCATAGATTTCTAGTTTGCAGAACAGAATGAATGCATGATTACCACAGAGTGTGCTTGATAATTCTGCAGTGATCATAAAGTCTAGCAGCTTCATGTAAATGCACTGATCCGGATACGTAACAGGGTAAATATGGCCTGCAGTGGCAGCAGTAAACGGTGGTACTCATTAGAATTAATTGGTCTCCAGTTTATACTTCCAGTTTCAGACCAAAGACATATTTGCAGTTTAAGTTTAGGCATGTATATGTGTCCACTTATGATGTGTATATTCACATTAAGCTGTTTTAATTACCAAGGGAACACAGCCATGTCTCTGGAAATATGATCAAATTCCCTAGAAATGCATTAATCCCTCCACGTCAGTTCAATTTTGACAAATGTATAAATGTAGCAGTCCATGGCCACAGGATATTAACGTTTTTTTGTGAATTGTCAAAGCATTTTTTTTTCATATGTCATGTCTGTTTTGTAAATTAAACATGAGATATTGGATTTAATATCAGAGACTTTTTTTTTTTTTTCCTTTTCCTTTCTTAAATAGTGTTAACCTTTTGTGCTTGTATTTTGTCATTTAGTGCAGTAGAGGTAATTTTTTTCCTTAATGAAGAATGCTTTTTGGTGGTTTGGAATACGTGTATATTACATGTTTATTTGCATTATTTGTTGCTAAATTTGTCATTTAATTTGTGACGTTGTCTCTCTTTTGGGTTTCAAAACATAGGAAACATGGTGGGTCATTTAATGGTAAGAACTCCATTAGGTGAGAATCCAGAAACAACTTTGTGTTTTAATGCACATTTTTAATTTTACAAATTGTTTGTATTAATTATCTTTGTTTTTTCTTCTTTCTGTTCTGATTACTCAACATCTTTAACTATGTTTCACAAAAGCAGCTTATGTGTTCTTTCTTATTAAAAAAGATTCCCTGTTTTTTTTTTTAGCAACATTTAAAATATAATAGCATTTAATGTTTGTTTGTATTTTCATCCATGTTTCATCTCCACATTCTAATGTTGTATTTTCTTGTTTTAAGCATTTCTCTCAGTTATGTGCCTTACAAGAAATGTCCCAAATGTCTTGCACAATTTATGGAAATTGTTACAAGAATCTTACCGTACATGCAAATGAAAATCCTTAAGACATAGATAAAAGTGGTATTAATGACTTTAAATGATGTCCACATAATGTCTGGCCACCTTCTTTTTAAAAAATATGTTTTCTGTATTTTGCAAAGCATTGTTTTCCAAATGTTTTGATTTTATAAAGAAATTTCTTATCAAATTCTAAACTGTCATACTTTTCCGCTGAATTGAGAGAAGTAACTTTTTGTGATTCCTATACAATTTTTATCTTTATTGAGATGTTTCATAGACCCATATTTTGTTTTGTTTCATCCTGCTGTCTTATCTGCTGTCTTATTAAAGATCCATTAACATACAAAAATCAGAATTACTCAGATAATCGAAATGAGAAAATCTACATATTGTAACAATAAAATTCCAAAAACCCTCTGCAAAGAAAAGGTAAAACATACATGATAGGAAATCAGTAATCTTGAATTGTCACGATAAGGACACTGTTTTGTTTTTTTACAGTTGAGTATAAAAACAGTAGAGTAGTAACTAGTTATACGTACGGGGGCTTAGTTATAGTGGACCTGTTTAGAATGAACAATTTTCATCATCTGAACTGCCTTTCAAATGTCAAGTAGATTTTATCCTGTATTTTTATTATTATTATTATTATTTACTTTTTAATCACACTGTTTTCAAATAAAACCTACTTAGCTGAACATTTAAAGACAGGATGGCAAATGATATAAGGTGTCACATCAAAAGTCAAACCGCTAGCGGGTGTTTTACTCATCTGGCAATTTAGCAAGACACCAAACTGCAAGACGGTCTAAGGGAATTATAATTATAAAATAAAATGCTAGGATGTGAGCAAAAGAAGTCTGCTCAATAACAAGCTGCTAAAGGTTTTTTTTTAGATAAAACCAAATTCAGCTAGTTCTTAAACAGAATGGACACTATGCATGATCTCTTTCCACATTTCTTAGTGGCCAACGCAACAAGTGCAGTGCAGTGTATGGAAAACGTGAGAAAATTAAGCACAGAATACAACGAGACCAACCAAAACTGATACATTCCACTTTCTTGCTAAAGGTATTTAAAGCTTCTGAAATTCATTACTAAAATGTTATTTTTACTAGGTAATAATATATACATAGCATACTATTTTATAATATTATATGATTGTGATTGTGGCAGTTATTAGAAATATTAAATAAAGAGTTTGCTACTACCACTATTTGCTATGGGAGGATATACTGGAAGCCCCTGCAGCTTTTAAAGCAAATAAGTAGGATGTCTGTGCGCATCTCTTATTTAATGCTTGTTAAAAATAACAAATCTTAACACATAAGATGTGCATCATTTGTCGTAGACTCCTTGGCACCACACCAGAGTTGCTTTTGGTTAGGAGGGTCATTTTTCACAATAAATAGAAAGAAACAGAATAAAACAAAATAAATTACTGCAATAATTAAGGTTCTTTGAACAAGATCAATAGTGTGCTTCACAGACTAAAATAAGGTCCATGAATTATAATTTTTTTATTTATTTATTTATTTTTTTATTCAAGCTATAGCTTTTAACAACCTCATTTATCTGACCACCACAAGGGCTGTTTCCATAGTTACACAGCGATGGGCATGTTGTTTGGGTTCTGGTCTATTTTACTCTCTTGTTTTATTAGTCTCTGTCTTCATGTATATATTTGATATGCTAGAAATAAGGCTACTGTAAAATAGCAATGTAAAACAATAAGGACATGCTGAGGGCAAAGGTGTTTTTCTTGAACCATGACTATTTTGCTAGAATTGTTGTGCTTGATCTTTAAAGGAATAGTTCACCCAAAAATAAAAATTTTGTCAATAATTACTTGCCCTTCCAAGACCTTTGTTCATCTTTGGAACACAAATTAAGATATTTTTGATGAAATGTGAGAGCTCTTTGACCCTCCATAGACAGCAAAGGTCCTACTATGTTCAAGGTCCAGAAAAGTACCAAGTACATCGACAAAATAGTCCATGTGACATCTGTGGTTCAACCGTAATTTTATGAAGCTATACAAGCACACTTTTTGTTGCGCACAAAACTACAATAACTTTATTCTTCTCCTCCATGTCACCCTAGCGCTATTTTGGAGAGTACCATGACTATTTTGTCTATGTTCTTGGTATCTTTCTGGATCTTGAGCAGAAAGGTAGGACCCTTGCTGCATGTCTATGGAGGGTCAGAGAGCTCTTGGATCATTAGGATCAATTCAGTTAGAAATACCAAGGGTTCACTCAAAACAAGGTGAGTTTGCTTTTAGCTATTACGCTACCCGCAGTTGAAACCAGCTTCCAGAAGACATCAGATGTACTAAAACAGTAGCCATATTTAAATCTAGACTCAAAATGCATCTGTTCAGTTGTGCATTTACTGAATGAGCACTGTGCTATGTCTAAATGATTACACTGTATTTTATGTATCCTCATCTAATTTTAACTGTTTTAATTCATTTTAAATCATTTTTAATCATTTTAAAAATGTTTATTCTCTGCTGTTAATGTTGTGATTCTTTTATTATTTTAATTCCCTTTTATGTAAAGCACTTTGAATTACCATTGTATATGAAATGTAAACTTGCTTTGCCTTGCCTTTGATGTAAGAGGACAACAGGGTATAAACTTCTTCACTTGATGAATTGTTATTATGGATTATGGTTATTATTATATTTTGGCCAGAGGTGACAGTTTATAGTTAAAATGAACTATTACTTTGATGTGCTTGCACAACGGTTTTCTTATGCTGTACTGTTGAAACGAAATTCGAAGTCTCAAATTTGCTGACTTTTACATCAGTAATTTTAGTCTTCTTGTTTTAATGTTGGAAGGTTTAACCAGCAGATCCCTGAAAACTTGGAAAAATGGTAAAAGAATAAGACTGGCATAAACCTGCTCATTTGGGAAAGGTTGATGCTCAAGGTGCAAAAAAAAAAAGAAGTGTAAAATAGGGTTAAATCCATTTAGGGTCCACCCACACCTTCTCTGTTTTTAATTAAGGTTCATCACTTTTTATTTCTAGATTAAAGGTCTAGAGAAGGCAGTAAAACAAGGCGTGTGCCACAATTGATTTCATAATGAGAGAGAAAGGGGTGGAAGCAGTAGAGCAGTCTTTTAATCTTTTTCAACCAGTTCTGATAAGTTAAAAAAATCCCACGACACACCACTAAGCACTAATAATTAAACAATGCATCGTCAGAGTTGGTATTTTGCCTTTATATATAAAATCAGACACACTCAGAGATAACAAGGTTTTTGGCAAGGTTTATGTTTAGATTTTTGTCCATCATTACGGCCGCATCTGAGACAGTAAATTAATCGCATTATGTTTTCAGGTTATAAACTTTATTGTAACTATATAGGGTCTATCAGTTATTTCTGCTGTTTAATAGGCTACATTTGGCCAAAATCTCATAATATAAAAGATGAACCGCTATGCACAGGATATTTAAAATGTATAAAAGTAGGGTAGAGTGGGGGAAAATGCCCCAGGGAAAAGGAGGAAGAGGAGAGGTGGGGGATGATGATGTGGTTAGAAGCTGAGATGGCAGATAACAAAAAAGGAAAACACACAGACACACACCCAAAGGAAAAAAAGACAATAACAGAAAGATTAATAAAGAATCTGAATACGACAACTGTTCCTATGCATATCTTATGGATACTAAGTAGGCTACTGTTTATTATCATCAGCTGATGGAATTAAATACATAGATTAAGAAAAGGTGGAGCTGGTTCAAATTTTATTTTATTTTTTAAATAAACATATGTGTGTTTGTGTGTGTATATATATATATATATATATATATATATATATATATAAAACAAAACAAACACTAGACTACACATACAGGCACATCCCAGTAAATTAGAATGTCAACAAATTAGAATATGGTGACATGCCAATCAGCTAATCAACTCAAAACACCTGCAAAGGTTTCCTGAGCGTTCAAAATGGTCTCTCAGTTTGGTTCACTAGGGTACACAATCATGGGGAAGACTGCTGAGCTGACAGTTGTCCAGAAGACAATCCTTCACACCCTTCACAAGGAGGGTAAGCCACAAACATTCACTGCCAAAGAAGCTGGCTGTTTACAGAGTGCTGTATCCAAGCATGTTAACAGAAAGTTGAGTGGAAGGGAAAAGTGTGGAAGAAAAAGATGCACAACCAACTGAGAGAACTGCAGCCTTGAGAAGCTTGTCAAGCAAAATTGATTGAAGAATCTGGGTGAACTTCACAAGGAATGGACTGAGGCTGGGGTCAAGGCATCAAGAGCCACCACACACAGACGTGTCAAGGAATTTGGCTACAGTTGTCGTATTCCTCTTGTTTAAAAGAGGAATATGTTTAACTGTTTAATTAAAAGATCCAAAAACTACTTCAGTCTGTGTGCATTGAATTTATTTAATACACAAGTTTCACAATTTGAGTTGAATTATTGAAATAAATGAACTTTTCCACAACATTCTAATTTATTGAGATGCACCTGTATATGCCAAATTGATTTAATGTCCAGTACAAGACTGCATTATATGTGCATATATGCTGGCATTTACCAAAACAACAGCCTTTGTATTTTATTTTATTTTTAAAATCTACCCATTCAAACTGTAACTGTTTCTTGGAAAATAACATTTATTTATTTATTTATTTATTTATTTATTTTTTTACATATAGTTCAGATCAATGATGGATAACATAACAGCATTGTGAACTAAGAACAGAAAAATGAAATAATCTCCTCAGTTTAAAATTGCTGCCCCTTTGACTCTGCTACTCTAAAACATTGCAATCCACTTCCATTATTCTGAATCTAAATGCAAGATAACATTAATACCTTTTTTTCTACAAATGGAAAATCTAGAAAATATACCTAAGTTTACTGAATATCACCTTATTCTTAAGGGAAACATCCTGATGCAAACACATTACACTATTGGAACACCAACACTTACTGTACCACCACACTCACATACAGCATCTCTTAGATTACATACTGGCTATAAAATAAGTCAGCCTGGAAAATTGTTTTGTTACTTCACACTGATCAGGAGCACATGAACATGCTCTAATGTAAACAAGCTGCACACAGGTTCTTTTCGTTTCCACCTCTTGTTTACCACACAGGGGCATCAGCAAGACCTCTGTTGGGGAGACACATAGCAATATTATTAAAGTAATGTTATCTGAGATTTAGTTGCTTTGTAATAATGTAGCAACATTAAATTAGAAAGAATTGCAAGTTGTAACATTTCCAAACACTTTTATAATTGCTGAAAAGTGAACAGGAACCACTGTTCCTGAAGTACACAGATTCTGAGTTATACAAAAGCTCCTGAACTTGTACCATTGTGTTCAGAATGCAGTAAAGGTTTGTCAGCAATGACACCGGAATAAGGCTCCACTTTTAGATCCTCTTGCTTTTTGTAACATGCAGTCCACTTTAGACATTCTACTAATGATATGTAACTTTGCTATTACAGTACACATGAACTAACACTTCTTAGAGTATTTCTAGACTGTTAAGATATTGTTAGGTTTACAGTTAGTAATTGTATTTGAGATAGAACAGAATGTCTTTTGGGGGACCATCAAAATAAAATTTTAGCAGATATTAAACGGACAGTCTGTTAATATTCTAATGACTAGGAGTTGACGTAGCTGCAAAGGCATTTATAGCAGAATGAATAGATATATTATTCAAAATATACACTTTCTAATTATCAGGCTCTCTAATTGACAGAAAATGTTCCTACGCTAATAAAAGATGAACAGCAGTGAACTTAAAGGGGTCATCGGATGCCCATTTTCCACAAGTTGATATGATTATTTAGGGTCTTAATGAAAAGTCTATAATACACTTTGGTTAAAAATTCTCAATGGTTGTGTAAGACACCCTTTTTACCTTGTCAAAGGTACTCATTCTAAGGGGTTGTTCCTTTAAATGCAAATGAGCTCTGCTCGCCCCACCCCTCTCTTCTCTCTGTGGAGTGACGAGCCTGTTTGTTTTAGCCACATTTAGCTGTGTTTAGCCGCTAAACTTCCTAACTACCACGTTATAAGGAAAGGCGATCGCAAAGACTCATAAAAAAACCCTTATACACACTTCTGCTGTAAGTGAGGCTGGATCACGAATGATTTGTGCAAACATAGACGGATATATGTAGATCGGGAGCCGCTTTCCCTTCACAAACAAACATAATCCACTGCATAATCCACTGTAAATGACGACCACTATGTTCATTATTGGTGTGAAGAGCTGTAAATGCACAGCTCTCGACCTGTGGTTGAGCTCTCGACCTGTGGTTAGCAGCTCCTTCCGGTTCCGGTCTCCTGTTGCAGAGTGGTGTGCGTTTGTAGCTCCCTAGAGTTTTATTCTTCTGAGGAAATCTCTATTTTACTATTACTTTCTGTTGTTTAAAGTGATAAAACATAGCTTTTTTCCCCACCAGATTTCTGTTATTATCCATCAAACTAATCCGATCGCTCGCTTTTAATCTATAACCGCGAGTGCAACGCCGCACTGTGCGTTAGCATTCCCTTTGCCGGTTAGCCTGCCATTTGCGTTCCCACTCACGTCTCTATTCACGTCTACTACCGCTTTCCTTTTTTCCCTCGCTCTCGTTGATCGCTCGTTTTTATTATACAACCGTGAGTGCAGCGTGTTTGTAGTGTGTTAGCCGGTTAGCTTGCCATTCACTTTTACTTTTTCTCTACGCCTTTTTCTACACAAGTTCATCAGACAACAGTGGTGAGTTGAAATCGTTCTACAACTACGGTGAGTAATGGCTTCTTCTCCTTTCCTGGTAACCTGCATCACCTGTCATATGTATAGTTTATCAATCTCTGTCGGCAGCGAGGGATTCACGTGATAAATGCAGGGAAATAGTTAGGCTGACAGAGAAGATTTCAGAACTAGAGACACGCATCCAAACTTTAATCGAGGATAGTAAGAATGTGAGGGCCTCAGATACGGCTTTGGATGTGACTAGCTTAGGAAGTCCCGTACATTGTTCGGTTCCGGTAACTTTGCAGCAGGGCAACTGGGTGACTGTGAGACGGCATAGTCGCGGGTCAAAACACTGCTATTCCGTTCCGATCGGAACATCAAACAAGTTCTCCCCACTCAGTGACGCACCCACTGAGAAACCTGATCAAAGTGCTCTAGTTATTGGCGATTCTATTGTACGGAACGTGAAAATAGAGACACCAGCCACCATAGTCCAATGTTTACCGGGAGCCAGAGCGCCTGGCAAATTTAAAAGTGCTGGCTAATGCTAAATGTAAATTCAGTAAGATCGTTATTCACGTCGGCACAAATGATGTTCGACTTCGCCAGTCGGAGATCACTAAAAATAATGTTAAAGAGGTGTGTGAACTTGCAAGTACGATGTCAGACACTGTAATTTGCTCTGGCCCCCTCCCTGCGTATCGTGGTGACAAGATACATAGCAGACTGTCGTCACTAAATGGCTGGATGTCTAAGTGGTGCCCGCAGAATAACATAGGTTTCATAGACAATTGGACAAGTTTTTGGGGCAGACCTGACCTGTTGAAAAGAGATGGTCTTCATCCCTCCAGGGGTGGTGCTGCTCTTCTCTCTAGTAATATGGCATATAGTCTTAGAGTTTGCACTTGACTAACTGGGGCCCAGGTCAGGAAGCAGACAGACTGGCTAATCCGACCGTCTGCTAGCCGCCTCACGTCACCAAAATCAGTTAATTCTCAGCACATAGAGACCCTTACACCTAGATATCATGCTATAGAGACTGTGTCTGTTCCCCGAGCTAGACAATACAAGAGACGTCCAAACCAATTTAAAAGTAACAATCTAATCAACGTTCAACAAATAAAAAATTTACATAATACAGAGAAACAAATGATAAAACTTGGCCTTTTGAATATCAGGGCCCTCTCTACAAAAGCGCTTTTTGTAAATGATATGATCATTGATCATAACCTAGATGTGCTATGTTTGACAGAAACCTGGCTAAAATCAGATGATTACATTATCTTAAATGAGTCTACCCCTCATGATTACTGTTATAAACATGTGCCACGTCTAAAAGGTAAAGGGGGAGGTGTTTCTACAATTTATAGCAATATTTTTAGTGTTTCACAGAGAACGGATTTCAAGTATAACTCGTTTGAAGTAATGGTGCTCCATATAACATTATCCAGAGAAACAAGTGTTAATGATAAATCCCCTATGACGTCTGTACTTGCTACTGTATACAGGCCACCAGGGCACCATACAGATTTTCTTAAAGAATTTGCTGATTTTATATCTGAGCTGGTGTTAGCTACAGATAAGGTCTTAATAGTAGGTGACTTTAACATCCATGTTGATATTGAAAATGATGCACTGGCAGCTGCATTTACAGACATTCTAAATTCTATTGGAGTTAGACAACACGTGTCAGGTCCCACTCATTGTCGAAATCATACTCTAGACTTAATACTATCACATGGAATTGATGTCAATGCCGTTGAGATTCTGCAGCAAAGTGATGATATCTCTGATCATTATCTAGTCTCGTGTCTTCTCCAGATGACTAAAACTGTAAATTCAACTCCTTATTACAAGTATGGTAGAACCATCACTTCTACTACAAAAGATTGCTTTCTAAGTAATCTTCCTGACTTATCTGAATTCCTCAGCATGTCCAATAGCTCAGAAAAACTTGATGATGTAACAGAAACTATTGACTGTCTCTTTTCCAGGACTCTAGATACGGTCGCTCCTCTGCGCCTAAGGAAGATTAAGGAAAATAGTCCGACCCCGTGGTATAACGAGCACACTCACGCCCTAAAGAGAGCAGCCCGGAAAATGGAGCGCAGCTGGAGGAAAACAAAATTAGAGGTCTTTCGTACTGCTTGGCGGGAATGTACCCTATCGTACAGAAAAGCGTTAAAATCGGCCAGATCTGATTACTTTTCGACTCTTTTAGAAGAAAACAAACATAACCCTAGGTATTTATTCAATACAGTGGCTAAGTTAACAAAAAATAAAGAACCAACAGGCACTGACTATGCCCATCAGCATAGCAGTAATGACTTCATGAACTACTTTACTTCTAAGATCGATACAATTAGAGACAAAATTGTCACTATGCAGCCGTCAATTACAGTGTTGCATCAGATAGTGCGCTATAGATCTCCTGGGGAACAATTCAACTCATTCTCTACTATAGGTCAGGAAGAATTGTATAAACTTGTTAAATCATCTAAACCAACAACTTTTATGCTTGACCCTATTCCATCTAGGCTACTAAAAGACTTGCTTCCAGATCTCATAGATCCTCTGCTAAATATTATTAATTCATCACTGTCATTAGGATATGTTCCCAAAACCTTCAAACTGGCTGCTATTAAGCCTCTAATTAAAAAACCACAACTTGACCCCAACGAATTAACTAATTACAGACCTATCTCGAATCTCCCATTTCTGTCGAAGATATTAGAAAAGGTTGTATCCTCACAGTTATCTTCCTTCCTACAGAAATATGATATCTGTGAGGATTTTCAGTCAGGTTTTAGACCGTACCATAGTACTGAGACTGCTCTTATTAGAGTTACAAATGATCTACTCTTGTCATCCGATCGTGGTTGTATCTCTCTGTTAGTGCTACTGGATCTTAGTGCTGTGTTTGATACTGTTGACCACAACATTCTCTTGAATAGACTTGAGAATTATGTTGGCATTAGTGGTAGTGCATTGGCATGGTTCAAATCGTATCTATCTGACCGCCATCAATTCGTGGCAGTAAATGAAGAGGTATCATATCGATCACAAGTGCAGTATGAAGTACCGCAAGGCTCAGTACTAGGGCCATTACTCTTTACGCTTTACATGTTACCCTTGGGTGATATCATCAGGAAATATGGTGTTAGCTTTCACTGCTATGCTGATGATACCCAGCTCTATATTTCTTTGCGGCCCGGCGAAACGTACCAATTTGAAAAACTAATGGATTGTGTAGTTGAGTTAAAAAATTGGATGACAAGTAATTTCTTACTGCTAAATTCTGAAAAAACAGAGGTGTTAATTATTGGGCCTAAAACCTCAGCGTGTAATAACCTACAACACTGTCGAATACTTGATGGCTGTTCTGTCAATTCTTCGTCATCAGTCAGGAACCTAGGTGTGCTATTTGATGATAATCTTTCCTTTGAAAACCACATCTCTAGTATTTGCAAAACTGCATTTTTCCATCTCAAAAATATATCTAAACTACGACCTATGCTATCAATGTCAAATGCTGAAACATTAATTCATGCATTAATGACCTCACGGTTAGATTATTGTAATGCTTTATTGGATGGTTGTTCTGCTTGCTTAATAAACAAACTCCAGCTGGTCCAAAATGCAGCAGCTAGAGTTCTTACTAGAACCAAAAAGTATGATCATATTAGCCCGGTTCTGTCTACACTGCACTGGCTCCCTATTAAACATCGTATAGATTTTAAAATCTTGCTAATTACTTAAAATGCCCTGAATGGTTTAGCTCCTCAGTACCTGAGTGAGCTCCTATCACATTATAGTCCCTCACGTCTGCTGCGTTCTCAAAACTCTGGCAATTTGATAATACAGAGAATATCAAAATCAACCGCGGGCGGGAGATCATTTTCTTATCTAGCGCCCAAACTCTGGAACAATCTACCCTACAATGTTCGGGACGCAGACACACTCTGTCAGTTTAAATCTAGATTAAAGACCCATCTCTTTAACCTTGCTTACACATAACAAATCCACATTCTTATAATTCAAATCCGTTAAAGGATTGTTAGGCTGCACTAATTAGGTCAACCGGAACCGGGAACACTTCCCATAACACCCAATGTACTCAGTGCATCGTCAGAAGAATGGCATCTACGCTAATATTAGTCTGTTTCTCTCTTATTCCGAGGTCACATTAACCACCAGATCCAGTCCGTATCCAGATCAGATGGTCACTGCAGTCCCCCGGATCCAGTCCGAACCCAGCCCAGATGGTGGATCAGCACCTAGAGACGACCTCTACAGCCCTGAATGTCAGCGGAGTCCACATCAACTAGATGAGCCCCAGAGACGGATCCACAGTGAAGACCACATCACCTAGACGGCTGTCGGCACAAGACCACGGAAACTTTGGCCAGAGGAGAACTGGCCCCCCGACTGAGCCTGGTTTCTCCCAAGGTTTTTTCTCCATTTGTCACCGATGGAGTTTTGGTTCCTTGCCGCTGTCGCCTCTGGCTTGCTTAGTTGGGGACACTTTCTCTTAACACAATATTGCATTTTATTTTATCGTTTTTGATTAACTACCTTTACCTATAAAGTGAGTGTTTAATGTTGCCTTTGGCATTGTTGATGTACTGTTTCCTATTTAATACTGTACAGCCGCCTTGTCACAATTCTGTATTGTTAAAGGCGGTATATAAATAAAGGTGACTTGACTTGACTTGAATTACATCCAGCAACACAACACCTCAATCGCTCAATCTAACTTACATCCCTGCTCCGGCATCGAAACAATGGAGGTTACTGGACTGTGACAGCTGGTCTGAGGTAAGACGCTCATGTCAATCAACTATCATGGGAGCGGCCTCTGTCAGTGTGACGGCACACCAACAGGCATCTAAGAATGGCTCGATTTGAAAAAAGGGGATATTATTTTTACAGATTAATTAAAAACCACTGCATGGATTTTTATCATTATAGGGTAGATTGTTCAAACAACATGAAAAAGTTAACTTTTCATCCGATGACCCCTTAAATGGGAACTGACTATATACATCCACAAAATGTGACCAAATGTTTAAAAATAGGTGAAACATTGCTCAGAAAAGTGAAGTTCATTCAACAAAAACAGCTCCAGTATCATTTGTTTCTGTATATAAAGCAGTAGAATTCACACATATTTTAAATGTGGGATGTAGATACCCAAACATAGGCAAAAATGAAATGGATAGACTCTGTTCTCTTTATTTTGGTGCCACATCATATTACATTAATTGGAATATCAATTTGAGACCTTTTTTTTTGTGGTACTTACCATCATATCAGTCTCATTATCCTTTTGGCTTTGCTCTGTTGACCCTTGAGAGCTGAGGTATTCGCTGTCTACCATACTCACAGACAACTCGGATAAAGACTCTTGCAGTGGCTTTTCTTCAACTGATGGAGGACTATCAATGCTAGCTGCAAGGAATAAGACGAAGATTCACTACAATATCACTAGCACTAAATTTACAAAAATGTATATGTTTGTCTAAGAAGAAATGATGGATCATGTGATTTTTGGAACTGACATGTTGGAGATGCCACTGCCTCAGCCCACTTAGCATCTGTCTCTGTGTCTAGTCTCAGCTCCAGCACATGGATATGATCTAAGAGCTCCTGTTTGAAAATAAAACTCCAGTAAGCATGGCAGATAAGATCACACTCTTCATACATATTCATACATTCAGAAAGGTTTCACCTGTTTCTCCAGCTGATGCTGCTCTTGTTCCTTCTGCAGGGCTCTCAGACTGGCTCTCAGTTCCTGTATGTTTTACACACATGATGTAGAAATATCCAAATAATACAGAGAGAACTTTATACATCACATTTTATGCTGTCTGCGGTGGGACTACATTTAAATATATTTATCATGAAAAACTGAAGAGTCATTATCAGGAAATACTGAATAGAGTGCATCATCAACACCTACATTATGGACGATGAACTCTTGACATCCACTTTAATTCTTGGAAATGTCTTATCTGAAGACAACATCATTCATCCTGCATGTCCCTAACTATCGATATGGTTGAAGGCCCAGCAAGGTAACAACTTCACATATTTTACTTCAACAACATCCTGACTTAAAATTGCTACAAAGAGCTCATGTACTCTTAATACCCAAGCCAAATGGATCCTACTGGTTTTACATTACGGCAGAGTAAATTATAAGACCATTCTAAATTCGACCATTCGATACCCATAATGCATTAATGTTAGAATATGGTCACCTCTGTTCTAGTTTTTTTCCTTGATCAGTGGTGGCTGGACCCCTGTCAGTCTTGTTTTATCTAAGCATATGGTTCTGGCTGGTCATGCACTTATGTCTGTTCTAGTGGATCACACTTCGGTCTAGTCTTGGTTTAGTTTTAGTTTCAGGATCCTGACATCCATTCTCTGTACATTTCTGTCAATGCTTTTTTTCTTTGGGCACATGTCATGTGCTTTTCTTTCTTATTGTTTGGCCACGTCACTGTTTGGTTTTTCTTCTGTCTTGTCTACTAGTGTGTTTGTTTGAGCATGTGACTTCTGTCTTGTTTGTTTGTATATTTTTATGCACATGGCTTTTGTTTCTTTCTTTGTTACTTCCTTAATAGTTAATTTGCCCCCACCACTTTCCCTTGCTACTCTGCTTATTTCCTTCCCTATTTCTCTATGTGATCTCTGTCCTGTGCCAATTCATAGTGGTTGTTGTTCCTGAGGTGTTGATGAGTTCCCTTTGGCTGGTTGGCCCATCTGTTTGCCTGTCCAGTTCAGCCCATGGGGGTCAAATGTCTGTGTTCTGTGTCTCACTCTGTCCTTACCCAAAACCTGACAATAACATCCTGTAATCACCCAAAGACACCAAGTTGTTCTGTTCTCTTCACTGGATTTGTACTTGGCTACTGACAAGTCATTCTAGAGGAAGAAGGCTAAAGCTGTATCCAAAATTGCATACTTCCCTACTATATAGTAGACAAAACACAGTATAGGATAAAAAGAAGTATGTACAAATTCTCATAAAAGAGTAGGCAAAAAGTACCGGGATGACCTACTATTTCCGGCAAGATTCTGAAATGCACATCCAATGGACACTTTGCTGAAGTGATTGGCAGTGAAGTGATGCAACTGATGCTGGTAGGTCATGTGATAGCAACAAAGTAATTACTCACAATGCAATTACTTAATTCAAAATAAGTACCTACTCAATAAAACATAGCTATTGTTCATTAAGACGAAAGGTCTCTTCCAGTTTCGGGACATGCCGAATATGATTTATGGAATGCTGTTGCTACATTCCAAAGGCCAATGTGAAGAGTGCTAGCTGGCCTAAAAGGGAACATTTGCTTTGTATACATCAAATATATTATTACCTACCTAAAAAACAAAACAAAACAAAAAAACACACACGCAGAGCACAATGTGACAGACTTCAGCACCATTGCCTAAAGACTTAGGCCAACCTCACTCGTAAATGTCACATTTTCAAAAAAAGCTGAAGTTTCTTGGGGCATATCATCTCAGTGTCAGGCAGGATTTGATGCACTTAAGAAAACAGTGCTGAGACCCCGTTATTTGTACAGTCAAAATCCTTAAGGGAGCACAACTGAACTATTCCACTTCATGAAAGTAATGTTTGGCAGTTGTCTAGGCCATAGAGAAACGAAGACAGTTCCTGGAGGGAGTGTAGCGGAACTCGGACATCTTTAGGTTTCAGCGCCATAGAGAAACATTGGAAGATCCGGAGCTCACATTAGTTGCTAAACCTAGCTAACGGTAAAGTTAGTGAGTCCATGCTAATGTACAAACCTAAATAGCGAACTGTTCTCACATCATGTACAGTTTAGGTCAAAAACACATAAACAAAGGTCTACATTTTAGTGTCTTTCCATATTAAAATAATTAAATGTACATTAATTTAATCATATCCTGCGATACATGAACTGTGTTGATCCTGCATGTTGTCATCTGTGATCGTGATGACCAACTGTAATATGAGACTTCTTCTGCTTATTTATTTTAAAATATGTTATATATCCCTAAATGGAATATTTAATTCCCACTTGAATGGTGGTGGTTGAATGGGGGCGGGGCTTATCGATAGGTCAACTGGAGGTTTTCACCAAGCATGCAGCATTAGCCTTGGCATTCAGTTTCCAAACTCTTCAACCAGGCTAATAAAGTGGATTTTCAAACTCCAACAATTCACCTCAAGGTGAAGTACAGCAAGGGATGTCTCAACATGTGTTAAGATGTCTAAGAGGGTACTGAAAATCACCTCTCCATAAGAGAAGTTCCAGCCGGTTGTATCTTTGACCTTTTTTCCTTCTGTATTTCTTCCACACCAACCCATCTCTACCCAAAAGTGTTACGAATGGCAACATTTCACTTCTGATAACAGTAAAGGTTTTTTTTTTTGTTTGTTTTTTTGTACCTGTAATTATGTTCTGGGCTTTCGTGCATAGATTTGTTTGTCCATGCCCCTAGATGTTGTTTTTCCTGTCTGTACATGCTTTTTGTACCTTGTTGTATGAGTTTTTCAGTGTTTTGTCCTGAGCAGTAGAAGGTTAGTCTGAGTAAAGTAGGTGTTGAAGTGCTGCAGTTGAAACAGTAAGATGTAAATTTATACCACTTTAACCCTTCAAGTTTACTAACTTATGTATTTCTTATTAAACAATTTAATAATATGCCGTGGCATCCACTAACATGAATCATTGAGGGGGAAAAACACATACACATGCATTTTATAGTGGTGTTTAAAATCTATTTTGGTCAGCTTATTTACAAGTTTTTTAAAGCAACTCTTGCCTCATACTGGTGTTACTCCAAGACTAGTAATGTGACCCACATATGTGCCGGGTATACAGAAAGCTGTGACTGAGGTGAAAGTTTAATTATAGGCCTTGCATGTGTCATGGAATATTTACTCGGTTACAATCCTTCTCGTTCCCCAGCTCCACTTCCAGCTTTTCTCGCTCTGTTCTCTCCTCCTGAAGCCACTCTTCCTTCTTCTGAAGCTCACGACTCAGTTTGAGAATACGATCCTTATCCAACTTTAACAAGAGCACAAAGATTGAGAGTCACATACTTATGGTGTTGTGGGGGATCTGATAAAAGTGGCAATAGTAGTTAGAGAGAGAGAGAGAGAGAGAGAGAGAGAGAGAGAGAGAGATTTAATTATGACTGATATCTCTCTTACCTCTGCACTTTGCCTTAAAGTTTCCCTCTCCTGGGCCCAAGTGGCTTGCCCCTCACGCAGTGCCAGGTTAGCCTGGGATAGTTGTAAACTCATCTGTGCAGTCTGCAGTCTGACCTGATGCAGCTCTGCATGACTGTGACTCTGCAAGGAGCCCAGTTCACTCAGGTCCCTGCGGAGGGCCTCAGTGCTACGCTCACTGGCCTCCAGACGCTCTTGCAGGGTCCGCAGCTCAGCATGTGCCTGCTCATTCTCTATCTGCAGAGAAAATATTAATTCACATACTAACCATGCAATTTTACTGTCAGACCAGGACCTTCACCAGAAATTCTGAAGTCCATGTAATGTGAATTTGTTAAAATTGTAAAAACAAATTAGTTGATTATTCATAATTATTTCACAGGATGCAGGAATTATTTCAATGCAGAATGTAAACGGTAATGTTGAATACAACATTTCGGTTTAATTCACCTGCAAATCTCTCCTCTCCTTTTCTTCATCTCGCCTCTGTATGGTCATCTTTTTAACTCTTTCCTTCATTCTGCAGATAAAAATGGCTGTGTTTTCTGTTTCTTAACAGCTATTTTATTTAATCAGTTGGTTAAATTTCATAGAAATTAACAGTCCATAAACAAAGAATAATTATGCTTTTGTGAAAATTGGGATGTGTCCCAATCACCTGTCCAGTTCGGCCTCTATGTCCAGTTTTTGTTGAGTCAGAGTGGCAGCATCCTGTTTGAGTTCTTTGATTCGCTGATGGTTTTCATCTCTCTCTGCTAGCAGCCCATTAAGTTCAGCAGCCATGTCTCCATGAGTGCTTTGCACATCCTGAAGGCAAATATACCTAAGTTTAAAGTTTAATTTACAGAAGGTCTCTGTGTTTTTGTTTTTCTGATTAGTGGTGGTCCAGAAACATGCCCAAAAATTTGATTGTACCTTTTGTTTTTGCTTGAGTTCCTCAATTTTTTCATGGCTTTGCCTCAGGTTGCATTTTAGCTCGTCAGTCTGACTCCTCATCTCATTTTGTACTCTTTCAGACTCATCTCTTTCAGTTTTCCATCTCTCCCTTTCTCTCTCAACCTCAGCATCAGCAGTCTCGAACCTCTTACGTAGCTCATGTAACTCACGCTGGCATCCTTCCAAGAGATTCTAGAAATACCAGACATATTTCAGAATATGCACAGAAAATTAGCAAAATAAAATGTTAGTATGTATAGTTAGACAGATTTAGTGACCTTTCTTTTTTTGGCACTGAAGTCACATTTGTCTGACACTGATACTGCTAGATACAGTAACATTTATATTGTATATATGTGTAAAATAAATAAATAAATAAATAAATAAATAAATAAATAAATTGTGCTAGAGCTAACTATAATTTCCCCTCAAGTTCACACAGTTGTCCTTAAAGAGTAATCACAAATGTAGTTTCCACTAACAACTAAAAAATATAAAAGTGTTTCATTATTTAACACCTACCAAAATTTGTTTAATTAATTAATTAATTAATTAATTAATTTTTTGCTATATGTTGCAATGGCATACATTTTTAAAAAATGTGGCCTAGGTGTTCAAACGTTAATCAGGGTGATTGAAAAGCTCTGTTACAGTCAAATCTGTTCTTTGTTTTCTGGTCTTTGTGTGTTGAAGGAAGCCCCACCTGCAGGATCAGAGCCTTTGGCACCACCACCAGCAGGTCATCTCCCTCCTCCTCTTCCCCACCATTTTTCTCCTGCTCTAGTGTAACAAGTTCATCCAAAGGTCTTGGAGAACAGAAGGTGAACTGAGAACTGACCGCACATATCTCGTCACGTTCATCCACATACACAAACTGATATGCCTCCCCACCAGGTATTGGTAGATAGGATGCTGAAAGATGGCAGAAAGAGTGGAAAAAGAGTCAGAAAACTCCTAAAACCAAAACATGTGACAAACATTAATAGCCTGGTACAGCCTTAAAGATGTCAGGCACTTGCAGAAGTGTCGCAACAGTTTTAAAGTATCAGATGTCAACTGAGTGGTCTTGTTCTACCAAGAACTGCAGTTGTTATTTCACTTGCTGTTTCTGCTAGTGCTGGACATATGACAGCATTAATGACCTGCACATGTATCAAACTATATATAGGCTACTACAGTGTTTCGCCATCCTGAAGGCACACCACCACTATACATTTGTACATCTCTTCCTAATCAAACACTCATGTATCAGTTCATCAGCTCATTGGTAGAGACTCCAAGGCTGCATCCAAAATTGCCGCCCATACCCTCAGATAGGGCACTATTTGAGGGGACTGATGAATGCTTAATTAGACTAATAATCTGATGGTTAGTTAAAGTAAAAAGATAAAGTAAGAGGACCGCTTTTAATAATACAGAATTGTGACAAAGCGGCTGTACAGTATGAAATATGAAATAGTGCATCAATAATGCAAAAGGGCAACAGTAAACACTCAATTTTCAGTTAAAGGCAGTTCATCATTGAATTCAATGATGTCATCATCCAGCTCAGTTCAGTTCAAATGGTGTACAATATTGTTTGAAAAATAAGTGTCCCCAACTAAGCAAGCCAGAGGCGACAGCGGCAAGGAACCAAAACTCCATCGGTGACAGAATGGAGAAAAAAACATTCCAAATGAATGGCAGTTACTTTAAGGGTTACTACTTAATATGGCCAATAATGAATGTTTCCTGCCATACTTGCCCTCCAGGTGACCTCTATGAATTTATTTGGATATTGAAAAAATGCAGTCAACATTGTTGTTCTTATACACGTGCCTGTCCAGTAAGGCAACAAAGCCCTTCCAACTTCCCATTTCATATTATGTGCCATGGCAGCAATATCCTTGAATGGGATCTGTTTATGAGTCTGGACATTTCTCTGCTGGACAACAAGAGGGCTCAAATTCTGACTGTCAGTTGTCCCTGGAAACAAGAATGGCGGACACTGTTTAAAGACTGGTGCTTAGCTGTATCCAAACACCAGCGGCTCTTGGATTCTACGGTGAAACCAGTAATTAAGCCACTTCACCACATTTCACTGGTACTGCGTTAGGAAGTCACAGCGGAACTGGGCAAACTGCAAGCAGAGGGACGCCTTTGTCTGCAGCACAGACACTGTACCATTATCCCTGCAAAACTTAGAGGACGAGCACAGGCCATGGTGCATGAGGGCCATTCCGGCATAGTTAAACTCAAGCAGCATTGTAGGGATCTTGTATGGTTGCCAGGTTTAGACAAAGACATTGCGGAGCTTGTTCAGCCTTTGCTTTGGTCAACAAAACCTTGGGAACACATTCAACAGTACAGTATATCTGTGGTGAACTCATGATGTGCCACATCATTTGCATTTCCTTGTGGTAGTTTAGGATTTACACTGAAATTGGTCAGAGTAGGCTCTGTCACCTCCAGTTCCATCGCTGATTTGCTGTTTGCTCTTTGCCCGCTGAGGCCTGCCAAGGACCTGATGACTGACAATGACCCATAACCAGTGTCTGCTGAGTTACTTACAGCTTACTATTACCCACAGTGAAATGGGGAGCTTAAAGACATTTAACCAGTCACTGAAAAATGGTCTGAGACCTCACTTGGCTCAAGGCTGTTCTTTTAACAAATCTTTGTCTTTTGGGAACGGCTTCAGCGTAACCACGCTCTGAACACATGTGAAATCAGCAAGTACTGCTCACTGCAGAGCCGAATAGCCTCCAGCTACCCTTCTCTGGATGTCCAGCTCCACCTCTGTGTAAACTAATGGGTGAAGTTATGTTTAGGGTAGGGTAAGGGGTAGGATTAGGGTGTGGTTAGGTGTCTATCTCCACCCATTACCTCCAGTGAGGGGGAGCTAGAGCTCCAGCTCCTCCCATTTGGCTCTGCAGCGAGCACCGTCTCGAAATCAGTCCAACAGAGAAGCGAGACATCACGGGTGGGGTGACGCAGAGAACCAGGAAGCTATAAACGCACGTGTGGTGAATGCAGCTTGAAGCTTCTGTCTTTCAGTCACGCTCTAGTCGCGTCTCTTACCCCTGAGGAGAGGGCTTGATGCTCCACATCTTGTCCTCCGAGGAGGTGATGTGGAGACGACTGAAGAGGCTGGGGACACGTCACCCCAGTCCGTTCATTATAAGGAGTTGTTGGAGGTGGTAACTTATGCGGTAACCAAGCTCAAGATCGATTAGCCCGTAGAAAAACCATCAGAGCCGCCTAAAAGTAAACTAGATGAAAGGTTTTTGCTCTCTAAACCACCACCTCCAAGCCGGGGCTTGCCGTTTTTCCACAATCTCCATACTGAGGTGTCGAGATCGTGGGGCAAACCATTTTCTGCCCGTGTTTACTCACCTACCACCCTCCATTACAGCAACGTGGTGGGTTACAAGGCGATCCCCCAGCTTCAGCGGGTCAAGCCAACCTGCTAAAGGAGTTAGACGAGGGCGAGGAAGTGAGGGCAGACAATTTTTTTGAGCTTCGTCGCACTGCCGATCTCTCCCTCCACGCCACCAAGGAGACCACCGGCGCTGCCTCCTTTCAGTGGGTTCGTCCCATTCTGGTGGGCCCCCGGTTCTGGTTGTGTCCGATTTTAGATCTCTGTCGACTGAACTGCACCGTATGCATCTCTTGTTCAGGATGCTTACTCTCAAGCAGGTTGTGTCTCAGATCAGGTCCGAGGACTGGTTTGTCACAATAGATCTAAAGGACGCATATTTTCACATCTTTCACAACACAGGAAGTTCCTGAGGTTTGTTTTTGGGGGGCAAAGCCTACCAATACAGAGTTCTTCCTTTCGGTCTAGCACTCTTGCCCTGAACTTTCAACAAGTGTGTGGATGCTGCGCTGACTCCATGGCATCCGCATACTTAATTATATCGATGTTTGGTTGATATTAGCTCAATCGGAGCAGATGGCGGCTCAGTGTCGAGATGTAGTTCTCGCCCACATGAAAGAGTTGGGGTTGCGACTGAATGCTAAGAAGAGTGTGCTTTCTCCAGTACAGAGAACCACCTATCCGGACGTCGTGTGGGATTCGACCACGATGCAGGCACGTCTGTCTCCTGCTCAGATCGAGTTGATCCTCACGGCAGTCAAGAGAGTCAAAGTAGGCCAGTCACTCACTGTGAAGCAGTTTCAAAAACTTTTGGGTCTGATGGCAGCTGCATCCAGCGTAGTACCTTTTGGCCTGCTGTACATGAGACCCTTGCAGTGGTGGCTCAGGACCAAGGGGTTTTCCCTGAGGGGCAACCCACTTTGCGTAATCAGGGTCATGTGGCGTTGCTTTCAGGCCTTAGACATGTGGAGGAATCCTTGGCTCCTATCTTAGGGCCCGGTGCTGGGAGCTCCTTGTTGTTGCAAAACGCTAACGATGGATGTGCCCCTCACTGGTTGGGGAGCGGTTTTGAGTGGCCGCCTGGCCCGTGGAGGGGTCGCCATCTCATGTGGCACATCTACTGCCTGGAGATGCTGGCTGTGTTTAATCTTTTAAAAAACTTTCTCTTAGACTTAAGAGGCCATCATGTGTTGTTGCGCTCTGACAACACAGCAGTGGTCTCTTATATCAACCACCAGGGAGGTCTGCAGTCGCGCCCCCTGTACAGGCTGGCACACCAGATCCTCTTGTGGGCCCAAGGGAAACTCCTCTCACTGAGAGCAGTTCATATCCCAGGCCATCTCAATCAGGGAGCAGACGTCCTGTCAAGACAGGGGCTGAGGCCCAGGGAATGGAAATTCCTCCCCCAGATAGAGCTCTTTTGGGCCAAGTTTGGTCAAGCTCAGGTGGATCTGTTTGCAACTCAGGAGAAGTCGCACTGTTCCCTTTGGTTCTGTCTGAATCATCCAGCTCCCCTGGAACTGGATGCCATGGTACAGATGTGGCTGAGGCTTTGTCTGTACACTTTTCCCCTGATTGCTCTGCTCCCGGGAGTTCTCGAGAGAGTGCGCCAGGGATGGGTTCCGTCTACTGCTAGTAGCCCCATTCTGACCGGGCCGAGTATGACTCTCAGACCTGATTTCTCTCCTCGACGGCTCTCCATGGGATATTCCTATCAGGAGGGATCTCCTCTCATGGGCAGGGGGCAACATCTTTTACCCCTACCTGGAGTTGTGGAAGCTGTGGGTGTGGCCCCTGAGGGGGCACAACTCATAGCCTCCAGTCTTTCAACTGAGATTGTTCGAGCCTCTTGAGGAGACTTCTGATAGAATTCTGTCCCTTAAGACTGTATTCCTTCTCACCATCTCATCCCTTAAGAGAGTGGTGACTTGCAGGCCTTTTCAGTGGCTCCTTCAGTGGCCCCATCTTATTTAGACTTTGCGCCTGGTATGGCCAAAGCATTCTTGCATCCTAAACCGGGGTACGTCCCCAAGGTGCCCTCCTCCGTGCCATGGTTCATTGTACTACAGGCCTTCTGTCCTCCTCCCTTCAGGTGTGCCTTTGCAGGACATTTGCAACGTTGCAGGCTGGTCCATGCCACTCACCTTTGTGAGGTTCTATGGGTTAGACCTCCAAGCCACTCCGGGCTCCTCTGTCCTCTCTTCCTAACCTGCTTACACATAGCAGAGATTTGCAAGTCTGGCGGTGTGGGCATATAGTTCCCAAAGCGCTGTTTTTAATTTTCGTAATTTAATTATAAGACATTTAATAGCTTTTGTTTTTTTTTTGTCATGAGCTTAGAAGACAAGCATGTGAGTCTGTACATCACTTTTCATGTTCAACACCATAGCAGATGAATTGACTGTTTGGTCTTTGCTGTTTTCAGTTAATGAATGAACAGGACATTGCAGCATGCCTCCCATCCAGTAAATCACAATAAGCTTACTTTTGATATGAAACAAAGTTTCATATTTAAAATTATGTCTATTTAATTAGTAAATTCAAACAATAAATACTGTTTGATGCTCTTTAATGTGACTTGGCATTGCTGTGAAGCGGCAGTGTTCTATTCCACTTTACTACTAGTTACAGCAGCAAATAAAAATGACTGAACATCAGATGGTGTTATAAGATACAGTACAATTCTGCATCATGTCTCATGTAATACATCAATCAGTGTTTCAAACATGGAAAAAATGTCAATAAAACAGCATGTAATTAGTATGTCATGTAATGTTACATTACTACAAAAAAAATCCATTCAGGGCTGCATACATGATCATAGAGCTCAACTAGAGTGACCATCAGCTTTTTGGTCACCACTCTAACAAGGGCCCTTCTACATCAATTGCTAAGTTTAGCCCATCTACATGCATCATCACAGAGCCCAACTAGAGAGACCATTAGCTTTTTGGTCATTACTCTAACCAGGGACCCTCTACATCAATTGCTCAGTTTAGCCAGACCAGCTCTAAAAAGAGTCTTGGTTGTTCCAAACTTCTTGCATTAAGGAACATGCTTCTGTTCCCAATGCACTCAGTGTCCGAATTTGTTCACTCATTTTCATTCACTCCTTCAGCTGGACTATTTTAAAGTAAAAGGGAATAGTGAATGTGGGTATGAGAGTGATTTTGAACACAGACATCCAAAATGTGTGCTATTGGTGTGCCTCCAGGAACAGAAACACTGGGCTTTTATATATAAACAAACACAAATAAAATAGTATATTATATATTAAATATAAACATACAGTGAAAGGCCACACTACAGTTTGCATCTGTTCCTGTTTGGTACCCTTCTGGTGCTAGAGCCCAGGCAAAAGTGTAGTACTCTTTCACTGTCAGCCATCCCACCTGTGAAAGAAGATGAGTAATATAAAATATATTTGCTGTGCAGGTTAATCTTTTCCACATATTTTGTTTTATAAATTGTTATAAATAAACACCATGTTTAATTCAGTACAAGAGTTACCTTAAAAAGCCCTATCCAGTCATGACTGCTCCAGCTGTGTTGTTTGCTTATAGTGTAGCGACAGTCCACCCTTGTCTGTGAGAAATAACTCTCGGCAACATCTCGGAAAGTCACAGTTCTTTTTTCCTCCATAGCAATAGCTATAAATTAAGTCATATGACTGCACAAAGAAATCAGTCAAACAGTGTGGGGGGGAAACTGCTGTTCAAATAGATCAGATGTATGATTACTGAACATTTTCAGTGTTTCAAAATAAGTAAAGTGGCTGGAAATTTGAATCAGCACAATTATGTTTGTGTAGTAGTCGGATATATTTAGTGCCTTTCCTTTAAACTAAAGACTACAGCAATGCTTGACACTACAGATGACTGCTATTAGATTTCCAAGTGTTGTGAAACTGCATGAGAGTGGGGTAACAGCATTCTTTCTTTGAATGTTTACACAGAAGTAGCAGACAGGTCAAATAGCCTGTAATCATGATTATTTCATGATCTTCAACATTTCTAATCTTTTTATTTAATCACTGTATTGGCATTTATATGTAAAACATAACCCTTGGGGCCCTTTTGTAAAAATCCATAATGGTTCTCAAATATAAAGTCTTGTTAAAATATACTGACACCTGAATCTGTGAGCAAATGTTTTTACTTATGACAGTCTTTTCAATAAGTAAAAATGTTACACATTTCACAGATTAATTTACATTTGGTAGACAGATTCTTGCAAAATGATTTACAATGGAATCAAGCCATACATTTTTTCACCATATATGCTCCCTAGGAATTAAACCCATGACCTGGGGTTTGGATGCTCTGCCAGTTCAGCATGAACAGCCGCAAATTAGCATTCAAATAAACAAAAAAAAAAAAATGTTTTTGTTTTAGTTTATTATTATCATTTTTATTTATTCATTTATTTTTAGTGGTCTAAATCTACATTTAAAATGTCACGGGAACACCATAATTAAAATAGAGTAAATTTTACTCCTACCTTAATACAAAATTAGGTTTATCGAAGAATCAGATCATCTGAGATCTTCAATGTCCTTGTTTGTGTGCCTATGATCTTGATGAGACTTAAGTTGGCTGTGTGAGTGTAAAAAACAATAACAAATGCACATGTCAGTGGACTGCCCACCTCTGCAGCACTCTGGGAAATGAAGTCCAAAAGATTATTGCTGTGTTGTCTGACAGCAGACTTGTTGATTTTGTTTTTAACTGATAGCTTGTAAAATGTCAAATAATTCAGGTGGTAAAGACTAATGTACTTGTGTAACCAAATTAAAATTGTTTGTTTGTTTGTTTTTTAGCTATGCAGGTCTGTAATATGAAAACATGAATACATTTTAGATACACATTATTTAAACTGCAGATTTTAATACACATATTACTTGCGCAAATTTGTAGATGTATATTTTACGCACATATCTTGTAATGTTCATTTCTAATATGCTTATTTTGTCATTTGCATATTTTAGAACATTTTATAATTTGCTAATTTTATTTGCATGTGTACTGTGTGTATTGTCGGTACGGTAACGGTAATGGTTCCCCATTTTTCAGCTCCTCTTCCCATTCAGTTTGCATGTACAGCCTGTCTCTCCTTGTTGCTGTAAGAAGAGGATCTTCTCTCTCAGCTGCTCTCTCAAACATGATTGTCACACCCCTGGACTATTTGTGTTGGTTTTTCCCTCATGTGCCCATATATGTTTTTTTTTTTTTACCTGTGTCTTAATTAAGTTCATTGTAATCACCTGTCTTTATAAGTTGGTTTCAGTTCAGTGTTTGTCTTCTGTTCTCGTCTATGTGTACGTGTGTTCCTACCCTGCTTGTGGATTTACCCATTTGGAATATATTAAAGACTTTTGATTTTATTGTCCTTTGTCTTCACGCTTATCCTTCACACGTAGTTGTGACAGTAACACCCCATTTTTGCAGCAACTTTTTCAAATCAGACTGCTCAGTCTGCGCATACAGGTATGCAGCCCATCTCTCTCGTTGCTGTTGGATAAGGGCCTTCTCTTTTTTTGGAAAGCCAACCGCAATATCAGAGTTTAGTTTGGCTTATGCTCACATACGCTTTTGTGATTGAGTGCTTGACTGTGATATATATATATATGTATATATATATATATATATATATATATGCTTGACTGTGATATATATATATATATATATATATATATACATACATACAAACATAGATAAAATAAAAATTGACTAACTTATAGGGTGCAAGGTGCTCCTAAAAGGATCTGCCTAAAAGACATTTCATGCTATATCAAGTTTATGTTAAAAACCCATAATTTTGTGAAATTACAATTTTACAGTTTAACAGAACTGTTTCCTCCCATTTAAAAGAACTGTTACATTAAACTCTCCTGGTGTGCTGCTGATGTTTGGCACATGATCCCTACAAAAGGCTGTAGGCACAATCTTCATGGACAACCCAATCACCAGATAACCATATGATGCTTTAAATGCCCAGCAGTCCCCAGGAAGCACGTCTTAATGCAGGGACAAATGAATAAAGAGATAAGGAAAGGAGAGAAATAATCATTAAATTAATGCTTGACAAATGAATGCACAGGAATATAAATCAGAATTCTGAAAGATATCAAACCTGTATGACTACACATAGTGACTGGAAGAAGTAACACAGCGGGAAGCAAAACAGACTTCAGCAGGTCTGTTTTGGTGTCAAAGTATCATTGGTGCTTATGATACTGCCTCCTACAGACACAAGGAAACACATTCAAATTCACTACACTACTTAGGTATCAAATAGCATAAATATCTGCAAGGTTACTATTCACATGTATATAGGACTGGGTAGCTCGGTACTACCATCTTGATGTTTTTAGAAATTTGGCATTAAAAGTATTTTTCTCCCTATCAGATGAAAAACCATTTCAATCAAATGGTTATTGTAGCAAAGCAGATTTACAAAATGTTCAGACAAGTAAAATAATAATAATAAAAAAAAAAAATAAATTAAATTAAATTAAATAAATAAATAAATAAATAAAAAAAATCTATGTCCTTGTCACAAATCTCGGTGTCCCGTTGTCCACTCACCACCAGATGTCACTCTCGCTTCACTTACACACTCTGACTGTTACTTTGCATCTCGGACTGCATCTCCCATCCTCCACCGTTCTGATTGCGTCAGCCCCGTGACCAATCAGGCGTTCTATTAAAACCCCGGTCCTCCCCAGTGCACTTCCTGGATTGTTGTATTATTGTATTGTTGTATTCCTATTGTTAGCGTTTCCTA
Organism: Labeo rohita; assembly: GCF_022985175.1. Taxonomy (NCBI): domain Eukaryota; kingdom Metazoa; phylum Chordata; class Actinopteri; order Cypriniformes; family Cyprinidae; genus Labeo; species Labeo rohita. Next base: position 9,680,838 of record NC_066879.1, on the reverse strand, counting down.
GTTTCTTGTTCCGAGTTCCTAGTGCCCAGTGTTTTGTCTTTCCCGCCTGGTTTTCTCATTCTGACTGTCTAGCCGCCTGCCTTTTGGACTATCGCTCTCGTTTATTGGATTATTCTCTCCGACTGCCTGTGATATTCCTGTCTGCTCCCGTCTCGACCCTGCCTGTATAACCAAGTCTTTGTCTCGCCCATATAATAAAGGCTCGCGTATGGATCCGCTCGCCTCTCGTCTCGTTCATCCGGTTACAGAACAATCCAGCACAACAGGATCCAGCAGCTTCACCCCCGGACAGTCAACAGATATGGACACAGACAGAACACTCTTCAGGATCAAACAGGGATCACACACACTGGATCGTTACATCCGTGAGTTCATCTCTATTTCCAATTATTCCACCCTACCGGACTGTTCTAAGATCGAGATATTCTGTGACGGCGTCAACCAGCCCCTCCGTACGCTGTTGAGACGCGAGGGTCCGCGCTCGTCACTGGAGGCATTTTTGAACTTTGCGTTATTGCGTGTGGGTTCGCCGTGCACCGTGGGGGTCGCAGAGAAGGAACGCGACCGCGCGTCCCACCCGCAGATTGGCGGTTATGCCGGAGCACGATCCCTCAAACACGTTTGCCGCCTGGATCGCTCGTGAAATGGCGGCCGTGCAGGAGCGCGCTCAAGCTATGGCGATGGCTGCGGAGAGTGCTCATTTAATCGCGGCGACAGCTGCGCCCGTTCACAAGATGGCGGCCGCGTCGGAGCGCGTTCATGATACAGCAGAGACCACAGAGCCCGTGCACAAAATGGCGGCAACTGCGGTGCCCGTTTGCAAGATGGCGGCGGCGCCGGCGTGCGCTCACAAGATGGCGGCGACGGCGGAGCCCGTTCACAAGATGGCGGCGAAAACAGAGCTTCGTCACGTCACAGCTGCCATATCAGAGCCACATAAAGTTGCAGCGGCTTTTCCCGAGTCAAGTCAAGTTTTCAAGTCAAGCCAAGTTGCAGCTGCGTTTCCCGAGTCAAGTCAAGTTTCCAAGTCAAGTTGCAGCTGCATTTCCCGACTCAAGTCAAGTTTCCAAGTCAAGTCAGATTGCAACTGTGTTTCCTGTGTCAAGTCAAGCTGGAGCTATGTTTCCTGCGTCAAGTCAAGTCAGAACCGCTCTTAAGGCAAGTCAAGCTAAAACTGTGTTTCCTGTTTCAAATCAAGCCAGAACTGTTGTTCCTGTGTCAAGTCAAATTACAGCTGTCGCTTCTGTCTCGAGTCAAGTTACAACCATCTTTCCCGAGCCACTGCACAAGATGGCTGCCACGCCAGAGCCACTGCACAAGATGGCTGCCACGCCAAAGCCACTGCACAAGATGGCTGCCGTCTCCAAGCCACTGCACAAGATGGCCGCCGTCTCCAAGCCACTCCACAATATGGCTGCCATTCCAGAACCTGTGGTCAGCACCCGGACACCACCTATGGTCATGATGGCCCATGTGCTGGACACACCCCTAATGACGGTATGGGCAGCTAAAGTGGCGCTCCATGTCGCGGCGGCTACCCCTGAGTCAGGTCAAGACACAGAGTCAAGCCAGGACACAGCCGTCGTTCTCCATGAGTCAAGCCAAGTCACAGCTGTTCCCCACGAGTCAAGTCACGTTACAGTTGTCGTTCCTGAGTCAAGCCATGTTGTTCCTGAGTCAAGTCACGTTACAGCTGTTGTTCCTGAGCCAAGCCATGTTGTTCATGAGTCAAGTCCCATTACAGCGGATCTCCATGAGCCAAGCCAGGTTACCGCAGATCCTCAGGAACCAAGTCAAGCGGCTGAGTCAAGTCAAGCGGCTGAGTCAAGTCAGGCTACAGCTGAAGCCCCCAAGTCCAGTCAAGCTTCCAAGTCCAGCAACGTCAAGGCTGTCGTTCCTGTGCCAACTAAGGTCATTGATCTTCATGAGCCAAGTCAATTCACTACTGATCTTCACGAAGCAGGTCAAGTCACAGTTGGTCACCACGAACCAAGTCACATCCTGCCCGACGGCTCAGAGCCCCATCACGCCTCGTCTGACCGCCCAGAGTCAAGTCACGCCTCGTCTGACCGCCCAGAGTCAAGTCACGCCTCGTCTGACCGTTCAGAGTCAAGTCATGCCTCGTCTGACCCTCCAGAGCCCCGTCACATCCCGTCTATCTGTCTAGAGCCTCACCATGTCTCGTCTGACCGCCCAGAGTCAAGCCACGTCCCGCCTGACGGCCCAGAGCCTCTCCATGTTTCATCAGACCTCCCAGTGCCTCGTCATGTCTCGTCTATATGTCCAGAGCCAAGTCACATCTCGTCTGACCTTCCAGAGCCGCGCCATGCCTTGTCTGATGTCCCACGATCACGGCCTATCATGATAGCCAGTGTACTGGACCCACCACAACCTCCCGCTGCTGCTCTTCCTTTAATGGCGGTTGCCATCTGGTGTGTGTGGGCTGCACACTGTGCCCCTGAGGTCACGTCTGTTCACAAGTCAGCTCCTGAGGTCACATCTGTTCACAAATCAACCCCTGAGGCCACGTCTGTTCACCAGTCTGCTCCAGAGCTCCCGTCTGATCTCAAGCCTGCTCCAGAGCTCCCGTCTGATCTCAAGCCTGCTCCAGAGCCCCTCTCTGATCTCAAGCCTGCTGCAGAGCTTTCGGCTGGTCTCCAGCCTGCTCCAGAGCTCCCCTCTGATCACAAGCCTGCTTCAGAGGTCCCGTCTGGTCTCAAGTCTGCTCCAGAGGCCTTCCCCATCGGAGAAGCTGCGCCAATGCCTCCAGAGGTGTCGGCGCCTGCCGTAGAACCTCTTATGGAGGGGACGTTAACCGCTAAACTCTCTGCTTCTCCCTTTTTTCTGTCTGCATCCTCTGTCACTGTTCTCCCCAGGTCCCAGTCTATGACGCAGCCTCCTGTTCTGCCCCGGAGGGCTGCTGCGCCTCCTGTTCCATCCCGGAGGGCTGCTGCGCCTCCTGTTCCGCCCCCGGAGGGCTGCGGCGCCTCCTGCTCCACCTCCTGTTCCGCCCCGGAGGGCTGCTGCGCCTTCTCCCCCTATTCTGTCTGCCTCCTCTGTCCCTGCTTTCCCCAGGTCCCAGACCGTGACGCAGATTCCTGTTTCGCCCTGGAGGGCTGCTCCACCTCCTGCTCTGCCTCCTGTTCCGCCCTGGAGGACCGCCCCGCCTCCTGTTCCGCCTCAGAGGGCTCTGGCGTTGCCTGTCCCACCTCCGGTTCCGCCCTGGAGGGCTCTCGCATTGCCTGCTCCGCCTCCGGCTCCGCCCTGGAGGGCTCCTGCGCCTCCTGCTCCGCCTCTGGCTCCGCCCTGGAGGGCCCCTGCTCCGCCTCCGCCTCCGCCCTGGAAGTCTCCTGCTCCACCTCCGCCCTGGAGGGCCCTTGCTCCGCCTCCGGCCCCGCCCTGGAGGGTACCTGCTCTGTCGGTCCTGCCTCAATCTCTGGGCTTCCCACATGGACCTGGTCCTCCAGCCCTCGCCCTGTCTTGCTCCCACCCCACCGCTCCCCTGGACTGTTGTTTCCTTCGAGCGTCTGGAAGCCGCTCCTTGGAGGGGGCTATGTCACGAATCTGGTCGGTATCCCGTTGTCCACTCACCACCAGATGTCACTCTCGCTTCACCTACACACTCTGACTGTTGCTTTGCATCTCGGACTGCATCTCCCATCCTCCACCGCTCTGATTGCGTCAGCCCCGTGACCAATCAGGCGTTCTATTAAAACCCCGGTCCTCCCCAGTGCACTTCCTGGATTGTTGTATTATTGTATTGTTGTATTCCTATTGTTAGCGTTTCCTAGTTTCTTGTTCCGAGTTCCTAGTCCCCAGTGTTTTGTCTTTCCTGCCTGGTTTTCTCGTTCTGACTGTCTAGTCGCCTGCCTTTTGGACTATCGCTCTCGTTTATTGGATTATTCTCTCCGACTGCCTGTGATATTCCTGTCTGCTCCCATCTCGACCCTGCCTGTATGACCAAGTCTTTGTCTCGCCCATATAATAAAGGCTCGCGTATGGATCCGCTCGCCTCTCGTCTCGTTCATCCGGTTACAGTCCTGACTCAAACTGAGTGAAGCCTGCAGTTCAGTGGTGTTCAAAGATTCATTTTTGAGGGGCTCTGTAGTTGTTGAAATTCATAGACATATTGTTCTTATCAGCCCAAACAACTTATGTGCTATCAGTGCTCTCCCCAACAGGAAGTCGGCTATTCAGGAATTTGTGAAAAAAGCTTGCTCTGGATTTTGATATAATTGTCCTAAGGTTTTCATGCGATCATCACCAAACTCTGTCAACATGATACCAAGACACTGAGGATGCTAAATTACAAAGGGATTTTTGATATCCTTTGGCTGTGGCAAGATGATAAATTTTAGTGAAAAAATTTAAACAGGAAATGAACGTCTGCATACACTGACTGATTTCGATCAATTTTTAGCAATACGTTTGTTGAGCGAGGTCTGAATAATGTCAAGACATGGCAGATGTAAAACTCAAAAAGGTTTCTGGATATCTTAAACAGTGTTGAAATGGCAAGGCATTGAACTTTAATACTCTTCTTTGGTGTTTTTGAGGCTTTTAACATGTTTAGAATTTCATGAAACTCAGCACACATAATTGTGCAAGAGCACTGGCACCAAGACAAGTGATCTCAGGAGAGAATGATGAACCCTATGCTGTCAAAACTTATCTAGGTTGGAGCATTATTGGACATTTACCCAAGCTTGCCTCTTCCAGTGTCACAAGTTCCTGCCACAGACTTCCTCTGTCAAGGAAATTCCTTCATTGACTCCAGCAGATGTCATATGTGTTTTAGAATCTGATTTTACCCCAAGACGACATCACATTTTTAACAAATTAAGTGATGGCATAATGGAAAATAGTTCTGGACATGCCTCTACTCTTCAAAGAAAAACTTCCAGACAACTTGCCCTTCTGAGACTTAATCATTTAAAGAGGAAATTGTTAAAGCAATCACGTCCGTACAGCAAATTATCACATCAGTGTGATTTGAACATTCAAACCTGCGTTTACACTGCTGTGGCCTAAAGAGAGCAGCTGTCATGTATATGAATGAAACAGCTTCACAGTCTTTTCAACCACACAGTATCATTATTTCTGTTACAAACATTCAAATAATAAGTTTATAGTTTGGATATAAACTCTGATTTGTACATTAGCCATCTAAATAGAGTAGCTAAATCACCTTTTGAAAGTGATTTGACACTTCAAATAAAGATTTATCAATTACATTGTTACGCCAGTAGGTGGCAAAAAGGAGCTGTTAAAATGTCTTGAATCATTAAAGATTTTCTTGCACAAATCCCTATTAATCCAGTAATGAAACAAGTAAATGTTTTGCAATAATGAGGCAGAATAAATATGTTTGATGTCATTTTTAATCACATTGAAATCGAAACTAGGAATCGAAAAGAATAGATAAGCAGAATCGGAATCAGAATTGATAAAAACAATACACAACCCTAGAACTGATGAATTATGAAGTTGATTGGTGTTCTTAGATTCCGTCAGCACCCTGCTACTTTAATATGTGATGTTGAGAAAATGTTTAATCAGTTCCATGTGTGTGAAGCAGACAGAAATTTTCTGCGATTCTTCTGGTGACTTGAAAAAACAACCTCGAGAATACAGAATGAAAGTTGATCTCTTTGGAGCATTTTCCTCTCTGGGATGTGTGAACTACAGACTGACATATTTGGCTACAGGTAGCAAGGGTCAGTACCCTCTGGGTTTTGAGTTTGTAATGAGTAACTGCTATGTACATGACAGTGTTACAAGTGTACAAACAACAGAGGATGCAATTCAGCTGTCAAGGAGTCAGACGAGAAATGAATGATTGAAATATGTCCTGTGTAGCGCAGCGGAAAACTCAAACGCGGATACACACGAGTGAGTAGGTAAACCACGCAGTTTGATCTGAGAACGCTCCAAAACGGAGTTGAGATTTCCACCAAGAAATCCGCGTTCTCACACGCACACAAACAGGTAAATAAAGCGCTCCGAGGAGCAGAGAGTTTACTCACGTGAGTTGGAGAAGAGATGGGACCTGATGATGAGCCTCGCATGAGCTCATTGTCTGGTGCTGGATCGTCACCTACTTCCTGCTTAAATACCTGCGTGAAGTTACTTCCGGGTCCTCGTGACCTCACGTGATTCAGTGCGTGTGACAGTACCCCCCTCCAGGACCGGCACCAGACGGTCCCGGGATGGAGGATACCCGACGACGGTAGTCCTGGATGAGAGCTGGATCCAAGATGAACCGCCCGGGAACCCAAGACCGCTCCTCCGGACCGTAACCTCCCAGTCGACGAGATACTGGGTGCCACGGCCTCGAGGACGCGAATCAAGGATTCGCCGGACGGTATACGCAGGACCACCGTCAATGATCCGGGCGGAGGTGGAGCAGGAACCTGGGGAGACAGAGGAGAGAAGAAGACATGTTTGAGTTGTGACTGGTGGAAAACAGGATGGATCCGGAGAGATGTGGGCAGCTGGAGCCTGAAGGTGACAGGGTTTAACCGATGAGTGATCTTGAAGGGTCCGATGAAGCGAGCAGTGAGTTTTTTTGAGTCTGTCTTAAGGTTGATGTTGCGGGTGGATAAATAAACCCTGTCACCAACATGGAACAATCGTCCCCGGAGGGTGCCGGCGGCAATGTTGAGTGGTGT